>NC_090329.1:60172570-60856078 GCF_035084215.1 Heptranchias perlo | reverse complement strand
TCAAAAATTAATAAAACTCTATAAGGGAAAACAAAGTCGATGCTAATTTTTATAATTTAAAATCAATGCTGGTTGTGTTTTCCATAAAAACAGGAGGGGAGAGATTCTGCGCAACTGGATAGATTACCATTTGATTCTTCTGTGTTGGGGCCTTCACTAGGCCCAGAACGGAACCTATGCCTGCTCTCCACAGCTGTAGGTGCTGCTGGGCCTATCAGAAGAACATCTGGTAGGGTTCCCTGGGTAGCCTGGGAACACCACCAGATAGTCCCAAAATGCTGGTGTTATGTAAATGAAGAAGCGCTCACCTCTCCCAGATTGTAATTTCTTGGAGATTTCTGAATGCAGTGGAAATTTTGTGGATCCAGGTTCTGACCTAAATTCCGACCTCCCACTGGAATTACGCCACAATTATGCTCTCAAGATCGTGCAATTTCTGTTCTATGTTCTTCAGTATTGTACATTATGTTACTATCACCTGACTTTCTATGGCAGAGAGTCAGATGTTACACAAGGATAGAAATTCCACTCCAATGGCAGAGTTGTGGCGGGGAGGACCACAGATTGAGGCTGAACCTCGATCTGTCAACAAATTGATCGTGGGGGTCATCGATCCTTAAGCCTTTGTATTGCAGACTGACTAGGGGGGTATATCTGGGGGCATTCCCAGGAATTCCACCTAGTTCACACCAATTAGGCCCAGTGGTTCCCTGGGCCAGTGAGCCACCCGGAGATCCCAAAGAAGTGAAGACCAAAGGAAATTGATGCCATCTGAATGCTGCCTCTACATTCCCTGCAGAGCCTGAAGTTTTTCTCTGCTCTTGGCCTGTTAAGGGCCTTGGGCTCCCCCTCTCAGAGGGGGCATCTCTCCGAGTTTCTAGCGGGACAGACACTTATTTTGCATCGCTATAGGTGCGGGTGCCTGTCCTGAATATCTCATCCCCGGGATTTAAGACGGAACCATGGGGAGGCCAAGACACAGGACAAAGTTCCTCTCTCACAATTAGGCACAGGAGTCGGCCAGGTGTGGTTAAAATAACTATTTTGTTTAGTTACAGAGGTAGTTTCATTGAGGCTAGGGCATTACCGCCAGCTACAATATCAAATCGGTAAAAGGTAACACATATAACAGAGGAATCTACACTTAACTGACCTGTATTCGACATAACAAAGCACATGAAGTAGTTTATAGCTCTCTTTTAGCCATCAGTTTTTAGAAACACAATTTTTAACATTATTATTTTACCTTCTAGGTTTCCTTTGTGAAAATATAGAACTTAAAGTAAAAATAATACATCATAATTCCTTTCAAAAATAATCCTCACTGACAATATCAAATAGATAGGCTGTGTGACTCCTTATGGTGAGGACCAAGAAAATATAAATCTGAAGAAGAGATTAAATAATTTGCATATTTCTTTCATTACAAAATATCTCTGGCACAGTCTTAGTGTTACTAAAAGGATCTGCTTAAATAAATTTTTAAATTTAGGACTTTTATCCAGAACCTGCCTCCATACTATGGAGGGATTTAAGCACGAGGATGAGAATTTTCAATTGGAGGCATTTGGGGACTGGGAGCCAATGTAGGTCAGTGGGCACAGGGTTGATGGGTGAATGGGACTTGGTGTGTGTTAGAATTTTGGATGAGCTCAAGTTTATGAAGGTTGAAGGGTGGGAGGCCGGCCAGGAGAGCATTGGAATTGTCGATTCTGGAGGTGACAAAGCATAGATGATGGTTTGAGCATCAAATGGGCTGAGGGAGAGGGCAATTTTACAGAGGTGGAAGTAGGCAGTCTTTGTGATAGAGAGGGTATGGGGTCGGGATCAAATATGACACCAAGGTTGCAAACAACCTGGTTCAGCCTGATACAGTGGCCGGGGAGGGGGATGGAATTGGTGGCATGGGAACAGAGTTTGGGGGGGGGGGGAGGGGAAGGACCAAAGATGATAGCTTCAGTCTACCCAATGTTTAACTGGAGGAAATTGTGAATTATTCAAGGCCAGACGTCGGACAAGCAGGCTGACAACACAGGTGGATGTGTCGAGAGAGGTAGAGCTGGGTGTCAATCAGTGTACGTGTGGAACCTGAGGCTATGTCTTCAGATGATGTCGCCAAGGGGCAGCATGAATAGGAGGGGACCAAAGACAGGTCCTTGGTGGACTCCATAGGTAACGGTGCAGGAGCGGGAAGAGAAGCCATTACAGGAGATGGTCTGGCTACGATTGGATAGGTAAGCGTGGAGCCAAGAGAAGGCTTACAAAAGAGCTGATGGGATTGTTGTTTCTTTGCTAATATTGGAAATGTAAAGGCAGGAAAATCTATGCAATTCCACAGAGATTCTCCCAGTCTCCCGCGGTAAGATCGGCCGGATACTGGCGGAACCCGTGTGGAATTTCAGGGCCGTAGTTTAAGTGTACCAGCCCCAGTACTATTGGAGGAGTTGAAGCTCTGCTCAGGATGTAGTTCCTCTGGGTGATGCTCGCAACAAAGTGCTGCTGATGTTAAAGGTAACTGTCTACCAGCAGCAGCACTTGGGTCGGGTTTGCTATCTTGGGGGTGATCAAGGAGGGCATCACGGCTGTGCCTGATCCTGTCCTCACCCGACATCCACACACATGCACTTTTTTTTAGCAGATAGGACGATAGGAATCAGGAGCAGGAACTCAAATGATTTTTTTTCCCATCTCTATCTGGCCCCTACTGATCTGTATGGCTCAGTTACACGTTGATGTCGGCAACTGAGCCACAGATGAGCTCAATCGGCTTTTTTCTAAGATTTAAAATCAAAAGTTGGTTCATGACTTTTTTTTACACTTTCATCTTAAAGCTCTTTCATATTATAGGAGTGCAGCTGACAGGAGACATGTAAGTTTCACTCTGTTGGCTACAGTCCATAGTATTAATGACTCCAAGCTTGGTGAACCAATGGAATTGGAGACCCATGAAGCCAGTACCTGATGTTTCCACTGATGTCTTCAGATTTGATAGCGAAGACCAGCACCACTGCCATCGAGCGTAAGCATAAAGGGGCGAGTGATGCACAGAGGTTGATCTCCCTAGATAGGAACATTTTACACTGGTTACCTATGGTACCTAAGCAGTTTAACATTATCCCCTGCACATGGTCTCACATCAGAACACCAAATGCTGAACCAATATGTTGCTGCAAAGCAAGATGTGCTTTATAGCTGCACTATAAAGTATAAGGGCCCAAAATCCCACAATCCTACTCTGCAACTGATACAGTAGAATTAAATTAGTAGTAAATGGCAGTAGGGTGGGTCTTCCGATGCACCAGAGAATTAATTGCAAGCAGTTAACGTATCATTGGCAGGCACCTCCACCAGTATCGTTACAGCTGGGGTGCTCGTCAGGTGGGGGATGGGCAGGAAGGTGTGGCAATGGCCAGCCACCGAGGGATAGAAATTTCAGGTCTGACTGCAGATGCCTGAAGGAACATAGATTGACTCTCTAGCACGAGGCACGACTGCAGTAAACAAACCAGCCTTAAACAATCCTATGGGTCCTAAGTCTGCCACCTGTCGCTTGCAGGTGTACAGTACATTGGAGACATTGGAGGCAGGATGGTCAGGAATTCTAGCAGATGACATCATCCCACCAGTTCTGCCTCCATTCCTGACTTCCAATTTACACCTTTACTGTTCCCTATGGGCCCTGATAGCACCACCAGTCCACCTCTATCGCTGAGGAAATTCAAGTCCTCTGAGTCTTGCCTGTTGTGTTGAGCAGGGCTGACATCTTTAATACGACCTAACTAAGCAGCATTTAGTTAGGAAGATTTTTCAATCGAAGCCAAAAGCAACGATTTTGGGGGTTAAATTGGTTAATCCCCGAAACCGGGTGTGGGTATCGCAATCTGTGATTAACCCCTGCCCCTGGTGCTTCCGTCGAAGGCAGGTCGTGGCATTTGTCCTGTCTCAGCACTTACGTCAGACAAGGGTTAAAAACCTGCGTTGACACTAGGATTCAACGGCATTCAAACTTTCCACCAGCAGGGGGAGCCCGAATCTTGTGCACTTGAAGTGCAGTAACCTACAGGGCTACGGACCAAGTGCTGGAAAGTGGGATTAAGCTGGATAGCTCTTTTTCAGCCAGCACGGACATGATGGGCTGAATGGCCTCCTTCTGTTCCGTAACTTTCTATGATTCTATGATGAATCTCTTAAAGGCAGGCTGTTTCTCTGACAGCCAGCCAAAATCTCTTAAAGGTAGCCGGTACCTGTAATTCACTAAAAATAACAGTCTGCTGTCTGCACGGAGTCTGAACGGAAATCAGACATCGGACACGGATCCTGTCCCTATGTTTACAAACTGTTGAGTTATTTTAAAACATTGACTAAAGGTTGCACACTACTAAATCCCACATCCTCCAATCTGCACACCACATCTCACCAATCTGCCAGTCCAAGTTGGTACCAGGCCTGCAAGAGTGCATGCACCAAGATTCTCAGATGATGCACTAGAGGCCTTGGTGCAAGAGGTGGACAGAAGGAGAGACATCCTACATCTGTGGAGGGGTGGGGTGGGGTGGGTGGTGCAAGAGGCCATCCAGACATAGGCCCAAAAGGCAGTGGGAGGGGGCGGGGGACAAAGTCAAAGCCAGGCATACAGCACCACAAATATGGATGCAGTGCAGGAAGAAGTTCAATGCTATGACATGAGTGGTCAAGGTGAGTGAGGTCAACTGTCAAGTGGCGTCTCCTACCAACTGCACCACTAGCTGCATCCACTGCTCCACGCACTACACACCCATCACCCAGGTACCAACAAACTCTTTCAATCACTACTCAACTCTTCCAATCAGATGCTTCCTCTCACCCTTACACATTACTACTATTGCAAGCCGCCCACCCACAGCTCACAGGCCACACACTGGCAGCTTTTCAACATGACAGGCACATCAACCAGACACACGTCCCGCTTTCTTGCAGGAGAAGGTAGCGCATAACAGGAGGCAGCAAGTGGCATTTAGCCCCTCGAGCCTGTTCCACCATTCAATGAGATCATGGTTGGTCTGTGACCTAACTCCATATACCCGCCTTAGCCCCATATCCCTTAATACCCTTAGTTCACAGAAATCTATCAATCTCAGATTTAAAATTCACACGTGAACTAGCATCAACTGCCATTTGCAGAAGAATGTTCCAAACTTTTCCCACTCTTTGCATGTAGAAGCGTTTCCTAACTTCACTCCTGCATGTCCCGGCTCTAAATGTTAGGCTCTGTCACCTCGTCCTAGTATTCAAGTATAGGAGACCTCCAAAAACAGTTATAAATGCATCAGCAGTCAGAAGCAATAATCCAGCAACTAACCCGTAAATCCTGAATGGTCCTTTTAAATAGCGCTGGTGAGGGGGACCTCCCGCCACTCTAAGACACGTTCAGATGGTCGGGGTTAAGACAGTGCATTGAGTGGAGCGTTAAGTGTCAAAATGGTGTCTATCACGTGAAATCAACGTTACATACTGATCAAACGCATTTTCTCCCTGCTTTACATCATGCTGGCACTTGTTATTTGCGCATGCACTAAGCCCTTTACCAAGATGGCGTCCGGCGCAGGTCACATTAGAAGTGTCCGTGCACATCCAAGACACCATCTTGGATCTTCAGGAGGCCAAGTAGCACCGAAATAATAGGTGCTACACGGCCCAATTTAGCGCCCTTTCAGTTTAGTTCAATTTGCAGACCGAAAATAGTTTCAAGCAGCTTGTCCAGAATGTGCAATCTCAACATTTCAATGTAATGGAAGTTATGGCATTCACTTCAGACATTTAATCAACCAATTAAATTAAACAACAGCTCTTTTTGGAGTTGAATTTCAGTCCAGGTTGATAAGGTGACATTTACTGCTCTCCTCCCAATGCCACAATGGCCTTTTTATCAAAACTACATGGGGATAGAGGTATTGTTGGCTGACCAATTGGGGGGCCGAGTTTCAAAAGTTTTCTTGTTCCAGGCACAAAGGACTTTATCCTTTAAAGGGATGTGCAAGCTTTTTTCTCGAGATTTCGCTACTAAGTATTTTTCCCCCTTCCCTTCTCATTCCTGCTTTGTTCTGCTGGCAATGGATTCTGATTGAGGGGAATTCTGAAACAGGATCATAAAGCTGTGCACACTTTTACTTGGCCCTAGCATAGGCGTTTAGAAAAATATATCTGTGGTATAAACCTTGACATTAATCACTTTGGTCAACATTATAAAGAAAACAGTCTCATTGAGGCACTTTTTTCCTCTAATTTCCTCTCCTATCCTGAAAGTAGTGGCTCCTGCTGTAATACAGTTCCAAAGGTACTAGCAGTTCTGCAGTAGTTGCTCAGGTGACTATTTAATTCACCATGGCTGGGAATTACCTCAGAGCTGCTCCCGCTCCGCCATCGTAACTTCCACGGACGTCAAATGAGGCTTCCGCAGCACTTTCGGTGAAGTTACAGGAGCAGAGCAAAAGCAGTGCATTGGAAATTCCCAGCCCATGTGTTAACTGGACATTGAATTTCAGCAGGTTGTTTGACTGTGGGAATGTAATGTCAGACATCAATTGGGGAAAATTGGAAACTGTTACTGGAAAGTGGTGTGGTTAACTACTACTTACCAGGATTTTACTTCAGTCTTCTTTTCACATGGTCCCTGGAGCAAATCTGCTATTTTAAATGATTGTGAAAAATATGAATTCTGTAATGGAGGGAACAGAAGTTGAGCTAGCAAAACTGAAGTAAGGAAACATCTGTGAATGCTCAGATCATTACACCTACTAACCCCCTAGCTGTTTTATGGATGTCTGTACAATTTTTATTTTCATATGTGAGATATCTCTAACTTTTCTACAATAATTTTTTTTTGGCTTACAAGAAAGAATTACAGTTGGCTCCAAAATGGAGAAAGATGCACCAAATGAAAAGTGAAAAAATGAAAGCTTCCTGGGTAGAAACATCACCCCAGATTTTCTTCCAGCACTTTCATCCCCTTCAGTAATTTCTAAATTCACCACTACTGCAAACTGCGCTTTTATGTACTTCAGCTTTTTTCTCTGTATAAGTGTTAATAATGCCTACAGCTTACGTTATGACAAGCCCATATCCCACTACCCTTTCAGTTAATTACCTGCCTTTACATGTACGTGCAGCCCTGTTATTGAGCTGTCAGTCTGCTTTTCTTAGTTTTCTAGCTTGACATGAATGCAAATACCTCAGTTACACACTGTCGATAGGCCTCCTTTAGATTGTAAGTCATTAAGAGAGATTGGATTTAGAGGTCGACTCACATGGCGCATGGAGACTGGCACACCATTTTCCTGGACACCAAGGTCAGGATTATCCTCCCAGCAGTGGTGATCCGGCAGTGGGGGGCTTCCATCTGCCCCTCCATTATTACTGGAACCCCAAACCAACGGCAACATTGCTGGAACCCTCACCCAGTTTCCCGGGTGAGGTTCATCCTGTAATGCATGGTGGGTTTTCTGCGGGATTCTGCCACTAAGATGGAGCCCGCCATTGCTTGGAAGTGAAATCCCGGCAGTGCTGCAGCACCAGAGGAGGCAGCCGGGCGAGTAAAGGGGCATGTGTCCTGAAGATCGGCATCCTGGTAGGCCTCAGTAGAGACCAAAGCCAATAAAGAAGGTAAGTAGTGGCCAGAATGGAGGGAGAGGGGCTAGTAGCAGCCTCCTCTCCCTCCAATGGGAGAACGCATGGTTGTTGCCACTGCTTCCCAGGGCCTACCGCCATCTTCCCCATGGCGCCCCCAGAGGTGGCCATGAGTGTTCAGATGGGAGGGAAATCCACTGGGGACCTAAGCTGTGCCTTCCCCACTGCCACCTGCATGCACTAACACCTGTCCCAACGGGGAGGGGAGGGAAATCCCGGTTGGTGCCTTAAGGTCAGAACGCCCGCACTTTCCATCACTGTCACCGTGGTCCTGCCTGATTTTGGGTAGGATCGTGGAAGAGAATCGTAGCCAAGAAGTGTATGGATTAGGGGACTCACAAGGGGAGAAAACTGGGGCTGGTGGAGATGGAAAGGGCTACGTGACCTCATGCAAGAATAATATATCCTTTAAAAACAAAACTAAACAAAACAAGAAGGTTTCTAAATTGGTGTGTAAATGACTCCCTCTTCTTGTGGGTGATTATGTTAGCACTCTAATTTTTGTTCGGAAGTGTTTGCCTAGTTACAATGCTGCTATCATTTGAGTTACTACGTTATGAAACTTTCCCCCTCTCCTCTAAAACTGGTTATTTAAAAAAATGCTCTACGTCAACAAAACATTTGTATCTCACCGGCCAGCCTGCTAGTGAGCTCATCATAAGCATGTAGGTTTAATCATCACCCATTGTGCAGAAATAAAACCAGTGATTGCGAAAAGAACAGCCTGTGCTCGATTACACTAAGTCACTCTGACGCAACTCATAAAACACAATCATTAAAGAACATCCAAGCCCAGACTGATTGACCTTCAATGCTCTACAATACCGGCATTCCTGGGGCTTGGTTCTGAAATATGTCTGTCGTCATTTTCTCATTTCAGTTACTCATGCCGGTCATTATCAGTCATTTTGGTTATCATATTATCCTGAAACCTTTTCCCAAATGTTCCTATACAATAATGCCCTGTTGTAGATGATGATGCCATAATCATTGACAGTTAACTTTGATTAATGAATTTTGATCAAGTTCGCAAAATGTATCTTTAATAATGAATTGTAAAACCTGAAAGAACATTGTCGAATGATCACAAATATTGTAGTGATGGCCTCCAGGAAGCTGCTACAGGAATTTATTCTTGGTATCAGCACTAAAGAATCTGGCCCACACTGTTGGCAGTACCTCAAATTTACATAGTAACACTGATCAAAGGAGCTTAAGGTTATGTCAAGACCTTTATCTGTTAAATGGTCAGAGTATTCATTAAAAAGTTTGGCAAACATTTTTGGGGAAGGGGGACAGGCGAACCAAAGAGCCATTTATTATTTTCATTAAGATGATTTTACCTGTTTCAATATATTTTATGCCATCACATCTTAAATCCTGTGTTTAATTTGGAAAAAAATATCAGTGTACAGAACATTCTCCTTGACCAAAACTCAGATAAAAAATTAACTTTTCAAAAGTGTTTCTGTTTTGTGAGTTTGTATAGATATTAATCTTTTCCAGTCTTCCAGGCTGCAGCCAGTGCTTCAGCAACTACTTCCTCACTGTCACAATCACTGTAACTCTCCTGCTCTGCCATATCTTTGTAATTCTGCTCTTCTTATTCCATGATGAGATCTCTTCACACAGCAGGATGCAACAATTGACAATATATCTTGAGACCGTGGAGGAGCTGTGCTGCAATTCACCTCTTGATTTGTTGAGCCATCTGACTTGCTACTTCAGGATCCCAATTGGATGTTGGGTAATCATTCTGGTTGCATCATGGACCTTGTTGTACCTTCGCACAGCTTCTGTCCATGGTTGATGTAAGGGTGTCATTATTCATGGCTGCAGAGGGTAGTTGTGGTCTCCCAGGAACCATTTTTCCACTCTTCCTTCTCCTTCAGGCTGCCACAAAATAAAATCAAAGTATTGTGGGAGCTTCTGGGGAAGTAGCATTGAACTGCACGGCCCCGATTTTGGTCTTCAGCGGACATTGGAACTCCCACCAGATGTTGCCAATAGGAGGCCCGAACTATTTTGATGGTCAGGACTCATTTGCATTCAATTAATGATCTGCTGCATGTTTTTAGCACCCATGGGCAGCTCGCCGTTTGAGAGGGTGAGATATTTGGCGGCTCTAACGCATATTTAAAGCAAGCTTGCACCTTGGTTCTGACAGTGGTTCTGCATGGGGATTGGTTACAGGGCCATTGCTTTTCACAATCTTTATTAATGATCTGGAAGAAGGTGTTAGGGAAACCATCTGCAGGTTTGCAGATGACACAAAGATTTGTGCAGGTGTTAGGACCTTAAGATGAGAAAAATAGATTACAAGCAGATCTACATGAGATGAGGAAATGGATCCAAGTCTGGCAAATGTTATTTAGTATAGATAAAAGTAATGTTACGTGCATGGGTAGGGCTAACGCAAAGCATTTGGACACCACGTAGGGATGCAAAATTAAGACTGTTGAGTGCGAGGTTTTACTGTACATGAGTCTTTTAAGGTTCATGACCAGTGCCGTGAGGCTATAGCAAAAGCAAACAGAGTATTAGACAAAGTATTAGGGGGCATTCCGAAGGGACCGCTCCCTCCGCGACACCCTGGTCCACTCTTCCATCACCCCCAACACCCGCTCTCCTCCCCACGGCACCTTCCTGTGCGAGCGCAGGAGATGCAACACCTGCCCTTTCACCTCCTCCCTTCTCACCATCCAGGACCCCAAACACTCCTTCCAGGTGAAACAGCAATTTATTTGTACTTCTTTCAATTTAGTATACTGTATTCGCTGCACACAATGCGATCTCCTCTACATTGGGGAGACCAAACGCAGACTGGGTGATCGCTTTGCTGAACACCTCCACTCTGTCCACAAGCGTGACCCTGACCTGCCGATCACTTGCCATTTTAATTCCCCATCCCACTCCCACGCTGACCTCTCTGTCCTCAGCCTCTTACACTGTTCCAATGAAGCTCAACGTAAGCTCGAGGAACAGCTCCTCATCTTTCATTTAGGCACTTTACAAACTTCCGGACTCATTGATTTCAATAACTTCAGATCATAACCACTGCTCCCATTTTTTCAGTCAGCTAGTGCTGGTAATGGTTCTGCTGCTGCCATTTACAGCTACTCCTGATCAATCTTTTGTTTCTTAACCTGTCCCATTCCCACCCTCCTTGCCTTGCACCATCAACCCTTTTGTTATTTAATCACTCTTGCCCTCTACCCTATCACAGACCTTCCCTTTTGTTCTTTCCTCTCCCCCTTTCCCTGGCTCTGTACTTGCTCAAAAACTTTAACTCTTTTAACATTTTCCAGTTCTGACGAAAGGTCTTTGACCTGAAACGTTAACTCTGTTTCTTTCTCCACAGATGCTGCCTGACTTGCTGAACTTCTCCAGCATTTTCTGTTTTTATTTCAGATTTCCAGCATCTGCAGTATTTTGCTTTTGAGTGTAATAGGATGTATTGTTAGGACAATCCAACACAAAACAAAAAACACAAAACTGACTTTGTATAAGACCTTGGTTAAGCGTGTCCAGTTATGGTCTCCTCACATGATTGGTAATATAGAGGCCCTGGAAAAGAATCGGAGGAGAGCCAATAGATTAATATCTAGTTTAAAGGCCCTTAGTTACCATGATAGACTTAGAAAGCTAAGACCTTTTTACACTGGAAAAGGAGTTTTGATTGAGGTAATTTAAATAATGAAAGGATTAGATTCAAGCTTTCAAAAGGGAGCTGGATGTGTTCCTAACTGACATCACTACATACAGAAGGTAGGTGGGGTGGGGGTTATGCCTCCCAATCACTGTGGTCTTCAGAAACCTGTTTGTTCGGTTTTGGGAGTCGGAAAGCAATCTCCCAGGTTTATTCTCCTGAATTGGCCTAAGATTTTTTTCCTTCTCCCAGGAGAATACATGGCTGCTGGGGAGTTGGGGAGGAGGAGAGGGGGTGGTGATGGGGCCATGGTGTTAAGCTGCACGGTATGGGACAGGCTCGATGGGCCAGCTTGTTTTTCTCTGTCTAACGTTTTCATATGTTCATATGTAACTTTTCCACTTTCAAGGCAGAATCCATTTACAAACCAGCTTTCCCTAGAATAGCTGGCCTCTGTTTCCTCTGTTACAGGTCATCCATGTTCATACTTCAGGCTGTAGTCTGCTGGGCTGAGTAGAGGGTTGTGAGAGGGGGCTCTGTGTCCATCTGCTCAGTCTCCTTTCTTCACAGAGAAAGAGGAACAAACACTGTCCTCTGACCCCTCCTTCAACTCTGTGTGATGAGAACAGGATCCCGAGCTGCCACACTTGAACAAAAAACTGCCCCTGTTGGTTTGGAAGCTCACAGCACCTGTATTATCAATTCAGCTAAGCTCCCTATTATAGAATTATATAGAATTTACAGCACAGAAACAGGCCATTCGACCCAGTTGGTCCATGCTGGTGTTTATGCTCCACATGGGCCTCCTCCCACAACTTTACTTCATCTCACCCTATCAACATATCTTCCTATTCCTTTCTCCCTCATGTACTTATCTAGCTTCCCCTTAAAAGCATCAATGCTATTCACCTCAATACTCCTTGTGGTAGCAAGTTCCATATTTTAACCACTCTCTAAGTAAAGGAGTTTCTGAGTTTCTTATTGGATTTATCAGCGATTATCTTATATTTACAGCCCTTAGTTTTGGATTCTCCCACAAGTGGAAACATCTTTTCTATGTCTACTTTGTCGAACCCCTTCATAATTTTAAAAACCTCTATCAGGTCACCTCTCAGGCTTCTCTTTTCTCGAGAAAAGATGTATCAGGTGTATTGAACGGAAATCCTTTCTAACTCCGGGATGCGAATTACAATAGGATGAGCTCAACAACTTTGCATTATTGCTAACAAACATTTTAAATGGCTTTGTAGGTTGAAGTTATCTTTACAGCAAAATCTTAACATGAATTAAAACTAAATCCCTTCCAGGCCAAATCCCAAAATGTTACAAGCTGTTATTCCTCACTAAATCTCCTGGATATTTCCCAATGAAACAGGTTAACATCGATCATCATTCTCATTTTCTCTGTTTAAGAATACCACTGGCAGAGGTCACCCTCGATAAGACAATGCTACAAGGTACAAGACTGAAAAATAAAGGTAGCGAAAAACTACAAAATAAACCAACTTAAAAACAAATTGTCTAGTAATTACAAGAATAGTGCAATTCCTATTAATTAAACAATGGTCATTACTATTTTCTTTTTTCTCACTAAGTGTCGGAGTAAAACTGAATCAATTCCCTTAGCGTTTTGTTGTTTTCAACACATCAAGTACAGGATAATACTGTATCATGTATCAAAGTAGGCTGTGTCCCAAAGGAATATCCACAGAAACCACAGACCAACAGTAATTCTCAAACATCACTTTGCGAAGCTTTGGCTCTTCTGGCTGGCATCTCAGTTTCCACCCTTCATAAACTTCAGCTTATCTAAAACTACGCTGCCTGAATCCTATCCCACACTAATTCCAGCTAACCCATTACCCCTGTCCTTGCTGACCTTTACAGGCTGCTGGTCCCTCAATGCCTCAAATTTAAAATTGAAATTTCTATATGGCTTTGCCCCTCCCTATCTCTGTAGCCTCTTCCAATGTTACAACCCGTCCCTGAACTCTCCGTTCCTCTGACTCATTACTTGTACACTCCCCTCCCTCCTCGGCCCACCATTGGTGACAGTCCCACTGTCTGGAATTCCCTCCCTAAACCTTTACCCTGTTCCACCTCCATCTCTTCCTTTAAGACCCTCCTTATAGCCCAATTTTTTTGAGACAGCTTTTGGTAACCTCTCTTAATCTCTTATTTGGCAACCTCTCTTAATCTCTTATTTGGCTCGGCATCTCTTTTTCCTCATGTCTCTGTGAAGCTTGGGACATTTTTCTACATTAAATATGCTATATAATTTCAAATTGTTTTAGTAGTAGTAGTAGTATAGTTGTAGTAGTAGTAGTTGTAGTAGTTGTAGTCTCTACCTGGGACAAGATACCCATCTCATTACGTTATGGATATTTGGTTTATGAGCTGTGCGTACTCCAGCCTCTGGTAGCACTGCATTCTTCTACAAATGCCTCAACTAAACAAAAATGTACTTATCTATCTTCCAAGATAGTTGACTCTAATAGCTCTAACTGAGCTGAAGGTTCACTGATTAGTGCAGTAAGGGTTTACTGCTACCTAGCTGAGAAAATGTATTAGAAACTGTAGGCCAATGAGTTAATTGTAGGCATGTTGTGATGGCTGCAGTGACGGCCCGCCCAATGATCCAAAGCACTGTCTCCTCTAGGGGGGTGAGGACATGTAAATGTGCCTGTCCACCCTCAAGTCCTTCCTGCTGCTGGGTGTTATGCGCCACCTTCTAGGAACATAGGAACAGGAGTAGGCCATTCAGCCCCTCGTGCCTGCTCCGCCATTTGATAAGACCATGGCTGATATGTGATCTAACTCCATATACCTGCCTTTGGCCCATATCCCTTAATACCTTTGATTGCCAAAAAGCTATCGATCTCAGATTTAAATTTAGCAATTGAGCTAGTATCAATTGCCGTTTGCGGAAGAGAGTTCCAAACTTCTACCACCCTTTGTGTGTAGAAATGTTTTCTAATCTCACTCCTGAAAGGTCTGGCTCTAATTTTTAGACTGTGCCCCCTACTCCTAGAATCCCCAACCAGCGGAAATAGTTTCTCTCTATCCACCCTATCCGTTCCTCTTAATATCTTATAAACTTTGATCAGATCACCCCTTAACCTTCGAAACTCCAGAGAATACAACCCCAATTTGTGTAATCTCTCCTCGTAACTTAACCCTTGAAGTCTGGGTATCATTCTAGTAAACCTACGCTGCACTCCCTCCAAGGTCAATATGTCCTTCCGAAGGTGCGGTGCCCAGAACAGCTCACAGTACTCCAGGTGCGGTCTAACCAGCAAGACAGAGGACAGTGTGTCACTGAGTATCCTGCAAGGTGTGTGGATGATGTGCCTGTTGTGGCAGAATAGCTGCCAGTTTCTGTGACTTGTGAGTGGTGGTTGTGTAGCCTGCAAGTGTGGTACTATGTGCGGGTGAGATGCAGCATGCTGAGTGCAGCATTGTGTATGGATGGGCAGTGTTTGTTGGTGGGTGGGTGATGGGGAGTGTGATGCGTGGAGCAGTGGTACAGTTGGTTGGATCTGCCACTTGACACTTGAATTCAATCACCTTGACCACTTGTGTCAAATCATTGAACTTCTTTCAGCACTGCATCCACGTGTGTGGTGCAATGGTCCTGGCATTGACTTCCTGGGCCACAGCCTGCCAATGCCTGCGGTGCTGCAGTCTGGAGGGTCTCCGGCCAGCCTGCGGGTACATGCTGGCCCTCCTTTCATCCACGCCTTCCACCAGGGCCTCCAGAGCATCATCAGAGAAGCGTGGAGCCCTTTCTCGTGCTGATCCTGCTATCCTCGTGGCCATCTTTCCCTCCTCCAAGTAAGCTGTGTACCTGCCATTTGAAATGTGCACCTGCACCTTTAAGAGGTGCAGGCTGCTGATGACGTGCGCTGTGCATGCCCCATTTCCAACTTCCTCATTCTCCGTGCAGCCTCTCAGCAGCGCAGGTAGCGCTGGCTGCATGGAGATATCATGGTAATTAGCAAGCAGCACGATGTTCACATGCTGCCTGCGTAGGGTCTATTGGGTACTAGCGCATCACACTACCCCCACCCAAAAATGACCCTTGACAAATTTCTCCCCCTCCATCTCTTATTTTGCAAGTTTGCCTCTGATTGCAAACATGGCATCAGTGGTAATCCTGCAGTATAAATGGCCCAATGCTTTTGCCATCCTAGACAAATAAAAAAAACCCTCCTGAAATTTGGTTTTCATTCACGATTTTCGATCAAAGCTGGCACCAATGGCAAATATAAACAACATGATGGGTGCATGTAGGTCGGGACAAGTTTGGGGTCTGACCCCTCACTATACCAGTACAGGCCAGCTGTACATTTTCCACATTGCTGACCGTTGGAGATCTTCCTCCAACATCAGGAAAGGTTCTTAACCAGATTAAATATATCTTATGGTAAAATGTGTTAAAATTTTGAATCTGTACTCGATAGTCTCTTGGATTCAGTGTCACTGGACACTCCAAAAGCTGACCCTGCATCCCTTACCATCGAGGATTTACCTTTTCCACATAATATCTAGTCATATGATAGTGTGACCTGGGGACCAAAACAAGGAGCTCCCTTGTTGTTTGGAGGGGATACTGGGAGCATGTTCATTTCTCCTATCTTCTGGAAGATACACACTCTAGTGAGATGAGGTCAATTATAAACCAAGAATAGATTTATTTTACATATAGTAGATGAATGAACAGTACACAGTTTTAGTGAAATTTAATCTAATTCCTATTGGTCCTCATAACATCTAAAATAATAAATTACATCTAAAGTAATAAATAATGAAACCTGTTACTAGCCTTCTGGGTGTGAGTCCCCTGGGAGCTACCTCCAGCTGGGCTCAAATGAATGAGACCATTCCAACATTATATTTGTGAATGTCACTTGTAGGGAATCCTTATTTCCTGTGATTCTTGGAACTCGACGAATAGTTAAGCAAAGAAAGTTACCCTCAATCACGGTAGTTTTGTTAATCAAAAGTAATTATTTAATGATGTTATAATTCACACGGACATTCATTAAGCAAAATCAAACCTATGCTCTACCGTTATACACTTAATAATTCACAACGTTATTCTTTAATGATGCTCCATTTGTTACTAAGACTATGGGCATGATTTTAGCTCGGAGCTAGGAACCCAGAGCACCCGCAAATATTTGCTTGGGGAACCCAGAAGCTAAATGAGTGCAACACAATCTGTGATCGCAACTCAAGTGAAGGTAAGTATTTGTGCTTTCAGGTTTCCCAGGTGCCAGGCAGCAAGATTGACAGGAGTGAAAGGAGCCGCGAATCAAGACGGGGGAGGGAGGGAGGGAGAAATCGTGGGCCCTGGAAGCCATTGGAGGGGTGGTGGGAGGTAGGCGGACGTGGACGACATCAGGTGGGCCTTGGAGAAGATCAGTGGGTTCAGCATTGAGAGGTTCAAGGATTGGGGGGGAGGAGGGGTCCAGCATTGGTGGGGGGGTCCAGCATGGGGAATGTCCAGCATCGGGGTGTGGGGTGGGGTAGCCGACCACAGGGGTCCGATCACACCAGGTGAGCTCGTTGGGCCTGGATGAAGCACTCCTTCTCCTCCTGGCCCACAAGCAGTGCAATAAAGGCATTCACCTCATGGATCCGGCCCTTCCCACTTGCTTTCACCTGAGGTGAATCAGAAGCGATGAGAAACACGAACAGGTACGGTTAAATTTGTTTGACGTTTCTAATACACAAAAAATGAAGTGCCTCAACTATCGCAATGAGGTACATTGCCCCTTTAAGTATTGGCCCGCCGGCTTTAAGTGGGGATGGGACATCTGGGTTTCTATTGTGCGTGCGCATCCAAACGCGCCTGGGTTAATCCAGGAAGTGGGCATATTGGAGCCTGGATGCGGTCCCGCTCCAAAAAGCTGGTACTTTAACCTCCCACCTGTTCTTGGGGGTTAAAATTATCCCCTATATCTCTTTGATGTAGGAAGGACCAGGTGCTTGAACCATGGAATGTAAGAGGCCTCTTTATTATCTTTGTTTATGACCTTCCAAGCAGAGATCGAAGTATCTTGCCCCTTTTTCTCTATACACACATGATGCTTTATAACCATCTTGTGTTGACTTCTAATTGCTTCAATGGCTTCAAATCCATTCCTTTTACCATTTGCTTTTATAGTTTATCATATGCTGGACACAATACTCTGTTGTTTTACAAATCCCATTTATTTCAACAGATTACCAGAGAGATATAAGAGGCCTCTTGCCTTTTAAAAACAGAATTTGCAAGAACACAGTTTACTACATTACTGTGTTTGCAGGTTTTCAAATGTCTTTGTTTAAAAAGGGCATAGTTAACCCTTTCCTTCAAATGTCTTTTGTTAAAGGGGTTTTGAATCCCACACACTAGAAAGTATTAATGGACCCTATTATCTCAAACTGATATGGTTTGAAAGACATACAATTTGACCAACCAGTTTGTCTATTCCTGGCTACTGGGTTGAAAATGCCTTCCCAGATAGGTTGTTTGTGGATATAACTGTTTGTGTGTTGAATTTAATCCAAAATTCCCCCACGCCCAATAGGCAAAATTCTCAAAACGTGACAATGTGCCATGCAGCAAAACATCTTGAAGGAATGATTTCATTTATTGGATTTAAGAAAATAATAATGGGAAATGAGGGGCACATTGTTCCATCTAAAATAAATGTTAATAGATTTGCTGAATTTTTTTTATCCATTCTTGGGATATGGGTGTCGTCTGCAAGGTCAGCATTTATTGCCCAACCCCAGTTGCCCTAAGAAGGTGGTAGTGGGCCGCCTTCTCAGCAGTTTGATAAAACTGAATGGCTTGTGAGGTCACTTCAGAGAGAAGTTAAGAGTCAACCACAAATCCTGCAGGGAATGTTTGAAAGCTCTGTTAAGAAGTTGTGACATTTATTTTTACAGTTTATTTTTCAGTTTCAAAGATTTTTTTTATACAATTGTTTTTGGAGTTAATATTGAAAATCTTGGGAACAAAAGTTTAGCGACTTTGGCTCACAGATTATAAAAGATTTTATCTCAGAAGTCAAAAAGCCTTTGGGAAAATCTGTCCTCGTTTTGCTTCCTGGGCCCCACTAGGAAACAGAGGTATCTGTCTGGGCTTTTGAAAGGCTTCTTACCATTCAATGTATTATTCAATAGCAGCAGCTAATGATCTGACCTGGTCGTAACCTTCTATCCAGTTCTCCCATGACCAGTTCAGAAAGACATTTGTTCACCACCATGAGTAGTTAATTTGTAATGTGCTCTTTTTTCTCCGGTGTATCCACTGTTAGCTATTTCTATCTCCCAGTAAGACAGATGAATGGTTGATTACAGTGTTGAGTTGCTGACTTTTGTAAACAAGTCTTTTAGATGGTAATATATATTTTACAAGATGTAAGTATTGATTAGGCTTTTGTAAAATGTAAACTATTACTATTAAGCACTTTATAAGAGATGGTATTGTTAGTCTGGAATTCTTTCACAATAGGCAATTCCATTTAAATACTTTATAAGCGAATATTTATGTTGAGTAAACTGAAATTTAAATGACTATTTAGGCATTGATGTGAACAGGTAGTTTTGTTAATGTTTTGCCTACATTGGACACAGTTCCCTCCTGTGTCCCATCCTATGTGTTTCGCTATTGCAATAGTTTCTGCATTTCCATAAAATAGAGCATGATGTCCATAAAATAGTAAACAATTTTACAACACCAAGTTATAGTCCAGCAATTTTATTTTAAATTCACAAGCTTTCGGAGGCTACCTCCTTCCTCAGGTGAACGATGTGGAAAATAAAATAGAGCATGATTTCCATAAAATAGAGCACCTTGTCATCAGTCATAATCTGGCTTGGAAATGTCTTTATTTTCTTTTTTTAAAAATCTTTGCATTATATGTATTAAGGCTCTGCCGTGATTGTTTTCATTTAAATAACAATATTTTCTACTGACAATGAGAGACATCCCTGAAACCTTTGAATGGGAAAGGATTAAGTGATGCAATCAATTATTAGGATTTCACTGACAGGATTATTTACTCTGCTGGATTTTGTATGGGGCCATTGCTATGGGTAACTGCACAGAGTATTCCGAGCTGCTGCCACACTCCTCAATCTCCCCAATTAACAACCTCCATTTCAAATATTAGGAAAAGAGCATGATTTTTTTCAAAGTTTTGTGTATTTTTATAGCATAACTTGACTTTACGTATATGTAAGATTTTACAGTGCTTTTCAAACGTCTAATCTGTGACTTGAAGTGTGCAACAGGACATCAGAAACATGGTGCTCTGCTGAAAGTGTCCTGCTAGAAGGTGTGTTCAGAGATTTCTGATATAGTAAAATACTAATTTATGTACAAACATGTAACCATATTTTGATCTATCATAAAAGTAACCCCGCGCAGATTTTTTTTTAAACAAATTCAATTTACTTTTCTTCCTTTTCAAGACAATATCAAAGCAATAAGAGTAATGAGGGCAGCATGAATGACAAATCGAGGATAATGGAAGAATTGTTGAATAGACTGGGAAAGAAAAGAAGGCAAATGATATGTTGGAGTTCTGACCTAATGTCACTCTCCGTTTCAGACTGTTTGTGGTGAATCTTTCTCACTGTCAATCCCTTTCATATTGAGTTATGCTCCCTCTTACTCTCTTTCATTTGTGTTTCTGACTTTGTTCCTTTCTGCCAGACTGTCTTCTGTCTATAAAAAGCAAAATACTGTAGCTGCTAGAAATCTGAAACACAAACAGAAAATGCTGGAAACACTCAGTAGGGCAGTCTGCCTCTGTGGTGAGCTGCTGCCTGTCCTGCTGTGCGTTTCTAGCATTTTCTGTTTCTGTCTTCTGACTGTCTCTGTTTCAGCCTAATACTATGCTGAAATGTATTCAGTTGGCACTGCATCAAAAATGTTTTTGTTTTGCTGTTCATGACACAAATCTTTTGCTGTATTGCCTGAAGGCGCTTACCACATTGCATTTGTTTTGTGAAAAAAGATGACAGTCTGTATTATGCAGTGTGCAGTGCTTCGAATGATATGTTGGTGAAGTTAAAATGACATGCCTGCTCCCAGTGACATGATGAGGAGTGAATCATTACTGGCACACACATTAAAAGAAACATAATTATCTAAGATTTGTAATCTCAGTCTTTTATTACAGGGAGGAAATAGCCTCTCCTTTTTTGCTGCTCTGTGCCATTTCTTCCTCTACAGCCCTATATTATTCCAGATTGCCTTAATTAGCTGTAATTGGATTCATCCATATTTATTCAGCAACATAAAAAGGCCCTTTTACTGTCAAATAAAATGGAGAAAATATAATAACTTGAGGTGCAATTGGTCACCATGGGCACCAATGCAATGAATAAAGACAATCCTTACTCCCCTAATGCCTTGGTGGGTAAATGCAATTATGTGGTAGGGTTCTGAACTTTACAGAGCAGAAAGGGACCAGGTTTGATCTTTGGTCTGTGCTGAATTATCTAATCTCACCTGGGATGACATTTTGGATACAATACAGGCAAGGAAAGGGGGAAAAAGCCTTCCTTCCTGACTAACACCGATATCAATCATCAATCTAATATTTTCTTTATAGTGGCAAATGGGAGCTGAAACAAGTAAAATACCAGAAAACTGACTCTTATTTGGCACAAAAATTTAGTAACATTCAACTACTCAAGATAAACAAACCCCATTTTTATTTCCCCCTTTTCTCTTGTTCTCTTCTGAAAGTATCAACTCATGAAGAACGGGTGAGTTGAGGGCGGGGGGACAGTATAAATATTAAAAGTTTGAAGTAGGAACGAGTCCTGGCTCCAACCCACTGAAAAACACGTTTCGCCCAGACACATCTGGGTGCACGTGTGCTTCAGAAGCCCTCGGCAGGATGACATTTAAAGGTGCAATTAAGATCGTTCAAGTAATTAACTCAATAACATTTTTGTGGATTGAGGCAGACAAACGATTTTAACTCTGTTTGAACATGTGTCCCGTGGCCTCTGAAACACACCATGGAAATGGAGGCGAGTTGCAGCAGGCAGCTATTTGGACATTTAAACCAGTGATTGACAGGCATGTCATTTTAACTTCACCAACATACCATTCGAAGCGCTGCACACTGCATAATACAGACTGCCACCTGACGGATGCATTGCTTTGTGTGAGGATGACAATGAAGCAGATGCAGCAGAGGGTGACTATCAGACAGACTGATCACATTGCATCAGGATTGGGGTGAGTGGGAGAGGTGGGTGCACAAATGGGAGGGTGAAGAAGTGCACAGAAAGTGAAGGTAACTTGACACTGAGCCGTAAGTGGGTGTGAGGAGTGATGTGATGGAGTATGCTTTGCAGGACAGTGTGAGGGGGGCATGGGCGGGGGGTAATGTTCATCATAGAATGCAGGTCAATCAGTAACTGTACTCACTTTTCCTGACCTCGTTAGGTCATTAAATCTCTTCCTGCATTGCAGCCACGACAGGGACATCGTGCCCCTGCTGCCACCTCCAGCCATGCCCTCTCTGTGACAGAGCCAGGTTTCTTCCTCCTGTCCAGTGGATATAGGACCTCCCTCCTGTTTCTCACAGCGCCCAGTAATGTCTCCAGGGCGGTGTCTGAGAACCTGGGTGCTGGCTTGGCTCTGGGATGTTCCTTATTCATTTTGCCTCCTTTCCCATTCAAAATGCATTGGTGGAGTGGCCCTTTAAATAGTGCGCTCTAAACGCATCATGTGGGTGTGCAGACCGCCTGCTGTGCAGCTTGAGGATGCGAAACCCGGAAGTTCAATTAAGTGGCTTCAAGCGAGTCGCGATCGCTCAAGAACACGCAGAGAATTTTTTTCCGGGTTTCCCACCCGCTTATTGACCCCCCCCCACTGAGGTCCTGCCTCATTGTTAAAATTTAGGCCATTGCTCCTTGGTCATCAGCAACCCTCTGGCACCTTATCCAAATGGCCATTCTTCAGGAGGGAACCAAGACAGTGATTGTCAGAAGGTGTTCAACTATGGTGGGGAGGCATCTCAGCCAAACCCAAAAATGCATGACAGATCCACACACATGTACTTTATAGTCATGGTCATCAGATAGTAATCAAGAGCAGGAATCTTGCCTGATTTTTTGCCCTCTTCTCTTGCCTAAGACTTTAAGGCTAATTGAAGTGCCCCAACATAGCGAGCCACGCAGATCAGATAAATGCCAGGCTTGATTTCTGATCAGTGTTGAGGTAATTGATCAGACTTAGGGCAGCAAATGGGACATAAAATTGGCTTCAGCAATGATTAGGCTCAGCACTTATACCTCCCATAGTTAAACAGTTTTCCAGGACTCATTCTCTAACCTCACATATGAAGAATAACTATTTGGAGGAGATACTGGGATACCTTGTGCCTGGGATGGAGGTGTAGAGGACTTGGTTAGGGCCAGGAAACTGGAAAAGTAGAGGAGGGTGTCAGAAGAGTCACGGATGTAGGTCGGAAGAGACTGGACAGGGGGAGAAAAAAGAGTCGAGATAGGAAGAAAGTTCCGTGGGGCAAGAACAGGCTGAAATGATGGGTCTCCCAGGGCAACCCTGTTTGTGGATCTTGGGAAGGAGATAGCAGCGGACTGTGCAGGGTTGGGGGATTATGAGGTTGGAGGCCGGGGGTGGGGGGAAGATCTTCAGAGGATACGAGGTCAATGACGGTCTGAGAAATGATGGCTTGATGTTCGGTAGTGGGGTCATGGTCCAGGGGGAGGTAGAAGGAGGTGTTGAACAGTTGACATTCAGCCTCTGCAAAGTAAAGGTCTGTTAGTCAAACAACAACAGCGTCGCCCTTGTCAGCAGGTTTAATGACAATTCTTCCGATATGTCTTCCTTTTTCCTCAACCGAGGGTTCCTCTCCATTGTGGTTGACAGGGTCCTTGACCGTGTCCGTCACATTTCCCACACTTCTGCCCTGCCCCTTCCCCTCCCTCCCAGAACCATGATAGGGTCCTCATTGTCCTCACCTTCCACCCCACGAGCCTCCACATTCAACGGATTATCCACCGCCATTTCCGCCACCTCCAGCGTGAACCCACCACCAAACATACCTTTCCCTCCCCTCCCCTTTCAGCATTCCGAAGGGACTGTTCCCTCCACGACACCCTGGTCTACCCTTCCATCACCCCAACTCCTGCTCCCCTTCCCCCGCACCTTCCTGTGCAAGAGTAGGAGATGCATCACCTGCCCTTTCACCTCCTCCCTTCCCACCGTCTAGGGCCCCAGTCACTCCTTCCAGGTGAAACAGTGGTTTACTTGTACTTCTTTCAATTTAGTATACTGCATTCGCTGCTCACAATGCGGTCTCCTCTACACTAGGGTCGTTTGCCATTTTAATTCTGTTGCTGCCATTTACAGCTCCTCTAGACCCATCTTTTGTTTCTTTACTTGTCCCATTACCACTCCCTTTTGCCTTGCACCATCATCCCTTTTGTCACTTAATTGCTCCTGCCCTCCACCCTATCACAGACCTTTCCTTTTGTTCTTTCCTCCCCTCCCACCCACTCCACCCCTTTCCTGGCTCTGTACTTGCTTAAAAACTGTTAAATCTCAAACTTTTTCCAGTTCTGATGAAAGATCATTGACCTGAAATGTTAACTCTATTTCTCTCTCCACAGACACCCAATCCACCACCCTAAACATTCACTCCCTTCACCACCAGTGCACCGTGGCTGCAGTGTGTACCATCCACAAGATGCACTGCTGCAACTCGCCAAGGCTTCTTTGACAGCACCTCCCAAACCTGCGACCTCTACCACCTAGAAGGACAAGGGCAGCAGGCACATGGGAACACCACCACCTGCACGTACCCCTCCAAGTCACACACCATCCCGACTTGGAAATGTATCGCCGTTCCTTCATCGTCGCTGGATCAAAATCTTGGAACTCCCTTCCTAATAGCACTGTGGGAGAACCGTCACCACACGGACTGCAGCGGTTCAAGAAGGCGGCTCACCACCACCTTCACAAGGGCAATTAGGGATGGACAATAAATGCCGGCCTCGCCTTTTACTAAAGATTTCTGATTTATTTGTGGCACTGTTGCCATTTTCATTAGACTTAACATTCAATTCACAATATAAATATCGAATGCTAAAAGAGTATGGGCATCAGAAGGTAATTACTTAACCTTAGCCATAATAAAATTTGCTTTTGTTTAAAATAACCTTTTTTTGTTGATACCCTTATTTACAGGGTTGTATTTACTCAGTTTTAGCAGATATTAGCTTAAAAACACAAAACACGATAAAAGAAGTGAGAAGCAGAGACATCCTACTGGTTCTGATGATTTCAGCATGTACAATTTAAGAGGATCTCCTTGCCCTCTTATTCTCACACATTTACTCTGGTAAAATGGATGCAATAATTTTGAATGTTGAAAATAATGCTGGCTGTAAAGATAATCAAATTCTCCTCATTCGTTCAAAATCCAAATGCAATTTGAAATTGCCTTCATCCCACTGAGGTAGCATCGCCTAGGAACTCTGGCCCTTTAAGAAATGTTCACTTCTAGCATCAGGTCATCTCTCCTCCCCCCCCCCCCCCCCCCCCATGCTGCTACATCACAGTCTCAGCTCTTTTAGGTTGATTAGTCAGTAGTAGGCTTGTCCTGTTGCTTTTTTACAACAGAGAAAAGGTTTTTGGTGGTTTACCAATTTTTTTTGCTATTTAACTCTTCCTGTGCACAGTTGATTGGAAGACACAAGATCTAACTCTGAGTCTGACAATGTAGGAAAGCAATTACTGGAAGTTTCATCCTTCAACAGTGTCAGTGACAGATTTTATTTTAAATGCTTGAAGCAAATATTTACTCATTTTTTCATATTGCTGAAGCAGTAAGAAAACTGCAACTATTTTTCTAGAGGTTTTTTTTGCTACTAAAGTATCAAAATATGAGTTTCTCAGCTGGATGTAGCTGTTTATAATTCTGCAGAGAAAAGTAATTATCCTTAAAAATTGAATTCCATGTAGGGGAGAGGACTGGTTGAGTGTGCACAGAAATTCAGTAATCCCAATCCAATTACTTTTGTAAGTTCATGTACAGAAAACCTTACGGTGTTTCTGCAGCAAAAATCCAGCATTCTGTTGTGATCAGAACTGCCGTTGTGCTACAGGTTTAATCATTAGTGGTGATATGTACGTCCCACAACTGCTGAATGACAACAGAACAAACAGGGCAGAGCCATTAGGGAGGATTGAAAATCTTTTCCTGTTGACAGTGGGCTGTCATATGATAATTCCTTAGAAATAATACGCTCACTGCAACTTCATAAGCATTAATACAGAAAAACATTGTGCTGTAAACAATTCTGCATTTTGCAGATGTTAAACTATAATATGTGTAATTCGATAGAGATAATTTAATTGTAATTAAGAATTTTGGCTTCCAAACTTAGGTAATTTTAGAGAATGCTCTTGCCCCTCTCCCAATTCTCTCTGGTTTCTCTAAGGTGCTAACTTACATTGGGTACAGTCCCATGAATACTGGTAGCCCTGTGGTACTCATTCAAGTGAGTCAGTCTAGATTTTCTGCTATTGCAGAATCCAGGTACATCTTATGGGATGGCGGGACATGATTTTCGGTCTTGGGATTATTTAGTTAATGTTGGTGGTCTCCCTGGCCTCTGCCAGAGACTCTGCTTGGAGGGATCCTTGAAAGATTGTTGCATGGCTGACAAGCCTCTGTGCTGCTGGTTAACAAATTTTTTAACAAATTAGCACCAAAGTCTGTGCAATCAATCTACGAAAGCTTTCTGGATTGTAAAATTTAAATACCACCCTGTACTGCATTAGAAGAATAGATATAACTTGCACTCAGCATTGCTATAGTACAAATGACAAAAATACATTGGCTAATGTATTTCTGTCATTTGAATATCATTCCAACACACATGCCCATATTTGGGTGAATGTATTATACATCATCTATTACTTCTGGAAGGTAATTGGAGGGTTGTAAAAATAGGTAAGGGCCTAGTGGAAAGGGTCTCCAACTCATTTGCTGCCCTGATCTTTTCCCCGCCTCCAAATTCTGCCAAAAAATCACAGAGGGAGGGTGGAAAATCATGGCCTATAAGTTGGCCAAGGCAGTGAGTGTTGTCAGGTTATTTGCATGTGGAAGAAGTCACAGCTTAGCCTGATCCTGTGCGCAAATGTATGCACTTTCCAGCAGGGATCACTGGATGGGTAGATGCATACGTTGGGATATTCTTCATGCAATAGATCAGGAAAGTTCCTCCCTTGCAACCCACCCCAAACCCTTTCCTGGCTCTGTACTTGCTTAAAAACTGTTAAATCTCAAACTTTTTCCAGTTCTGATGAAAGATCATCGACCTGAAACATTAACAGATACTTTCCTTAATGTGTGTTTCAGTTCAGGAAATTAAATTTCAAAATTAGGATGTTTTTCATTCATTGCCGTTTAACAGTTTATCGGGATTTTTCCAATTTTGCAATTATCTGGGAATTTTCGCTTTTTTTAATTTGAAGAAAGTGTTTTAGAATTATTCCCGTCCTTTCTTTAGTTCCCATTTATTGGGATTATGCATTTTTTCCAACAATTTTTACTTTTCCATCCCTTGTACTTTTTTGTTTTTCATCATTTTCTAATCTTTTTTAATAATTTATTGGAAATTCTGAAATGTTTTTGTATTTCTAGATCTATATAATGCTTGATTTCCAATATTTTTCTTGTTTAATTTTAAATACTGTAAATCCAGGTGAAATTTCCAGATTTATTTTGAAATCTAGAATTTTCCCTTGATTTATTATTGCAGTCAAACTGAATGTGTCACTGGAAATTGCAAGAGCTATTCATATATGTATCTATTTGTCCCTTTTCATGACTTTAAAAACATCCCGGCAATATTATATGATAGAAATAGAAAATGCTGGAAATACTCAGCAGGTCAGGCAGCATCTTTTTTTTTTATTTGTTCCTACATTGTCAGACTCAGAGTTAGATCTTGTGTCTTCCACAGGAAGAGTTAAATAGCAAAAAAAATTGGTAAACCACCAAAAACCTTTTCTCTGTTGTAAAAAAGCAACAGGACAAGCCTACTACTGACTAATCAACCTAAAAGAGCTGAGACTGTGATGTAGCAGCATGGGGGGGGGGGGGGGGGGGGAGGAGAGATGACCTGATGCTAGAAGTGAACATTTCTTAAAGGGCCAGAGTTCCTAGGCGATGCTACCTCAGTGGGATGAAGGCAATTTCAAATTGCATTTGGATTTTGAACGAATGAGGAGAATTTGATTATCTTTACAGCCAGCATTATTTTCAACATTCAAAATTATTGCATCCATTTTACCAGAGTAAATGTGTGAGAATAAGAGGGCAAGGAGATCCTCTTAAATTGTACATGCTGAAATCATCAGAACCAGTAGGATGTCTCTGCTTCTCACTTCTTTTATCGTGTTTTGTGTTTTTAAGCTAATATCTGCTAAAACTGAGTAAATACAACCCTGTAAATAAGGGTATCAACAAAAAAAGGTTATTTTAAACAAAAGCAAATTTTATTATGGCTAAGGTTAAGTAATTACCTTCTGATGCCCATACTCTTTTAGCATTCGATATTTATATTGTGAATTGAATGTTAAGTCTAATGAAAATGGCAACAGTGCCACAAATAAATCAGAAATCTTTAGTAAAAGGTGAAAGATTTACACCATATGAAGGGAAACCAGTTGCAGAGTTTGACGACTTTTTTGATTGTACCAAATGTAATTTTAGATGGAGTGCTTAGCAGCAGAGTTTATCCATAGAACTAAGTCAGCTAATTTAAGTCGGAAAGGCAATTGGAGTGGTATAACAGCTTGCATTTACATATGTTAAGGAACATCCCAAGACATTTCACAAATAGGCATAAGGAAAACTGATGGTAAACCAGGAAAGGAGAGATTAGGAAGGGTGACTCAAAGATTGGTCAAAAGATGGATCTTGAGGAGTTATTTAAAGATGGAGAGAGAAATGGAGAAGCATAGAGGTTTAGAGAGGAAGTTCCAATGAGTGGGAACGAGGCAGCCAAAAGCATTGCCACCAATAGCGAGGCAAAGGAAGAGGAGTTGTACGGAAAGCCAGAGTTAGAGGAATGGAGCACTCAGGAGGGGACATAGGGCAGAGGAGATTGCAGCGGTAAGGTGGATTACAGCCGTAGCGCTATTTATAGATGATGACAAGGTTTTTGAGGACAGGGAGCAAATGTAGGTCAGCAACAAAGGTGAGTGATGAGCAAGTGAGACCTAAAGTGAGACAGAATACATATGGCAGAGTTTTGGACAAGTTGGAGTTTAAGGAGGAAGGAGGGGGGTGAGTGGGAGGCTAGAAGGAAAGTATTAGAATAGTCAAGTTCAGAGGTAATGGAGGTATGTTTAAGGGTTTCAGTGACGGAGGGGCTGAGATAGGTGCAGAGATGGGAAATGGTGCGAAAATGCAAGTAACTGTCTTGGTGACGGTGAGCTTTTGGGGTGTAAAGCTCAGCCCAGGGTCAAACAGGGCCCTAAGATTACAAGCAGGTCAGGGGGCAGGGGAAAGTGGTTTAATTATCTCCAGTAATGCTCTAGTTTTAACATAATTAATTACTAATGTGAGTGCAACTGTGATAGATACATTCTTGAGAAAATATTCATTGAAGTTTCAATGCTTTATCTTTGAAATCCAGTTCAATGCATCACTTTCAGCACATCACTTTACTACAGAAGCGTTAAAGAAGGAGTTGTGCAGTACTGAATACTAATGGGCAGTGTCTTGTCTTACTGTTAGTCACATGGGTTAAGTTGACATAGTAACCCATTCTTTCCGAATGAACACCCCACGAAACAGTGCAATAATCGGGCTGGTAGGAGCTTTCTTGTCCCAGCCCTGTTTGAATGGAGACAGCCTGGGTAAGATGGGTCACATTTAGATATGCTATGGTCTATATACTAGAAGGACGTGCAAGCCTTCACGATTCCTTGAGAAGCAAGGCATCTGTTGAAGCAGCAGTACTTTTTCTAACAAATACCTTCTAATAGTGAACACAACTCCCTTCAAATAATTAGCTCTATCATTCAGAATCAATACAGCCTAACTGTAAAGGTTCTGTGATTTTAATTTTGTTTATATTACAGCTGTATTTTTTACTAGTTAACCGTTTTCATGAATAATCTAAAATAGCATTAGAATGCAATGTTGGAAGATTATTGAATGGCTCGTTTTTTTAATAAGATGATACTTGGCATTGTTCCAGCAATTTAAACTTTTTTAAAGCTAGGAGAAGAAGAGGGCAGTGCAATAGCTCCAAGTCACCATGCCATGGAATATAAGGCACACATTTATACTCCATTCTAGGCTATGCTGGCACATAAAGGCACCAATTGAAAGGATGAAGAAGAAGGAAACAAACAATTAAACGACAATCACCTTAGGTTCTCGCAAATCTAATAGACCAGCTCAAGAAAATCATTGATAAAGTTTGGGAACCTGTTTCCTCTATTGGCTGGGAAATGATGCATGATAATATATGAGAGATGCATTCAGTAAGGTTTGAAACCGAGAGGGACAGTACCCGATGAGAGGAAACCATTTACAATGTCAGCTAGCAAGAGGGTCAGGAAGGGAAGGACAAGAAAGGAAGGGACTCCAGACATTCTGCCCATCTCCTCATTCACATTACCTTTAGCTCTGATCCCGTTGAAGGTAGTCTAAGTGAAGGGATAGGGTACAATGCTTGTTATCCTCCTTGCCTTTATGCTGCACTGTGAGATGCATCCTTCTTTCAGATTTTCTGCGGTCTGTGGCTCAAGCTCATCTTAACTCCTGATCGAAGACAAAGCACAGGAATTCCTTCTGGGGATGTTTTGCCGTAGGGGGTGGGTCAGGGTAGGACTTATGGCTGGTGGCCCGACCCTGGCCCAGTTACCTGAGTGGGGTTCATCATAGTGCAGGTTCCCAGCAGTATTACAGAGGAAAATCCAAGCCAAAGCCTCTGTACTCTGACTAATTCATAGATCAAACAACCTGGTCTGGTCCCATATCAGATTCATCTCTAGATTCATCTCTAGGTTTCCATTCTCCATTTTAAAATTGGAGTAAGCTAAGACATCTTCCATTTTAACTTGTTATTTCAAGACTCTATGATATAAAATACACGATTCTCCTTACTTGTTACAAATATGTCCCACATTTTTTCTCCCAATATGTAACATTTTGTATTTATATGTATCAAATTTCCATAATCCTGTACACTAGCAAATTTTGTCTGGAATTATTTGGCGACTTCATCAGATGCAATTCCGCCCCACCCCCAACCTCCTCCCACCATTTAATATTATTTGTGAACTTAACCAATATACATTGTGTTTCTGAATCCAGGTTGTTTATGTCGATAAGAAATAATAGGGGCACTGATCCTTGGAACACTCCTCTCAATATATCTCCTCAGCCTGACACCACGCCCCTATCTAGTATCCACCACTTCCTCTCTCTCTCAATTCATTATCCACCTCCAAGTTTTTTTCTTGCATGCCCACTGCCTTAAGCTTTTTTTTTTATTCATTCATGGGATGTGGGCGTCACTGGCGAGGCCGGCATTTATTGCCCATCCCTAATTGCCCTTGAGAAGGTGGTGATGAGCCGCCTTCTTGAAACGCTGCAGTCCGTGTGGTGACGGTTCTCCCACAGTGCTGTTAGGAAGGGAGTTCCAGGACTTTGACCCAGCGACAATGAAGGAACGGCGATATATTTCCAAGTCGGGCTGGTGTGTGAATTGGAGGGGAACGTGCAGGTGCTGTTGTTCCCATGTGCCTGCTGCTCTTGTCCTTCTAGGTGGTAGAGGTTGCGGGTTTGGGAGGTGCTGTCGAAGAAGTCTTGGCGAGTTGCTGCAGTGCATCTTGTGGATGGTACACACTGCAGCCACTGTGCGCTGGTGGTGAAGGGAGTGAATATTTACGGTGGTGGATGGGGTGCCAATCAAGCGGGCTGCTTTGTCCTGGATGGTGTTGAGCTTCTTGAGTGTTGTTGAAGCTGCACTCATCCAAGCAAGTGGAGAGTATTCCATCACACTCCTGACTTGTGCCTTGTAGATGGAGGAAAGGCTTTGGGGAGTCAGGAAGTGAGTCACTCACCACAGAATACCCAGCCCCTGACTGCTCTTGTAGCCACAGTATTTATATGGCTGGTCCAGTTAAGTTTCTGGTCCATGGTGACCCCCAGTATGTTGATGGTGGGGGATTCGGCGATGATAATGCCGTTGAATGTCAAGGGGAGGTGGTTAGACTCTCTCTTGTTGGAGATGGTCATTACCTGGCACGAATGTTACTTGCCACTTATCAGCCCAAGCCTGGATGTTGACCAGGTCTTGCTGCATGCGGGCTCGGACTGCTTCATTATTTGAGGGGTTGCGGATGGAACTGAACACTGTGCAATCATCAGCGAACATCCCCATGTCTGACCTTATGTTGGAGGGAAGGTCATTGATGAAGCAGCTGAAGATGGTTGGGCCTAGGACACTGCCCTGAGGAACTCCTGCACCATTGCCCTGGGGCTGAAATGATTGGACTCCAACAACCCTACCATCTTCCTTTGTGCTAGGTATGACTCCAGTCACTGGAGAGTTTTCCCCCTGATTCCCATTGACTTCAATTTTACTAGGGCTCCTTGGTGCCACACTCGGTCAAATGCTGCCTTGATGTCAAGGGCAGTCACTCTCACCTCACCTCTGGAATTCAGCTCTTTTGTCCATGTTTGGACCAAGGCTGTAATGAGGTCTGGAGCTGAGTGGTCCTGGCGGAACCCAAACTGAGCATCGGTGAGCAGGTTATTGGTGAGTAAGTGCCGCTTGATAGCACTGTCGACGACACCTTCCATCACTTTGCTTGTGTAGCAGTATTTCATGCAGGACTTTCTCAAAGACCAACACACTAAATTAAAGGGCTTTCCAATGTCATGTGGAATGTCACTCCCTCAAAAAAGTTAAGGCGATCGCTAAAGCAGGATCTTTCCCTTCTGAAATGGTACTAGCTGCCACTTATTAGGTTATTTTCAAGTTTGTAGCTAATCGTTTAGTAAATGAGCTTATTTTTGATATTAAATTTAAAATACCTCTCTGCCATTTGACAACACAAAGAAGAGAGACAGAAAATCAAAAGCAAAATACTGTGGATGCTGGAAATCTGAAACAAAAAGATAAAATGCTGGAAATACTCAACAAGTCAGGCAGCATCTGTGGAGAGAGGTCGAGACAGAGTTAACGTTTTGGGTCGATGATCCTTGGTGGCCCCTGACCCAGTAATTCTGATGATTACCACCTACCGTCCTCCCTCAGCTGATGAATCAGTCCTCCTCCATGTTGAGCAGCACTTGGAGGAAGCACTGAGGGTAGCAAGGGCCCAGAATGTGCTCTGGGTGGGGGACTTCAGTTTTCATCACCAAGAGTAGCACCACTACTGACCGAGCTGGCCGCGTCCTGAATGACACAGCTGCCAGGCTGGGTCTGCGGCAGGTGGTGAGCGAACCAACATGAGGGAAAAAACTACTTGACCTCGTCCTCACCAATCTACCTGTTGCAGATGCATTTGTCCATGACAGTACTGGTAGGAGTGACCACTGCACAGTCCTCGTGGAGACGAAGTCCTGTCTTCACACTGAGGACACCATCCAACATGTTGTGTGGCACTATCATCGTGCTAAATGGGATAGATTCAGAACAGATCTAGCAACTCAAAACTGGGCATCCATGAGGCGCTGTGCGCCATCGGCAGCAGCAGAATTGTATTCCAGCACAATCTGTAACCTCATGGCCTGGCATATTCCTCACTCTACCATTACCAATAAGCCAGGGGATCAACCCTGGTTCAATGAGGAGTGTAGAAGACCATGCCAGGAGCAGCACCAGGCGTACCTCAAAATGAGGTGCCAACCTGGTGAAGCTACAACACAGGACTACATGCATGCTAAACAGTGGGAGTTCCTCAGGGCAGTGTCCTAGGCCCAACCATCTTCAGCTGCTTCACCAATGACCTTCCTTCCATCATAAGGTCAGATTAGGGATGGGCAATAAATGCCGGCCTCGCCAGCGATGCCCACATCCCATGAACGATTAAATTAAAAAAAAGCAACATGCTTTTGACAGAGCTTAGCGATTCCACAACCAATGGATCAGATCAAAGCTCTGCAGTCCTGCCACATCCAGTAGTGAATGGTGGTGGACAATTAAACAACTAATGGGAGGAGGAGGCTCTGTAAACATCCCCATCCTCAATGATGGCAGAGCCCAGCATCTGAGTGCAAAAGACAAGGCTGAAGCATTTGCAACCATCTTCAGCCAGAAGTGCCAAGTAAATGATCAATCTCGGCCTCCTCCCGATATCCCCACCATCACAGAAGCTAGTCTTCAGCCAATTCGATTCACTCCATGTGATATCAAGAAATGGCTAAATGCACTGGATACACCAAAGGCTATGGGCCCCGACAACATCCTGACTGTAGTGCTGAAGACTTGTGCTCCAGAACTAGCCGCGCCTCTAGCCAAGCTGTTCCAGTACAGCTACAACACTGGCATCTACCCGACAATGTGGAAAATTGCCCAGGTATGTCCTGTCCACAAAAAGCAGAACAAATCCAATCAGGCGAATTACCACCCCATCAGTCTATTCTCAATCATCAGCAAAGTGATGGAAGGTGTCATCGACAGTGCTATCAAGCGGCACTTACTCACCAATAACCTGCTCACCGATGCTCAGTTTGGGTTCCGCCAAGACCACCCAGCTCCAGACCTCATTACAGCCTTGGTCCAAACATGGACAAAAGAGCTGAATTCCAGAGGCGAGGTGAAAGTGACTGCCCTTGACATCAAGGCAGCATTTGACCGAGTGTGGCACCAAGGAGCCCTAGTAAAATTGAAGTCAATGGGAATCAGGGAGAAAACTCTCCAGTGGTTGGCGTCATACCCAGCACAAAGGAAGATGGTGGTGGTTGTTGGAGGCAGTGTCCTAGGCCCAATCATCTTCAGCTGCTTCATCAATGACCTTCCCTCCATCATAAGGTCAGAAATGGGGAAGTTCGCTGATGATTGCACAGTGTTCAGTTCCATTCGCAACCCCTCAAATAATGAAGCAGTCCGTGCCCTCATGCAGCAAGACCTGGACAACAACCAGGCTTGGGCTCATAAGTGGCAGTACATGAGGAGTGGGAACCATTTACAATATCAGCTAACAAGAGAGCCAGGAAATCAAATTGCTTCAAAAAGAGCTACCATCATGAATTTCACTCATCTAAAAAATATCAGTAAAGGTAACACTTATAACTTGAAGAACCCATAGAAAAATGAAACATCTTCAAAAATTAGACAACATGCTTGTTCTTACTCATGAAGTTACTTGTAGTGCTATAAATCCCTGAATTTTTGGAGAGGCGTAAGTCTGGATATGGAGCCTGAGGATCATTTGGAGTATGTGCCTGGAGGTTCCATTTTTAATTTCGATTTTTGCTGTGGCCAAAAGGGGTCCTCATGGCACATGTGTGATCTGGGCAGCCAATGCCGTGCGTGTGTGCCATATTAGTGCACCATGTTTCTTATGGCTCATGTGGCTTCAGCTGCTTTTACTGTTGCTGTTCCAGCCACAGCCTCTCCATTGTGCCTCTCCCAAACTGCGCCCCACCAATACGAAATGACCCCATGAACCCTGTTAGTGCTGCCTCACCAAGGACATCCCCAAATGCTGCTAGATCTCACATTCAAGAAGCTTGACACCATCCAGGACAAATCAGCCTGCTTGATTGGCACCCCATCCACCACCCTAAATATTCACTCCCTTCACCACCGGCGCACCATGGCTGTTGTATGTACCATCCACACGATGCACTGCAGCAACTCACCAAGGCTTCTTTGACACATCTCCCAAACCCGCGACCTCTACTGCCTAGAAGGACAAGGGCAGCAGGCACAGGGGAACAACACCACCTGCACGTTCCCCTCCAAGTCACACACCATCCCGACTCGGAAATATATCGTTGTTCCTTCATCGTCGCTGGGTCAAAATCCTGGAACTCCCTACCTAATAGCACTGTGGGAGAACCTTCACCACACGGACTGCAGTGGTTCAAGAAGGCGGCTCACCACCACCTTCTCAAGGGCAATTAGGGATGGACAATAAATGCTGGCCTTGCCAGAGACGCTCACATCCCATGAAGGAATAAAAAAAAGCAAGGAGGTGCGCGGAACAGTGCGGATTACTTCGTCTCACATCTACTTCACCTTGCTGGCAGCCCTGCTGAGACTGGCCACTCATTATATGGATTCCCAAATTGAAAAAAGCCTGGCCCTACCAACATGTATGCACAGAACATTGAAAGACCAAATTGCTAAAGTTTTGGGCTGTCTTATCTGAGACGACAGTATTTTATTTACTGGCCTTAAATCAAAAGTGAATCAAATAACCGAGAAACATAAAGCTTGTAAAATGGTAAAGTAAATGATTGGAGGCAGCTATAACCAATGTGAAAATAATCTTCTTGAGACAACTGCCAGTCATTTTGGCTGAGAAGAGTGACAGATAAGGGGCTGGTGAAACCTCAGTCTGAAGTAATCCTACACTTCTGATGGAACATTAAACTGATATTCTCCTACTCTTTGAACATCATGCAGAGGAAAAAGTATATATTTGTTCATTTTAGATGGAATCATTTATACTGTACTTGCCATGGGTAAGGCAACTAATGCAGCTGGAAAAACAGAAGGATGCCTGTTCTTGAGAGAAATGTTCAATCAGAACTCATATGACCTTTCTTTTACTGTATGCTGTAAGATCAGAAGCCATTCTTGGCATTTCAGCAAAAGGTTTATTGATAAAACCAAAAAAATCCCATAGTTCCCTTTCCTTGTTATACAGGAAGAGAATGAATACATTTCCTGGAATTGGGCATAAAAAAACAATACTTGTTCAATCCTATTATCTCTTTAAAACTGAGGACGAGATAAATATAACTGAAAATTAACAAACTGATATATATGCAGCCATGAGCTGCATAAACTGATCCATAGGAAGAGAGATATAAATGAAAGAATCACTACCATACTTAAAATACTTCATCCAGTACATTCCAAATACCATAGACGAATGCCCCAAAATAATATTGTCAAACTCAAATCTCTTAAAGCAGGTAAGTCCAGGTTTTAGTTCAAAATGTTGAAAAAAATAAAAGTTTCAAATACTTATTATTCACCAGTTGTAGTTACATACTGTAGCCACTGCAATGCCAAAGCCGATGCAGCGTGCCAAAATGCTATCAGATGGGCAACTTCATAGCCTAGTTCTACTGCAGTTTTTGCATTGATGTGGCAAGTATCCACATCGTATCAACACAAAGACTATAATATAACTGAGCCATTAGATACTGAAGTCCCTGAACATTTGATCCTGTAGGACACAAAGGGGCCAACAATACAGTCACTGTGTATGAAAGAGGTGACTTCACTGGGTAACATTATGTCAGCTCATTTGACTAATTTGGTGGCCATTTTTGCGCTTTGCTCACGGTTTGCCGGAAGTGCCAGGGCTGTAATTTAGTAAGTCAGCAGCTGGTGATGAGCTGCTGGTTTCCATTCAGGGGCACTGTGCATAGGATGGGAAGCACAGTTCATGGGAGCACCAGACACAGTGACAAAGATACTTCAGTGGCAGCAGGCAAGGGTGTCAGGGCTTTTTTAAAAAATAGGGTCTCCCCATCAGCACCATTTCCAAACAAGCACTGTGTGGCTGGAGCTTTGCTCAGACATGCCAGTCACGTTATGGCTGATATTACTATTTTCGGGGGCCTAATGAGCCTTGCACACAGCCTGTGGGCACACACTGGCTGCCCATGTTTGGGGTGCGCCAGGTGCCTTGGGAGCATTGCAGACCTCCACGCCTGATAACCTGGGGAGCGGGCGCCTCATGAGCTTCAGTGCATCAGGTGCCTGCCATCGGATTATTGACCCCACACTGTTGGTGTGACCGGCTGATACTGTTGATAGGACTGAAACTAATAAAGATCTCTCACAGCTTAGGTGTGGACAAATTTAATTGGGCTAAAGTTATGAATGTTGAGCCAAGGCTGTGCATTCCTCCAGCATCTGACTTACTTCTTACTGTAGGAAGTTGCATGACAGATATGCTTATGTACTCTATGTATAAATTCAAGTTCCTCCTCTTTCTATATTTGTTCTATCCAACTTTGGATAAACGTGGGGGCTGCAGAGATTGCAAGTAAGCATTGATCTTTAAAAGAACTATTGGAGCCAGAACTCGGCAGCATGTAGAACACCTTTCAAACAAGAATACAGAAGGAGAATTATCTATTAGATATTACAAAAATGGTCACTTGAAAGAAAATTAAGGGACAACATGAAAGAAATCACTGAGATGAATGTAGAAAAGCTGTTTTGAGCAACAAGAAAAGGTGACATGATCCTACAGCAAGGAATCCTTGAGCTAAACTAGAACAGTAACCAGTTCACACGCGTCATCGAGCAAAATACCTAAAACCCGAAGCATCTTACATAGAATTTTACAGTAAAGAAACAGGCCATTTGGCCCAATAGGCCCATGACGTGAATATCTTCATCACAAGATATCACTTGATCTCAAAATAATGCTCAATTGTTGAATTTTATGATAACTGCTGAATACACAAATTCCAAAAAAATCCCAGCATCTGACCAGCAGCCAAACCAAGCAACAATTACACAAAGTTGTACATTGTGTTGCCAAAGGTTCCATGTGGACCAAGACTTGAAATACAGCTCTAGCTCTTTATCTTTCTGAAATGTTGCAACACTTGAAAGAGGTCATCATTTGGGATTGCCCTGGAGGTTCTTCCGATCTCCTGCTGTAACAGTGAAATGGCATAAATGAAACGTTGACCCCCCACCCCCCAAACTACTCAGGGTGATTCATTACAAGTGTTTGGAACTTCTAAGAAGATAGCACATAGAAAATTGCTGTTACTTGAAAGTTTTTCCTTGATGGCTCAGTAAGTGGATGTGCTTGATCAAAATGGAAAAAGAAGTCCATGGGTCTGATCTTCATTACACCCACAATTAGTTCTATCAACATAGAATGGAAACCTACATGCATAGGGCCTAACTCTAGGTACATCACATATACAATTACATCTATTTCATGGTAACTAATCTCATCACTTTGTTTTGTATTGTATCACCTAATTTTCAAAAACAGAAACCCTGTTAAAATAATCCTACCCATCCCATCTCATAAATTGATACTTAGGCACTAGTCCAGTGTTATTGTTATGTTCCCAGTAAGTATCCACTGGTATTGCTCACGATGAGTCAGAAGGTTCACTATTTTATAACAGGGTTGGTTATAGGAACATAGGAAAAGGAGTAAGCCATTCAGCCCCTCGAGCCTGCTCCGCCATTTGATAAGATCATGGCTGATCTGTGATCTAACCCCATATACCTGCCTTTGGCCCATATCCCTTAATACCTTTGGTTGCCAAAAAGCTATCTATCTCAGATTTAAATTTAGCAATTGAGCTAGCATCAATTGCTGTTTGCGGAAGAGAGTTCCAAACTTCTACCACCTTTTGTGTGTAGAAATGTTTTCTAAACTCACTCCTGAAAGGTCTGGCTCTAATTTTTAGACTATGCCCCCTACTCCTAGAATCCCCAACCAGCAGAAATAGTTTCTCTCTATCCACCCTATCTGTTCCCCTTAATATCTTATAAACTTCAATCAGATCATCCCTTAACCTTCTAAACTCTAGAGAATACAACCACAATTTGTGTAATCTCTCCTCGTAACTTAACCCTTGAAGTCCGGGTATCATTCTAGTAAACCTACGCTGCACTCCCTCCAAGGCTAATGTGTCCTTCCGAAGGTGCAGTGCCCAGAACTGCTCATAGTACTCTAGGTGCGATCTAACCAGGGTTTTGTATAGCTGCAGCATAACTTCTGCCCCCTTGTACTCTAGTCCTCTAGATATAAAGGCCAGCATTCCATTAGCCTTATTGATTATTTTCTGCACCTGTTCATGACATTTCAATGATCTATGTACCTGAACCCCTAAGTCCCTTTGGACAGCCACTGTTTTTTTTAACTTTTTACCATTTAGAAAGTACCCTGTTCTATCCTTTTATGATCCAAATTGGATGACCTCACATTTGCCTACATTAAATTCCATTTGCCACAGTTTAGCCCATTCAACTAATCTATCAATAGCCCTTTGTAATTTTATGTTTTCATCTACACTGCTTACAATGCCACCAATCTGTGTGTCATCGGCAAACTTAGATATGAGACTTTCTATGCCTTCATCTAAGTCGTTAATAAATAGTGAATAATTGAGGCCCCAAGACAGATCCCTGTGGGACTCCACTAGTCACATCCTGCCAATGTGTGTACCTACCCATTATCCCTACTCTCTGTCGCCTTTCGCTCAGCCAACTTCCTAACCAAGTCCGTACTTTTCCCTCGATTCCATGGGCTTCTATCTTAGCTAACAGTCTCTTATGTGGGACCTTTTCAAATGTCTTCTGGAAGTCCATATAAATAACATCCATTGACATTCCCTTCTCCACTACTTTAGTCACCTCTTCAAAAAATTCAATCAGGTTTGTCAGGCACGACCTACCTTTCACAAATCCATGTTGGCTCTCTCTGATTAACTGAAAATTCTCGAGGTGTTCAGTCACCCTATCCTTAATTACAGACTCCAGCATTTTCCCCACCACAGATGTTAGGCTAACTGGTCTATAACTCTCTGGTTTCCCTCTCTCTCCTTTCTTAAAAAGTGGAGTGACATGTGCAATTTTCCAATCTTGAGAGATAGTTCCCGAATCTAGAGAACTTTGAAAGATTATAGTTAGGGCATCTGCAATGTGCTCACCTACTTCCTTTAAAACCCTGGGATGGAAACCATCTTGTCCTGGGAATTTGTAACTCTTTAGTGCTATTATTTTCTTCATTACTGTTGCTTTACTTATGTTAATTTTATTGAGTCTCTGTCCCCGATTCAATATTAGTTTTCTTGGGATTTTCGACTGTAAATACTGATGCAAAGTAATTGTTCAACATGTCCACCATTTCCCCATTGTCAATGACAATATCCCCACTTTCAGTTTTTAAGTGGCCAATACTGCTCCTGACCACCCTTTTTTTCCAAATATAACTATGCCACATAGAGGATAACAGGGCTACAGATTTACAGTGACCGAATGAATCAAGTTCCAATGAGACCCTCTGTCGCTCTCAGCTTACTATGCTTCCTAAAGTTTCTAGACACCAAACAAAAGGCACGTCAGGTGTGTAATCAGTAATCTGTCTTTTCTCTCTGCCTCTTTCTCAGACACACACTCACACAGCCTCTCTATTTTAAAAACAAATACTCCACCTTTGTTTTATAGGCATACTCAATATAAACTTTACCTAAGCTTTGAAATCCTTTAACTTTTCTTCAAATAATCTTGAAAAATAACTGAGCAAAATCTGCTAGAAACTGAAGAAAAATATTCTGACAGTTCAGCCAACTGAACAGGATTGATGAGTCCTGGGAAATTGCTTAGACTGCATAATCCAGATTTAGCTAAATTTTAGCCCACAGCTCTGGGCAAAAGTATCAAGTCCAAGCTCAGGTTTTTGTGAGAGGCTGAGGCCTTCAAGTAAAATTTTTAATGAAGGCATTGAAAGACAGAAAAGACAATGGAATGTATAAATGTAATCACTTTATTAATAAATACATAATTCTTCAAATTTATTTTGTTAAAACCCTTTTATAGACATTAGAAATTTCAGTAACTAGGAAAAATGATGGTTGAAAAATTTTCAGAAAGCATTTTGAGCAAATTGCTGGGAAAAGATTACATATCACCACCCAGTGGACAGATGGTGCAATTACAGGGCGACAAGTTTACATAGGTGGTTTCCTGTTTAAATGTAGAAGTATGAATTTATAATTGAGAACGTTGACACAAAAGTGTGGTAAAAATGTGACAAGAAGTAAGGTTTTATAGACAGGGTGTGTGCGCAGATGTAAGAATTTTAATAAGATATAATAAATAGATATTGATTTTAGGGTTACTAATGATTCAACATCAAATGCTAAAGGAATAACAACAAGGTTTATTATGATTGAAAACAACTTTATAATTAGCAGCTCACTGCTAGGTTCCAAACTCCATCTTGCAAACTTATTTTTCCAGTTTGAATCTAATCAGCTGTTTAATTGAAGCATAGATATATACTAGGGAGTAGCTCTAAATCTTTACACTCAAAATGATATATCGTTACGTCCAGGTTAAATAAATCAACATCTTGTTATTGCTTTATTCATCATTGCCTGATACTTTCAACTTAGCTCAATGGTAGCACTCTCACCATGGAGTCAGAAGATAATGGATTGAAGCCCACTAAAGGTACTTAAGCATATAATCTAGGGCTAAACCTACAGTGCTGCCTTAGTACAGTACTAAGGCAGTACTGACTTTGAGATGAGACATTAAATCAAGGCTCCATTTGCCTGCTTAGCTGAATTTAAAAGATATCATGGCACAATGCAAAGAAGTGCTGGTGAAAAATATCCTCGCCAACATTTATCCCTCAACCAATATCACAAAAAGCAGGTTAACTGGTCATTTGCTGTTTGTGGACTTTGATGTATGCAAATTGGCTACTGCATTTACCTACCAAACAACGATGATGTATTTCAAAAATCAATTGATTTTGAAGCACTTGGGCTGTCCTGAGGATTTGAAAGGTTCTCTATAAATGTCAATTCTTGCTTTCGTGTAAATAGTTCTTCCACCTAGAAGAAATCATGAAACTTGGGTCTAAAACCACTATAAAAGTGCAACAGTAGCATCACATAGTACAATGCTGTACCTTCACCTCTAGGATCTGGTTTAAATGTAGCCTCCATTAATGGGATGAAAATTCTCCTCTCTCTGTTGTTTAGGAAGATCCTATTTAAGTTTTACATTTAAGTTAGGGGTCATGGGAGAATGGTCCTCAAATGGAGAGCCATAACCTTCATGTGCCATTCTGCCCTATTTATCTTCCTTTCACAACTCCAAATCAAGGCAATCATCTGTAGAAGACAATAAAAATCCAGCACTGCACATTTGGATTCAAGTAGAATCCCAACAGCAATTCACAAGACCCATAGAAATGTGGATCTCTGATGCTGTCGGGCCTCCAGCGATCCAACAATTTATATTAGCGAATGACATCAATGGAGGAGTACTATACTCCTGTCCTTGATACCACACCTTCAATGCAAAAGGGACTTAAAACTAATTTGGACAGTCTCCAGTGGCACAGTTCCAAACTAGAAAAGTACCATCAGTTTGGTACCAACTGGTAATCTGAGTGAGGCCATAAGAACAGATGGGGAGGGAAACTCAAAAATTCATACGATAACAGGGTTATCTGAGGTTGCAGTTAAGACAGGTTGTCTGGATAAGAGTAAAGGGACATTCACTCTGCATCTGGTTTGTCCTATATCAGTTCTGAAAGTAATGTGTGTAGACACAATGTGCTAATATCAGATAAATGTATTTCATTCCCAGCACCAGGTTCTTTCTTTCATCTAAATGAGCACAAAATTACACCAAAAAGCAGAATGGGAAAAAATAGCAGTAGTTAAGAGCTTCTGCAAAGAAGAATAAGTTGTTCAGAATTCTGATTTAAATAGGTTGTCACTTTAAATTTATTACATAGAATGTGCAGCACAGAAACAGGCCATCCAGCCCAACAGGTCAATGCCAGTGTTAATGCTCCACACGAGCCTCCTCCCTCCCTACTTCATCTAACCCAATCAACATATCCTTCTATTCCTATTCCTTTCTCCCTCATGTGTTTATCTAGCTTCCCCTTGAATGCATCATTATTCTGGCCATGCGTATTTTCTGTAAGAAGGGAATGGCAATGAGCAGAGGTTTCTTCAAATGAAGAGAGGAAAATTGGTCAGTGCATTAACTAGGGCCACTCTTGGACACTTCCCAGCGACTAGCAGTCTTATTGGTAGGGAGCACAAACCCACTCGGCTTCTTGGTTGGCTAGTGGGGGTGGTGCAGTTTACCAAAAAGGGACAGGAAAAATACATTTAAAATGGTGCGACTTATCCTGAGGGCTCAATGAGCATATACATCAATTGTCTGATCTCAGCTTGGGGTATCAGTAGGAGCTAACACTAAGAATTTACAGTATAAACCACTAACTTGGGTGCAGGTTTAACATTATACAATCAGATGAGGGTGTATTTTTTAATCTGTACTGTTTTGCACAAAGATGCAGGTACTAAATTATTTTCTGTGCTATTTTAACAGATGTTTGTACCAAAACAATTGGAAAATGACTTTAAACTGATATGTTATTCTTAAATTAACACAGACACTTTCAATGTTAAAAATTTGCAAACAGCAGAAAACTTCATAGAAGTGGAACATTATTACACTAATAAGAATTCTAACAAAATGGGCCTCTGGAAAAATAGAAAGAACCAAGAAAAGCACTGTCAGCAGATTAATGTATGGTTACAATAAAGAAAAGAATGCTTGTTAATCAAATCTCCCTTGTTTATTTTCCAACACTGGTAGCCACATAATAACAAATAAAGGAGAATAATATTTCATGGCCTGATAGCTGGTAATGCTGACCCTGGACTTGTACTTCCAGCAGATAAAACATACAAAAGGCTCAATAGTGCTGAAAGACAAAACATTCTCTATAAAACAGACATCAGGTGGGTTTTGGGAAAAAACATAGCAATTAAAATTAGTTTCAGCAAATCCTGTGTCATAAGTAGCACAATTCTTTGATACAAAGATTTTGGGTTTCAATGAGTCAGATATTCATTTAATAGCCTTGAAACATACTAAGAGTAAGCCCTGCATTGCTTTAAATCGGAGCATTCCTCTAGTGAATACCTGAGATTGAGATTAAAATTGCTATTTGCAATATTAAGCATAGCCTTAACTCATCTGTTTGACATCTTTTTGACTGGTAAAAGGCATAATGACTCCATGACTGGAGAAAGGAATGCCATATAAACATGTTAAGTGTATGTTAGGATCACAATCATTTCTCGACTAGTGTTAATAAGTAATACTACGTAAGAAGGACTTAACTAGCTGAAACAAATAAATAGGTAAAATCACATCACTATCACTGGGAAAGTAGCAGAATCGATAGCAAGCTGGTTATAAAACAGAAAACAAAGAGTAGAGGTTAAGGGTAGCAAAAGGTAGGAAGTGGTGTTCCACAGGGATCGGTGCAGGGACCACTGTTGTTCACAATTTACATTAATGAATTGGACTCAGGAATCGGAAGACCAATTTCAAAATTTGTGGACGACACCAAATTTGGGGGTATAGTTAATACAAAGGAAGAATGCGTCAAAATGCAAGAGGACATTAATAAACTTGGAGAATAGGTATGTAATTGGCAAATGAATTTCAATATAGATAAGTGAGATGGTGCATTTGGATAGGAAGAATAAGGCGGCCATATACTGCTAGATAAGCACATGAGGGAGAAAGAAATAGAAGGGTATGCTGATAGGAGTAAATGAAGTAGAGAGGGAGGAGGCTTGTGTGGAGTATAAACGATGGCATAGACCATTTGGACCAAATGGCCCGTTTCTGTGCTGTAGACATTTAAATAGTACTTTTATATAGTGCTGTTGGTTGAGTCAAGTTTGACAGGAGTTGGACCAATTGGAGTAGGTCACAAAGGGGCACACATTCCCTCCCAAAAATCAGCACATGGACTTTGTGACTCCAAAAGCAACAAACATTAAAGAAACTTGAAAGGTTATTGTAATCATTGCAGGAAGAGCCTGCAAACTATTTTCAAACCAAAGAACCAATAAATATTACTCTTTTGGGTGTGGAACATAAAGATCTGCTGCTGTTAATGAGAGGAAAATGAAAAGTGAGTTCCGGAATAAAGTTAGTGGGTGAAAATCTTTTGACTACACCAGATGCAAATTTATTAAAGGAAAAGGATACTTGGGTATCTTTTATCTCTGCCATAACAGCAGCATTCCACCTCACAAAAGCTTGAATGAACAGGGATAATTCAACATTGCCTGTTGCTGCAGAAATCTTTAAATTAAGCTTTCTTTTTCTACTTATTTGCACACTGGGATGAGGAGAAATTATGTGTGTTGTTGACTAACTAAGCAGAATTGTGAAGGTGTTTGTTGCGACTTCATAACACCATTCCACTTTATAAAGCTGGTTTTATTTGAATGAATTCATTTGTAATCTTTGACAGTAAAGCAAATGAAGTCACCTGGTCCTTTGAATCAATCTTATATGACCATTTTAACCCAGTTTGCACGTAACATCTTCAGCCAGAAGTTCCGAGTGGATGATCCATCTCGGCCTCCTCCCGATATCCCCACCATCACGGAAGCCAGTCTTCAGCCAATTCGATTCACTCCACGTGATATCAAGAAACGGCTGAGTGCACTGGATACAGCAAAGGCTATGGGCCCCGACAACATCCCAGCTGTAGTGCTGAAGACTTGTGCTTCAGAACTAGCTGCGCCTCGAGCCAAGCTGTTCCAGTACAGCTACAACACTGGCATCTACCCAACAATGTGGAAAATTGCCCAGGTATGTCCTGTCCACAAAAAGCAGGACAAATCCAATCCGGCCAATTACCGCCCCATCGGTCTACTCTCAATCATCAGCAAAGTGATGGAAGGTGTCGTCGCCAGTGCTATCAAGCGGCACTTACTCACCAATAACCTGTTCACCGATGCTCAGTTTGGGTTCCGCCAGGACCACTCGGCTCCAGACCTCATTACAGCCTTGGTCCAAACATGGACAAAAGAGCTGAATTCCAGAGGTGAGGCGAGAGTGACTGCCCTTGACATCAAGGCAGCATTTGACTGAGTGTGGCACCAAGGAGCCCTAGTAAAATTGAAGTCAATGGGAATCAGGGAGAAAACTCTCCAGTGGCTGGAGTCATACCTAGCACAAAGGAAGATGGTAGTGGTTGTTGGAGGCCAATCATCTCAGCCCCAGGACATTGCTGCAGGAGTTCCTCAAGGCAGTGTCCGAGGCTCAACCATCTTCAGCTGCTTCATCAATGACCTTCCCTCCATCATGAGGTCAGAAACGGGAATGTTCGCTGATGATTGCGCAGTGTTCAGTTCCACTCGCAACCTCTCAAATAATGAAGCAGTCCGAGCCCGCATGCAGCAAGACTTGGACAACATCCAGGCTTGGGCTCATAAGTGGCAAGTAACATTCGCGCCAGATAAGTGCCAGGCAATGACCATCTCCAACAAGAGAGAGTCTAACCACCTCCCCTTGACACTCAACGGCATTACCATTGCCGAATCCCCCACCATCAACATCCTGGGGGTCACCATTGACCAGAAACGAACTGGACCAGCCATATAAATACTGTGGCTACGAGAGCAGGTCAAAGGCTGGGTATTCTGCGGCGAGTGACTCACCTCCTGACTCCCCAAAGCCTTTCCACCATCTACAAGGCACAAGTCAGGAGTGTGATGGAATACTCTCCACTTGCCTGGATGAGTGCAGCTCCAACAACACTCAAGAAGCTCGACACCATCCAAGATAAAGCAGCCTGCTTGATTGGCACCCCATCCACTACCCTTAACATTCACTCCCTTCACCACCGGCGCACTGTGGCTGCAGTGTGTACCATCCACGGGATGCACTGCCGCAACTCGCCAAGGCTTCTTCGACAGCACCACCCAAACCCGCGACCTCTACCACCTAGAAGGACAAGAGCAGCAGGCACATGGGAACAACACCACCTGCACGTTCCCCTCCAAGTCACACACCATCCGGACTTGGAAATATATTGCCGTTCCTTCATCGTCGCTGGGTCAAAATCCTGGAACTCCCTTCCTAACAGCACCGTGGGAGAACCTTCACCACACGGACTGCAGCGGTTCAAGAAGGCGGCTCATCACCACCTTCTCAAGGGCAATTAGGGATGGACAATAAATGCCGGCCTCGCCAGCGACGCCCACATCCCATGAACGAATAAAAACTCTACTGCCCGTATCCTAACTTGCACCAAATCCCGTTCACCAATCACCCTTGTGCTCGCTGGCCTACATTGGCTCGCGGCCTGGGAATGCCTCGATTTTAAAATTCTCATTCTTGTTTTCAAACCCCTCCATGGCCTCACCCCTCCCTATCTTTGTAACTTCCTCCAGACCTGCAACCCTCCGAGATCTCTGCGCTCCTCCAGTTCTTGCCTCTTGCGCATCCCTGCTTTTAAATCGCTCCACCATTGGTGACCGTGCCTTCAGCTGACTTGGCCCTAAGTTCTGGAATTCCCTCCCTAAACCTCTCCACCTATTTTTTTTTAATATAAAGACAATCCTTAAAACCTACTTCTTTAACCAAGCTTTTGGTCACCTGTCCTAATAGGAACAGGAGTAGGCCATTCAGCCCTTCGAGCCTGCTCCGCCTTTTGATAAGATCATGGCTGATCTGTGATCTAACTCCTGGCTTTGGCCCATATCCCTTAATACCTTTGGTTGCCAAAAAGCTATCTATCTCAGATTTAAATTTAGTAATTGAGCTAGCATCAATTGCTGTTTGCGGAAGAGTGTTCCAAACTTCTACCACCCTTTGTGTGTAGAAATGTTTTCTAATCTCACTCCTGAAAGGTCTGGCTCTAATTTTTAGACTGTGCCCCCTACTCCTCGAATCCCCAACCGGAGGAAATAGTTTCTCTCTATCCACCCTATCCGTTCCCCTTAATATCTTATAAATTTTGATCAGATCACCCCTTAACCTTCTAAACTCCAGAGAATACAACCCCAATTTGTGTAATCTCTCCTCGTAACTTAACCCTTGAAGTCCAGGTATCATTCTAGTAAAGCTACGCTGCACTTATCTTAGCTAACAGTCTCTTATGTGGGACTCTCTCAAATGCCTTCTGGAAGTCCATATTAATAACATCCATTGACATTCCCCTGTCCACTACTTTAGTCACCTCTTCAAAAAATTCAATCAGGTTTGTCAGGCATGACCTACCTTTCACAAATCCATGCTGGCTCTCTGATTAACTGAAAATTCTCGAGGTGTTCAGTCACCCTATCCTTAATATCTCGATATGTGGCTTGGTGTCAAATTTTGTTTGAAAACGTTCCTGTGAAGTGCCTTGGGACATTTTACTACATTAAAGGTGCTATATAAATGCAAATTGTTGTTTTTGTTGGACTGGAACTATGCTCACTCTGAACAGAACAAAATGCAGATTTAAGTTTGTAGGAGATTCTGCTTACAAGAAATCATTAAGCTGCTTGCACAAAGTAAGTGATGAGAAAGCCCAAAGAATAAAAGTCACTGTGATTCTTTCCATAATGATGCCCTATTTGTATTCATGGCATAAATAAGTCCAGAACTTGCATTTAGAATAAATCTATACATCACTTCTGACTGGGCCTATACCAGCCTATTTTTTTCCTGCAATTTTCTGCCTTTTTCTCTCCTCCTTTTCCTAAAGATATGGCTTCCTCTGCCAGTCAACAAAGTGACCATTCTTCAAGTGTAGCCAAAACACTGAACTTTGGCAGACTTCTTGACCATGATGTGAGGTGGAAGGGAGGGCGGGGGAGGGGGGGGGGGGGGAAGTGCCACAGCTGAGCCCAATCCTGCTTACTTTCCAATTAATAATCTGGAGTGGGGCCCCAGCCTGATTTTTTTCTTCCCACCCTAGGGGTGCTGAGTCCAATTAGCTTTCCCTACCACCGGCCTAACTAAGATCAGTTTATTCAACACAAACCAGGGATTGAATGTGGAACCTTATTGGTCTGCATGGCTCAGTGTCACACAAGCTGTTACATTTCTCTGTTGAGCTATTGTGGAGAAGCAGGGAGGGGATGTATCCTTCTACATACACACTAAGCAACAAAAATACAAAACATTTTGTACATTTTAAATCGGTCAGAATTATCTTTGAAGAAAAAGCAGATAGGATAAAGAAAATATAGTGGATGTGATTTATATTGATTTTCAAAAAAAAAGTATTTGGTATGATACAAAGTAAGAGACCTATGACAAAGATAATGTCAGGTGGAATTAGGTGAATGTGGCCACATGGAGAGAGAGATGTTTGGAGGGCAAAAAGCAGGGATAAAATGGACGTTTCGCAGATTGAAAAGTGTGTGGTGTTCTGTTGGGATGCTTTTATTTACTATAACATACATAAGTGATCTAGACTAAGGAATTGAGAGAACAATAGCAAAATTTGCTGGTGAAAACAAACTGGGGAGTATAGCAAATGGTGATGAGAATTGTGAAAGACTGCAGAAAAAAGATAAGCTAGAAGGATGGGCAGATATGCTCAATGTAACAAAAATGTGAAATAATACATTTTGGAAAGGAACTACACCTTAAATGCTAAGATTTGAGATGGAATAGAGGAACATTGAAGTTGGCAGAACAACTTGATACGACCATAAGACAAGTTGTCTTTTACCTAGAGACATAAAATACAAAAGCAGGAAGTTAATGGTAAACTTGTATTAAAACCTCATTTGGGTTGCAGTTGGAGTACTTTATAAGTTTTGTGTTTCCCATTATAGGAAAGATAGAAAAGCATTGGAAAGGTGTAGTGTAGGTACACTAGGTTGTTACCAGGGATGAGGGGGTTACAGTTATGAAGAGACTTGAGAAATAGGGCTTTTTTTCCCACTAGAGCTGTGAAGGTTAAAGGGTAACCTGATTGAGGTCTTCAAAATGATGAAGGTTATAAGATAGTGATAGAGTTGTTTCCACTGGTTGGCAAGATATAGAAAGTGCAAATTTGATATGATCACAAAGAGAATTAAGGTCTGAGAGTAGAAAAATGTTCATGCAGAGGGTGATTAGAATGTGGAATTCACTGCTACAAATTGCCAGTGAAGGAGAGTCCACTAGTTTTTAAAAAGGGAACTAGATAATTGCTTGAAAAAGAGGAATTTTAAAGGGTGTGGTTAAGTGCAAGTAAGCAGTGGGACTGACTAGGTGATTCATGGAGAAAAACACCACCACAGACTCGATGAGCTGAATGCACTGTTTCTGTGCTATAGCATTCAATGCATTAAAAAAAAACACAAAATGTGAAGAGCATCAGTATTTACAGTTCTACCATATTGGTGATCCAAAACGAAGCCAGTTGGGTCCTGACCACAAATGGTAAAATCACTCCATCTACTCACTAGCAGCATATGTACAAGCATGCTGATAATATAATGTGTGGTGATAGCAGAATGTTCCACCTGCTTTTTTTTTAAAAAAACATACACAAAACTCTCCACTTAAAGGCAAAATTTAGTTTTAAAATACCATGTAAAACCTGCTGAGACACAATCTGATAGAAACCCAGTAATAGACCAAGTACAAACCAGCCAACAATTTCACTGCAGCTGTGGGTTTCACCAAATTCTGGGAGCAGACAACCTACCAGAAATCCACATTAGTTCATATCCTGGCAATTTGAAAACACTAACCATCATTTGTAGACCATATTGCACAGGAAACACTCCATTTCCATTGACAGCATAATACAGATCAGAGGATTCCACAACCACAGTCATGAGTGAAAATGCTCCTCTGCTGCACTCAGCTGGAGTACTGTTACACTGCAACCTACTCTGGAGCATGCTAACCCAAGCATCTGTACAATTCCCAATACATATGAGCCAACTCCAAGTTTACCAAATTTTTAAATTAAAAAATTCTAGTTTTTGTTAATAATGTAAAAAGCACAGAAGACTACATAATTACAGATGTTTCCAAAATATACAGCTGCTAAATTCCTCCAAGGTATCAGCCCTGAATTTCCACAGGAGTAACTTTGATGAAAGCAGCAAAACCTCAGCAGAAATAGAAATTTTCAGGTATTTATGACACTTCTCCAGGGGTTCCACCAATCTTCCAGCGAAGTTACAATGGGAATTTAGGACAACCCTCAGAAATTCAGGGACATTGGCGTAACTAGTCAGGTAGTTAATCATTTTCTTTCCTTTTCTGAAGGCATGGACTCTAGTTGTGTCCACAGACACCAATGTTGTGGTACCTCACCCAAGTACCCATTCATTATGTATGAGTCTCGACAGTCAGTGTTGGCAGGCAATTCAACCATGGAAGGTATCAGAGCAAAACATTATCATCCTCACCTACCATCCACAGAGAGGCAGCTTCCAATGGAGGTCACTGGATCGTAACCAGGAGCACAGAAACATGGAAGCCAATTATAGAGTTCCATTTGCTGCTCTAGCTAAGATCAGGTGATTCACCGCAAACCAGCAATTAAACCTGAGTCACATGTTTGATACTAGGGCCATCGTTGTGTTGAATATGACTAATACGATATATTGCTGTAGAACATTGTGGGTTGTGTCAAAATAACCCCTCTGAAATTATAACTTCCTCACCTGTAAGCAGGTTAACGGCTAGATTCCATTTAACCCTTTCCTCACAGTTTAGGAATTTCATCAGCTTCAATTCAGTGCCACTACAGATAAGTGTGAAAGCTGAGGGAATTGCAGCAGAGCTATCAGACAGCAGTGATAAGAAAGGGTACAAAGGGAGAGGGTCTACATCTAGACAGAGAACTACGGTGAATCCTCCACAGAAGGAAACCTCAGTTGGCATAGTTCCCAGGCAGAGATGATCACTGTGTCCTGGTGGTAAATTTGCCTCATTAGTGGGAGTGTAGTGCAATGTCCTTTTACTGCTATTACATTGCTACTCTGCTGGTATACTTGGAAGTCTGTTATATTTTAGAAATCAATTTAATCTTTATATGTGTAGTCCTGTCTAATTCAACAGACTTGAACCCAGACTAGATTTAGAGACAGTACATCTTTTGACTAACATCCTGCACCCCTTCTCCTCCCCCTGTCCTCTTCTCTCCTCCTCTTCCGATTAAGGGAAGTTAGACCAGGGCAGATTTTTAAAAAATTTAACATAGGACTGGAAGTGCAGTTTTTTTCTCAAGGTTTTTGTATGCTTGTCAAACTTCCTTGGCTGTATACATAGGGAGTTAAGACCAAGTGCAGTATTCAGGCCAAGCTGAGTTGAAAAGTAGGGGGATAAGGTGTGAGGGAAAGGATATAGTGGAAGTGAAGGGAAAAAGAGGATGGGGAAGATCGATGGCCAGAAGAGGCAGAGGAAGATGAGGCAGCAAGCAGGGAGATGGGGATGGAGGAAAGGAAAAAGGATGGAGAAAGTGAATAGGAGAAAAGGGACAGGAATGGAAAACAGGAAGGCAAATGTGGGACAGAGAAGAGGAAGGAGGAAGCAGAGGAGGACAGGGGGAGGGGGAGGAGGTGGGGTGCAGGATGCTTAGATGATTAGTTGGGGGGGGGGGGGGGCGTTGGTGGGGAAACCTTCCTTGAACCCACAACCTTTTGACTCAAAGGCAAGAGTGCTCCCACTGACCTACAGCTGACACCAGAAGCCAAGAAGCTATTTGAAAACCAGAAAGAGACTTATTACATAGAATATATAGCAGAGAAACAGGCCATTCAGCCTAATAGGTCTATGCTGGTGTTTATCCTCCCACCCATCAAATCCTACCAACATAACCTTCTATTCCTTTCTTCCTCACGTGTTTATCTAGCTTTACCTTTGTCCTTAAAAGTTCTTGACACCTAAGCCTATTATAATACAAATGCAACAGCTCTGTTATCCTGGGAGTACCATTATATTCCTAAAAGGCTATCAGTAATTTCAGCGAGGGTTCTCCCAATTTTCCCACACAACATTGGTAGAAAATTGGCAGAAACCCTGGCGAAATGGTGTAAACGGCCAGCAGTTTTGCATCAACTCTGGGACCTTCAATGTATCTTGCAGATGAAATAGACACAAGCACTTCAACTCATTAAAAAGAGCAGGGAATTGAACCCCTAAAAGAAATTGGTACAGGCCCCACACTCCCAATTTCCCATCACACAGGACTGGGGAATATGAGGAAGGGAGAATGAAAAGCAGAAAAGGAAGATAGCATGAGAATAAGGTGGGGGGGGGGGGGGGGGGGGAGGGGAGAAATGGAGGGAGCGAGGATGAGAAAGGGAGATGGAAGGAAGACGAGAGAGCAAGCACAAGAGAACGAGGACAAGGATAAAATGAGGTTTTGTTTTTTTGCAGACTTCAGAATATCCTTTAGATAGCAAGTACAAAAGGACTAGAGGTTTTTTGGTCCGGTCCTAAAAGCCATGAGCATTGACTGGCTTAAAAATACAAACATCGGTGAGAAACGCAGGAAGAGGCAGTTGAGAAATGCTGCAGCACAAAGGTGGGGCTGGCAGTCACATCTGGAGGGTCTGCGAACCAACAGCCCCATCTTCCTATTCAACAGCTTCTAACTGCCATCACCTACAGTATATGTTGCCCCATATCCTTCCCTATACCCGGGTCTTCATTTCACTTTTAAAAAAGATATTGAGCACATTTGTAAAGGGGCATGTGCGAAAGCTACAAAAACAATGGGGATACACAGAAGGAAAAGGAAACAGGTAAGTGACTTTAAGGATGAGACTTATGGAAAGCATGAAACAGTGAGAAAGGCAGACAGGATAGACTCATGTTTATATAGCGTCTTACATGACCTCAGGACGTTCCAAAGCACTTTACAGCCAATGAAGCACTTTTGAAGTAATCACTGTTGAAATGTAGACATCAAGGTGAGAAATGTGAGAGACAGAAAAAGATCACAAAATGAATTAAGAAAGCTGAACAGTTACAGAAAGATATTTTTCCTGAACAATGCCATAGTAAAGAGTCAGGTGTGATCAGATGGTACTGTTAAAAGAAAACAAAAGGATTACCATCAGTTTGAGCACTTCAGTGAACAACTGATGCACTCTTCAGAATGGATCTCTAGAACAAGGACCCATTATATTTAATTACTGAATTCTGTTGAAAGAATTCCTAAAAGTTAAATTCCAATTTCACAGGAGTGTCTGCTCTAAACTGCCACCTTAGTTTGGATTTGATTATCTGATTAATGATCATTGGGCACCTGTCCAAGTTGGTCATTACAAATGGATTCCACAGCATATTGTAAAATATTGCTACTTTCATTATAAACTGTATCCTAACTCATAAGCACTACCACAGGAGAACCTCTAGTATTAAAAAATTAGAAGTGCCCTAATAACTCACTTGGTAAATGTATTGCTCAGTGTAGACGTCCCACACAAGATTACCAGTCTGGGCCAAATTAACTGATCTCAGCATTGATAGCAGGGGTACGAGAATTGGTCTCAGCACCTTGGGAGTACAGAGCTGGGGGTGGAAGAACAGAATCTGATTTCTATTCAATGCCGCACTGCTGCAAAATGCAGATGCATACGTCTGGGCTGTGACGTCTCCACAGTAAATAGCCTGCTGATATTTATTCTGGGGGGGTCACTCAATTGGGCAAAGTACCAGAAGGTAACCCAGTATGAGTCAGTGCCTTTAAGAGAAAGTTGGTTGGGAGCAGGTGATAGAATATAGTGGTATTTAGCACACAACATATTAATACACCCAACTGACTGGCATAAAATAAGGTTTTTTTTTGCAAAAGTGGACTGGAAACAAATTATTGAGTTTATGGTGAGGAAGTGATTTGCATAACATCCTGCAAATTTCGACACCAACTATTCAATGCATCACTAGAGGTGTTGCTGGTTGAGCTAAGGACCAGAAGGAGGTGGTTGCTGGGCACCAAGGGCAGGCAACTCTATAAGAGGGTATAAGCAGGCTATCTAGAGGGAGGTGTTAAAAGGCAGTCACAGTGCAACCTGCACCACCCTAAGAAATGTCTCAGTGCAGAGAGGTTTAATGACCTCACAAGCATAGCCAAACTAAGTCAAAGCACTCTTGCTAATACTACACTACTCACCTTCTACACTCATCCTTCACTTACCTCCTCGAACGTCACTCTCATCTGGGTGTCAGGGGAACTCACTTCTGCAAAGGGCAATCTCTGCAATCACTCAAGCACCTTCTTTACTCAAGATCACTCAGGAAATTCACATTGCCTGCCACAAGGGCTACTGCTAGTCCAAGGAAACTTCATTTGCAGGTATAATGCACTTCCGAATATCATGGGGCACATGCACTCTTATAGGGAAATTCAGCTCTATGGCTCCAAGAAATAATGATATCTGGGGAAAAATAGCTGACTGAGTCAGACAGGCTGACTGAAATAGCAGTGGAAATTGCCTGTTATAGTTAATTAATACAAGTTTGACTCAATTGAGTTTGTCAACTTTACAGAACTTTTACAATATTGTATTATATTAGGTGGTTTATAAACCATGTATGTTCTTGTAGATATTTCCTGTGGATGTCAGATTCTGAATTGTTTTCAGATGTCTAATATTACTATTTTGGTATGAAGTAAATTATTTCACTATGTCAGTTTTGCAAATTGTTTTAATCTGCTTTGTCACTGTATGTGAATTACTTGATTTACTAGAACTGTTGCATCTCACAAATTGGTTGTAGTAACCATGTGCAATTCAAACAAATACATCAAACCTTGGATACCAAAAATCTTAATATTTTGCATCCCACTAAAGATGGTCCCCATGAACATCTGAGCTTGCACATCAACACTGTAGTTTCTCTGGCTTGTCCCGTCCATTAACATTTAATTTTTTTTACACTCAAAAGATACAAAGATAAAAGGATAGAAATGAGCACTGAAGTTAAAAGAAACATGCAGTAATGTAAATGTAGATTTAAAAAAATCTTGAATTTTATCAGTAATAGATAAAACAAGCAAACAGAAAAGATTCACTACACAGGAATACTGCAAAGATGCAAAATCTCCTTTATTAGACTGGACATAAATAGACCCCAAAATAAATATGCATTTGACCTAGTCTGGAATATTACAACTTTGCTACTTCTGCTGCAAACAGTTATAGTCCCCATGGTCAGGGAATTACCATTACCAGAACCAGAATAATATTTGATAAACTTGGCCAGGTTTTGTATTAAGCAAATAATGGATACTGCAGATAAATTTGCAAGGAGTAAAATGCAAATGTTGCTGTTAAGACACATTAGTATGTCAATGACCAATTAACTGTTCCACATGTCCCAGTGCAAAGTGTACTTCTGTCCCAATACATCTTGCAGCAAGCCCGATTAAAGGATAAATTCAATTCTGTTGTGGTGCCTTTTAAAGGGCAACAGGAAGTATTCTCACTGGAAATGTGCTGCATTACCGTACTATCTTATAACGACCACAATTAAACTATAATACTGCTAATTTTGGTTCACAGAAAAAAAATACATCAGCAACTACCAAAATTTCTTGACCTCACCTTGTCAGTTACAATTACACCTCTACAGTCGTCCTGAAGTAAATTACTGCTCCATTTCTAACTGGGAAAATTACCTGTAAAATGGCCTTTTGCAGCCTGGAGCAGGCGATTTATAAAGATTTTGTATTTAAGATACTGTCTTGCATTTTATCTGTGCCCACCTCTTCACTGCTTAAATGATCTCAGTAGGATCAGGATAGCAAGAGCAAATGAATTTCATCTTTGCTGGAAAAACAAAAATCTGAATCAGCAATGGTTTACCACTGTCCATGCCAGAGGCTTCACTGTTTAAACAAACCAGAACGTCATGATACATAAATGATGTTGGATTACAGATATATAGTACAACTGACATGACCGACTGCAGTAAACCAGTGTTCAGTGTGCATTGTTAGATTGCTTTGCCATGGATGCAAGCCTGGGTTGGAATCCCAGACTTAGCTACGCTTTATTTGGAACTTCTGGGCTGTGTCAGATGACCCAGTTGACAGTTCGAGAAGAGGTGAAGTATTTGACCAATAGAATAAGCAACACCCTAATGAGTTGGTCAGTAGCAGTCAGAGGTTTGAAGATGGCCATTCACTCATCCTCTGCCAGAATTCACAGTCTACAGCTTGAAAACACGAAGGGGTAAAGCTTCACAAACATGCATGGGTCCTTTAGTGCCACAACATCCTTGAAATTGAATAGCTTTTGCAGGTACTCTACACAGTGTAAAAGATCATATCTAACAAGAAAGCAAAGTTCTTGTACATAAAGTAAATAGGCAAATTTCTGAACAGGTTGGAGACAAAACATACAAAAAGATAACTTTAGTCAAATGCATGGTAACAAAACAGCTAAAAAAGGTATCTTCTCAATAACAATTGATTGTAGATGTAGAAAACTACATAGATTTCTACTAATATTCATATCCAGAGTGGGCAATTTATGCAGCTTGATCACCACTCATATACCTGAATATCCCAACACTTACATCTACCTGTACCTGAAGTCTCTTTCACTAATACACAGTTGTATTTTCCCTTCCTCCTTCCCAATATTTCATAGCAGGCAATCACTGCAATGACAACATACACTCACCCACTATTTTAGGCACATACAATTAATTCCTAGCATCCAGACTGGGAAACCCACTATGCAGTTTGCCAGTACAATGTTATTGGCATTCAACTCAAGTTGAAATTTTAAGGAATGACACACTAAATAGAAAATAGGATTGTGACTTTGAAAAGGGACATTGCAGTGGATTTAATGCATATTGCTATTATAGTATAATATTGCGAACAGTTAGGTTTACAACCTAAGCATAAAATCAAAGCACTTGAAATATTACTACCAAGTTACTTCATGTTAAAATAATAGATGGGATAGTGAGGCAGCTACAATACACATCAACCCCAAATAAAAACTTAAGTGGCTCCAAGGACCATTATACTGGCAGTACAAGTAAATCCCATTAGTTCAGGTGGATCTTGAGGTTTTCTTGTTTTCACATGCCATGTATATTAATTTCACACATTCTACCCACTGCACATTGTCACATCCAAATACAATACAGTACATGTATTGGTATAAAATGTTGAATGATACCAATAAATATAAATTTATTGACTATTTAAAAGGGGTCATTTAAATGCAGTCTATCTACAACATCCAAAGAGACCACTGTCCATGTTTTGCAGTTACATTTTGCTGTAGTTTCATGAATTTTTTCTTCACTTTAGTTTTCATTAAGTAGGCGACAGTCAAGACAGCATATTACAACAAAAATTTGCAAATGGATGGGGCATGATTGAATAATCCTTACTTTTAATTAGCATTTAGATTTTAAAAAATATTTGCATTGGGTGTGCAGAAATATTGACAGGACAGTTTAAAAAGTATCAATATACAGACACACCATTATGGTGTACCCTATTGTTTATTTCACTAGAACATTAACCCTTTATTTTAAGGAAAGGATTCATTGTGGTCTCTACAAGTTTAACTGATATCATGATTTACGCTTTCCCTTATTTGAAAGTGGAAGCAGATTATAGATATTGCAGGGATAATAGCAAACAAACATTTGCAGGAATTCTAAAGCACTTAGCTGGCAGCAGACCACATCAAGTCTGCAGCAGGGTTCTCTCTTCTACCCAATCAAATGCCACGTTTGAGTTAATTATCTTGATCAAGATTTTAAAGTTATTTGCAATAGTGATAATTCAATAAACTATTGCATTGCAACTATATGTAAGCTCAATTTATTTTTTCACAATGGTATACCAGCTCTGCTGCACCTCCCATGGGGAAACAGGAAGTGCATTGCCTACTTTGGTCACATTCAGGCAAATTTATGCAGTTACATTTTAATGTGCAGCTATCAAGATTCACAGGTATTTGAAGTGTGCAGTATTATTTGCTAGCACCAGACATCTCCTCCACATGCTGCAAAAACACCATAGGGCAGGAATGGGACATACAATCTCAGTTTCTTGGAGCTACGGGTTGAAAATGGGAGATCTGTCCAGAAGTGAAATAAATCATCCCTGACATCACAGTATACTGCAATATGTAACCTTGTGCAGTTGGGATACAAAACCATGTGATATGACAAGGAAGGTCTTGCCCACTACTGGAACAATTAAGCCTAACAGCTATTTGCTTTGTTACAAAAGGTTTGAATACAAATACGCAGTATTTTCTACAATAAAAAAAAGTTATCATATGGCATGATTTCTTCATGTTCTTCATTTTGTAGAAATGTTTTAACAATCCATTTAAATATTCACATTGTAGTAAACTTCATTTAGGAACACATCTATATAAGGAAAAAGTCTGAAGGCTATTAACAAGATGTGCAAATATTTGAGTTTCAAGATGAATCATGATCCATGCTGCAACCAAGGGCCTCAATATCATTGCTGATATCGGAGATCATTCTGTCCCATTCATCACCTTCAGAAGGCACCGACTGATCATCTGAGCCTGCAGTTGCTCCATTGCCATTCGTAGTTGAATTGGATGCATTACTCAAAGTCCTTCTGTATCGGCCAAAACTGTCTGTTATAATGCCCCTTCCATCCTTCACACCAATGGTTTCTAGGAAGTTTTCAAAATGTAAGCTGTCTTTCTCTGGAATGAAAGGTCGGAGTCCTAGAGGATAAAGTGGCATGACCATTTAATTGCAAACTCTGCCAACAGAACTGGGAATGACAACATTTTTAACAAGTTAATATGCTATAATTGATGGTTGAGTAGAGTATTCCACGGCCAATTGCATTGCTGTTTGAAGTTACTCAAGTTACACTTCCAAATTACTGGTCTAGATTTATGTAAACCTTTAGTGCTGTACACGTTTTCTCAGAGTTCAAGTCTACGCAATGGAGTGTGGTTTAAGCCTGGAGGAATGTGACAGTAGAAACCAGATCAGTAATAACACTTTCCTCCACCCACTGCTCCATGCTTAGCTATGCTGCCTATCTGCTCCAAGACCACGCCAAGCAAGCTACTATGGTGCAGTGGTGGCCCTGTGGCTACTCTTGATTTTCCATCCAACTGTGGGAAGCCTCTGGCCTCTATTTGGTGCTTCTCCACAGCAACTGAGCATTATGGGAAGTCAATCTTCTGTCACTCACTGGCTTGGCACTGTACAATGATGCTGCAAATTTCCACCACCATAACCTCATCACAAAATTCTGAATCTTCTACTTAAAATGGTCTCAAACGGACTCCAAGAGAATCCTTATCCAATCACCAAATAAAATATAGCAGCTTTACAATGAAAATTTGAAGTTGATTAACATGAAATTCCCAAATCAATGACAACAGGGGGGCTGTTAAGTGCCAGGAACAAAGTCAGAATATACTGCCTCAAAACAAACAAGGAAAAGATTAAGATGTCTTCATAGTAAGAGTTGGTAAGATCTCTTAAGAGTTGAAAACAAGATCTGTCTTTCAGACTTGTTTCATGAAGCTCAATGTTAAGGATGGCACACTTACGGAATTTTTATTTGAGAAGGCATTGAAAGCCAATGAGCTCTGATGGGCCAAGACTGATGTCAACTCAAATTATGGATGCAAAGGAATCATTCTGGAATAAAACTTTGTCTCTGAAGTCTTCCGGGGATGCCATGACTATCTACCAATGAACACAAGAGACCTTCATGGCAAAAGTCACTACTTATGGACAGTCCTCAGGTAAACTGTGGTACATTTAAATGTTTTAGGACAGTGAAGCCAGAATTTAGATAACTGTATTCTTTAGTTTATGTATTTGAGCAGATCTTGTAGAGCTGTACTGTTTAGCAGTTAAATCAAAAAGCACTTTTGCACAAAGGGTAGTGGAAATCTGGAACTTGCCTTCCTAAAAAAAATTCAATTGACAGCCTTTTAAGACAGAGATCAATAGATATTTGTTGGGTGAGGGCATCAAGGGAAATGGAGCAAAGGTAGGTAAATGGAGTTGAGGTACAATCACCCATGATCCAAGTGAATAGAACAGGCTCGAGGGGCTGAATGGCCTGCTCCTGTTCCTAGGTTGTTAAGCAGATTAGAGCCAAATTATTTGCTTTATCTGTGACTTGATTTTTTTTGGTGACAGAAGAGCTTTGATTAAGCAAAGAAATTGGCTTTGTTCTCTTTGGAAGTTTATGATGGGGATGAACAAGGCTGACAGGAAATTTGACATTACAAGGTTGGGACTAAGTTCAGACATAACTTTTTAAAAACACAAAAAGGATAACAGACTATGGAACAAGTTACAAGGGAAAGTCACAAACATTATGAATGGGTTCAGGAGACAGCAAGATGCATTTCTAGAGTGACAATGGATTGAGGGTCACGGTGGAAAGACAGGTAGGTTAATGAAAAAGGCACAGACTTGTTCGGCCTAACAGTCTTATGCTCAACAATAGAGAATCACATTTCAGCATTCAGCTTCAGAAACTGTACAAAGATGGAGAGTCTGACTGGAAAACAGTTTTTAAAGTTTGTTTTTTAGATTAGAAAAAGAGAAAATCCATACTAGAACTACTAAAACAGCAGTGACATTTTGCAGTGCACAATTCACTGTTTTTCTTTTTCAAGTTACTAAATATTACCAAATGATACAAGATATGTGAATGAGACTTAAAAATTTCATGGTGAAACATTTAAAAGACCTAATTGAAGTGGCTATATCAGTCAACAACTTACAAGGTCAAATGCTAGGTCTCATCACAATGCAAAATCATAAATATTGCTAACCAATTATATTTAACCCTATACCAGGAGTTGGTCCTATAACCTACCAAGCAAAAGAAATTTTCTGCCATCACCGTATAACTGTCGAAGACTGATGCAAAATTCATGAATTGAGGCGCCATTTCGATACCCATGCAGAAGCATAGCAAACTTCTGGATTTCTTCAGATGTCAACTTTGTTCTCAGCTGCAAGACAGAAATGCAAAATTATTACACTATTAAATGGACCAGAGCTCGTGACCAGAAGCAATCAATACAATCCCAACACACCACTGCTTTAGTATAAAATTAACTTTCCCCTAATATGATCAGCCAGTCTTCACACATAACTGGACAATGAAGACTCTTCCATAGCTCACATTAAGACAATACCACAAATCTATTATATTGAACACAGTACATGTCTAAAAGTAGATTAAGATGTTTTAGATTTCTGAACTTTGATTTAACTATCAGCTTGTTCCAGGATGAGGATATTAAAAACAATTCTGAAATCTAAAGTGGAGTTCCTTTCGATATTTTAAACACAAGTTTAGCAGCAAAAAAATCCTTTCAAGTTGACCAAAGCTGGCGCTGCACATTGACTATTCCTCACTTTACAAGGTCATCAATTGATGTGTCAGTGAGAAACTGGTAGCTGCAGATTTGGGTCCAGCCAGGTAGTACCTAGGCTATACTGCCCATCTGGAACTGCAATTCTTTTCAAAGTTCTGTGCATACATGGTAATGTGTGTGTGCAGATCTCCAGAATTTACATGTTTATAGGAGTGCAGGCAAGAGCACCCTCAAACTGTAAACATCTAAATTAACTCCACTTTTAAAAAAGTGCTTAGGAGAGGTCCATGGAACAGTAAGCATGTTTTAAACTGGGTTTGACATCAGTGGAGGCATACTCCACCTGATGTCAAACCCAAGCTTTGTAGCAGTGCTAAGTTACAGTATAAGCATACAATCACATGGAGAAAAGTACCCACTACTCAAAGCTGAAGTTTCTCCCTGATCTTCAAACATTATAAAGCAAACACTCAAAAGCATTTGATATTAAAATTTACACCAATGGGCTTCTCCAATTCGCAACTGCTTATTTTAAAAAGGTAGGTATTCAGACTGGCAGGATGTGGTGTTCCACAAGGATCGGTGCTGGGACCACTGTTGTTCACTATTTACATGAACGATTTGTATTCGGGGATACAATTTCAAAATTTGCGGACACCACCAAATTGGGGAGTATAGTTAATACAGAGGAGGACTGCGACAATATACAGGAAGACATTAATAAACTTTCAGAATAGACATGTAATTGGCAAATGAATTTCAATATGAATAGGTGTGAGGTATTACGTTTTGGTAGGAAAAACTTCTTTACCCAGAGAGTGGTTAGAACGTGGAACTCGCTACCACAAGGAGTAGTTGAGGCGACTAGCATAGATGCATTTAAGGGGAAACCAGATAAGCACATCAGGGAGAAAGGAATAGAAGAATATGCTGATGGGGTAAAGAGGAAGGAAGCTCGTGTAGAACAAACACCGGCATGGACCTGTTGGGCCAAATGGCCTGTTTGTGTTGTACATTCTGTGTAATTACCAATTGCATGCAGCCTTTATAAGACTTCCATCTTGTTCTCTTACTAGATAGAAATTGTGAGCTATAGCAAGTAAAGGCAAGTCAAAACTAACTTGCTAATTATTAAATATTTGAGGTATACTTCATTAGTGAAAATATGAACATTTGTATTTCCTGGTCACACCACCACCAGATTGTCTTCCACCCTCTCAAAAATGTTGATATTGATTAGTAAACAAGGTGGATATCATACAGCTTGATCAGACTTTAAAATTAATTTGTAAATTACACTCATTGACATGATATTTGGAAGTCAATGAAGCACATTGAGGTGAGAGTGACTGCCCTTGACATCAAGGCAGCATTTGACCAAGTGTGGCACCAAGGAGCCCTAGTAAAATTGAAGTCAATGGGAATCAGGGGGGAAACTCTCCAGTGGCTGGAGTCATACCTAGCACAAAGGAAGATGGTAGTGGTTGTTGGAGGCCAATCATCTCAGCCCCAGGGCATTGCTGAAGGAGTTCCTCAGGGCAGTGTCCCAGGTCCAACCATCTTCAGCTGCTTCATCAATGACCTTCCCTTCATCATAAGGTCAGAAATAGGGATGACTGCACAGTGTTCAGTTCCATTCATAGCCCCTCAGATAATGAAGCAGTCTGTGCCCACAAGCAGCAAGACCTGGACAACATCCAGGCTTGGGTTGATAAGTGGCAAGTAACATTCACGCCAGACAAGTGCCAGAAAATGACCATCTCCAACGAGAGAATCTAACCATCTCCCCATGACATTCAACGGCATTACCATCGCCAAATCCCCCACCATCAACATCCTGGGGGTCACCATTGACCAGAAACTTAACTGGACCAGCCACATAAATAATTTGGATACAAGAGGTCAGAGGTTGGGTATTCTGTGGCTAGTGACTCACCTCCTGACTCCCCAAAGCCTTTCCACCATCTACAAGGCACAAGTCAGGAGTGTGATGGAATACTCTCCACTTGCTTGGATTAGTGCAGCTCCAACAACACAAGCAGCCCAGCACCATCCAGGGCAAAGCAGCCTACTTGATTGGCACCCCATCCACCACCCTAAACATTCACTCCCTTCATCAACGGTGCACTGTGGCTGCAGTGTGTACCATCTACAGGATGCCACTACAGCAACTCGCCATGGCTTCTTCGACAGCACCTCCCAAACCCGCGACCTCTACCACCTAGAAGGACAAGGGCAGCAGGCACATGGGATCAACACCACCTGCACATTCCCCTCCAAGTCACACACCATCCCGACTTGGAAATATATTGCCTTTCCTTCATCGTCGCCAGGTCAAAATCCTGGAACTCCCTACCTAACAGCACTGTGGGAGAACCCTCACCACACCGACTGCAGTGTTTCAAGGCGGCAGCTCATTACCACCTTCTCAAGGGCAATTAGGGATGGGCAATAAATGCTGGCCTTGCCAACGACGCCCATATCCCATGAATGAATAAAAAAGTCATCTCCAGGATTCACATTGACATAATGGTAGAACATGTATAAATATTTCAACAAAGACTTCTGGTCCCTTTTATTAGTCATGCAGCTATAGTTACTGGACAATGTTTCAGGAAAGCTAACTCTAAAGATGCTACAGTAAAATTTCAGAATTTCTGCTAGGCTTGACTTATTTAAAAAAATAAACTGCAATTTATTCTCAACATACCTACTAAAGATTAAACCTAGTGTGGGGAGGGGGTATAAGAAACCTGCAACAATGTCCAAAATCTAAAGGCTGAGATTTAGTATTCCGTTAGATCTTAAAGCACTGAAGCAATAAACTCTACTAGTCCCAATGCTACTGCTGTTCACACATTTTTCACAAAATATGCAAACTGCCTGTAAGATAACTGACAAAATTACAAAATTGAAGTATCCAAACTCCTTAAATGGTGAAACTAATTTTCACGTGCAAAAAAATTAAAGTAGACATCATTTATACTAGGGAAAAAAGGCTGATAAGATACTTGTAAAAGACAAAGCAAACAAATTTCAGATGCCATCATGAACAGAAAAATATGATAAACAAGTCTAAGCTAAAATGATAGCAAAATAAGTTACAGTAAAAATGGGTGCTCAAAGGAAAATGAAAGCATTTTAATCACTTGGTTATAAATATCTTCTTATTTCCAGGATTATTTGTACATTCATGAAGGCCAGCATTCCACAACTCTGCTTTCTGCCAGAAATGTTACAGGATGTTTCAGGAGTACTTGAGCAATTCCACTGACCTTAATGGCAGGCAACTGTATAAATCCACTGCCATATAAAATGACAATACTTTCAGCGTGAATCAGCAAAAATATTTTCATTTTATCAGTATAAAGCAGAAACTAATTAAGAAACTTGTGTTTTAATACAATGAACAATAACTTACTGTCATCATGTAATCCTGAAGCAGTTCAGCTGCAGAGGCACTGAGTTCACTTTCACTAACATTTTTTATCTGAGGTGATGGTAGAGTTGAGGATGATGGTGAATTTCCACCTGTATCTGAACCCTGAAAAGACCTGAGTGAACAAAAAAAAACTTGCAAATTTAATCATCTGCAACTTACAATGGCCAATAAAAATTTACTTTAAAAAAATTAAAAACCTTCAGCTATAAATTGTAGTCGGTTCTGTTTTACATTGTGAAATGCAACTGGTTTACTACAATTAGACTTGTCTGTAACTTTGAAATGAAGCATCAATCTTCATTGGGTATGAGATCAAACTACTGTATGCAAAGACAGTTTTTCAGTGGAGTGTTTTAATGTCTTACTAAGATTTTATTGAAGATTCTATTAAGTCTCAGTTACAAAAGAAAAGCCAAGAATGAGAATTGCATTTATTAATTGCTCCACAAATTCCATCCAATTAATTCACTTACAATTGACAGGTGTTTTTGCTACTTATTTACATATTTTTATACACAACATGGATTGAAAATTGGTTAACAGGAAAGAGAGCAGGAATAAATGGGTCTTTTTCAGGGTGGCAGGCAGTGACTAGTGAGGTACCGCAGGGATCAGTGCTTGGGCCCCAGCTATTCACAATATTTATCAATGATTTGGATGAAGGAACCAAATGTAACATTTCCAAGTTTGCTAATGACACAAAACTAGGTGGGATTGAGAGTTGTGAGAAGGATGCAAAGAAGTTTGAAGGCGATTTAGACAAGTTGAGTGAGTGGGCAAATACATGGCAGATGCAGTATAATGTGGATAAATGTGAAGTTATCCACTTCGGAAGGAAAAACGGAAAGGCAGAGTATTATTTAAATGGTGATAGATTGGGAAATATTGATATACAAAAGGACCTGGGTGTCCTTGTACACCAGTCACTGAAAGCAACTGCAGGTGTAGCAAGCAGTTAGGAAGGCAAATGATATGGCCTTCATTGCAAGAGGATTTCTTACTGCAATTATACAGGGCCTTGGTAAGACCACATCTGGAGTATTATATGCAGTTTTGGTCTCCTTACCTAAGAAAGGATATACTTGCCATGGAGGGAGTGCAGCGAAGGTTCACCAGACTGATTCCTGGGATGGCAGGACTGTCGTATGAGGAGAGATTGGGTCGACTCAGCCTGTATTCACGAGTTTAGAAGAATGAGGGGATCTCACTGAAACATAAAATTCTGACAGGGCTAGACAGACTGGATGCAGGGAGGATGTTTCCCCTGGCTGGGGGGGTCTAGAACAAGGGGTCACAGTCTCAGGATACAGGGTAGGACATTTAGGACTGAGATGAGGAGAAATTTCTTCACTCAGAGGGTGGTGAACCTGTGGAATTCTCTGCCACAGAAGGCTGTGGAGGCCAAGTGACTAAATATATTTAAAAAGGAGCTAGATAGATTTCTAGACACAAAAGGCATCAAGGGACATGGGGAGAGAGCAGGAATATGGTATTGAGGTAGAGGATCAGCCATGATCGTATTGAGTGGTGGAGCAGGCTCGAAGGGCCGAATGGCCTACTCCTGCTCCTATTTTCTATGTATGTTTCCCCAAGCCCATTTAGCTTAACTTACAGGAAACTTCAGTACTATAGGAGCAAAACCAAAATATTTTGTTAACAGGATTCACATTTTCAGGCAAATTCTCAAGTACACATGAGCAAATTATAGATTTACATAATAGAAACTGCTTCTAAATTTAATTTAGCATTTCTGAAATTTGTCAGATAGAGCTAAAAACAGTTCAGTTTTAAAAGAATGGCCATCTGGGAATGTGCTCAGAATCAGACAGCATACACTTTCACAAGTATAATGAATAGAAGATAAATTGTATCAGCTTTCAAAGCTTTGTATTTGTAGAAGGTAAAAAGGACACTAAAAACCAACAATAACAGTATATATAATACTGCATTTCAGGTGAAATGGGCAGCTTAGTGCATGATGAGAATTATGCATTGTCTGATTTTTTCCCCCTGAAAAGGTTTACACCAGGGGTGTCTAAACTTTTTCTCTTTGTAGGTCAATTAGCTCATCATGGAGCCTCCTTCTCCAGATACCATGCAAGACTGATGCTGTAGGATTTCTTTTTGCATCCTTTTGATACTTCTCTCCCCTCCTGCCCAAGTTCAAGCTGGAACTTTTCTCCCCTTCCCCCCCACTTTCCAATTCCACGCTGGCACTGTTAGCTCCTCCTTCCTCTAATTTCTCACAGGTACTGTCACGCCCTCAGCATTTTAAAAAATATTCTTCAGGATGAGGATATCACTAGCAAGGTTGGCATTTATTGCCCATCACTAGTTGCCCTTGAGAAGATGGTGGCGGTGGGTCTTTTTGAACCACTGCAGTCCATGTGGTGACAGTACTCCCACAGAGCAGTTACATAGGAAGTTCCAGGATTTTGGCCCAGTGACAACGAAAGAATGGTGATATATGTCCAAGTGAGGGTGGTGCGTGACTTGGAGGTGATGGCGTTTCCATGTACTGCTGCCCTTGTCCTTCTAGGTGGTGGAGATTGCGGATTTAGGAGGTGCTTTACAACTTGCTGCAGTGCATCCTGTGGATTGTACACAATGCAGCCACAGTACGTCGATGGTGGAGGAAGTTGAGAGGGTTGTCTTATGAGGAGACACTGAGAAGAATGGACCTATATTCTCTGAAGTTTAGAAGAATGAGAGGTGATCTCATTGAAATGTATAAGATTCTTAGAGTGCTTGACAGGGTAGATGCTGAAAGGCTGTTTCCGCTGCGTGGAGAGTCTAGAAATAGAGGTCATAGTCTCAAGATAAGGGATCGGCCATTTAGGACTGAGATGAGGAAAAATTTCTTCACTCGAGGGTTGCAAATCTTTGGAATTCTCTACCCCAGAGTACTGCGGCTGCTTAGTTGTTGAGAATATTCAAGGCTGAGATCGATAGCTATTTGGACACTAAGGGAATCAAGGGATATGAGGATAGGGCGGGAAAGTGGAGTTGAGGTAGAAGATCAGCCATGATCTTATTGAATGGTGGAGTGGACTCAAGGGGCCGTATGGCTTACTCCTATTTCTTATGTAGTGGATGCTTAAGCTGGTGGATGGGGTGCCAATCAAGTAAACTACTTTGTCCTGGATACTGTCAAGCTTCAAGTGTTCTGGCAGCTATACCCATCCAGGCAAGAAAAGAATGTCCCATCATATTACTGACTTGTGCCTTGTCGGTGGTGGAGAGGCTTTAGGAAGTATATGAGTCACTCGCTGCAGAATACCCAGCCTCTGACCTGCTCTAGCAGCCACGGCATATATGTGGCTATTCCAATAGAGTTTCTGGTCAATGTCGACCCCCATGATGTTGATAGTGGGGGACTCTACAATGATAATGCCACTGAATGTCCAAAGCAGATGGTTAGACTCTCTCTTGTTCGAGATGACCATTGCTTGGCACTTGTGTGGTGTGAAGGTTACTTCCCACTAATAAGCCCAAACTGACTTATAAGTCCAGGTCTTGCTGCGTGTGGGCATAGACTGCTTAATTATCTGAGGAATTGCCAATGGAGCTGAATACTGTGCAATCATCGAAAAACAGTACCATTTCTGACCTTATGATGGAGGGGAGGTCATTGATTAATCAGATGAAGATGGTTGGGCCTAGGATGCTTCCTTGAGCAACTCCAGCAGCGATGTCATGGAGCTGAGATGATTGGGCTCCAACAACCACAAGCAATTTTCCTTTGTGCCAGATGTGACTCCAGCCACCAGAGATTATCCCCCTGATCTCCATTAACCAGCTTTATTAGAACTCCTTAGTGCTACACTCAGTCCATTGCTACCTTAATGTAAAGAGCAGTCACTCATCTCAACTCAAATTCAGCTTGGACAAAGGCTGTAATGAGATTTTTCAGTTCGTGTCCCTGTTTGGACAAAGGCTGTAATGAGGTCTGGAGCTGAGGCGCTCTGGTGGAATCCGAAGTGAGCAGGTTATTGGCGAGTGAGTGCCACTGTTGACGGCCAGCCTGATTAGTGGTGGTACTAACGAGCCACTCTTGGTAATGGACACTGAAATCCCCACCCAGAGTATGTTCAGTGTCTTTGCTACCATTAGTGCTTCCTCCAAGTGGTATTCAACATGGAGGAGTACTGATTCATCAGTTGAGGGGCTGGTGGGTGGTTATCAGCAAGAGGTTTCCTTGCCCATGTCTGACCTAAAGCCATGAGACTTTATGGAGTCTGGAGACAATGTTGAGAACTCCCAGGCCACTAACCCCACCCCAGCCCCAACAGAAATAACTGACCCCCAACCCCATCTGGCTCTTGGTTTGGGGGGACCCACAGGACATATCCAGGGGTGTTGACGGAAGACTCTGAATTTTCTGGTTCCTACCTCCCACTGCCGCTCCAACTGATTGAAAGCTGCTACGTGCTTACAGTAGGAACTCTCACGATAGCGGGAATTCCTACCTACAGCATAGTCCAATTGCTTAGAGAAATAGCAGTGGAAGGTACGAACCAGCAGCAGTGCACTGAAGAGGAGGGTGAAGAGCAGGAGTCGGCAGGCGCACTGAGGGGTAAGGAGCTGGTAGTGGTACTCCACCTGACCGTGGACCAGATCCAGAGCATGCTGTAGTTTGGACATCCTGATTTAATTAAGATCTATTTCGCTACATAACCCTTTTATGGTGTGGATTAAAATAGATGTTATAGCTATCAGTGTTGAGGCGAATTGTAGCACACCTGAGTTTGCTCATGCAACACAGACCAGCAATTGAACTAGGGACCTTTTGGTCTGCATGGTTCAATTACAACCTTTACCAACCGAGCCTCTGGCGAAGGTGGGTGGGGGGGGGGGGGAAAGAGAGGACAATAAACTTCAACATTTGGGGGTATCCTGATAGTTCAGGATACCCCCAAAATGATGGGTATCCTGAACCACCTCACTTGTTTTCCAGAGCATGTACAAAACCATTATAGAGGTCAACATTTGGCTGTACTATGTTTGAACAGAAAGGATCAGATTGAAACTTGAAAGCTTACATTTTCTACCAAGGAAAAGGGTTAGGCAACACATTTTGAATTTAATGGTCTCTAATTTTAACATTTTCAGACTGGCTGAAAACTACTCAGGCCACAGTAGCTTGTCAATCTATATAATTAAACCAATTTTAATACAGAAACTCAAAACGAAACTGATTTCCCACAATATGAAAGTGTTTGAAGAGCGCTACATTAAGGAAGATACTTACAAGTTACTAATTTCTGCATCATACGGCTCTTTAACATCAGCTTTACTTGAAGAATCATCTGTTTTCAAAAGAAATATTAAACTGAGTGCAAATCAAATGGGAAATTCAAGCCTTAAGGTTGAAAAATATGATCAATTTCCTCTTTGGCAAAGTGGGTTATTGTAAACAATTTTACAACACCAAGTTATAGTCCAACAATTTTATTTGAAATTCACAAGCTTTCGGAGGCTTCCTCCTTCCTCAGGTGAATGTTGTGGAATGTTGTAAACAATTGTAAAATTGTTTACAATTGTCAACCCCAGTCCATCACCAGCATCTTCACAAAGTGGGTTATGGCATCGGTTGGTACAGCACTTAGCCTTGAGACCACAAAATAAAATTACAACTTCAAATTAAGCAAGAAAAGTAGAACCAAGTGACAAATTTAAATTGGTGAAAATGCAAAGTTAAAACACATTAGAAAGAACAGCTTTACACAATGATAAATGTTTGGCATAATCTGCTGGGCAGGGTAAAAGTAAATGAGTAAGGACTTGCAAGATGCAGCTGAAAGCTATAATGGTAAAAATATTGCAGTTATAATCTGACATTTTGCTCCAGTCAGGACTTGACTTCAGAGTTATAGAGCCAGTCACTTTTTGCCTCGCTGCGAAGTGGAAATCAATGCAGCAAAACAAAAGTGGCAGCACAAGTGCTCCCTTGAGTACTAGAATGATGAGCTTTGAAGAGCTAAATGGCTTTTCTTCATCTTTGACTTTTATGTTCCAGGTTCAATTGCTGGTCTATGCTCAGTTAGCTATCAGTTGGGGGCGGGAGATGCAATTCAGCTTCAGTACTACAGGCTGGAAGGGCAGGGAGGACGCAAAAGGAAAAAGGGGGCGCGGAGATCTACACAGGCAATCACTCAAGTGCTCTCCAGATTTACTGTAAGAAAGTTATGCTAAACCTTTATAAACACTGGTAGGCCCCAGCTGGAGTATTGTGTTCAATTCTGGGCACCGCACTTTAGGAAGGACGTCAAGGCCTTAGAGAAGGTGTAGAGGAAATTTACTAGAGAGGTACGAGGGACGAAGGACTTCAGTTACGTGGAGAGACTAGAGAATCTGGGGTTGCTCTCCTTAGCGCAGAGAAGGTTAAGGGGGGATTTGATAGAGATGTTCAAAATCATGAAGGGTTTTGATAAAGTAAATATATGGCAGAAGGGTCAGTAACCAGAGGGCACAGATTTCAAGTAATTGGCAAAAGAACCAGAGACGACATGAGGAAAAATGTTTTTACACAGTGAGTTATGATCTGGAATGCACTGCCTGAAAGGGTGGTGGAAGCAGATTCAATAATAACTTTTAAAAGGGAATTGGATAAATACTTGAAGGGGAAAAATTTGCAGGGCTGTGGGGAAAGAGCAGGAGAGTGGGATTAATTGGATAGCTCTTTCAAAGAGCCAGTACAGGGATGATGGCCGAATGGCCTCCTTCTGTGCTGTATCATTCTATGATGATAGGGATGAGAGGTTTTAGTTACGAAATTTGGGAGAAACTTGGATTTGTCACTGGAACAGAGAATGTTAAGAGATCAAGACCAGGAAAAGGCTCAGTGAGGCCACTCTCTTCACCACCACCACCACCCAAGCCAAGCTCAGAGGCAGAATGGTCATTTTAGTAAGTAACTAGAAGCCCTGTAGATAGCTTCAGGAGAATAGTTGTCACTATTCACAACATATAGCATGAAGGCAAAGAATCCGAAAAACATGAATATATTTACAGAAAAAAGAGCTGAAACAAATAGGAAAAGGCACGGAATAAGAAATTTGTGACAACTTTACCAGGACGAACTTGGACCGCGCACTCAATGTTGATTCTGACTTGCATTTGTGATGCTCTTTGGCATGAATGAAGTCATAACCAAAAGCAAAAACAGCAGCACTGAGCACAAGCTAATGTGACTCATTTAGTGTATGTGCAAGTACCAAAACAAAACTAAAACAGCTCTGCACTGAAATACAATGATAGCAACACAACTGTGAGCTAATCAAAGATAAGCATACAATTTTAACCAAGGTAACTATTAATACACATTAATAGTAATTGATTAGCCTTTTCAGTGAAAGATGAGCATCAAGCACATAGATGTGAACCTTAGAGATTGTTTAAAATACATGGGTCTAGAATTTAAGAGAGTATCAGTAGAAGTACTTCCTGGAAACAGTTAGGAGATCTTAAATGGACAGGTGTGTTATTTTATTTTGGGAAAAAAAAAATGTATCATTCTCTTCTGACTAGCTGCCATTCATCTCAGTAAGGATCAGCATTCTTCCCTGTCCTGGAGACCAATCCCAATTCTGAAACAAACATTTAGTACTGGCTAGGACTTGACGTGGGGTAGGAGGAGGCTTCGTTTTCCATCAAGATACTAGAAATGCCTCTTCTCAGCTAGGAATTCATTCTCAGTATTTTTTTTGAGAAGGGCAAGCACTTTAGACTTTGCACTATCTTTCCCCAAAAAGTATTGTTTTTATTTAAAAGTGAAATGAAAGGCCGGTGCTTGCACAATATTGCTGGAGGCCAAACAGATAAGCAAAAATAAATGTCAGAGTGGGGAGAAAGTAAATGTCAAGCGATACATCATTGTTAACCATGGTCTCAATTCAAACTCCCTTCATTTTGGGGAGGCATTTCCAAGAGTTTTACTTCCTTCCCAGGAGTTAGCATTACTAATGGTTGGCATGTGAGGTTGCACTGTCTCAAGGATGGGCCTAGTCTTTGCTTTTTTTTGTAAATCCTTTTCCTTCCCTACCGTTCCCCAATAATAAATGAGTCCAATATTTAAATCCAACTCCCCAATTGAATTCTCTTCATCCAGCCACCAAAACCAGAACCTGGCATTGCATATCTGTGCAATAGGACCAAGTTCAGATATTTGAAATAAGTGCATGCTCAGAATTTGATGCTCAATACACTGATATTTGGACATTTCAAAAAGCTAAGAGTGGATAAATGCAGTTAGAGCTGAAAGCCCATACAGGTATGCAGAATTTTAAACATATTTAATAAAATTCAATAGCAACCTGAAATTGTAATAAAATTGAACTTATTGCTAAAGTATTGTGTTACAAAACAATGCAATTAAAGGTTAATTTATAATTAACACCTACCACTGTATATGGACATGTGCTTAGTTGGGGTAGAAGCACCATCAAATATTGCTCTATCCAAAAAGTCTATTGTGGACTCTGTGTAAACAACTTGGAAGACTTGACTAAGGAGGGAACAGAGTTCTTCTGCAGCTGCCTAGAGGAAAAGAAAATTATGAATGAATGGATATATTCAAGTAATTCTTTTCTGTCTCAATTAAAATTGTGAACAATAAAGGATAGAAAATTACATTTCATGCAACACAATGCAGACTTATTCTTTATGCCATACTTAGAAGAATCTTGGGTTGTAGAGAAACATTCATATTTTAAATATCCAAAAAGCTAGGACCAGGCAACAGGGGGAAATTTTGCAGACTTCAGTCTCAGGAAGGTCATTTACATTTTTGTCAGCTCAAGAATTTGAACTTATAAAAAAAAAGTTTGTACTCATCAAGGTGAGGGATGTTAATGCTGGGAAATGGAACTCCTCCCATTTCAGGCACCAAGTGTCAACACTGAATGCTCCCAGAAGCACCACTGCAAGATGTAGGGTAAAACTCCTCTACTCTGCCTTTACTACTAGAAGCTGGATTGAGCTTGCCCAAATTCATTTCACAAAGAACCCTACAGCCCAGTCTTGCATCCCATCACTGGGCTGGATGTGAACCCATACCCACAGATGAAAGGCTAGTGTTTAGGCACAGTGGGCTAGATACAAGTGTTTAAGCAAATTAATTTTACAAAACTTACATTAATGGGGGAAATATATGCTGCATGGTCTGAAGCAGATGAAACTCAAATACTTAACCAGCACAGTTTTCTCAGAGTTAGCAGCAAAGTGCTTAATATGGTTTACAACCCTTAGTTTATTGGGTACACACAATTATAACTTCATTCGTCAGCCAATAATCTCCCAATTGATGATTACAGATGTCTTCAGGAAGTTGCTCCTGAAGTTGATTGTCCACCTCCATGACATATCGACCTGGGGGGACAGACAGACGGACGGGGACACACACACAATTATGGGGGCTATGGGCCCAAAAGGAAAATAAAGATCAACAACTTGTGTCGTTTCCCTCCCTCCATCAAGGCTACACATCTACAGTATGTGAAAAGAATCTTCCCTCATTCCACATTCTCCACAACCTATAGGAGCATACTGAAGTAGTTAAAATCAGGGAGGATGGACACTCCTAAAATGGAGCTTTAATACCAGCTGACAGGACAGCTGTTAGACATTAATCTATGCAGTTGCTAGGTCCAATGCGAAATGTTTAATGAACGTGAGGTTATTCCATGCGGCAACACTGCAAAAGTTATGACTTAGCAGCAGAAGACGGGGAAGAACAAACATGCATTTATTTAGCACTTTTCATGTCTTCAAGCCCCCCAGCGCTTTACAGCCAATGAATTACTTTTGGAGTTCAGTCACTTATTTTGTCGATCAATTTGCATTCAGCAAGGTCCCAGAAACAACTTTCCCAGGCCACCGAGCGATTGACAGGAAAGCTCAGGAGCGAGAGCCGCTTCCTTTTTTTTTTAAGGACATTAAGGCCAAATGGTGGAGATGGATAGATGGGCCAAGGCAAATGGTCTCTAATCAAGGAAAGATGAAACTTCATCCAAGATTTTTCAAAAATAATGAACTAAAACTGGTTACTTAAAAGATTACTAAAACATGCTGCTACAAGTCACATTAGGATTTACAATGAAGTAAATACCAATAAGTTACATTTTTTTTTAAGTCAAGCACATTTAAGTCTTAGAATGGGAGAAAAACCAAGGCTGTGGGTCAGAATGTGGCCTTTTATACAATTGAGGGGTGTGAAGAGGGAATGCTGCAATTTAAAAAAAAAATAAACCTTGTTCAGATATTTGCCCCCTCCTGTGGGAGGATGGCAATGCCTACTTGTACATGGTGGTTGAATGAGGAGAATGTCAGCCTCTAACTTAAGCGCATATTACATCGAGTTATTGGCCAGGAAACAAGATTAGGAGTTACCTGACCACTGGGGTCAGAAATTGTGACAGCTAAATCCTTTGAACAGAGCATGGTATTACAACTACCTCAATTATCATATGTCACATCACAAGTGTCACATCTCATCCTTAGTTCCAACTCAATCTGAACTAGCATATTTCTTACTTTGTTCTCTACAACAACCACCACCAGACTGCATGCTTCCATGGTTCCAGCTCCACTTTCTGACAATGACATCTGTATTTTAGTGGAACCTTCAGTGCTCTGACTGGTTGAATTCCCGGGATCACTGGCTGAAAGCAAAGCACAAACATTTGATAATACTCTTGCAGTTTTGCGAGGTCTATGTTGTTAGACTGACATTTGTTAAAATAGTAAATATTGCTTAAAATGGCTCTGATTTCTTAAGATTCTTCAAGATTTCACTACAGACAATGTTATATATAGCATTCTGCAAAAAAGGCAATTTCCACCAGGAAGCAAGCCATGTTACAATGCAGTTGTTTTTTTTAAAAAAAGTCTTAATTTAGTTACTAATGCCTTGCTGCACAAATGGGACAGGTCAGTGTTCTTGGTGGCTCAAAGCTTTTTTTTGTGTTCTTGGGATGTAGTTGGCCACTTTCATTGCCCATCCATAATTGCCCCAAGGTCAAGAGTTGACCACAGTATAGAACTGGAATCAAAGTGGGCCAGACCCGATAGGAGTGGAAGATCCCTTTGCTAAAAGGACATTATGACAATCTGCCAGCCCATAAATTGCCAATTTATTGAATTTAATTTCACAGGTTGCCATGGCGAAATTTGAACTCTACCTCTGAGTTGCGAGTCCAGTACCATAAGGCTGCTGTACCCTGTTCATTTTGGGAGATCATGTTTCCCCTTCCTGCCTAATGAAGCTATTGAATTGTGGTTCATTTCATTATCTATCTCCAGCAGCCGCCCCCAGCCCCCCCAACCCCCAGCACCCTCCAAACTCCAACTGAAAAATCTGAATTTTTCTTAAACTATTTCTCCTAGTCACTTCTAATGTAGTTGCCTAGGGAGGTAGGGTCAAATGCTAACCAGAAGTGAATTAGTTGAGATGTAAGTAGCCTCACTCCCCTCCAAGAGACATAAGATGATTTAGATATGAAGGTCATAGGCACCATTACAGCTGTCACAAAAAGAACTGTGCTGGTTGGTTTAGACAAATTTAATTAACTAGTTTACATTAGACCCAAAATAGAAAAAGAACTTGCATTTCTATAGCACCTTTTACAATCTCTGGACGTCCCAAAGCGCTTTACAGCCAAAGTACTTTTTGAAGTGCAATGAGAAATCCCTACATGGTTGGAAACCATCACCATTATTCAAAATCAGTCAAGCGATACCTCCTTTCCGGTTCCAACAAAAATAACTGAGTCCAGTTGATCACAGCAGCACATGGGATGCAATCCAATTCACTGCTGTAACCTCCCTTTGATGATTTAGATATCTTATTTGTGGTTACTATACTTAAAATAAATAAGGTTTAATTTTGTCTATGCTCAGAGCTGTGGCTAAGCATTTGAAGGCACCAATTCCAGTTGGCAAACTCTTATGTGGTGGGCAGCTTCACCAATATGAAGGAAGCAAAAGAGCTTCAACCGTTTTAATAAGAACATCTTTTACATTGTCCTTCAATCAGGCTGGGGCGAGGGGAAGAACTGGTGGAAAGGTAAAATCTATGTCATGTTCAGTTTCTCCTGGCTAACTTTTTCCAGCTTTTGGAACCACATTAGCTCCTAGTAAACTGACTTTAATGGCAATAATTAAGCAGCAGCCACATTAATTCATCGCTAAAGTCTGATTGTACTGTCCAATGTATATACAAGTGGGAGGTCAATGTTTAGGTTGCATCTGCCACTGCAGGTGAAAAGCTATTTTCTTCATACTGAAGAAACTAGTGTAAATCTGGAATCTAGGTCCAAGTGGACAACAGAACGCAATTTCACTTCACTGCCAGGTTGAGTTCAGTCTCCAGATTTACAGCACTTTAAATTGCTTTGCAGTGATGCTATAGTTCCAATACAAATGCTTATAGTGGCAAACAGGAGCTAATTTGACACCATGTTTATACTGGAATTGTGGAATCAGTCTCACACAATGAGATTGATGTGAAGTAACTAAACTTGTGTGGAGGTACAGGCATCCTACTTTATAGCAGGTGAACATAACTCAGTTTCATAAACAGAAATTAATGACATGGAACATATCTTACACAAAACAAAGAGCCAGAAAATAGAAGTCGAACATGCCATAAGTTAAACACAAGGAGTAACTTTTTGACATTGGTTTCCAATTTAAGAGTGCAAATTACAAATCAGTATTGACTCAGATTACAAGTCTGGACTAGAGAGTAATAGGTAGAAAAATGAAGTGATCAAACTGAATCCTGAAACAGGACCTGGATGGTTTTGAATGCCCACTTTTTCATTCCTGTGTTACTGGAAGTGCGAAAAACAACAAGGAAGATTTGCATTTATATAGCGCCTTTCACAACCTCAGGATGCCCCAAAGTGCTTTACAGCCAATGCAATACTTTTGAAGTGTAGTCACTATTGCAATGTAGGAAACAGGGCAACCAATTTGCACACAACAAATGTTCCACAAACAGCAATGTGATAATGTCCAGTAATCTGTGCTTTTTTTAAAATAAAAAGTGATGTTGGTTGAGGGATAAATATTGGCCAGGACACCGGGAGAACTCCCCTTTTCTTTGAAAAATACTGTGGGATCTTTTACAACGAGACGGCAGATGGAGCCTTGGTTTAATGACGCATCTGAAAGACTGCACCTCCGACAGTGCAACACTCCCTCAGTACTGCACTGGAGTGTCAGCCTGGATTGTGCGCTCAAGTCTCTGGAGGGGGACTTGAACCCACAACCTTGACTCAGGCGAGAGGGCTACCCAGTGAGGCGCAGCTGACACCTTATACTTACAACCCCATCATACTTCAAAATTCTGTAGCAATATCAGTGAAGCGATTTTAAACATGATTCAAACAAGTTCTTGTTCCATACTAATAAACGTGTTAAACTGTGCAGCATTGCCACCATCTTAAAATAAGTCTAATCAGGACTGGTGTCCAGTATTTGCTTTGGAAAAGGGAAGGATGCAATCAGAGAAATTTTACTGGCTGAAGATAGTATGCTGATCTGTATTTAATTTTAATGGCTGTATGTTTATTTTCCATTCATGCAAGGCAAACTTGTAGTGTTCAAAACCTGTGTCTAATTGTAGGAATGAGAAAATAAATTCAGCCCACTTATCCAGATCCAATGCGATCACTTCATCTATCCCAAACCTATCCTGCTTTACTGAATACATATTCATATGCAGGAAGCAATAAAGCAGCGGCGGCAGGAGGCCCGAGAGTAGAGCGAGACTAGGAGGCAACAAAGCGGCAGCACGTGGCTTACACAGTTGGAGTAAACTCACGACAGGCAGAAATTGAGAGTGGCATCACAGGACAGCAGGTGGGTGATTGGTTGGTGAGTATTACTGTTTTTTTTTCTCTCTAAGTTAGGGCAGGGGTTTAACGAAGAGCTTAAATCAATAACTTAAACTACATAAATTAATTAGTTAATAAAACGAATAGCGAGAAATTAAAAACTAAAAGTAAATAAATAATTCTGGTTCGACAAGCGATGGCAGGGCAGGTGGCGTGTGGTAAGTGCAGCATGTGGGAGTTTGTGGAGACCAGCATGATCCCCGGCAACCACATCTGCACGAAGTATCTGCAGCTCAAGGAACTTAGCTTACAGTTGTTAAACTGAAGTCAGAGCTGCAGACATTACGATGCATCCGGGAGGAGGAGTGCTACCTGGACACTTTGATCCAGGAAGGCAGTCACACCCCTTAGATTAGGTAGTAGTTTAGATTCGTTCAGTGGTCAGGGACAGGAGGGTGTGACTGCAGGTCAGGCCGGTATGGGGACCCAGGATCTAATGATGGAGGAGCCTCAGCCCTTGAGCTTGTCCAAGAAACTTGCTACCTGTGTGGATGAGAGCAAATACTGCAGGGAGGTTGGGCAAACTCACCACAGCACTGTGGTACAGGGGGCCATTCAAGTTTGGGGGGGGGGGGGGGGGGGGGGGGAGAAGAGTAAAAAGGAATGTGGGAGAGGATATTATAGTCAGGGGGATAGGAACTATTCTCTACCAGCCACGACCGAGTCCCAAAGGCTATGTTGCCTGCCCAGTACCAGGGTTAAGGACATCTCCTTGCAGCTGCAAAAGAACTTGGAGCATGTGGGGGAGGATCCAGTTGTTGTGGTCCACGTAGGAACCAACATAGGCAGAACTAAGGGGGTTCTGCTGAAACAGTTTGAGAAGCCACAGTCTAAATTAAAAAGCAGAACCTCAAAAGGTAATAATCTCTGGATTACTACCTGAGGCACATGCAAATTGGTATAGGGACAAATAGATAGAGTTATACGCTTGGCTCAAAGAGTGGTGAGAGAGACAGGTTTTGATTCATGGGGCACTGTCACCAGTAATGAGGAAAGAGGGAGCTGTTCCATTGGGACAGGCTCCACTTAAACTGGGCTGGGACCAGTGTCCTGGCGAATTGAATAGCTAGGGCCATAAACTAAAAAGGCGGTGGGGGGGGGGGGGGGGGGGGGGGGGGGAAGGAGGGAGGTGGGAAATTTAGAAATCTAATCAGAAACATCAAGGCAACAGAGCAGTGTAGTGATTTGGGTAAAGATAAGCAGTGTGGCAGGAAAGGACAGAGTGTTTACCAATAATAGAGCAACAAGTAAAGTCAAAGCAGGAAAAAATGGTAGAGAGTCAAAATTAAAGGCTCTTTATCTGAATGCATGGAGCATTTGTAACAAGATAAATTAATTAGTTCCACAAAGAGAGATAAATGGGTTTGATCTAATAGCCATTACAGAGACAAGGTTGCAAAGTGACCAAGATTGGGAACTAAATACTCCAGGATACATACATTTAGAAAAGACAGGCAGAATGGAAAGGGCAAGGGTGGGGGGGGGGGGGGCGAAGAAGAGCAGCCCTAATAATAAAAGGATGACATAAGGACAGTGGTGAGAAAGGATCTTGGTTCGGAAGATCAGGAAGTAGAATCAGTATGGGTGGAAATAAAAAATAACAAAGGGCATAAAACACTGGTGGGAGTAGTTTATAGGCCCTCTAATAGCAGCTATAATGTTGGACAGAGTATTAAAGGTACGGTAGCATAGTGGTTATGTAACTGGTCTAGTAATCCAGAGTCATGAGTTCAAATCCCGCCACGGCAGCTGGGGAATTTAAATTCAATTAAATAAAATCTGGAATTAAAATAGTAGTATCAGTAATGATGGCCAGGAAACTACCAGATTGTCGTAAAAACCCATCTGGTTCACTAATGTCCTTTAGGGAAGGAAACCTGCCATCCTTACCCTGTCTGGCCGAAATGTGACTCCAGACCCACAGCAATGTGGTTGATTAATTGCCCCCTGAAATGGCCTAGCAAGCCACTCAATTGTAAAATCTTGCTAAAAAAAGACATAAGAATAAAACCGGATAGACAACCCAGCATTGGACCACTAGGCACTGGACACGACAAAGGCAAACCAAGCCCAGTCGACCATGCAAAGTCCTCCTCACTAACATCTGGGGACTCGTGCCAAAATTGGGAGAGCTGTCCCACAGACTAGTCAAGCAACAGTCAGGCATAGCCATACTCTCAGAATCATACCTCTCAGCCAACGTCCCAGACTCTTCCATCACCATCCCTGGGTATGTCCTGTCCCATCCCACCGGCAGGACAGACCCACCAGAGGTGGCGGTACAGTGATATACAGTCAGGAGGGAGTGGCCCTGGAAGTCCTCAACATTGACTCTGGACCCCATGAAATCTCATGGCATCAGGTCAAACATGGGCAAGGAAACCTCCTGCTGATTACCACCTACCGCCCTCCCTCAGCTGATGAATCAGTCCTCCTCCATATTGCGCACCACTTGGAGGAAGCACTGAGGGTAGTAAGGGTACAGAATGTACTCTGGGTGGGGGACTTCAATGTGCATCACCAAGAGCGGCTCGGTAGCACCACTACTGACCGAACTGGCCAAGTCCTGAAGGACAAAGCTGCTAGACTGGGCCTGCAGCAGGTGGTGAGTGAACCAACACGAGGGAAAAACTTACTTGACCTCGTCCTCACCAATCTACCTGTCGCAAATGCATCTGTCCGTGACAGTATTGGTAGGAGTGACCCGCACAGTTCCCGTCTTCGCACTGAGGACACCATCCGATGTGTTGTGTGGCACTATCACCGTGCTAAATGGGAAAGATTCAGAACAGATCTGGCAGCTCAAAACTGGGCATCCATGAGGCACTGGGCCATCAGCAGCAGCAGAATTATATTCCAGCACAATCTGTAACCTCATGGCCCAGCATATTCCTCACTCTACCATTACCAACAAGCCAGGGGATCAACCCTGGTTCAGCAAGGAGTGTAGAAGACCATGCCAGGAGCAGCACCAAGTGTACCTAAAAATGAGGTACCAACCTGGTGAAGCTACAACACAGGACTACATGCGTGCTAAACAGTGGAAGCAACATGCTATAGACAGAGCTAAGCGATTCTACAACCAACGGATCAGATCAAAGCTCTGCAGTCCTGCCACATCCAGTCGTGAATGGTGGTGGACAATTAAACAACTAACGGGAGGAGGCTGCCCTGTAAACATCCCCATCCTCAATGATGGTGGACTTCAGCACGTGAGTGCAAAAGACGAGGCTGAAGCGTTTGCAACCATCTTCAGCCAGAAGTGCCGAGTGGATGATCCATCTCTGCGTCCTCCCGATATCCCCACCATCACAGAAGCCAGTCTTCAGCCAATTCGATTCACTCCATGTGATATCAAGAAACGGCTGAGTGCACTGGATACAGCAAAGGCTATGGGCCCCAACATCCTGGATGTAGTGCTGAAGACTTGTGCTCCAGAACTAGCCGCGCCTCTAGCCAAGCTGTTCCAGCACTGCTACAACACTGGCATCTACCCGACAATGTGGAAAATTGCTCAGGTATGTCCTGTCCACAAAAAGCAGGACAGTTCCAATCCAGCCAATTACTGTCCCATCAGTCTACTCTCAATCATCAAAGTGATGGAAGGTGTTGTCGACAATGCTATCAAGCGGCACTTACTCACCAATAACCTGCTCACTGATGCTCAGTATGGGTTCCGCCAGGACCACTCGGCTCCAGACTTCGTTATAGCCTTGGTCCAAACATGGACAAAAGAGATGAATTCAAGAGTTGAGGTGCGAGTGACTGCCCTTGACATCAAGGAAGCATTTGACAGAGTGTGGCACCAAGGAGCCCTAGCAAAATTGAAGTCATTGGGAATCAGGGGGAAAACTCTCCAGTGGCTGGAGTCATACCTAGCACAAAGGAAGATGGTAGTGGTTGTTGGAGGCCAATCATCTCAGCCCCAGGACATTGCTGCAGGAGTTCCTCAGGACTGTGTCCTAGGCCCAAACATCTTCAGCTGCTTCATCAATGACCTTCCCTCCATCACAAGGTCAGAAATGGGGATGTTCGCTGATGACTGCAGAGTGTTCAGTTCCATTCGCAACCCCTCAGATAATGAAGCAGTCCGTGCCCGCATGCAGCAAGATCTGAACATCCAGGCTTGGGCTGATAAGTGGCAAGTAACATTCGCACCAGACAAGTGTCAGGCACTGACCATCTCCAAAAAGAGAGCGTTTAACCACCTCCCCTCGACTTTCAACGGCATTACAATTGCCAAATCCCCCACCATCAACATCCTGGGGGTCACCATTGACCAGAAACTTAACTGGACCAGCCATATAAATACTGTGGCTACAAGAGCAGGTCAGAGGCTGGGTATTCTGTGGCGAGTGACTCACCTGACGCCCCAAAGCCTTTCCACCATCTACAAGGCACAAGTCAGCAGTGTGATGGAACACTCTCCACTTGCCTGGATGAGTGCAGCTCCAACACTCAAGAAGCTTAACACCATCCAGGACAAAGCAGCCCGCTTGATTGGCACCCCACCCAGCCCCCTAAACATTCACTCCCTTCACCACCGGCGCACTGTGGCTGCACTGTGTACCATCCACAGGATGCACTGCAGCAACTCGCCAAGACTTCTTTGACAGCACCTCCCATACCCGCAACCTCTACCACTGAGAAGGACAAGGCAGCAGGCACATGGGAACAATACCACCTGCACGTTCCCCTCCAAGTCACACACCATCCTGACTTGGAAATATATCACCGTTCCTTCATCGTCGCTGGGTCAAAATGCTGGAACTCCCTTCCTAACAGCACTGTGGGAGAACTTTCACCACACGGACTGCAGTGATTCAAGGCAGCGGCTCACCATCACCTTCTCAAGGGCAATTAGGGATGGGCAGCAAATGCTTGCCTTGCCAGCGACGCCCACATCCCATGAACGAATAAAGAAAATGAAATAGGACCTTGCAACAAAAGTAATGCAGTAATCACGGGGGACTTTAATCTTCATATAGACTGGGCAAATCAAATTGGCAAAGGTAGTTTGGATGATTAGTTCATGGGATGCATTGGAGACAGTTTCCTAGAGCAGTACATCATTGAACCAACCAGGGAACAGGCTATTTTAGAACTTGTATTGTGTAATGAGACAGGGTTAATTCGCAATCTCACAGTAAAGGATCCTCTGGGGAAGAGTGATCATAATATGATAGTATGTCACTCAAACTCTGTGCAATTCTAAGTCCGAAACTAGAGTCTTAAAGTTAAACTTAAACAAAGCCAATTACATAGGTATGAGGGGAGAGTTGGCGAAGGTAGATTGGGAAATTGAAGGGTATGATAGTCGAAAAGCAATTGCAAACATTTAACGAAATTTCAATATTCTCAACAAATATACATTCCATTTAGAAATAAAAAATAAAAGCAAAGGACAACCAAAAAAACTGATAAAAAGGGAGAAAATAGAATATAAAAAGTAAACTAGCAAGAAATATAAAGACGGATTGTAAGAGCTTTCCACAAGTATTTAAAAAGGAAGAGTAGCAGCAAAAGTAAACATTGGACCCCTCGAGGCTGAGACAAGAGAAATTATAATGGGGAAAATCAGGAAATGGCAGATGCGTTAAACAAATATTTTGGGGGTGATTTTAAACCTCAAGAACGGGTGGGTTAGGGGTGGATTTGAAGAGGTTTTTTTTGGGTCGCAACCGCAAAATTTTTGGACTTGGCATTCCTAGTTGTACGCCTGTACTTTTACGCACAGATGTTAAACCCGGAAATAAAGCCGGATTGCGATCGCGACCCATAAAACAACTATTTTCAACTCCCACCCGTCCCCAACTCACCCGTTCTTGGGGGTTTAAAATCACCCTTTTTGTATCTGTCTTCACAATAGAAGTACCAGGGATACCAGAAATAGCAGGGAACCAAGGGGCTAATGAGTGTGAGAAACTTAAAGTAATCAGTAGAGAAAAAGTACTTGAGAAAGTAATGGGACTAAAAGCTGATAAATCCCCTGGACCCAATGGCCTACAGGGTTCTAAAAGAGGTGGCTGCAGAGATAGTGGATGCATTGGTTATGATCCTCCAAAATTCCCTAGATTCCAGAACAGTCCCAGTGGATTGGAAGGTAGCAAATGTAAGCCCGCTATTCAAGAAGAGGGAGAGAACAGAGAACTATAGGCCAATTAGCCTGACATTAGCTGGAATCCATTGTTAAGGAAATGGTAACAGGGCACTTAGAACATCATAATAATGATTAGACAGAGTCAACATGGTTTTATGAAAGGGAAATCATGTGACAAATTTATTAGAGTTTTTTGAGGATGTAACTAACAGGATAAAGGGGAGCTAGTGGATGTAGTATAATTGGATTTTCAAAAGACATCCGATAAGATGCCACATAAAAGGTGGTTACACAAGATAAGGGCTCATGGGGTTGGGGGTAACATACTGGCATGGACAGAGGATTGGTTAACAGACAGAAGAGAATTGGGATAAACGGGTCATTTTCAGGTTGGCAGGCTGTAACTAGTGGGGTAGCACAAGGATCTGTGCTTGGGCCTCAGCTATTTACCATCTATATTGATGACTTGGGATGAAGGGACAGAGAGTAATGTATACAAGATTGCTGATGATGCAAAGCTAGGTGGAAAAGTAAGCTGTGAGGAGAACATAAAGAGTCTGCAAAGGAATATAGACAGGTTAAATGAGTGGGCAAAAAGGTGGCAGATGGAGTATATTGTGGGATATTCTCACTGAGGTTATTCACTTTGGTAGGAAGAATAGAAAAACAGAATATTTTTTAAATGGTGAGAAACTATTAATGTTGGTATCCAGAGACACCTGGGTATCCTAGTATAAGACACAAAAGGTTAGCATGCAGGTACAATAGGCAATTAGGAAAGCAAATGGCATGTTGGCCTTTACTGCAAGAGGGTTGGAGTACAACAGTAAGTAAATCTTACTGCAATTGTATAGGGCTTTGGTGACACCTCAACTGGAGTACTGCGTACAGTTTTGGTCTCCTTATTTAAGGAAGGATATACTTGTCTTAGAGGCTGTGCAATGAAGGTTCACTAGATTAATTCTGGGGATGAGAGAGCTGTCCTATGAGGAGAGGTTGAGTAGAATTGGCCCATACTCTCTGGAGTATTGAAGAATGAGGTGATCTCATTGAAACATAAGATTCTGAGAGGGGCTTGACAGGGTAGATGCTAAGAGGGTGTATCCCCTGGCTGGAGTGTGTAGAACTGGAGTGCATAGTCACAGGATAAGGGGGTCAGCTTTTTAAGACTGAGATGAGGAGGATTTTCTTCACTCAGACGGTTGTGAATCTTTGGAATTCTCTACCCCAGAGGGCTGTGGATACTGAGTCGTTGAGTATATTCTAGGCTGAGATAGATAGATTTCTGGATTCTAGGGGGGATCAAGGGATATGGGGATGGGGCAGGAAAGTGGAGTTGAGGTTGAAGATCAGCCATGATCGTATTGAATAGTGGAGCAGGCTCATGGGGGTCATATGGCCTACTCCTGCTCCTATTTCTTACATTCTTATATTAATCCATTTGCCACCAATTAGATGCACAAAAGTAGTGTTACGTTAAGACTCAGGGAAGACCTCACACCTCTGTGCATGGACTGCAGCAAAGTATCCACTACACTGAATAGTAGATCAATGCATTATGTCATTGGAATAACTTAAAAATGATTACTTCACATTCTGTAGTACCATACATTTCTCATTCAATAGTGAACTTCAGTCAACTCAAGGGGCCAGAAATTTAGCAGAGCGGCGAGGCAACGCTCACCGCAGCTCCTTCGAATTTAACTAACGAAAATATTTACTGCGGGCACTGTGGTCAACTTCCAAGGGGCTGCCAGAAATAGAAGGAATGTAAACAAAGATAACTTCCAGTAGCATTCAGGTTTTCTGCACCCATTTATTCCCGTCAATATTCATTTTTGGTGAGCAGTCAGACAATTATAATGGCATTACATTTAGTCAATCCCATATCAATGATCACTGCCCCTCTGTGCATTTCCTTTCAGAATGTTCACTCACTAGCCAACACAGCCCTTCCCATCCATGACCTTACTGTAGATAACTGCATTAACGGAAACTTAGCTCATGGGTAGCTATGCCTTCCGCATAACCTGGCTATATTTTCCACCACCTGCCCCACCAGGAGCATGGCTATTAGCAAGTTGCACTCTGGCCTCTTCCCCCACTCCTTTGGCACCTTCTTCTCAGTACCTCACTCTATTCTAATCAACTTGCTTCTCCCTTAAAATCGTTGTCTACCACAAACCGAAGCCTCACTTCAAGTTTCTCCACAAGATATCCTTTCCTCCCTCAGCCTCTGTACCAAGTAACTCCATATCCCAAGTGATTTAGAGAACGGTAACATAGTAGTTATGTCACTGGACTAGTAACCCAGAGGCTTGGAACATAGTAGTTTGTGAATTTGAATTCAGTTTTAAAAAAACTACATAAATCTGGAATAAAAAGCTGGTACCAGTAAAGTGACCATGATGCCCTTGGATTGTCGTAAAAATCCAACTAGTTCATTAACGTCCTTTTAGGGAAGGAAACCTACAGCCCTTTCTGAGAAGGAAACCTACAGTCCTTTCCTGGTCTGGCCTATATGTGACTCAAGACCCACAGCAATGTGGTTGACTCTTAACTGTCCTCTGAAATAGCCTAGCAAGCCACTCAGTTGTATCAAACCACTACAAAAAAAAGAATAAAAAACAGACGGACCACTCAGCTGCAACCCAAGCATCAGCAACAATGAATGTGCACACAGCCCAGTCGACCCTGCAAAGTCGTCTTCACCAACATCTGGGGACCGATGCCAAAGTTTAGAGAGCTGTCGCACAGACTAGTCAAGCAACAGACTGTCATACTCACAGAATCATACCTAATAGTCAATGTCCCAGACTTCTTCACCATCCCTGGATATGTCCTGCAACACCGGACAGACCCACCAGAGTACTATATAGTCAGGTGGGAGTGGCCCTAGAGACCTCAAAATTGACTCCGGATCCTATGAAGTCTCATGGCTTCAGGTCAAACATGGGCAAAGAAACCTCCTGCTGATTACCACCTACCACTCTCCCTCAGCTGATGAATCAGTACTCCATGTTTAACACCCTCAGTGCTTCTTCCAAATTGTAACAAGAGCACAGAATATACTCTGGGTGGTGGACGTCAATGTCCATCACCAAGTGTGGCTTGGTAGTGCCACCGCTGTCCAAGCCCTGAAGGACATAGCTGCCAGACTGGGCTTGCAGTCGGAGGCGAGAACACGAACATGAGGGAATAACCTCCTTGACTTTGTCCTCACCAATCTACCTGTCGCAGATGCATCGGTATTGGTAAGTGACCACCACACGGTCCTCATGGAGACCAAGTCCCATCTTCACACGAACATCCATCAAGTCCTGTGGCATTACCACCGTGCTAAGTGGGACAGGTTAAGAACAGATCTAGAAACTCACAACTGGACATCCATGAGGCACTGTGGGCCATCAGCAGGAGCAGAATTTTTTTCTACCATAATCTGTAACCTCATGGCTTGGCATATCCCTCACTCCTCTATCACCATCAAGGCAGATGACCAACCCTGGTTCAATGAGTGTAGAAGCACGCCAGGAGCAGCACCAGGTGTACCTGAAAATGAGGTGGCAACCTGGTGAAGCTACAACACAGGACTCCATGTATGCTAAACAGCAAAAGCAGCATGCTACAGACAAAACTAAGCGATCCCATGACCAACAGATCAGGTCAAAGCTCTGCAGTCCAACCACATCCAGTTGTGAATGGAGGATGACAATTAAGCAACGTACGGGAGGAGGCGACTCCATGAACATCCCTATCCTCAATGACGGCAGAGCCCAACACACGAGTGCAAAAGACAAGGCTGAAGCAGTCACAGCAATCTTCTGCCAGAAGTGCCAAGTAAATGATCCTTCACAGCCTCCTGAGTTCCCACCATCACAGATGCCAGTCTTGAACCAATTTAATTCACCCCACGTGAACTCAAGAAATGGCTGAATGCACTGGACACAGCAAAGGCTGTGGGTCCTAATAACACCCCAGCTATAGTGCTGAAGACCTGTGTTCCAGAACTAGCCGCACCTTTAGCCAAGCTGTTCCAGTACAGCTAGAAATACTGGCATCTACCTGGCAATGTGGAAAATTGTCCGCGTATGTCCTATCCACAAAAAGCAGAACAAATCCAACCTGGCCAATTACTGCCCTTTCAGCCTACTCTCAAAGTGATGGAAGGAGTCATCAAGAGTGTTATCAAGCGGCACTTACTCACCAATAACCTGCTCACTGATGCTCAGTTTGGGTTCCGCCAGGCTACTTGACTCCAGACCTCACTGCAGCCTTGGTCCAAACATGGACAAAAGAGCTGAATTTCAGAGGTGAGGTGAGAGCGGCTGCGATTTACATAAAAGGCAGCATTTGACCGATTGTAGCACCAAGGAGCCCTAGTTAAACTGAAGTCAATGGGGATCAAGGGGAAAACTTTACATTGGCTGGAGTCATACCCAGCACAAAGGAAGATGGTTGTGGTTGGAGGCAAACCATCTCAGCCCATCGCTGCAGGAATTTCTCAGGACAGCGTCCCAGGCCCAACTATCTTCAGCTGCTTCATCAATGACCTTCCCTCCATCACAAGATCAGAATTGGGGATGTCTGCTGATGATTGCAGTGTTCAAGCTCCATTTGCAATTCCTCAGATAATGAAGCAGTCCATGCCTATATGCAGCAAAGACATGGATAACATCCAGGTTGGAGCTGATAAGTGGCAAATAACATTCATACCACACAAATGCCAGGCAATGAGCGTCTAACCACCTCCCCATGATATTCAATGACATTACCGTCACCGAATCCCCCAACATCCTGGGGGCTGCCAACGGCCAGAAACTTAACTGGACCAGCCACATAAATTCTGTGGCTACTAGAGCAGGTCAGAGGCTGGGTAATCGGCAGCAAAGTGTCTCACCTCATGACTCCCCAAAGCCTTTCCACCATCTACAAGGCACAAGTCAGGTGTGATGGAATACTCTCCACTTGCCTGGATGAGTGCAGCTCCAACAACACTCAAGAAGCTCGACACAATCCAGGACAAAGCAGTCCGCTTGATTGGCACCCCATCCACCACCGGCACACAATGGTGGCAGTGCATACTATCTACACGAGGCACTGCAGCAACTCGCCAAGGCTTTGACAGCATCACCCAAACCCATGACCGCCACCACCTAGGACAAGGGCAGCAAGTGCATGGGAACACTATCACCTCCCAGTCACACACCATCTCGACTTGGACAAATATCGCCACGGGGTCAAAATCTTGGAACTCCCTACCAAACAGCATCGTGGAAGCACCTTCACCACATGGACTGCAGCGGTTCCCAAAGGCAACTAGGGATGGCCAATAAATACTAGCCCTGCCAGCAATGCCCACATCCTGAGAATGAATAAAAACAATTTAAAAAATTCAATTTGCAACTCAATTCTCTTTGCCCTGTCCAAATTTACTGCTCTCCTGTCCTCCCTAAACCTCTCCCTCCAAATAAGTTCTCCAACCCATATTCAAGGCCACATTACTAATCTTGCCCTCTTTCACGGTCTTGATCACCTACAAGGCCATATCTGGTCACTTCCTTGTATCCCTCACCACTCAACCTCAACACTACTACTTCTGTATGTGTCCTGGAAAAACATCCTCCAAGTCACACAGCTACACGTTAAACCTCCCAACTACCCTTCCATTCGCCAGAATACCTCTGCAGCTGCTGATTTGCTCAACCACTCCCTGACCTGCACCTTCAAAGCCCTTGTCGCCAACAAAATCAATATCTCCCATCCCTAAACCCTCTGCCATTAAGACCTACCGTTTTGATCAAGCTTTTGGTCACCCCTCCTAATCTTTCCCTTTTTTGGGCTTGGTGTCTGTTTTTCCTTATGCTTCTGAAGTGCCTTGGGACTTATTCTGCATCACTATAGAAATACACATTGTTAAATAGAAAAGTAATTATTTGCAAGGAATTTGTGCGGGTTACAATCTCATCCACAGCATATACCTTCATACTAAACTCTTATTCTCACACAAAGATGACTGATCTGTGAAATGGAATCATCACACTGTCGCAGAAGGCAGTACTTGAAGGTTGGGTTTCAGATACAGTACTAACAGCATGGAGTGAAACTTCTGCAGCTAACCGGTGCTTTAGCTACATAATAGTGCTTGCTGGCCATTAATATATTCGAAGCCTTGTCCTGATCAAATTTCCTGTAAATATAATGCTTAGTTCTGTAATACTTTTCAGGTACTCAAATCAAAATGATAATCGCCCAAATTTATTCATCTACCCAACTTTATTTTATTTAGATGTGATTCACAGATTCTAACCTACGATTGAAGCCCAGCCAGCTGCAGACCAAACAGGTTAAAACAAACTAAAAACTTTAAAAGCGATTCAACAGCTCCAAGATAGGTGTAAATGCAGAACAAGTAATTTGCACTTTCTGATGCAATCTTAAAATGCAGTGTTTCAATTCCTTCCCTCCAAGAAAATACAGATTCCTCAAACTTATTAGTTGACCTGAAGCCTGACCTGTAACTGACCCTAGTGTTCACAACTTTAAAGCAACACACCTATAATTCTATTTTATATGGTATAATATCCCTGTTCTTATAAAACAGTGCACCCTCACAATGCAAGCATCACAGGAGATTCACTAGCTATAAGAGTGGCATGCATTTCACTCCTTAGCAAGATGACAAAGATATTGAATTAGCTCAAAAATTGTCAACATGTGCAAAGTGATATTGCTTGAAAATGCTCATTCCACTGATATAATTTAGCTGTAGGAATGCCATAAATAGTAAGACTTAAGGTACATGAACAGGATACAGAACCTTGGTGAGACCACACAGAGTATTGTGAATAGTTCTGGTCTCCATGTTATAAGGATATAGAGACACTGGAGAAGGTGCAAAAAAGATTCACTAGGATGATATCAGAACTGAGAGGCTATACCTATCAGGAAAGATTGAGCAGGCTGGGGCTCTTTTCTCCAGAAAAAAGACTGAGGGGTGACCCGATGGAGGTCTTTAAGATTATGAAAGGGTAGACATAGAGAAGATGTTTCCACTTGCAAGGGAGACCAGGATTAGGGACCATAAATATAATCGCTACTAAACCCAATAGGGAATTCAGGAGAAACTACTTTACCCAGAGAGTGGTTAGAATGTGGAACTCGCTACCACAAGGAGTAGAACTGACCAGCGTAGATGCATTTAAGGGGAAGCTAGATAAGCACATCAGGGAGAAAGAAATAGAAGGATATGCTGATGGGGTTAGACGAAGTGGGGGGTGAGGAGGCTTGTGTGGAGCATAAACACCAGCATAGGCCTGTTGAGCTGAATGGCCTGTTTCTGTGCTGTACATGCTATGTAATTCTATGTAAGGATACAATGGTCATTAATTATACAGATCTGTGTTGAAGCTACAAAAAAAATGCTTTACTATTCCACACTTTTCTGTCCAAGCAGCCAGGATCAATAATGAGGACCCTTCCTCCAAAACGCTGGAACTTACCAGTTTTAAAAATGACCAGGTGAAGCAAATCATCGCGGATATAAGAGACTGCTGCAATGTCATGGATTGGAACTCTGAGGATAATGTCTTCTCCATCCCGCCACATCAGTTTAATATTGTATGCGGACACACTAATCACTGCATCTTGTTCTTGTGTTAGCGGCCCTGGGAGCTGATGTGCCCTCTAAAAATTAAGATACATCACTTGTAAAATGAGATGGTTTATTACTTTAAGCAAATGCTCCAAGGATAAGAAGCTACTATCCCCTCATCTGACATGAGATAAATGACTTCTGCCCAAGAACTAGTTTAATTAAGTTACTAATTAACAGCTGCAGCACAAACAGGAGCATTTCTAAATAGTGAATACAAGTTCAGGTTTTAAGTTTACAAACAGTTAATATTCCTATTAAATGCTTATTTTCAAATAACAAAGCCTAACTAGTTATCAGTAACAAAATGTTAAGAACTTGCTGTTTCTTCATTGGCTTTCACGACCTCAGGATGTCCTAAAGCACTTTACAGCCAATGAAGTATTTTTAAAAAAATGTGTAAACACTTATTATAGGGAAATACAACAGCCAATTTGTGCATAGCAAGGTCCCACCAGCAGCAATGAGGTAAAATGACCATATAATCTGTTACAGCGATGTTAGTTGAGGGGTAAATGTTGCCCAGGACACCAGGAGAACTCTCCTGCTCTTCTTTGAAAAATGCAGTAGGATCTTTTACGTCCACCTGAGGGGGCAGTCAGGGCGCCAGTTTAACATCTCATCTGGAAGACGGCACCTCAAACTGTGCAGTACGCCCTCAGTACTGCTCTGAAGTGTCAACCTAGATTATGTGCTCAAATCTCTGGAGTGGGGCTTGAACCCACAACCTACTGACTCAGAGGCAAGCGTGCTACCACTGAGTCACTGACGCTGTCCGTCTCCCCAAAAAGTCAGCAAGTTCATCCAAGTAGCTGAGCCATACAAATCAATCAGCAATAAGCGATGAGTTAGCCATGTTTAGTTATGGCTGTGCTAGGAGCAGATAAGGGCAAAAGTCAGAGTATGAAAGGAGATAAAGTTAATAAACACTCAGGGAACTGAAAAGCTTCATGGGAAGTAATAAAATAATTTCAGCATGAGTGATGAAAAATAAAGTATTAAATTGCCTGTATAGCAATGTACAGAACATCAGCGACCAAAATAGGTCAAAAAAATGTAGGAAATACACCATCAGGGCATACGGGGAGGGTGGGGACAGTTACCCAAATACGAGTTAGAAGCACAAATGGGGCTTAAAGGAAATGATGCAGCCATTTCAGAGATCTAGCTATAAGCTAGGTATGATTAGAAGCTAAATATTCCAGGCTACAGGATCTTCAGAAAGGAGTAGCAATATTGATAAGACAATTACAACAGTGAAAAGAAATCAGTAAGGATGAACAGGCAGTGGAAACAGTATGGGTAGAACTAAGGAACAATAAAGGATGCAAAACTTTGTCTACAGACCTTCTGACAGTAGTGATATAGTGGAAGGAGGATGTATAGAGAGAGAAATCAGGGAAGCATGAAGCAGAAATGGGGTTATAATGGGAGATTTTAATTTTCAGACTGGGAGAAGCAGAATAACTCAAGTAGTAAAGGCACTGAAATTATAGAATGTATTGAGGACAGTTTTCTAGAATATGTTTTACAACCGACAAGGGATAAGGGCATACTAGATTTAGTGATGAGTAACAAACCAGAATTAGTTAACAATCTCACTCTAAGGAGTATAAGGAATAAATTCAATGAACTACAGGTTCAAATTCAAATTGGAGGGTATGACATGATAGCTATTACTGAGACATGGCTGCAGGATGGTCAGGATTGGGAACTAAATATACCAGGTTATAAGGTCTACAGGAGAGATAGGGAAAATGGAAGAGGGGGAGGAATAGCCTTAATGATTAGAGATGAAATCACTTCAATGATAAAGGGGGATATAACGAGAGGTAAGCAGCCAACAGAGACCTTATGGGTTGAATTGAGAAATAGGAAAGGATCTAAGACTATAGTGGGAGTTGAATATAGGAGCCCTGGCAGCAGCTCTGAAGTGCTAGATTATATAAATGCAGAGATTAGACAAGCGTGTAAGAAAGGCATAGTAGTCTTAATGGGGGACTTTAACCTTCACATAGATTGGGAAAAGCAGACTAGCAACTGTCAGAAAGATAGTGAATTTCTTGAGTGTGTCCAGGATAGTTTTCTACAGCAGTATGTCCTAGAGGCAACAAGGGGGCAAGCCATACTAGATTTAGTAATGAGTAATGAACCAGATTTAGTTAACGGCTTAACTGTGCGTGAACATCTATCCAATAGTGATCATAACATGATCGAGTTCAATGTAGTGTTTGAAAGGGAAAAAAGTGAATCAGCTGCTAAGATTCTAGACTTGGGAAAGGCCGACTTCTATGGGATGAGACAGAGACTGTCTACAGTAAACTGGACAAATCTGTTAATGGGTAAAACGACTGATGATCAGTGGGAAATGTTTAAAGAAATATTTAATGTGATACAGAATCGGTTTATACCCGAGGGGCAAGAACTCTACTTGCCAAAAAAAAACAGCCATGGACAACTAAAGAGGTAAGGGACAGTATAAGACATAAAGGAAAGGGCATACAAAAAGGCAAAAAATGGCACAGATCCTGGCGAATGGGAAAGATACAAAGATCAACAAAGGGTCACAAAACAGATAGTAAGAGCTACAAAAAGAGTGTATGAAAAAAAACTTGCAAGGGATATCAAAACCAATACGAAGAACTTTTATAGTTATATTAGGAAAAAGAGGGTGGTCAGGAGCAGTGTTGGCCCCTTAAAAACTGAAAGTGGGGATATTGTCATTGACAATGGGGAAATGGCAGACATGTTGAACAATTACTTTGCGTCAGTATTTACAGTCGAAAAAGAGGATAGCATGCCGGAAAGCCCAAGAAAACAAATATTGAATCGGGGACAGGGACTCGGTAAAATTAACATAAGTAAAGCAACAGTAATGAAGAAAATAATAGCACTAAAGAGTGACAAATCCCCAGGACCAGATGGTTTCCATCCCAGGGTTTTAAAGGAAGTAGGTGAGCACATTGCGGATGCCCTAACTATAATCTTTCAAAGCTGTCTAGATTCAGGAACTGTCCCTCTAGATTGGAAAATTGCACATGTCACTCTGCTTTTTAAGAAAGGAGAGAGAGGGAAACCAGGGAATTATAGACCAGTTAGCCTAACATCTGTTGTAGGGAAAATGCTGGAGTCTATAATTAAGGATAGGGTGACTGAACACCGAGAATTTTCAGTTAATCAGAGAGCCAGCATGATTTGTCGTGCCTGACAAACCTGATTGAATTTTTTTTGAAGAGGTGACTAAAGTAGTGGACAGGGGAATGTCAATGGATGTTATTTATATGGACTTCCAGAAGGCATTTGATAAGGTCCCACATAACAGACTGTTGGCTAAGATAGAAGCCCATGGAATTGAGGGAAAAGTAGGGACTTGGTTAGGAAGTTGGCTGAGCGAAAGGCGACAGAGTAGGGATAATGGGAAGGTACTCACATTGGCAGGATGTGACTAGTGGAGTCCCACAGGGATCTGTCTTGGGGCCTCAATTATTCACAATATTTATTAACGACTTAGATGAAGTCATAGAAAGTCTCATATCTATGTTTGCCGATGACACAAAGATTGGTGGCATTGTAAGCAGTGGAGATGAAAACATAAAATTACAAAGCGATATTGATAGATTAGGTGAATGGGATTCAATGTAGACAAATATGAGGTCATTCACTTTGGATCAAAAAAGGATAGAACAGGGTACTTTCTAAATGGTAAAAAGTTAAAAACTGTGGATGTCCAAAGGGACTTCAGGGTTCAGGTACATAGATCATTGAAGTGTCATGAACAGGTGCAGAAAATAATCAAGAAGGCAAATGGAATGCTGGCCTTTATATCTAGAGGACTAGAGTACAAGGGGGCAGAAGTTATGCTGCAGCTATACAAAACCCTGGTTAGACCGCACCTGGAGTACTGTGAGCAGTTCTGGGCACCGCACCTTCCGAAGGACATACTGGCCTTGGAGGGAGTGCAGCGTAGGTTTACTAGAATGATACCCGGACTTCAAGGGTTAAGTTAAGAGGAGAGATTACACAAATTGGGGTTGTATTCTCTGGAGTTTCGAAGGTTAAGGGGTGATCTGATCAAAGTTTGTAAGATATTAAGGGGAACAGATAGGGTGGATAGAGAGAAACTATTTCCGCTGGTTAGGGATTTTGGGAGTAGGGGGCACAGTCTAAAAATTAGAGCCAGACCTTTCAGGAGCGAGATTAGAAAACATTTCTATACACAAAGGGTTGTAGAAGTTTGGAACTCTCTTCCGCAAACGGCAATTGATACTAGCTCAATTGATAAATTTAAATCTGAGATAGATAGCTTTTTGGCAACCAAAGGTATTAAGGGATATGGGCCAAAGGCAGGTATATGGAGCTAGATCACAGATCAGCCATGACCTTATCAAATGGCAGAGCAGGCACGAGGGGCTGAATGGCCTACTCCTGTTCCTATGTAAAGGAACATGTTGCAAATTGTGACAATATGGTTGAATTTGATATTAGGTTTGAGAAGGGGACACAAGAGTTTAAATTTCACTAAGGCAAATTTCAAAGCGGTGAGAAATAAATTGACCACAGTAAACTAGGCTTAGCATTAATGGGTAAACCTACACACCAACAGTGTGAAGTTTTCAGTACAATACAAAACAAGTACATGCCCCTAAAAGGCAAAATCTCCACTTGTACAGTTAAACAACCATGGTCAACAAACAAAGCAAGAGACAGTATTAAGCTAAAAGGAAAGGCTGCACAAATACAAGGAAAAGTGGAAATCCAGCAGACTGGGAGAGCTATCAAAAAAAAGGGATACAAAACGAGACATGCAAAAAAAGGGAATAGGACAACTTCCAAGAGTAAAAGTTTTTATAAATATATTGGGTGGTAAGGGGGAATGTGGGCCCATTAAAGACAGGTACTATAATGGATAATAAGGAAATGGCAGATTTGTTAAATGAACACTTTGTATCTGTTTTCACGGTAGATGGCGGCAAAATACCAGCGGTACAAGCGATCCTAAAAATAAGTCGGGGGTGGGGGAGGGAGTGGGAAACTTATTTGGATTTAATACAATAAAAATGCTAATGGAGAAAATAAATGGGACTTAAGACAGACAAATCTCCAGGACATGACGCTAGTGTATTACAAGAAACAAGTGAGGAAATTGCAGATACGTTAGTCGTAATTTTCCAAAGCTCTCTACATTCGTGAACTGTGCTTGGATTGGAAAATTACAATTGTCACTCCATTATTTAAGCCAGGAGGGGGAGAGAAAAACCAGGAAACTATAGACCTGTCAGTTTAATGTCAGTTGTGGGGAAGTTACCTGAATCTCAGTGACACAGTGACTGAGCATTTAAACAAGCATGAACTGATCAGAGAGTCGACATTGATTTGTAAAGGGTAGGTTGAATTTTTTTTTGGAAGAGGTCACGAACATGGTGGACAGGAGAGAGTCTATGGATGTTGTCCATATGGACTTCCAGAAGACATTTGTTAAGGTGGCGCACAAGAGATTATTAGCAAAAATGAGCACGCACAGAGTTGGAGGTAATCTTATGACACGGATTAGTAATTAGTTGGGAGCTAAGAGACGGTAGAGATAAAGGGAGTGTCCTCTGATTGGTTGGATGTGACAAGTGACGTTCCCCCAGAGATCCATACTGGGGCCGTAGCTTTTCACCATATACATCAATGACTTGGATGAAGGAAGAGAGAGTAGTGTATCCAAGTATGCAGATGACACTAAGGTAGGAGGGCACAGTAAGTTGTGTAGATAGGAGCAGGAAGTTAAAAAAGGGACAGAGACAGATTAAGTGCTTGGACAAAACTGTGACAGACAAGAGTTCAATGTGGGGAAGTGTGAGGTCATCCACACTGGATCCAAGACAGACAATTCGGAATATTTTCTTAATGGAGAGGCACTAGAAATTATGGAGGAGCAAAGGGATATGCATGTCCAGTAGACAAATCACTACAAGCTAGTGCACAGGTACAAAAAGTAATGAAAAAGGCTAATGGAATGTTGGCCTTTATGTCAAAGGGGTTGTAATACAAAGGGAAGGAAGCTATGCTTCAGTTGTGCAGAGCTTTGGTCAGACCCCCATCCCGAGTACTGCCTTCTGTTTTGGCCTCTGCACCTCAGGTTATATTGGCCTTGGAGGGGGTACAATGCAGATTCACCAGAATACCAGGGCTTAAAGGGTTAAATTATGAAGCCACATTGCATAAACTTGCCTTGTATTCCCTTGAGTTTAGAAGTCTGAGGGGTGATCTAATTGAGGTGTTTAAAATGATAACATGAATTCAAAAGTAGATACACAGAGAAGCTATTTTCTCTGGTGGGGGAATCCAGAATAAGGGGGCACAATCTTAAAATTAGTGCTAGCCCATTCAGGAACCAGACTTCCACACAAAGGGCAGTGGAAATCTGGAATTTCTTCCCACAAAAGGCTGGGGAGACTAGCAATTGAAATTTTCAAGACTAAGATTGATATTTTTTTTTAAATTAGGTAATGGTATCAAAGGATATGGATCAAAGGCAGGTAAATGGAGTTGAGGTACAGATCAGACATGATCTAATTGAATGGTGGAATGGCACACACCTGTTCCTAAGCTCAATTAGCCTTTAGCATCTCATGGTTGTTAGCAAGGAGGGAATAAAGTGTCCAGTGTTCTCCTGCTGGATCGTTATTGTGGAAATGAGTGCTCACACGTCCATGGGTGCATATGGACATGGGTGAGGACAGAACGGAGCTGATTTATAATGCACCTGGGCTCAAACAGCCCAACGACACACTATCATGCTCATAGATAAATAATGGCTAGGTGGACAAGGTACCAGAGGACACCCATGGAACTGTACCCTAGCAAGGAGTCAATGCCTTCTCGAAGGGAAAAAAAGCAATTTAGGTCTATCAAGCTGCACAATTGACAACATTTGGGCACAACCATTTAATTTTCAACAAAAATCTTGCAAGGAGGCTGGATAGGATATTTGTGATTTTGTCTAATTCACTAAGTGCATTTTATAAGGCTGAAATTTAGTGTGGTTTTATTATTGCCAGCATTCTATCTGCTGGTTGAAATGTAATTGTAGCTAGATTTACAACACAACATCTCACTTCACATGTTTAGTCTCGATTTATCATGCAGGTCAGTCTGAATCAAACAGTTTGGAAGTTTGCTAATTTTATGACCATTATTCACTAACAGATTAAAATTCCAAGTCACGTCCTTCTGTACAAGGCAGACCTGATTTTATTTGTAAATAACCTCCCCAACCACATTACTATCAACAGAGCGTTACTCACCCTTGCATTATCTAACAAGTGCAATATCTCAGTTCGACTGGATGGATTCAGGTACCCAGGCACTGATGTGAGCTGCCCTAAATACTAAAATTAAAAAAAGAGAGGATCTTTAATCAATTAAAAAGTTCAACAAATTTGAATGAAATTTGTGGAATGCAGGCAAATAAATTATCGAAAGTGCACAAAAGGATAATAGTGCAAGAAAAATCTGCATACAAGTCACTCATTTTATAGTTTTAACAGAAGGCTAATTACAGGTTTTTGTTCTATATTTGAAAGGCATAAAAATATACATGAAGGTGCGACTTAAATGATTTTAGTTATCTATATATAAAGTCCTCAAACTTAATTATTTGCTTCAAAATATTTTCACAAAGTACACACTGCAAACATACACTGTGTCCTATCTCCCTAGTGCTCCAGGTGACTACACTCTTTAAAAACTGGCCACAATTCAATCCAGTATACCATCACGATGTTAATGTAACCTCAAGGGAGTGGCCAGCTCCTCAATGAATTGAGCACCCCTGCATGAAATTTTAGTATTCAGAATATGACCACACTGATTTGAGCAACATGTGGAACAGATAAGAAACTTGTAAGATTAGATTCTCTTATGCCTGTGGATATTGCCTCAGACCCAAAACCTATCATGATGTTCTCCTGACCTGAACAAGTCTCTGGGTAGAATCCTTTAAGATCTGGCTTCAGAAGACCCACTGCTGAACTATGCAGGTTGACAAAGTTTTGTAAACTCAGTGGCAGAATAGGGAGCCAAACTGTTATAAGTATATGTTCTTAGAAAGGGTCTATGTGGGGAGACTGATGCAGTCTCCTTTCCTTTCACCTCTAGCATCTGGTCTCAAATCCAGCCCAGACCAATTGAATGCAAGTCTTCACTCTCTAAAGGTTTCATCCAGAGATTCTGCCATGTTATTATACATTTTTTTTAATACATAAAAACATCAGAAGTCAGTAATTAAAGAACAGAATTTACACCTCATTTTATGTTAGTGCTCCTTCCCCCCCACCCCGTGACAAACGAGGTGGCATACCATGTACATAATATCTCGTAGTCATTTTGATCTCTACCTCTGGGCTTTCATCTTATCCCTGCTGCCTGTACTTACCAACAATGCTTGGGCCTATATAGATATTCTCGCTCCTCCACAGCCACCAAAATTGAAGTATTCAACACTTCACAAAAAGAATAAATGGAGCGAATTCAGGATATCAACAGCCCAATAACAGGGAACCTCTCCTTAGCAGTTCTGTAATATAAGCTAGGCTAGTTTGAGAGACAAACTTAGGTGGAAAAACAATCTTCTCCGTTCACATCACTGATCGTGGAGATGAAATCCAAGTAATGTAATTTCACCATTTTTTGTGGGGGAAATTACAATTAAAAGCAATACTTTTCAAATGCCTGAGGGGGTCGGAGAGGAATTTTACAGAATATCTTTTCCCTTATTGGCCCTGGGTTTTTGCCTCTCCTAGGGGATTACATGGCTTGGGGGTGGGGGGGGGCGGGGAGGTGGAGGAAAGGTACGAAGTGTCTAGTCACGATACTCCAGCTATCATAGTGTGGGACAGGCTTGATGGACTAGCTGGTCTTTGCCTGCCTGTCAGTTTTGTATGCATCATAAAACCCCATGTACCAAGAGGCACCATCTTCAAGAGAATTCTAAAACAGGTGCATCACCATAATGCAGCAGAGTTTCATTGACTCTTGAAATAAAACTTTGGATAAGAGATACTTCAGCTCACATGTGGGGCACGCCGTGGGCCTGGGACTACATAAAATGGAGACCACCTCAGCAACATTTATAAAACATGTGTGGCACACCTAGGGCCTCAGACTCCACAAGTTGCACAAAATTATTTAACCATCGCTGTTATTACTGCACTTTAAAGACTAAATGCAATGCATGTCCATAGTGTCACATCTTTTTAAAGATCTCACATCTAAAGTGTGGCCTCGGGGCGTCACACATCCTCGGGACAAAGTGTTTGGCTGATAATCATGACCAAGAACTTCCACTCTTATGGGGAGGAAGTCAGGTATCCCAGGTATGGGGGGCTGGAAATTTGGTGGAACCCATCTCTGCTAGCTTTCCATTCCTTAATTGCTGCACCGAACATCTGACAGACGGCTAGCAGGCACTTCTTTCACCCGTACCCCATCAGTTTTGGGCTTCCCAGGCTCCCCCAGAAATCCTGCCAGATACGACCCAGCTAATGTCAGCAATATGTATGTCTGCAGGAGGGAGGCATAGGCATCCACCCCCCAATATATAAATTACCCTATTCCTATGATTTGGGAGAAAATCATATGGAGACGGGGTGGATGTAAGTTCTGCCCAACACGTTTCTGGCGGCACTAGAGCACGGCCAGCATCTCTATCATTTATCCAAATTAAAAATCAAGTATTCAATTGAGTAAATCTGAATGAATCACTAACAGTTCCATGCCTTGGTGGGTACCGATGAAAGATCAGTTAGTAGCAGAAAACAGAGCATCTAAATTGCTCATTTTCTTGTTGGCCATTTTACTGATTCAGCTGACTACATAAAATGAACACAAAATACAATTTATAAACCCACAAAAAAATCAATTTAAAAAGTACCTGGACCTGCACCTAAAGTGCTGTAAGCTGCAGGGCTACGGACCAGGTGCTGAAAGGTGGGATTAGAATGGGCACCTAGTTGTTCTTCGAGCCGGTGCGGACACGATGGGCTGAATGGCCCCTTCTGTGCTGTATCTTTTCTATGGTTCTAACCATGAACATACCTTGTTCCTGTTGGAAATCTAGCCCAATAAGTTTTGTCTCCCAAGGCCTAATCTGTCAGGTGCCTGAGGCTTCAGTTTTGCCGACTTGTCTATACTTTCCCCATGGCATGCATCTGCACGTGTGCAGCATAATGCTTAAACTTCCATGTAAGCTCCCTCCACTTATACTCTTGCCATATTCGCCAACATTGTGTTCCTCATCTTCCCCATTCCCCAAAGATAGAGAGCATTACAAAAAAAATTACAAGAAAATAGGTCATTTGGTCCAACAAGTCCATGCTGATGTTTATCCTCCACATGAGCAGTCATCAGAGTCCCACATGCCTACTTAGTACACATATGCTTTTAATCCCCTATCCTTCAACCACCTATCTAACCTATTCTTATTTTCATGTCCCACCTCAGGTATATTCTTCATTTTTCTATCAAAAAATATTTAAAAATCTCAAACTTCAACTCTAGTTTTTCTGCTGCTCCCCATTTGACCATGCTTACTTAATTGTTGCTCACTCAACCGCACTTCCACCTCCTCACAAAATTACATTTCCTGCCACCCCTTAGTCCAGTGCATATGACTGCTGCAACCACCCAATTAACAACAGCGACCAGATCATGCTAAGAGTTCAGCAAGACAGAAAAGGGGAGGAAGTTGCACTTCAACAAAAGAGCAACTAGTTAGCTGCCCCTAATGCTTATAGTAGTTTCTAAATTAGATTACTTTCTTCGGCACTAGAATCAGGAATTTTACAAATAGTAATCAATATGGTAAAAATAAAACTGCAATAATTTCCTGTTGTTAAATAGTTACAAGATTTAATTATGAGATTTTCAATTTAGTGCAGAGTTTTATTCTGCTCTACAGGTTTGTTTTTGACTTGAGCTGGGGTGGCCATCAGGATGCTATAACTGGCTTCAGTGTCTCTGGGTGAGGGAGGGGGAAAAAAAATAGCTAAAACTCCAATCCCCAGTCACTTCAATAACACCTTCTGGACATCAGAAAAAAAGAGAATCAGGCTCTGCTGTGATGCCATCCTGGTAAATAAGGTGTCAGCACTCAAGGATCACACTTAAATGATGACAACCTGAGTAAAGTACCAGAGGATGTATGCAAAATTATACCCCAATAAGGAATCAGCACCTTCAAGCAAGGGAAGAAGGGCAGAAAAACGGCTTTTGAAAAAAAAGGTTCAGTGGTTAAAAATCAAAAGACTGGATCGTCACTGCAAATCCAGATGATGAACTATGGTTTCTGTCTCTCTATCCCCTCCCAAAAAACACAACTCTAATCGTGCAAAACAGTGTGCAAACAGGATGTGCAGAAATAATGGGCTAATTCGTTTAAAACGTAATTCACATACACCCAAAGCAATCCCAACCAACATATAGGTGCGGGTCTTTAAAATTTGTAGTAAATTTAAAAGCACCAACTTATAAGATAAGCATCAAGGTGGAGCTTTAAAAGTTTGCAGTTCTACCTTTACTTCCTTTTCAATGTAATCATTTAACAGAATCTCTGGATCAACTCTGTGATCTGGCAAGGCCAGGGTAACTGTATGCAAGGGTCTTCGTTCGGTAACCTTTTCTTGTGCCTTCTTATCACGCCCCTTCTCTCCTTTCAGGAAAACCCGCTTAAATGGTGACACGATTCCAGGCTACAAATAAAAGCACAGGAGCTTCAGTTAAACTTAAGTCTTGCAAAATCAATTATGATGACTAGGCATTTGACAAAAGACAAATAACCTTAAATGGAGGCTTAATTTATGATAAGCTGTCATGAAATAGAACTAGTCAGTGGACATCAAGTAGGTTGTTGTGGTGTCATAATACAATTGTTGATTGTTAAGTGATTATTGATGCAATACAACTGTAGTTTTATTATGACAAAAAATATAAAACATTGCTAATGTTTGTGCCATGGTGCATACAGCACCTACTGGTAGCACAAGCAATTCATGGCAATCAAGGTTAGAGCCAGCTGTGCCTATTTTACTCCTGAATTCCAAAATGGCAACCCTGCTTCTTTGACTAAGTGACCTTACTGTAATGTTTCTATACACTTAACCTTTTTGTACAATTATATTTAGATTTGTTTCATCTTTTTAATCCATTAGATCGTGCTAGATGTCCTACACTTAAGTTCTCTTCCAAAAGCCATTTCTTTTTTAAAAGCCCATGCTGAAAATCATTAAATATCAGCATCACATGATGGAAAACGGCACACAGAAAATTGTGGAGGGGAATGTGACTCACGTCAATAGGAGTACCATATCTAGGATGGGAACCATTTGGTGCATGCAGTGGTGACAGGAGTCACAAAAGGCTAAGACATTACACAAGAGGCCAAGAAACAATAACAAGCAGCAATAAGAGTTCCAGCACTAGTTGGTCAGGCAGATGCTTCAGCCAGGAAAGTTGGAGATTAGTGCAAAATTCATGTACAGATCAGAGAGTTTGAGATGTACTCGGAGAATAAACCAGGATCAGCACAAAAACTTTAAGAGTGGCCATGACCTGCATGAGAATGGAGTCCAGTCGAGGCTTTGTGCGGAGGCCAAAGAATACTGCAGTGATTTATATAATGGCTGGAGACCCTTGGTCACCAGATAAGCCAGTGTAGTAGCAGCAACACAAGAGGAGTAAGCCAGAGCAGGAGAAATAATACAGGAATTTTTCAGCAGCAGGCATAACCAGGATGTTCCATAGCAGAGCAGGGTTCTGACATCAGATGAATCCCAGTGGTCTAATGGAAGAGTACAGTCTACTACAGACAATAGAGGAGTCAAGAACATTAAAGAGCAGAGTCTTATTGGTGGAAACAGGTGATGGTTAGACAATGTGATTAGGAGCAGATAGCTTTAAAATGTGTAGATTAAGGTGCACTGAATAGTGTGAAGCAAAGGGCTATAAGCAAGAGACTGGGAGTGATGGAGGAAGGAATACGGGGAGGGGGGGGGCTGGAGGAAGAAAAGTGGCAAGTTTGGCTGTGGATGGCCATGGATAGAGTTTCAGAAATGAGTTTAGCAGGGAACTGCGAGTCCAGGCATCATCTTGGGGAAAATTGTTAGTCACCTAGAATGCCACGGCTCATGTCCTCGTCCATACAAAGACCTACATCCCCATCATCCGTGCCAACTCCACTAGCTTATCACGTCCCAGCGAATCGACTAAGGTTTACAGCTTAGTCGTCAAACCCTTCCATGGACTGTTCACAGCCTCCAGTCCTCCAATACCAGCTTACTTCAACATCCTACTTCATCAGCAGCTACTCCTTCAGCCATCTTTCCCCACCCTCTGGAACACTCCCTCAGCACATCTGCCTTGTTCCCTAATTCCCAACAAGTCTCAAGACTTCTCCGGATTTGCCTTTGCCCTCTTCTGTCCCTCTTTGCCTTCAACTCTGTCCATTCAATATCCACTGCCCTGTAAAGTATGAGTATATCGAACAGTACAGAAATAAAAGTTATTTGATTGAACAATCCTTTAAGTACAATAGGAGAAAGTTAAGCAGGATTTAGGAATCAAAAATTAACATTAATCCACTGCACAGACTGCTATTTAAACAGTGGGTTAGGAAGCATGGAATGGACAGATGAATTCTTAAGCTTTTAGACATCGAACCAGAATTTGCTAGGCCTTCAGAGCTTTCTTTCCCAAATAAATGCTTCCCTTAAACTTGGGATTGTGCCAACATTGCTGAGCAAGGAGCCAAAACATTGGTAACCACATCACTGAAGCAGACTGCTGCAAGTGAATCACACCCTGAGAGTAGAACACACTATTCTGTTTTGACCTTTTGCTTTGATCAGTTTCTCTCGGTTCCTCCCATCCCCACCATTTTGAGTGTACCTATTTATTCATTTATGCTTAGATAGTCATAAATATGTAGATAGCTGACAAAATCATGGTGTTCAATTGTTCAGAGACAACAGGTTCGACAAACTAGAATACTTGTGTAAAACCAATTGTCTACATATAGGGCTTGACTCCAAGCTTATAAGCAGCTGACCTGGATAGACCCATAATATGTAGCTTTTATTGAATAATATAATTTGAACAGATGGCATGTAAACTGAACTATTGCATTTACCAATGGAACACTAGCTTAATTTACGCACTTGAAATTTTATAAAATGCAAGAGTCAAATAATTGTTGAAAATGAAAATGCAACTGTAGATCAAGTGTGAATCTGACTACCTTAAAACTGCAACTGCAGTAAAGAACAGGAAATTCTGTCACCACAGTTTCCTTCTCTAACTGGTAACAAAAACGCCCTTACTTTCTGGTGCTAACAATATGCACTTTGCATATAAACATGAAACCATAAAGTCATCTAAATATCTGAACTAGGTAATGGGTAAAACCAAGGTATTAAAACAAACTTAAAATATGAAAATCTATTGAGATGTAAAAGTCCTAAATTACTATCACAATTTAAGATTTAGAAACAAGAAACACTTAAAAATTGCCTAATGTCTGACCAATTGTTAGTGATGTTGGATTTATTGTAATTAGATTTCAATAAAACCATTAGCTTCAACACCTTGTGTTATCCACTAGGACATTTATTCTTGTATGGTTTTCTAGCTGAACCAAAAGTAAATCTTGACTGGATCAGTAGTCTATCACAATCTTATTGTTGAGTGCTAATTCAATGTTTTTTTTTAAAGTTGCCTATAGACTTTCAACAGTACAAACTTCTAGTTATTATACTATTGGGGAATGACTGAATTATGCTTAAATATTTGTTAGTCCATAAGCCAAATCCTGATTTTTTTTTTATTCGTTCATGGGATGTGGGCGTCGCTGGCGAGGCCGGCATTTATTGCCCATCCCTAATTGCCCTAGAGAAGGTGGTGGTGAGCCGCCTTCTTGAACCGCTGCAGTCCGTGTGGTGACAGTTCTCCCACAGTGCTGTTAGGAAGGGAGGTCCAGGATTTTGACCCAGCGACGATGAAGGAAAGGCGATATATTTCCAAGTCGGGATGGTGCATGACTTGGAGGGGAACATGCAGGTGGTGGTGTTCCCATGTGCCTGCTGCTCTTGTCCTTCTAGGTGGTAGAGGTTGCGGGTTTGGGAGGTGCTGTCGAAGAAGCCTTGGCGAGTTGCTGTAGTGTATCCTGTGGATGGTACACACTGCAGCCACAGTGCGCCGGTGGTGAAGGGAGTGAACGTTTAGGGTGGTGGATGGAGTGTCAATCAAGCGGGCTGCTTTATCTTGGATGGTATCGAGCTTCTTGAGTGTTGTTGGAGCTGCACTCATCCAAGCAAGTGGAGAGTATTCCATCACACTCCTGACTTGTGCCTTGCAGATGGTGGAACGGCTTTGGGGAGTCAGGAGGTGAGTCACTCGTCGCAGAATACCCAGCCTCTGACCTGCTCTCGTAGCCACAGTATTTATATGGCTGGTCCAGTTAGGTTTCTGGTCAATGGTGACCCCCACGATGTTGATGGTGGGGGATTCGGCGATGGTAATGCCGTTGAATGTCAAGGGGAGGTGGTTAGACTCTCTCTTGTTGGAGGTGGTCATTGCCTGGCACTTGTCTGGCGCGAATGTTACTTGCCAATTATGAGCCCAAGCCTGGATGTTGTCCAGGTCTTGCTGCATGCGGGCTCGGACTGCTTCATTATTTGAGGGGTTGCGAATGGAACTGAACACTGCAATCATCAGCAAGCACCCCATTTCTGACCTTATGATGGAGGGAAGGTCATTGATGAAGCAGCTGAAGATGGTTGGGCCTCGGACACTGCCTTGAGGAACTCCTGCAGCAATGTCCTGGGGCTGAGATGATTGGCCTCCAACAACCACTACCATCTTCCTTTGTGCTAGGTATGACTCCAGCCACTGGAGAGTTTTCCCCCTGATTCCCATTGACTTCAATTTTACTAGGGCTCCTTGGTGCCACACTCGGTCAAATGCTGCCTTGATGTCAAGGGCAGTCACTCTCACCTCAGGAATTCAGCTCTTTTGTCAATGTTTGGACCAAGGCTGTAATGAGGTCTGGAGCCGAGTGGTCCTGGCGGAACCCAAACTGAGCATCGGTGAGCAGGTTATTGGTGAGTAAGTGCCGCTTGATAGCACTGGCGACGACACCTTCCATCACTTTGCTGATGATTGAGAGTAGACTGATGGGGCGGTAATTGGCCGGATTGGATTTGTCCTGCTTTTTGTGGACAGGACATGCCTGGGCAATTTTCCACATTGTCAGGTAGATGCCAGTGTTGTAGCTGTACTGGAACAGCTTGGCTCGAGGCGCAGCTAGTTCTGGAGCACAAGTCTTCAGCACTACAGCTGGGATGTTGTCGGAGCCCACAGCCTTTGCTGTATCCAGTGCACTCAGCCGTTTCTTGATATCACGTGGAGTGAATCGAATTGGCTAAAGACTGGCCTCTGTGATGGTGGGGATATCTGGAGGAGGCAGAGATGGATCATCCACTCGGCACTTCTGGCTGACTGGGTTTCAAACGCTTCAGCCTTGCCTTTTGCACTCACGTGCTGGACTCTGCCATCATTGAGGATGGGGATGTTTGCAAAGCCCCCTCCTCCCGTTAGTTGTTTATTTGTCCACCACCATTCACGACTGGATGTGGCAGGACTGCAGAGCTCTGATCTGATCCGTTGGTTGTGGAATCGCTTAGCTCTGTCTATAGCATGTTGCTTCCGCTGTTTAGCACGCATGTAGTCCTGAGTTGTCGCTTCACCAGGTTGGCACCTCATTTTTAGGTACGCCTGATGCTGCTCCTGGCATGCTCTTCTACACTCCTCATTGAACCAGGGCTGATCTCCTGGCTTGTTGGTAATGGCAGAGTGAGGAATATGCTGGGCCATGAGGTTACAGATTGTGCTGGAATATAATTCTGCTGCTGCTGATGGCCCACAATGCCTCATGGATGCCCAGTTTTGAGCTGCTAGATCTGTTCTGAATCTATCCCATTTAGCATGGTGGTAGTGCCACACAACACGTTGGATGGTGTCCTCAGTGCGAAGACGGGACTTCATCTCCACGAGGACTGTGCGGTGGTCACTCCTACCAATACTGTCATGGACAGTATGATTAAGATCCTGATTAAGATACTGAAAATGTTAAAGTTTGAAAATATTGAATAGTATTGAAATTTATCTAGCTAAGGCTCTCAGTCTTACAATACCACTTCAGCAAGAAACCTGGCTGGGAACAGCTTGAGCTCACAACTTGTATAAAAGTAGCAAAGTCATGGTGTTCATTCAAGTCAAGGAGCGACAAAAATTACTGCTACTATACAATTAAGAATGGGTCTGGCCACTGCCGCGGAACACTTCATTCAGCGGAGCATACTGCAGCGCTTGTGTCTCAAAGTTTCTGCAAAACATCTTTGACCACAAATCAATCATGCAGTGGTCTGCACAAAACGTCCTGGAGATCCAGTGAAAAACATGGTGGATCCTGTCAGAAGGTTTGCTAAGCAGACTGTTAGTCATTTGGCAGAACATCTCATCGCCAGAGCTATCATGCCAGTTGGTGGTGAGAATGGCCCTCAGTTTGATCTTTCATGTGTACCTTCAGTCACACCACTACCACATGCTGTCTTTGAAACGACTATGGTGGAGAATTAGGTCATCCACCTCTTTCTGGAACGTGCACTTGCAAAGAAAGTCTGGCGAGAGATGCAGTCGTTTTGTCCAGGTTCATCCAGAGTATCTCTAACACAGGCCAATGTGCTCCATAGAATGTGCGTTCACCAGGAACACGCAGAGAAAAAAAAACTGCTACTGGAAGGCTGTTAATTCGATAAAGCAAGGAGCTGTCTGGGACTGAGTCTTGCAGACTGGCACATTCCATGGTCCAGCACTATGTGCTAAGGGATACATTGAAGCTTGGCACAGCTGATGCAAAGGCCAAATGACAAATGACCACAATCTCTCGCCCTCCTGCCACTTTTTTTTGTGTGCACTGAACCTTGCCCAACACCCTCAGTCTGAATGTTCCCCCAACATATTTTGTAAACAAAGACCTCTGGACACTGTACCTGCTTTGGATGTAGTAGCACCACTGTGCAACTTTGAAGTGTAATAAAAAAATGAAAGTACTAGTGGCAACACTAACAGCGTAACACAACGTAAAATGGAAATGTAGCTCCCTTTGAAGTGCAGTAATTGAATGCCAATCCTACCTGAAATGATACCTTGGAACTGTGTTTATGATTGAATTGTATTTGTATATTTTTGCATTTGTTTATTTTTGGGAAAAAAATCTTATTGATCTCATTTCTGCTTGCAAGATCTTGGTGAGTGTATATTTGGCTTCCATGTTTCCCTACATTACAACAGTGACTACACTTCAAAGTACTTCACTGGTTGCAAAGCACTTTGGAATGTCCCAAGAATGTGAAAGGCATTATATAAATGCAAGATCTTTCTTTCTGAAATTAAGTTCCAAGGAGAAGCTAGGCATTTGCCCCATTCGAAAGAGAAAAAAAAGTTTATTGCCTCCCTCTCACTTCCAGATTTTAGTTGCTGTTCAAAACAGCTATCTTGAATAGAGCTGGTGCATAGCATCCTAACCAAAGTGAAAAAATTAGGGATCAGGAAAACTGACTGATTCACTGGTCACTTGATCTGCTTCATGTCTTGGAGAAAATTCTATACAAATCAGAGCAAACCAATTATTTAGTTGCAAAAAAAATGAAAAACCTCCAGCTCTCCACTTCACTGTCCTCCTTCATGACCCTCCCCACAACCCAACTCTTCAACCAAGTTTTTGGACACTCCTCCAATATCTCCTCCATCAGCTGCTTTGGTACATTTATCCACATTAAAAAGCTATATAAATGCAAGTTGTCAATCTATCAACAGGGAATCTATAAGACTATGTCCATTCCCACCTCTTAAAAAGTGGATAGTTACCTAAATTTTGTGTATGCACTACTGGCAAAGAACCTCCAGCACATCAGAAAATTGCAGTCATGCTAGTCACTGTTTTTCGATATCCAGTGGCAGTAGGAAAGGTTCTTTGCTTCAGGTATGTACTTGGAAAACATAGGCCAACATATACAAAAGTTTGAAGTGTTACCCACTTAAAAAGTACTGATGATATGCAAGTATGTTCAAGTGGAATTATTAAAAAGAGAAGCAAGGATTTCTGAACTAAGCCTGTGATTTTCAGAATTATTCTTGTACAACAGAATTTTTATAATGTTTTTAATGTACTGTAACAGGAAAATTTGTTCCTAGGGATGGTGCTGTGCTGTCATACAAGAGGCACATTAGTTACAGGACAATAGTAAAGAGGCACATAGTCTACTGAAATATCAAGGAAACTCAATTTCTATGGTCAGGAAGATAGAGGTTAAGGCAGGAAATGGAAATGTAACACTTTCCCCACTTCAGGCACTTACTAAGTACTCCCAGCTCAAGTTAAATACAGATATTGAGGAACTTTCTAAAAATGTACAAAATTATTAAAAAGCACAAAATTAGTGCAGCTTTTAGAAAAAAATTAAAATTCACCAACTTGCATATATTATACATGATCAGATGTCCTTGAGAATCTTTACAATTATTATGCTCTGAGTCTTGCAGAAAAACAATCCTATCCTCAACTTTGCTGGATTTAATTTTTTTGCTACTCAATATGCTTTCGTCTTTTTTTTTTAAAAAATGTGTCTGGTCTTTTTTCGTTGACCTTCAGCAAACTCAGCTTTAGCTGCACCCATCTCCCCCTTACATTCTATACAATCTAATAAATTAACTAGGTTAAAGAATACTCCAGTATAATGGAAACAATGGTCTCATCCTTAAGTGTGTATATATAAAAAAAAAGCACATAATTTAGTGACAAAATTAGCTGAGGTGTCTGGCTTCCAACAACTTTGTTTGAGGACAAGTACGGAAATTAGGGTCTTTATGCAGCAACAAATCAATGTCAACTGTGATTAGAGGCCTTGTGCACCTCCATATCAAACTTCCGTGTCTCTTTGGCAGGCTACCAGATACTACAGTCATCTAACATTTCCTACAGAAACCCATTCTCCAATTACACTTGAAATACGTATTTGTGCATATATTTAGTCAGTGTAATCTAACATTGCTCAGATGGACCATTGGAAGAGAAAGGAAAATGTTCACACAAGCAAATATATAAAGAAAATCTGCTGAGGTGCTCCTGCAAGGATTCTTATTAACCATAGAAGTGACTGTTGCACAGGAACTTAAAGTAAAATAGGAAACAGATTACCCCTTTTAAACACAGCTAGTGCAACAGTAGGGACACTAGAATTAGTTCTAGCATTCGTGGCTAAGTGAGGGAAATCGTCCAAGGCTCCCACTCCTGATCACTATCGAGTGATTCCTGCTGAAAATTCACAGTCAATGTGAGGCAAGAGCAGGATCGGGTTCGGCTGAAATATTCCCGACAGCCAAATAGCCTGCCAATAGACCACATAATTTGAGCAAGGTATCAGAAGGCACCTAGCATCTGTGGAATTGTAACCTAGCAATGAATCAATGCCTTCAGAAGAGGAGAAAGAAAAACAAAACCAGAGAGAAAAAAAGATCTTTAAACCACAATCTATACTTAAGAACAACATGGATGAAATAATTTAACACTAACCATAGGAAACTGCAGTTGAAAGTTCCCCCCTCCCCCAGAGTGCAAACAGTACCTTCATAACAAAATACAGTGCTCATCACAGTAAAACATCAAAAACTATTAACAATTAATTATTTTTGAAGTGCAGTGACTGTGGGCTAAAGTGATAGCCATTGAACAACAGCAACAACTTACATTTCTGTAACACCTCTATCACAGGAAGAATCATAGAAAGGTTACAGCATGGAAGGAGGCCATTCAGCCCATCGAGTCCGCACAGACTCTATGCAAGAGCAATCCAGCTAATCCCATTCCCCAGCCCTTTCCTTGTAGCTCTGCAAATTATTTCCTTTCAAGTAGTTATCCAGTTCCCTTTTGAAGGCCATGATTGAATCAGCCTCCACCACCCCCTTGGGCAGTGCATTTCAGATCCAAACCACTTGCTGTGTAAAAAGGTTTTTCCTCGTCACTTTGGTTCTTTTGCCAATCACCTTAAATCTATGTCCTCTGGTTCTTGATCCTTCCGCCAATGGGAATGGTTTCTCTCTATCTAGACGCTTCATGATTTTGAATAACTATCAAATCTCCTTGCAACCGTCTCTGTTCCAAGGAGAACAACCTCAGCTTCTCCAGTCTATCCACATAACTGAAGTCCCTCATCCCTGGAATCATTCTAATAAATCTCTTCTGCACCCTCTCGAAGGCCTTCACATTTTTCCTAAAGTGCAGTGCCCAGAACTGGACACAATACTCCAGATGTGGCTCAACCAGTGTTTTATAAAGGTTCATCATGACTGCCATACTTTTGTACTCTATGCCTCTATTTATAAAGCCCAGGATCCCAGTATGCTTTTTTAACTGCTTTCTCAACCTGCCCTGCCACCTTCAATGATTTGTGCACATATACCCCAAGATCTCTGTTCTTGTACCCATTTTAGAGTTGTGCCCTCTAGTTTATATTGCCTCTCCTCATTCTTCCTACCAAAATGTATCACTGCGCATTTTTCTGCATTAAATTTCATCTGCCATATGTCCACCCATGCCACCAGCCTGTCGATATCCCCTTGAAGTCTATCACTACCCTTCCAAGTTTGGAGTCATCTGCAAATTTTGAAATTATGCCCTGTACACCCAAGTCTTTAACGTAAAGAAAATGTATGAAAGCACTTCACAACTAGGGTAAAGAAAACAAATGCTGAAATGAGGAAGGGAAAGATTAGGAGGGCTATCTGAAAGCTCAGAGATGGGTTTTGTACCCCATTTCCCACAGACAGCAGTTTTCATTTAGTAACATTGGTTGAGGAAGGGATGTAGGCCAGAATATTGGGAGAACTTCTTGCTCCTCCTCAGGGATTTTCCCCATGTTCACCTGAACCACTGGAACAAGCACACTGGATTGCCTGGGCACAGTGAATAAGGTTTTTTTTGGGGGGGGGGGGGGGGGGTGGAAATGATGGACAAGTCAGAGGTTAGGGATATAAAAAGGAAGCAGTTCTGATTTGGAAGGAACAGCGCGGATCTTTTAGGCATGTGCTGCAACCTACCCGATTTTCTAATTTTCACTGTGCCAAGGCAAAGCAGTGCGCTTAGGCACAGACCCAGGAAAATCTCCCCTCAACTTTCCTGAAATGTTTTTAAAACTAAAAAGCTATGAAAAATATAAATTACATTGATATTTATTAATTCTCCAGATGTGGGCATCATTGGCAAGGCGGGCCTACTTGTAGAACAGGTTCTTCTTTCTTGGAATGTCTTTTCTCCTCTAAAATGAATAGATCATCCAGACAACAGTGGGAAATTACACCGTCCCTTTAAGACACACTGTGGCCTTGTGAGCAACACAGCCTCCACCAGTCTTGCATTGTGCAACAAGGTCTCATGCTGGCTATTTTCTTTAGCCCAGCCCAGACTGACAAGCAACCTTGGTTCTATAACCCAGGCTCTACAAACAAAATATTTCCTCTCCAGGGAAGAATGTGGCAATGGATTAGAAAAAAAAACACTACTATATTTTGAAAGAACAACTCAATTTTAGGCAAGAACCTCAATTATAGTCTCAGGACTTCGCAAGTACAAAATTACAATAAGGCAGGTTGCAAAAGCACAAAATTCATATACAATGGTGCACAGAATATCAACTTGGATGTCACATAAGATCAGGATCTTCTTTATGCTGAACATTATATAAAGATATGAGTGCCATGGTTGTCAGGCACCTGATAAAACATTACACATAATTCAAGCAATATTTTAAATGTTTCCTTGCATAATTAATTGAGACCCACAGCACCCTTCCATCCTCGAGAAATAAGAGGAATGTGATTAGGTGACCCAAAAAAGTGGTGTGCAAAGCAAGAAATTCTTCAGCTCCAATTGTCTGTTGCACAGGAAGTTGTTCCCTTAAATAGTGACAGACTGGCAAGAAAGGCATAGTCAATAATAATTCCTGAAAAACTCAGCCATTAAATATTTTAGTGCTTTGTGGACATTTGCAGATTTGTACAAGTAAACAATCTTTAGAGGCACTCTTGGCCAACAGAAGAATTAAGTTCTCAAGTGATAACCAGTGCAATTTTTGAACAATGACTGTTGACAGCTGACAGAAATAAAGCTTGAACATGGTTGAAATTTTAACCCTTATGGTGCTGTTGACATTATCTTGTCTAGGTACCAGTTAACTGCAGTGGCTTTTTCCTGATTTGAAGCATTAAAATGCAACAGTTGAACTGGTCACCTCTAACTGTAATTTTGAGATTAGTCACTTTATTCATGTCTGCAGCTCATTTGTAGCTAAAAGTCTATTTTTCCCCCCTAATAAGGATTTCACCTACAAAAAGATTAGTCGAATATAAGAGGCAGCAGAAAAGAAGCAAGTGCTTTTCAGATGGAAAACAAGGTTACAGATATATGGAATTACACAGACTTTTGCAGCACACGAACAGGCCAATGCTGTTTATGGTCCACATGAGCCTTCACCCACCTTACTTCATCTTACTTATCAACGTATCATAGAATCTTACAGCACAGGAGGCTGCCATTTGGCCCATCATGCCTGTACCAGCTCTTTGAATCAGTACAGCCCCTCTATTGTAATACAGCAACCTACTTCTTAGCACGTTTTAGTTTTTCCTGCCAATTAGCCACACTCCCCTGCTCTTTCCCAATAGCTCTGCAATTTTCTCCAAGTATTAATACTAACTTTCAAAAAGGAATTGGATCGATTCTGTTTTCAATACCCTTTCAGGCTGTGCTTTCCAGATCATAACTCGCTGCATAAAAAAAATTCTCATTTCACATCTGGCTCTTTTGCCCTTCACCTTACATCTGTATCCTCTGGTTACTTTTTAAAAAAAAATTCGTTCATGGGATTTGGGCGTCGCTGGCGAGGCCGGCATTTATTGCCCATCCCTAATTGCCCTTGAGAAGGTGGTGGTGAGCCGCCTTCTTGAACCGCTGCAGTCCGTGGGGTGAAGGTTCTCCCACAGTGCTGTTAGGAAGGGAGTTCCAGGATTTTGACCCAGCGACGATGAAGGAACTGCGATATATTTCCAAGTCGGGATGGTGTGTGACTTGGAGGGGAACGTGCAGGTGGGGTTGTTCCCATGTGCCTGCTGCTCGTCCTTCTAGGTGGTAGAGGTCGTGGGTTTGGGAGGTGCTGTCGAAGAAGCCTTGGCGAGTTGCTGCAGTGCATCCTGTGGATGGTACACGCTGCAGCCACTGTGCGCTGGTGGTGGATGGAGTGAATGTTTAGTGTGGTGGATGGGGTGCCAATCAAGCAGGCTGCTTTACCTTGGATGGTGTCGAGCTGCACTTATCCAAGCAAGTGGAGAGTATTCTATCACACTCCTGACTTGTGCCTTGTAGATGGTGGAAAGGCTTTGGGGAGTCAGGAGGTGAGTCACTCGCTGCAGAATACCCAGCCTCTGACCTGCTCTCGTAGCCACAGTATTTATATGGCTGGTCCAGTTAGGTTTCTGGTCAACGGTGACCCCCACGATGTTGATGGTGGGGGATTCGGCGATGGTAATGCCGTTGAATGTCAAGGGGAGGTGGTTAGACTCTTGTTGGAGATGGTCATTGCCTGACACTTATCAGGCGTAAATGTTACTTGCCAATTGCGAGCCCAAGCCTGGATGTCGTCCAGGTCTTGCTGCATGCGGGCTCGGACTGCTTCATTATTTGAGGGGTTGCGAATGGAACTGAACACTGTGCAATCATCAGCAAACATCCCCATTTCTGACCTTATGATGGAGGGAAGATCATTGATGAAGCAGCTGAAGATGGTTGGGCCTCGGACACTGCCCTGAGGAACTCCTGCAGCAATGTCCTGGGGCTGAGATGATTGGCCTCCAACAACCACTACCATCTTCCTTTGTGCTAGGTATGACTCCAGCCACTGGAGAGTTTTCCCCCTGATTCCCAATGACTTCAATTTTACTAGGGCTCCTTAGTGCCACACTGTCAAATGCTGCCTTGATGTCAAGGGCAGTCACGCTCACCTCATCTCTGGAATTCAGCTCTTTTGTCCATGTTTGGACCAAGGCTGGAATGAAGTCTGGAGCCGAGTGGTCCTGGCGGAACCCAAACTGAGCATCGGTGAGCAGGTTATTGGTGAGTAAGTGCCGCTTGATAGCACTGGTGACGACACCTTCCATCACTTTGCTGATGATTGAGAGTAGACCGATAGGGGGGCAATTGGCCGGATTGGATTTGTCCTGCTTTTTGTGGACAGGACATACCTGGGCAATTTTCCACATTGTCGGGTAGATGCCAGTGTTGTAGCTGTACTGGAACAGCTTGGCTCGAGGCGCAGCTAGTTCTGGAGCACAATTCTTCAGCACTACAGCTGGGATGTTGTCGGGGCCCAGAGCCTTTGCTGTATCCAGTGCACTCAGCCGTTTCTTGACATCACGTGGAGTGAATCAAATTGGCTGAAGACTGGCTTCGGTGATATCGGGAGGAGGCAGAGATGGATCATCCACTCGGCACTTCTGGCTGAAGATGGTTGCAAACGCTTCAGCCTGGTCTTTTGCACACTGACGTGCTGGACTCCGCCATCATTGAGGATGGGGATGTTTGCAGAGCCTCCTCCTCCCGTTAGTTGTTTAATTGTCCACCACCATTCACAACTGGATGTGGCAGGACTGCAGAGCTTTGATCTGATCTGTTGGTTGTGGAATCGCTTAGCTCTGTCTATAGCATGTTGCTTCCACTGTTTAGCATGCATGTAGTCCTGAGTTGTAGCTTCACCAGGTTGGCACCTCATTTTTAGGTTCGCCTGGTGCTGCACCTGGTATGCTCTTCTACACTCCTCATTGAACCAGGGTTGATCCTCTGGCTTGTTGGTAATGGTAGAGAGAGGAATATGCCAGGCCATGAGGGTACAGATTGTGCTGGAATACAATTCTGCTGCTGCTGATGGCCCAGTGCCTCATGGATGCCCAGTTTTGAGCTGCTAGATCTGTTCTGAATCTATCCCATTTAGCACAGTGGAAGTGCCACACAACACATTGGATGGTGTCCTCAGTGCGAAGACTCCACTAGGACTGTGCGGTGGTCACTCCTACCAATACTGTCATGGACAGATGCATTTGCGACAGGTAGATTGGTGAGGACGAGGTCAAGTAAGTTTTTCCCCTCGTGTTGGTTCGCTCACCACCTGCTGCAGGCCCAGTCTGGCAGCTATGTCCTTCAGGACTCGGCCAGCTCGGTCAGTAGTGGTGTTACCGAGCCACTCTTGGTGATGAACATTGAAGTCCCCCACCCAGAGTACATTTTGTGCCCTTGCGACCCTCAGTGCTTCCTCCAAGTGGTGCGCAATATGGAGCAGTACTGATTCATCAGCTGAGGGAGGGCGGTAGGTGGTAATCGGCAGGAGGTTTCCTTACCCATGTTTGACCTGATGCCATGAGATTTCATGGGGTCCGGAGTCAATGTTGAGGACTCCCAGAGCCACTCCCTCCTGACTGTATATCTCTGTACTGCCACCTCTGGTGGGTCTGTCCTGCCCGTGGGACAGGACATACCCAGGGATGGTGATGGAAGAGTCTTGGATGTTGGCTGAAAGGTATGATTCTGTGAGTATGGCTGTGTCAGGCTATTGCTTCTGTTGCACTGACCTTTCTGCCAGTGGAAGCAGTTTCTCCTTATTTACTCTACCAAAACCCTTCATGATTTTGAACACCTCTATTAAATCGCCCCTTAACTGTCTCTGCTCTAAGGAAAACAATCACAACTTCTCTAATCTCTGCATGTAACTGAAGTTCCCCATCTCTGGTACCATTCTAGTAAATCTTCTCTGCACCCTCTCCAAGGCTTTGACATCCTTCCTAAAGTGTGGTGCCCAGAATTGGACACAATACTTCAGCTGAGGCCTAACTAATGATTTATCAACATTTAGTATCACTGCCTTGCTTTTGTACTCTAAGCTAGTTAGAAAGCTAAGATTCCCATTTGTTTTACAAGAACAGCTGTATCAACTTGTCCTGCCACTGTCAAAAATTTCTGTACTCAAACCCCCAGGTCTCCCTGTTCCTGCACCCCCTTTAAAATTGTACATTTAGTTTATATTGCCTCTCCTCATTCTTCCTTCCAAAATGCATTACTTCACACTAGTGTAGAATATCCTTCTATTCCTTTCTCCCTTATGTACTTATCTAATTTCCCCTTAAATGCATCTATGCTATTTGCCTCAACCACTCCATGTGGTAGCGAGTTCCACATTCCCACTACTCTGAGTAGTGAAGTTTCTCCTGAATTCCTTATTGGATTTATTGGTGACTATCTTATATTTATGGCCCCTAGTTTTGGACTCTCCACAAGTGGAAACATCTCTACATCTACACTAATCGAACCCCTTCATAATTTTAAAGCTATGTTACCTCTCAGCCTTCTCTTTTCTAGAAGACTCCCAGCCTGTTCAGTCTTTTCCGATAGAAGAGTATGTTGGTTACAAAATAAAAATAGTTACAATAAAAGTAGGTCTGATAGGTCGAGAGAAAAAAGGGATGAGTGCGCAAGTGCTCCTTTAAAAGAAAATTAAATAGTATCGGGTTAATGTTTGGCATCTGTGCAATTCCATTAGTTAGTACAAGTTAAAATATTAAAAAGCCAGCCAGTTAAGGAAAACTAAAATTTCTGTTGAGATTTTAGAACATACAAGTCCTATCCAATTTATTTTCGTTTCACAAATTCTCACCAATATACTTTTTAAAAAAAAAAAATTAAATGAGTACCCATCTTAACCAAAGCTTATAATTACAAAACATTGGTTGCACAATTAGAAGTGGATACATGTCAGTTATCCAATTAGGTAAATGAATCAAAACGCTAAAAACTGTTAAAACGAGTAACTGCTTTGGTTCCATCTTAATAAACAGTCGCAAAACATGAGGTGCAATACAACTTTCATGAACTTTGAAACAAAATGGATGACAGAATTGGAGTTCTGTCGGCGAGTCTTCATGACTAATATTCGACAAAAGTATATGACAATCTCACAGTAAGATGGAATGGGAGGGAGTGAAATTACATTTGGCTTAGCAACAGCAGCAATTTTATATTTTGATGGGCTCTTTTCTCCCTCCGCATGAAAGGCGAATTTCCAGTTGGATCTGGAAGTGAGCAGGTCCTAGACCGTCAGCTGGTACTTAGTGACTATTGTATATCTGAGCATCGAGAAGTTGTATCTATGAGAAACTAGAGCTTGAGGTTTATTTTGTTATTGTAGTTCAAAGAGGGATATGGACATATATATTGATATAACAAACTGTTGACTCAGTATTTGCTACAGAGTTTCAGGTGAAGATGCTGGTGTTTTAAAGGGCTGTTTTGCATGCGTGGGAATTTTCACTTCATAGATTGGAAATTTTTCTTCCCCAGAGCTCAAGCCAAGGTGCTGTCAGGGGTCAGACTGAAGCCTCCTCTGCATTCCCTTTGCATTTACACTTCAGAAAGGTTTGTGAACTATGACAAACAGTCTCAGAATTCTGGAGCAGCAACGATGTCCAATAGAGCTGTCCACACCTGCTCAGTAAGTATGGGTTGGGCAGTAACAGACAGGCTGCTCAACATTTGCAAATTGCAGGCAAATGCCAGGCAACCCTACTACAATCCCAAAATGCTTCACTCATCTAGGGCACGAAGACGCTTCAACATGAGGCAATGCAAATGTACAATTGAGTTTCATCTGAACTAACTATAAATTTACTGTGGAGGAAGTGGACAGAAGATTGTGCCTAACCAACTAAGCAGCCCAAGATATTGATTCACTTCAACTATATTGCTTTTAGATATTAAAGACAGATTTCCAAAAACCAATCTTGCTTTCTAAATGAAAGTATTTTGAAGGAGTTTGTTCTGTCATTGGTTCCTAAAAATGTTATGTCAATGCTGTTCGTGGGACTTTAATGCACAAACTGGCGACCACATTTGCCTACAAAACTGAGTATGCTTCAAAAATAACAATGGCTATAAAGCACTTTGGAATGTGCTTCAGTCATGAAAGGTGCTATATAAACGCAAGTTTTTTTTATTATAACTGCATATAAAACCCCCACAGCTGTACTTCCATCTCTTCCTTTAAATCACTTGTGCTGCAACTAAACCCAAATTAGTGTGGTGCTGTGTTCAAGTTATTAATTTAGTATGGCAAATGCAGAGGGCAATCTCTACTACACAGGTTTGCCAGACTTCCTCGCCTCAGAAATTGCTACCCTACAAACTACACCAATTCTGATCACTGTGGTGGTGGTGGGGGAGAAAGAGAGGAGCACTTTTTAATCATGATGCAAGCATAAATAAGGTAATGCTGACCCTGGGTCCTCAGATTTACCCAAAAAACATTTGTCTTTACCAAGATGATGCTGTCAGAGTCTCAGTAATGGAAGATGCAGTTGAGATAGTGGATGGGCTAAAAATTGATGAAGAGGAGGTAATGGAAAAGCTAGCTGTACTTAAAGTAGATAAGTCACCCGGTCCAGATGGGTTGCATCTTAGGTTGCTGAAGGAAATAAGGGTGGAAATTGCAGAGGTACTGGCCATAATCTTCCAAACATCTGTAGATATGGAGGTGGTGCCAGACAACTGGAGAATTGTTCAAAAATGGGTGTATGGATAAACCCAGCAACTTTAGGCCAGTTTAACTTCAGTGGTGGGGAAACGTTTAGAAACGATAATCCAGGACAGAATTAGCAGTCACTTGGACAAGTGTGGATCGATTAGGGAAAGCCAGCATGGATTTGTTAAAGGTAAATCATGTTCAACTAACCTGATTTGAGTTTTTTGATGAGGTAAGAGAGGGTAGATGAGAGCAATGCAGTTGATATGGTATATGGACTTTCAAAAGGAGTTTGATAAAGTGCTGCATGGTCGGCTTGTTATCAAGATCGCAGCCCATTGAATAAAAGGGGCAGTAGCAACATGGAAACAGAATTGGCTAAGGGACAGGAAACAGTAATGGTGAACGGTTGTTTTTCAGACTGGAGGTAGGTGTACAGTGGTGTTCCCCAGGGGTCGGTGCTCAGACCACTGCTTTTCTTGATATATGTTAATAACTTGGACTTAGGTGTACAAGGCACAATTTCAAAATCTGCAGATGACACAAAACTTGGAAGTGCAGTGAACAGTGAGGAGGACAGGGATAGTCTTTGACTTCAAGAGGACACAGACAGGCTGGTGGCATGGGTGGACATATAGATGAAATTTAATGCAGAAAAATGTGAGGTGATGCATTTTGGTAGGAAGAATGAGCGGCAACATAAACTGAAGGGCACAATTCTAAAAGAGGTAAAGGAATAGAGAGATCTGTGGGTATATGTGCACAAATCGTTGAAGGTGGCAGGGCAGGTTGAGAAAGCAGTTAAAAAAGCATACGGAATCCTGGGCTTCATAAATAGGCATAGAGTACAAAAGTAAGTCACGATGAACTTTCATAAAACACTGGTTCAATCACAACTGGCGTTGTGGGCACCGCACTTTAGGAAAGATGAAGGCCTTAGAGAAGGTGCAGAAGAGATTTACTCAAATGATTCCAGGGATGAGGGGCTTTAGTTACTTAGATGAACTGGAGAAGCTGGGGTTGTTCTCCTTAGAGCAGTGACAGTTGAGAGGAGATTTGATAGAGGTACTCAAAATCATGAAGGGTCTAGACAGAGTCGATAGAGAGAAACTGTTTCCTTTGGTGGAACCAGTAGGCATAGATTTAAGGTGATTGGCAAAAGAACCAAAAGGTGACATGAGGGAAAACATTCTTTTAAAACAGTGACTGGTTAGGATCTGGAATGCACTGCTGGAGGAGGTGGTGGAGGCAGATTCAATCATGGCCTTCAAAAGGGAACTGGCTAAAGTATTTGAAAGGCTACGGGGATAGGGCAGGGGATTGGGACTAGCTGGATTGCTCTTGCATAGAGCAGGAGTGGAGTCGATGGGCCGAATGGCCTCATTCCATGCTGTAACCTATGATTCTAAGCTGGATTTGATATATTCAGAATTAGTCTTGAGGAATTATCATTTCAATGACTCATTTTCCCAAGTGAATTTATCTTTAAAGGCTGCTGCAGAGCTTGCAAAGGCCGAAGGAAATAATGTTCGAGATTATGTAACAGATGATTCCCGGTAACTTCCACTGGACCAAATTTATCTGCAACAGCAAATAAAGATAGTTGGATAGGAATTGAAAGGAGACACCAGAACTGTATATAAAGAACACAGCAAACACTGCAAGGCATCAGAGCATGTAACTATCTATCTCTAAGAGATAGATCATATTGCACACTCAGAACTAGGGTCGTGAATCTTTCATGAAGTCTGGCAGAGAGTAGATGCAAATAAACAGACAACTGTGTAATCAAGAGTGGAGAAGGGAAGTATGGTTGCACCTATGTCTGATGGGGAACCATGTTAAGACGGGCAGACCATATATGTATGGCATGATAGCAATCTTGATCATGATTTTCCCCACTTGCACTGACTGGTTGCTCAATTTTTTTTTCTCCATCAGACCCTCCTATACACATCCACAGGAAAAGTTATGCATCAATATAAACTCCCAAATATTTAAGCCCATGCCGCATTTGCTGCTCAGTGAGATTGGGCAGACTGAATGCAGATTAGGTGACCACTTCGCTTAACACTTCCGTTCTCTCCACAAGTGTGACATCATGTTTGCCACTTTAGTTCCCCACCCTGCTCAAACCTACCTTTGGCTTTCTAACTGTTCCAATGAAGCTCAACAAAAGCTTGAGGAACAGCATCATATCTTAGATAGTTTTGCAGCCCTCAGCCTTTAATATTTACTTAAATAATTGCAGATCTTAAACTATAGCTCCCATTTTTTCTTCAACCTTTGGTGTCAACCTGTTTTTTTTCTTTTCCTTGGGCCTGCTTTACTGCCATTTTTTGGGGCTGTTCTACCTACCTTACCCACCCATGTGACAGTAAGGAGCTGAAAAAATGATAGACATTTGTGCCGAGCTTTTATTATCCACTTTTAAGTTCTTAAAGGTCAGCATCTATTCAAATTATACAGGTAAGAATTGCAAATTGTGGTGCTATATTACATTGGCAATCTTAGAAAATGTGCATGGCTTGCTACAGAGTTCAGTGTAAGATCCATGATGATAGAATACCTGATCTGCATTCATTGTCCAGGTCACCATCAACAAACTGTTCAAGAATTGGATAAGTTGCAAATACTAATGCAGGTCAAGTGAACTCCAAATTAGCAATTCACGAATGAAGATCAATGCTGGGGAATGAGTGAAAAGAAAGTGAACTTTTTAGCAGCAGTTTTTAAAGAGCAGCACTACCCCAAAAATATATATATATATACACACACACACACTTTTTAAAAAAGATGAGTTCATTAAATAACCCTTGGATGAAGCAGAAAAATGGTTTAAAAATTGAGACCACACTATGCATTGCCTGATCATTTCTGCCCTTGTTAGTCACAAGAAAGCCTCACTTCAGGAACCAATTGTGACATGTTTGCCCATAGGGCTGGAAGGGACAATCAATTCATCGTGCAACCTTAAAAGGATTTTGGGGGAAGAGAAGGAAAAGGAGTCAGAAGAGAACTGACAGCCCTGATGGCTTGGCGAATTTATCCAGTGAGTCATTTAGCCAAAATAGCCAGTCCCAGGTTTGATCTTTGGCCTGAGAGTTAACAGCAGCAGGCAAAGTGGGAAGGAGGGGGGAAAATTAGCTAGGGCTCCCAATCCTGGCTACAAACCAGCAACTCTTGCTGGAAGTGCCCATGTGTGGATGTCAGGATTGGACGTAGCCATTATGCTTCTAGTAGTCAAACTGCCTGCTGACAAACAGATTCAAAGTTTTTTTTTGAACAATGGTTCATGGGTTCAGGTGGAAAAGGTAGTATAAATAATAATTCTAAAACAAATGAAAAAAGAGCATAGAGAGATAGTCAGAAATTATACTTTAGGCACTACAGGTAAAGGGAAAACTAAAAGATGTAAAGTAATTAAATTAGGAGAGAGAAATAAGAAATGGGAGAGAAAAACATTAGAGCAGAAGGACAGATTAGGGTGTGTGGCCCAAATAAGTGTTCTTTATACAACTGCACGGAGTATAAGGAACAAACTGAATGAATTGCAGACGCAAATTCAACTTGGAGGCTACGACGTGGTAGCCATTATTGAGACATGACTGCAAGACGGTCAGGACTGGGAACTGAATATACCAGGTTATAAGGTCTATTGGAAGGATGGGCAAACTAGTAGAAGGGGAGGAGTAGCAGCAGCCTTAGTGATGAAGATATAATGAGGGGCAAGCAAGCACTGGAGACTTTATGGGTAGAATTAAGAAATAGAAAAGGATTCAAGACTGTAGTGGGAGTTGTGTATAGGCCCCCTGGTAGCATTAGTGAAGTGGCAGAATATATAAATGCAGAAATTAGACAAGCGTGTAACAAAGGCAGAGTGGTTTTAATGGGTGATTTTAACTTTCATATAGTTTGGGATAAGCAGACAAGCTCATGCCAGAAAGGCTAGCTGTATTTATTAGAAATTAGAAAGGCTAGCTGTACTTAAATAGATAAGTCACCCAGTCCAGATGGGAAGCCACCTAGGCTGCTGAGGGAAGTACAGGTGGAAATTGAGGAGGTATTGGCCAGAATCTTCCAATCATCCTTAGATCCAAGAGTAGTGCCAAGAGCACTGAAAAATGGCAAATGTTACACCCTTGTTCAAAAAAGGGTGTAAGGATTATACCCAGCAACTACAGGCCAGTCAGTTTAACCTCAGTGGTCGGGAAACTTTTATAAATGATAATCCGGGACAAAGTTAATAGTCACTTGGACAAGTGTGGATTAATTAAAGAAAGCCTACACAGATTTGTTAAAGGCAAAGAGTGTTTAACTAACTTGATAAATAAAGTTTTTTGATAAATAAATAGTTTTTTGATAAAGGTAACAGAGAGGGTCAATGAGGGCAATGCGGTTGATGGTGTATATGGACTTCCAAAAGGTGTTTAATAGGCTAATCAAAGTTGAAGCCCACAGAATAAAAGGGGCAGGAAACAGTAGTGGTGATCGGACTGGAGGGAGATATACAGTGGTGTTCCCCAGGGGTCGGTACTAGAACCGCTGCTTTTCTTGATATGTATTAATGACTTGGACTTGGGTGTACAGGGCACAATTTCAAAATTTGTAGATAACAAAACTTGGAAGGGTAGTAAACAGTGAGGAGGATAGTGATAGACTTCAAGAGGATATAGACAGGCTGGTGGAATGGGTGGACACTTGGTAGATGAAATTTAACAGAAAAGTGCAAAGTGATCATTTTGGTAGGAAGAACGAGGAGAGGCAATATAAATTGTACAATTCTAAAAGGGATGCAGGAACAGAGAGACAGGTAGCGAATTTCTTGAGCATGATCAGGACAGCTTTCAGCAACAATATGCCCTAGAACCAACAAGGGGGCAGCGGTTAAAAAAGCATACGGGATCCTGGGCTTTATAAATCGAGGCATAGAGTACAAAAGCAAGGAAGTTACGATGAACCTTTATAAAATAGTGGTTCAGCCACAACTGGAGTATGTGTCCAGTTCTGGGCACTGCACTTTCATAAGGATGTGAAGGCCTTAGAGAGGGTGCAGAAGAGATTTACTAGAATGGTTCCAGGGATGAAGGACTGAATAGACTGGAGTAGCTGGGGTTGTTCTCTTTAGAGCAGAGAAGGTTGAGAGGAGATTTGATAGAGGTATTCAAAGTCATGAAGAGTCTAGACAGTAGATAGAAACTGTTCCCATTGCTGGAAAGGTAAAGAACCGGAGGACACAGATTTAAGGTGACTGGCAAAAGAACCAAAGGAGACATGAAAAAATGAATTTTTTTTTTTAAACACAGCAAGTGGTTAAGATCTGGAATGAGGGGGTGGTAGAGGCAGATTCAATCGTGGCTCTCAAAAGGGAATTGGATAAGTACTCGAAGGGAAAAAATTTGCAGGGCTTTGGGGATAGGGCAGGAGCATGGGACTAGCTGGATTGCTCTTGCAGAGCGCCGGTATGGTCTCGACATGCCGATTGGCCTCTTTCCGTGCTGTAATCATTCTCTGATTCTACGAAAGGTAGCGAATTTCTTGAGCATGATCAGGACAGCTTTCTGCAACAATATGCCCTAGAACCAACAAGGGGGCAGGCCATATTAGATTTAATAAATGAGTAATGACAGATTTAGTTAACAGCCTAATGGTGCGTGGATATTTATCAAATAGCGATCATAATATGACCGAGTTCAACACTGCGTTTGAAAGGGAGAAACCCGTATCAGCTAAGATTCTAAATTTAGGTAACGCCGACTTCAACGGGATGAGACAGAGACTGTCCACGGTAAACTGGGCAAACCTGTCAATGGGTAAAATGACAGAAGATCAGTGGTAGGTGTTCAAAAAAGAATGTGAGATACAGAACCAGTTTATACCCCTAAGGGGCAGGAGCTCTGCTTGCCAAAAAAAGGCCAAGAGGTAAGGGACTTCATAGAACTAAAAGAAAAAGCACAGATCATGGTGACTGGGAGAGAAACAAAGAACAGCAAAGGGTGACAAAACAGAGTAAGAGCGTCAAAAAAGGGAGTACGAAAAGAAAGTTGCAAGGGATATCAAAATCAAGACAAAAAATGTTTTCAATTATATTAGGAAAAAGTGGTTAAGAGCAATGTGGACACCTTAAAAACTGATAATGGCGATATTGTAAGTGAAAATAAGGAAATGTTAAATAATTACTTTGCTTCAGAAGAGGAAGAAGATAGCATGCCAGACACTCTAGTGACAAACTGCCAGGACCAGATGGTTTCCATCCCAGGGTTTTAAAGGAAAGAGAGAACATTGCATAAGCCCTAACTATAATCTTCCAAAGTTCTCTCAATTCAGGAACCATTTCTTTAGATTGGAAAATTGCACTCCGCTATTTAAGAAAGCGGAGAGAGAATTTATAGACCAGTTAGCCTAACATCTGTTGTCGGGAAATTACTAGAGTTTATAATTAAGGATAGAGTGACTGAAGACCTTGAAAATTCTCAGCTGATCAGAGAGCCAGCATGGATTTGGAAAGGGTAGGTTATGCCTGATGAACCTGATCGAATTTTTGAAGTGCCTAAAGTATCGGTACCAATGACATAGGTAGATAGAGGGATGAGGTCCTGCAGGCAGATTTTAAGGAACAAGGAAAGAAATTAATAAGCAGGGCCTCAAAAAGGTAGTAATCTCTGGATTACTCCTGGTGCCACATGCTAGTGAGCATAAAAATTGGAGATAATGCAGATGAATGCATGGCTGGAGAGATGGTGCAGGAGGGAGGGCTTTAGATTCCTGGGGTATTGAGACCAGTTCTGGGGGAGATGGGACCTGCCCAAGGCAGACAGGTTGCACCTCAACAGGGCCAGGACTAATATCCTCGCAAGGAGGCTTGCTAGCGCTGCTGGGGAGGGTTTAAACTTGCTTGGCAGGGGGATGGGAACCTGAGTATAGATTCAGAAGGGAGAGAAACAGAGCTGAAAATGGAAGGCAGAAAATTAGTAAGCGAGTTTGGAAGGCAGAGGAAACCAAGGTTAGAAAATAGACAACAAAGGAGTTTGGCAGTGCTTAATGGTACATACTTCAATGCAAGGAGTATAGTGAATAAGGCAGATGAGCTGAGGGCACAGATAGACCTGTGGAAGTAGGATATCTTAGCTATTACTGAAACATGGCTTAAACAGGGGTAGGAATTGCAGCTCAACATTCCTGATTACAGGGCTCCCAGACGAGATAGAAAGGGGGGGGGGGGGGGGGGGGAGAGGGGTGGCAATATTGGCTAAAGAAACAATTACAGCAGTGAGGAGGGATGATATGTTAGAAGGATCAGCAAATGAGGTCATATGGGATGAGCTAAAGAACAAAAAAGGGGCAATCACACTGCTGGGCATGTACTGTAGACCCCCAGTCAGAGGGAGATGGAAGAGCAAAAATGTAGGCAAATTTCTGAGAAGTGCAAAAATAAGGTAGTAATAGTAGGGGATTGCAACAATCCTAATATTAACTGGGATACAATCAGTGTAAAAGGTATAGAGGGCGCAAAATTCTTAAATTGCATTCAGGAGAGCTCTTAGCCAGTACGTAGCAAGCCCAACAAGAGTGGGGGCAGTTCTAGATTTAGTTTTAGGGAATGAAGCTGGGTAGGTGGAAGGAATATCAGTGGGAGAGCATTTTGCTGGTAGAGATCATAATTCAGTTAGATTTAGCATAGTTATGGAAAAGGACAAAGATAGAACAGGAGTAAAAGTTCTCAATTGGGGAAAGGCCAATTTTACTAAGCTAAGAAGTGATTAACAAAAATGGACTGGAAACAGCTACTTGAAGGTAAATCAATGTGAGAGTAGTGGGAGGCATTCAAGGGGTTCAGAGTAAACATGGGTTCCCACAAAAAAGGGTGGGACTACCAAATCTAGAACCCCCTGGATGTCAAGCAGCATACAGGGTAAGACAAAAAAGGGAAGCTTATGTCAGACACAGAGCTCAATACTGCAGAAATTAAAAAGGAAATTAGGAAAGCAAAGAGAGGACATGAAAAAATACTGGCAAGTAAAATTAAGGGAACACACAAAAATGTTTTATAAATACATACATAAAGAACAAGAGGATAACTAAGAGTAGGGCCTAGTCGAGACCAAAAAGGTAGAGGGCGGAAGATGTGAGTATGGTTCTCAATGAATACTTTGCGTCTGTCTTCACCAAAGAGGGGGATGATGCAGAGATTGCAGTTAATGAGGAAGAGTGTGAAATATTGGATGGAATAAGCCTAGTGAGGGGAAGTATTAAGGGGTTTATCATCTTTGAAAGTAGATAAATCGCCAGGCCCGGATAAAATGCATCCCAGGCCGTTAAAAGAAGCAAGGGAGAAAATAGCGGAGGCTCTGACCATCATTTTCCATCCTCCCTGGCTACAGGCGTAGTGCCAGCGGATTGGAGGACTGCTAACGTTGTACTGTTGTATAAAAAGGGAAGAAAGGCTAGACCGAGTAATTACAGGCCAGTCAGCCTAACCTCTGGTGGGCAAATTATTGGAATCAATTCTGAGGGACAGTATAAACCCTCATTTAGAAAGGCATGGATTAATCAAAGACAGCCAACATGGTTTGTTAAGGGAAGGTGTCGGACTATACTTGATTGAATTTTGAGGCGGTAACAAGGAGGGTTGATGAAGGTAGTCCGTTTGATGTTGTCTACATGGATTTTAGCAAGGCTTTTGACAAAGTCCCACATGGCAGACTGCTCAAAAAAGTAAAAGCCCATGGGATCCAAGGGAAAGTGGCAAATTGGATCTAAAATTGGCTCAGTGGCAGGAAGCTAACAGTAATGGTCGGAGTGTTTTTGTGACTGGAAGGCTGCTTCCAGTGGGGTTCCGCAGGGCTCAGTACTAGGTCTTTGCTTTTTGTGATATACATTAATGATTTAGACTTACTTGTAGGGGCATGATTAAGTTTGCAGATGATACTCAAATTGACTGATTCGTAGTGAGGAGGAAAGCTGTAGACTCCAGGAAGATATCAATGGATTGGTCAGGTGGGCAGAAAAGTGGCAAAGGGAATTCAATCCAGAGAAGTAGGAGGTAATGCATTTGGGGAGAGCAAACAAGGCAAGGGAATACACAATAAATGGGAGGATACGGAGAAGTGTAGAGAAAGTGAGGGACCTTGGAGAGCATGTCCACAGATCCCTGAAGGTAGCAGTACAGGTAGACAAGGTGGTTAAGGTGGCATACTTTCCTTTATTAGCCCAGGCATAGAATATAAGAGCAGGGAGCTTATGCTAGAACTGTATAAAACAATAGTTAGGCCACAGCCTGTGTACTGCATACAGTTCTGGTCTCATTACAGGAAAGATGTGATTGCACTAGAGAGGGTACAGAGGAGATTCAGGAGTATGTTGCCAGGACTGGAGAATTTTAGCTATGACAGATTGGATAGGCTGGGGTTGTTTTCTTTTGGAACAGAGGAGGCTGAGGAGAGATTTAATTGAGGTGTATAAAATTGAGGGGCCTAGATAGAGTGGACAGGTAGGACCCATTTCCCTTAGCAGAGGGGTCAACAACCAGGGGGCATAGATTTAAAGTAATTGGTAGAAGGATTAGAGGGGAGCGGAGGAGAAATTCTCACCCAGAGGGTGGTGGGGGTCTGGAACTCACTACCTGAGAGGGTGGTAGAGGCAGAAACCCTCATCGCATTTAAAAACGTACTACAAGTGCATATCCAAGGCTTCAGACTAAGTGCTAGAAAGTGGGATTAGGCTGGCTAGCTCACTCTTTTTCAACCAGCACAGGCACGATGGGGCGAATGGCAGCCTTCTGCGCCGTAAATCTTTCAATGTTTTTAAGTAGTGGACAGGGGAATGTCTACGGATGTTGTTTACATGGACTTCCAGAAGGCATTTGATAAAGTCCTTCATAAGAGACTGTTAACCAAAGTTGAAGCTCATGGAATTGAGGGCAAGTTATTGACCTGGTTAGGAAATTGTCTGAGTGGCAGGAGACAGAGTAGGGATAATGGACAATTACTCAAATTGGCAGGATGTGACTAATGGTGTCCCACAGGGATGTGTGTTGGGGCTTCAGCTATTCATTGTATTTATTAACGATTTAGATGACGGGATAGAGGGCCACATATCCAAGTTTGCTGATGATACAAAGACAGGCAGTATTCTAAGTAGTGTAGATGGAAGCATAAGATTACAGAAATATTAATAGATTGTGTGAATGGGCAGAACTGTGGCAAATGGATTTCAATGCAAGCAATTGTGAGGTCATCCACTTTGGACCTAAAAAGGGTAGATCAGAGTACTTTCTAAATGGTGAAAAGCTCAAAACAGTAGAGGTCCAAAGAGACTTAGGGGGTCCATGTACATAGATTAAAATGTCATGGACAGGTAGCGAAAATAATCAAAAAGGCTAATGGAATGTTGACTTTTATATCTAGAATACAAGGGGGTCGAAGTTATGCTACAGCTAGACAAAGCCCTAGTTAGACCACACCTGGAGTACTGTATTCAGTTCTAGGTACTACACCTTAGGAAGGATATGTTGGCCTTGGAAGGAGTGCAGCGTAGATTTACCAGAATGTTACCTGGATTCAAAGGGTTAAATTACGAGGAGATATTTCACAAACTAGGGTTGTATTCCCTGGAATTTAGAAGATTAAAGGGTGATTTGATTGAAGTTTTCAAGATATTAAGGGGAACTGATGGGGTAGAGAGAAACTATTTCCACTGGTTGGGGAGTCTGGGACTAGGGGACATAGCCTAAAAATTAGAACTAGGACTTTCAGGAATGAAGTTAGGAAACACTTCCACACACAAAGGGTGGTAGAAGTTTGGAATACTCCAGCAGTTGATGCTAGCTCAATTGTTAATTTTAAATCTGAGACTGATAGACTTTTGTTAACCAAAGGGGCTAAGGCAGATATATGGAGTTAGGTCAAAGATCAGACATGATTTCACTGAATGGCAGAACAGGCTCAAGGGGCTAAATGGCCTACTACTGTTCCTAATGGTAGCTGGGACCAGGTGTGGAGATGTTTTCCAGCAAAGGAAGAGGAAAAAAATACATGAGAAAACATTGGTAAATAAATGCAGATCATGCTAGCCTTAACCAGATTTTTACAACCTACAAATTGAAAGTAGTTAAAAAGGGAAGAAAAAAACACATGAAATCACTTATGGATATGGCTTGGCGATGTTACCATGACAAAAAAGTATCAATATTTTCCTGAAGGCTAATATTTGCTCCTACCAAAAGAGAGTTAAGTGAATTTTAAAGAAATCTGGGTATTTGGCCAAGTTTCCATTTATTTAGCACTTTCAATTTCCTTTTCTTTACCTACAGCCTGTTGCCCATGTCAAGATGGTAAGTGTACAGCTACATCAAAACCACCCTCACTGGCCCCTATATCTTGTCACCAGGAGGCACAAGAACATGAAGACAGGCCTCTCCCCTGATTTGCCCTCCCATCTCATAGGAGATGCCACAGTTTCTCTGCTCAACAAATCTCTAACAGGATGCATTTTTAAAAACCAAAAATATAAAATGCTACATATTCCTCCGAAGAAAATGATCACTTCTCTACCCGTTAACGGAGGCTCCAACATTCAAATAACATAAGAACGTAAGAAATAGGAGCAGGAGTAGGCCAATCGGCCCCTCGAGCCTGCTCCGCCATTCAATGAGATCACGGCTGATCTGAAAATAGGATATAGGGGCCAGTGAGGGTGGTTTTGATGCAGCTGTACACTTACCATCTTGACATGGGCAACAGGCTGTAGGTAAAGAAAAGGAAATTGAAAGTGCTAAATAAATGGAAACTTGGCCAAATACCCAGATTTCCTTAAAATTCACTTAACTCTTTTGGTAGGAGCAAATATTAGCCTTCAGGAAAATTTTGATACTTTTTTGTACTTGCTGATTAGACCTGTAATCAATGAACGAGGTCATAAATAATGCAATTGAATCGAATAAAAGGGACAGCATTCCTGCCCAATTAGCAGTTACCCAATGCATGTGTCATCGTCACCAAGTAGCAAAGTGCTTCATAACTTAGTCAGCAGAGCAGATCACAAAATCAAATACAAATATATGGCCCTCTGTACTGCTGAAATTTAAGTGATGAATAGAATCAGTCAGTACCAGTGACAGGATATGCATTGGATACAGAGTATGCATCTAGTACAGCTGAATGCATCAATTAATAACAAGAATGCTTTATTTGGGTTTAGTGAGCTCAGTTAGGTGAATAACTGACACCTTTTATCACCTGGATAGGCAAATTGTCCAGAACCAACACAGTTTAGAAAAAAATTAAAAGTAAAGCTAAAGACCCATGTTTATTGTTGTGACTTTAACCACTTACTAGCCACTATGAAGTTGGAATAATAAAAATTGTTGGAGATTATGTACAGGGGAATAGTTGCATGCTTTTAGTAAAAATGCCTTGGCCATGACCCAAGGCAGTCTTTTGCTTGATGCACTACTGTCTTTGCTTCATACGCAACTGCAAATAAAAGACCATCATCTGCTGCAGCATAAAGAATGCAGTCTTCTAGTCCTCTCAGCAGTACAGTAGCTAAAGATGTTTCATGTTCCCTTAAAAAAAATTGGACAGCACAAATTTTGGTATTATGGGTCATTTTAGGGGTCCTTTTCCTTAACTTGGGTGGCAATCAGTTTTTAAACCGATTCACCACCCAAAAACCGGATGAATGCGTGGCTGCAGGGATGGTGTAGGAGGGAGGGATTTAGATTCCTGGGACATTAGGACCGGTTCTGGGGAAGGTGGGACCTGTACAAGCAGGATGGGTTACACCCAAGCAGGACCGGGACCAATGTCCTCGCGGGGGTGTTTGTTAGTGCTGTTGGGGAAGGTTTAAACTAGAGTGGCAAGGGGATGGGAACCTGAGTGGGGAGTCAGAAGGGAGTCAAGTTGAGAGCAGCAAGAGCGGGGAAGACCCAGGGGAAATTTACAATACAAATAGTACAAACAGTTGATCAAGAACAAGTGAAAGGGAAAAGCATAGAGCAGCAGAAAGAAAGTGTACTTTAGACACTACAGATAAAGTGAAAACTAGAAGGTGTAAGGCAATTAACCCAGCATCAAAGCTGAAGGTCAGGCTAGGGTGTGTGGCCCAACTAAGAGTTCTATATACAAATGCACAGAGTATAAGGAATAAATTAAATGAACTACAGGTTCAAATTCAAATTGGAGGGTATGACATGATAACTATTACTGAGACATGGCTGCAGGATGGTCAGGATTGGGAACTAAATATACCGGGTTATAAGGTCTATAGGAGAGACAGGGAAAATGGAAGAGGGGGGAGGAGTAGCCTTAAAGATTAGAGATGAAATCACTTCAATGATAAAGGAGGATATAACGAGAGGTAAGCAGCCAACAGAGACCTTATGGGTTGAATTGAGAAATAGGAAAGGATCCAAGACTATAGTGGGAGTTGTATATAGGAGCCCTGGCAGCAGCTCTGAAGTGCTAGATTGTATAAATGCAGAAATTAGACAAGCGTGTAACAAAGGCATAATGGTCTTAATGGGGGACTTTAACCTTCACATAGATTGGGAAAAGCAGACTAGCAACTGTCGGAAAGATAGTGAATTTCTTGGGCGTTTTCGGGATAGCTTTCTACAGCAGTATGTCCTAGAGGCAACAAGGGGGCAAGCCATACTAGATTTAACAATGAGTAATGAACCAGATTTAGTTAACGGCTTAACTGTATGCGAACATCTATCCAATAGCAATCATAACATGATCGAGTTCAATGTGGTGTTTGAAAGGGAAAAAAGTGAATCAGCTAAGATTCTCGACTTGGACAAGGCCGACTTCAATGGGATGAGACAAAGACTGTCCACAGTAAACTGGACAAATCTGTTAATGGGTAAAACGACTGATGATCAGTGGGAAATGTTTAAAGAAACATTTAATGTGATACAGAATCGGTTTATACCCCTGATGGGCAAGAACTCTATTTGCCAAAAAAAAACAGCCATGGACAACTAAAGAGGTAAGGGACAGTATAAGACATAAGGAAAGGGCATACAAAAAGGCAAAAAATGGCACAGATCCTGGCGAATGGGAAAGATACAAAGATCAACAAAGGGTCACAAAAGATAGTAAGAGCTACAAAAAAAGTGTATAAAAGAAACTTGCAAGGGATATCAAAACCAATATAAAGAGCTTTTATAGTTATATTAGGAAAAAGAGGTGGTCAGGAGCGGTGTTGGCCCCTTAAAAACTGACAGTGGGGATATTGTCATTGACAATAGGGAAATGGTGGACATGTTGAACAATTACTTTGCGTCATTTTTTTTTTTAACAGTAGAAAGAGGATAGCATGCCGGAAATTCCAAGAAAACTAATATTGAATCGGGGACAGGGACTCGATAAAATAAATAAGTAAAGCAACAGTAATGAAGAAAAGAATAGCATTAAAGAGTGACAAATCCCCAGGACCAGATGGTTTCCATCCCAGGGTTTTAAAGGAAGTAGATGAGCACATTGAAAGATATAGTTAGGGCATCTGCAAAGTTCTCTAGATTCAGGAACTGTCCCTCTGGATTGGAAAATTGCACGTCACTCCGCTTTTTAAGAAAGGAGAGGGGGAAACCAGGGAATTATCGACCAGTTAGCCTAACATCTGTTGTGGGCAAAATGCTGGAGTCTGTAATTAAGGATAGGGTGACTGAACACCTCGAGAACTTTCAGTTAATGAGAGAGCCAGCATGGATTTGTGAAAGGTAGGTAGTGTCTGACAAACCTGATTGAATTTTTTGAAGAGGTGACTAAAGTAGTGGAGAAGGGAATGTCAATGGATGTTATTTATATGGACTTCCAGAAGGCATTTGATAAGGTCCCACATAACAGACTGTTAGCTAAGATCGAAGCCCATGGAATAGAGGGAAAAGTAGGGACTTGGTTAGGAAGTTGGCTGAGCGAAAGGCGACAGAGAGTAGGGATAATGGGTAGGTACTCACATTGGCAAGATGTGACTAGTGGGGTCCCACAGGGATCTGTCTTGGGGCCTCAATTATTCACAATATTTATTAACGACGTAGATGAAGGCATAGAAAGTCTCATATCTAAGTTTGCCGATGACAAAGATTGGTGGCATTGTAAGCAGTGGAGATGAAAACATAAAATTACAAAGCGATATTGATAGATTAGGTGAATGGGCAAAACTGTGGCAAATGGGATTCAATGTAGACAAATGTGAGGTCATCCACTTTGGATCAAAAAAAGATAGAACAGGGTACTTTCTAAAATGATAAAAAGTTAAAAACAGTGGATGTCCAAAGGGACTTCAGGGTTCAGGTACATAGATCATTGAAGTGTCATGAACAGGTGCAGAAAATAATCAAGAAGGCAAATGGAATGCTGGCCTTTATATCTAGAGGACTAGAGTACAAGGGGGCAGAAGTTATGCTGCAGCTATACAAAACCCTGGTTAGACCGCACCTGGAGTACTGTGAGCAGTTCTGGGCACCGCACCTTCGGAAGGACATATTGGCCTTGGAGGGAGTGCAGCGTAGGTTTATTAGAATGACACCCGGACTTCAAGGGTTAAGTTACGAGGAGAGATTACATAAATTGGGGTTGTATTCTCTGGAGTTTTGAAGGTTATGGGGTGATCTGATTGAAGTTTATAAGATATTAAGGGGAACAGATAGGGTGGATAGAGAGAAACTATTTCCGCTGGTTAGGGATTTTGGGAGTAGGGGGCACAGTCTAAAAATTAGAGCCAGACCTTTCAGGAGAGAGATTAGAAAACATTTCTATACACAAAGGGTTGTAGAAGTTTGGAACTCTCTTCCGCAAACGGCAATTGATACTAGCTCAATTGCTAAATTTAAATCCGAGATTGATAGCTTTTTGGCAACCAAAGGTATTAAGGGATATGGGCCAAAGGCAGGTATATGGAGTTAGATCACACATCAGCCATGATCTTATCAAATGGCAGAGCAGGCACGAGGGGCTGAATGGCCTACTCCTGTTCCTAAAAAAATGTTTGTGAAAAATTGGTTAAAAAATGATTTTAATAATCTGCACATCTCTACCCCCTTTGACAAGGCAATCAATACCAGTCACACAACTTTGTTAAACCAAATAGGGGAAGTTGTGACTAACAATGTAGCTACTGGCAGAAGGGTGAACAAATAGCCTAATACCTTGTACAGTTTTCCCTCTTTCAGTAATAGTACTGTATTGAAGAATTTTTCAAAGCCACACGACGACAACTGGATATGAATAGGGAGTGGACAAGCATAGCTGCTGCCCCTGTTCTATTTAGTCACCCACAAGCATGGTGTGAAATGGTACATAATGCAGCTTATCGAAGCATGCATCTAGGACGTGGCCACTTGGCTGCGGTTGCTGTCTTGAACATGTATCATATGCTGTCTGGCATTTGTAGTGGGCAATGGCACTGGCCATTGAATAAAAGGTATTTACATCAATAATATTTACGTAGATCCCTTGCTGACTACTGTGGAGGGAGTTATCCTCTCCAATGTGCTGCTATTCAAAAGAATTATCTGCAAAGAGCTGGGGTGCTCATGTCAGACATCCAGCCTATCCCACTCAGGTACAATGTGAGCCTTAGGATACATCCTGCAACAGTTTGCTCCATCACCACAGAAACAGGCACATTCAATTGATATATCACATAGTCCAGGATGAAGTTGTACGTCCTTTTGAATAACATTGCTTATTGTTATCTTCTAGACCAACGGTAGTCAGGCATCTCAATGGCTGGTGGCAAGAACAGAGATGGCGAGAAGTCTCATTATATGAAAGTTTCAGCTCCTTCAAAAGTCAGAGTCAGAAGTAACAAAAAAAAGTTAACTAAAAAGGAGACACTGTTCTTCTGAGAAAGAGGACAGTCAGCCCACAGCCACTAAGAAGCATATTTCTGCCAAGAAGTAATAGACAACTTGCCATCAGAGGACTTGACAGCGCTACCAAACATTTGCGACAATTTCATCTCCATACAGGAACTGATCAACACCCCTGCAACTAAACTCAATATCCACCACCTCCACTACTAGCACACTGTTGCTATAGTATGTAGTACCTAGAGGATACACTGGAGTAACTGTATTTGAAAAACATTTTGCAGCCTCATGACCTCTATCCCAGAGGAAGTCAAGGGCAGGGATGTTGTGGGACCATCACCACCTCCAAGTTCTTCTCCAAATCACATCATCCTGACTATTGTGTATATATTCCTTTATTGTCAGAGTCAACATCCTCGAATTCTCTCCCATCACCACAAGGACTGCAGCGGTTGAAGGTGACAGCCCTCAAGCATCTTCACAGGGCAACAAATATGGCCTTGCCAGCGTCGCCTACATCCTAAAACAAATATTGTTAATCACTAATGGTCATTGTTGCTTGGATGTGAATCTGGCAAGTTTATGGTGTCAAGAGCGATACCTATATTCCCGATCAAGCAATCTGACCAGCGTTTCATACTAACAAAATACATGCACACAAAAGTGTATCAATGGTTTTAAAAAATTGAATTTTATAAAATCTGCAGGGATATGTATTGCTCAACATCTTGTGTTTGGACAATGGAGGAGGAAGCCGTAGTTGACTGTCAGCTGCAGAAAGCTTCAAGAGGATGAGGAGAAAAAAAACACCACGGTTAGTCACAGAGGATACCATTTGTGACTTTGATTAGGGATGAGGTATGCCAGGGGCAGAATCCTTATGACAAACATGGGAGCTGCAGGAAAGATGGACATGGATTTGGGAGGTGACAATACATTCAAGAACTTGAGAGGAATGGGAGGTTGGCCATAGGGTGGAAGTCTGCCAGGGCAGAGGGTGGACAAGGAAAATGGAGGTGGTGGCAAAAGCAGCAGAGGCTGAACATTTGGTTTCAATCTTGGTGGCAAAAGTCACTCCAGCATGATGAAAGGAGGAAATGCAGGATTGGTTAAGCAAATTGACAGCTGCAGAAGTATTGTGGTGAATGGAGTGCCAAAGGCTGGGCAGTTGGCAGCTTGAAAGTGCAATTGTAAGTGACTTGAGGTTTGAGGGGGCGGGGGGGGGCAATTTTCTTTCCTTGGGCAAAGGGGAGTTGGAAGAAAAGGAGGGTGGAGAAGGGATTGGAAGTGGGGCTGCTCATGTGAAAGCTACACACTTCTCTCACCCACCAGCTTAACTGTCTGGCTCCAAGAGCTCTGGCTTCTACAAAACATCCCCAATTACAGTTCAAGTGTGTCCATATCCAAAAGCATTTTTGACTTCAAGGCTTCCAACAGTATGGCAACTCCCTGTTCCACAAATGCTTCTGCTCATTTCAATGAATACTCCAAGTATTCTGTCCAATCTGCCACTCCCAACAACCTAGCTCAAGTTACAATTTCAAAAAATGTAGTTCTATTCTGATGCATAGCTTGCAGTGTTGCATTATTTTACCACACCAGGTCTTACTGTTACTTACGTAGGAAAAAATCTTTTAGAAATTTAAGTAAGTGATGTGGATGACGTATTGGAGGGCCAAAATAAAATACACATACAACCATGTGCTCTTACTAGTTTAGTTATCCAGGTTCTTCTGGGTAACAGCAGGTTATTAACTTCAACAAACCAGACTACTTTTCTAGAGAGATTTTTTTTCACACCTATTAGATGGGGCTGCAGTCAGAATCCTGGTGCACATAGTGCTACTACTAGCATTTATATAGCATTTTTAATGTAGTAAAACATCCCAAGGCGCTTCACAGGAGCGATCAAACAAAATTTGACACCAAGCCACATAGAGATATGACAGGTGACCGAAGGCTTGGTCAAAGAGGTAGGTCTTAAGGAGCGTCGTAAAGGAGAGGTATGGGAGAGAATTAACGCTTAGGGCCTAGGCAGCTGAAGGCATCATCCATCATCACAGTCCTTATTTCACACATCCTTCTCCATTTATCTCTGCAACAGCTCTCAAATTTTTCAACCTATTGCAACAGAAGCCAGTTATTCCTCTTGAAAGATCTCACCATAGCATCTGCTGCACTTGGTCATGGAACATTGCATTCCACAAATTCTTTACTAATTTTAAAAGGCAATACATTGAGTTAAATCCAAAATTTTATCATGGCAACTACAGGGAATTTAGAAATTTGAACCCCATCTGCACTACAGTCTCAATTTCCTCAGCCTCAAAAAATCAATTACTTTCCTCTACATCCTTTCTAAAATCCACAGCTGTTTGGATGTATGGCTGAAAAATTAATGTTATTTTAAGCCCTTGTGTGCATTATACAGAGATAATCTCACATCCTGATCTTGTAATGTTAGCAATGCATCTTGTTGCTAGCAATGTGCAAGTCCAGATACAAGATTACCTCACATTTTCTCATCAATATAAAGAACATTACTTCGGTCTTGTAATTTGATGGTCATCTTGTCATTGCAACTATATCCTCCATTATTAAGGGCTTGGAGAACCAATTAAACAATTCCTCCCAATTGAAATTAGATACAGATGAGGAAGGCATTTGAACCACCTTAGTTCATCCACCCAGAAAAACTCCACAGTCCCCCAAAGCATCCAACCGTTTAAACGATTCAAAAGGAGTCATTCAGATTTTCCTTTTCTGTACAGTTTGCTATTTAAATGGCTCCAGAAGGTGTATCTCATCATTCTGGGCCGAAAGTACAAATTTCACCAGCCTTTTCATATAATTCAGTCCTCGACACAAGGAATCAGTCATGTGACTTTTCTCTCTCGTTTTCTATGTCTATTGGTAACCAAACTGGAAGTTATGAGCTAATCAAACCCCTGTTTTGAGTATGACTTCCTCTGATATAATATATATATATATATATATATATATATATATTTCAGTATTCTATTTGCTCTGTTGATTTTTTGATTAACAATTCAACATGTTGAGCATCCAGTCTACTAAAACTTCAATTTCTCAACTTCACCTTTAGTCATTTCAACACCATGCACGGAGTACTTAAGTTGCTGATTTTTTTGTGTACTTCACATTTGTTCATATTAAATTTCATGTGCCACTTTATGGCCTCATGTATATTGTCTTAACTCGTTTTGTAGTACCCAGGCTACTTCCTCAGATTCAAGTGCCTCTCCTAGTTTAATGCAGGCTGCAAATTTTAACAGTTTTCATCAAACTTCTGAATCTAAGTTGTTAAGGGTTCCAACACCGATCCCCTGGGGCATTTAGTTCTTCCCACATCAAAATAATGCCTTTATTTAGTGTCCATTGCTTTCTGAAACTGTTTACTTGGCTAAATGAAAGTTGTGGGTTCAAGCTCCACTCCAGGATTTGAGCTCATAATCTAAGCTGCATTATCCTAGGCACAGACACAATGGGCCGAATGACCTCCTTCTGTGCCTTGTCATTCTATGATTGTTTCATTTTTGCACAGTAGTTGCAGTGAGCTTCTGAATCCAAGTTAAAGGAATGATTATAATCAGCTGACTTTCTGCATCAGGGCTCCAAAACTATACATTTTTTTTTTAAAAAGTCCCATGTATTCTGATCCAGTTCCTTCTATTCTACAGAAAGTCAGCTCCACTGGCTCTCCCTGAGAAAAAGGGAAAGACATTATGGACTAGCTGCGTGGGTGCATGGATGGTTGGGGATTCTTAAACAGTATTTAACTGGTCCCTTTCCTTTAGTAAAGGAAATTTGAAAGAACTATAAAATGCACTTGAGGATGAAGAAGCTGTAGCAGATTTTATGTAGCTTTTAGAATTTTGCCCCACCTCAGGGGCTCAAAAGCACAAGAAGTTTCCTTCTATCTACCATGCATAGGAAACTTTGTATAGATTTTTTTTGTTCAATTAAACTACCAGGAACACAGTAGATATTACAACTTGGGGCAAGCGAATATAGATATAGCAGATAACCATGAAACACAAGTGATTAAATCAACTCTGCTCAAGTGGTTTATATAGTTTCAGCTGTTAAATAAAAATTCTGAGTTGAAGGTTTAGTTTGGGATTTTTTAAAAACATTGCTAAAGGGGGAATGATGCTTGCAATAAGGTAGAGGAGGATGTTTATAAAGGTACTTTGATGCTAGGCTCAGACATTCTGGCTGGAATCAGACTGCTGGTTACTCATATCATTGGCACTTTTTGATTTGTTCATGTCAGATATTTGATAAATCTATTTTAGCCACACAATTTCAAGATGCTGGTCATCGAAGACTCAACAGTACAAAAAGCCTCCCTCATGCAACATTACACTGACAGCTTCAGCAAGTACAAATCCATTATGAGAAGGAGAAAAAAGACTTGTATAATCATGTAGGTAATAAAGGGAGGAATAAGGTATTTGCATTAAGAAAAGATTGCACATTCATTGTAAGGGGAAAGGCTTAAAATACTTTATTGCATTATACAGTTAAAATCACAAAAGTTAGATAAAATTCTGAAAAATCATACCAATAAAATTGGTTAATGTTAGAAACACCTGCCCTTCCCTCTAAAAGGTGAGCTTGAGCTGGCAATTCCCAACTATGCATCGTGTTACTATCCAAGATGCATCATAGACATTGTAGTTCTATAACTACAATAGAAAGTAAGCTGTGAGGAGGACACAGAGGCTGCAAAAGGATATGGGCAGGTCAAGTGAGTGGGTGAGGTGGCAGATGGAGTATAATGTGGGGAAATGTGAAATTATCCACTTTTTAGTCTCTCCTTTTAAAAAAAAATTCTGCTTTTCTATTCTTCCTACCAAAGTGGATAATTTCACATTTAACATGCAGGTACAAGCAGCAATTAGGAAGGCAACTGGTATGTTATACTCCATCTGCCTTGCAATAAAGGCTAAGAGTAAGAAGGTCTTGCTGCAATTATATAGGGCTCTGGTGAGACCACACCTGGAGTACTCTGTACAATTTTGGTCTCCTTACTTAAGGAAGGATGTACTTGCAACGTGGTTCACTAGAGTGATTCCTGAGATGAAAGTGTCATTTTCTGAGGAGACACTGAGTAGAATGGGACTACATTTTCTGGAGTTTAGGAGAGGTGATCTCATAGAAACGTATAAAATTCTGAGAGGGCTTGACAGGGTAGATAGAGAAGTTGTTTCCCCTGGCTGAAGTGTCTAGAACTAGGGGTCATAGTCTCAAGATATGGGGTCAGCCATTTAGGACCAAGATGAGGAGGAATGTCTTCACTCAGAGGCTTGTGAATCTTTGGAATTCTCCACCCCAGGAGGCTGTGGATGCTCAGAGTATATTCAAGTCTGAGATTGATAGATTTTGGGACACTAAGGGAATCAAGGGATATGGGGATAGAGCAAGAAAGTGGATTTGAAGTAGATCAGCCATGATCTTATTGAATGGCAAAGCAGGCTCGAGGGGCTGTATGGCCTACTCCTGTGCCTACTTATGTTCTTATAGGAGCAAGGTATACAGTGACAAACTAGGCAGGAATTTTACAAATATAAATGAGGTGCAAGGAGCAGAGAAAAAGATTTTTTTCAGCATTTTATATGGTTTAGTCCTTTAAGTGGGATACTGGAGAAAAGAAACCAAACTTATGAGGACATATTTGAGATACCGTAACTCTTTTCAATGGAACAAAGAGAGCCAGGAGATTTAACAGAGGTTTTTCAAAATAATGAAGGCTTTGGTAACATGAGTAGGCAAAGACTATTTCCCCTGATTATCATTGACTCCCAGGGGCTCATCAATTTAACATTAGTACTGCAAGGAGAGAGGTTAAGAGACATTTCATTATGCAAGGTTGCTGGAGAATGGAATGTTTTGCCACAGGGAGTAGTTGAGGCAGACACTTGCACCGTTTAAAGGAAAAGTAGATAAACATTTGAAGCAGAGGAAAATACAGGGTTGGCGGAAGAGATCAGGACAGTGGGATTGTGTTTTTGAATGCGCCAAAGAGCTGGTACAGACATGGGCAGAAGGGCCTCCTTCTGTGCTGCAAAGTTCTAAATTTCTATTGTAAAATTCTATGCTAACAGTATTGCTTTTTAAAATTCATTCTTGGGATGCGAGTGTCACGGGCAAGGCTGGCATTTATCGCTCATTCCTAGTTGCCCTCGGAGATGGTAGTGGGCCTTCTTCTTGAAGATCTGCAGTCCATGTACTGAAAGTGCTTCCACAATGCTACTAGGTAGGGAGTTCCAGGATTTTGATCCAACAATGATGGAGGAACGGCAATATGACCAAGTCAGGATGATGTGTGACTTGGAGGGGAACTTTGGGAGGTGGTTATGCCCCCTTGCACCTACTACCCTTCTAGGTGGTGGTATCTAAGGGAGCTGTTGCCGAAGAAGTCCTGGTGAGTTGCTGCATCCGTATATAGTACACAACTCAGGCATGGTATGCCAGTGAAGGGAATGGATGTTTAGGCTAGTGGGTGAAATGCCAATCAAGTGAACAGATTTGTCCTGAATGATTGAGCTTTTAGTGCAGCTGCACCCATTCAGGCCAGTGGACAGTGCCTTATAGGTGACAGAGGAGTTAGGGAAATGAGGAGGGGAGCCACTCGGTGCAGAATACCCTACACCTCTGGCCTGCTCTGGAAACCACAGCATTTATGTACTGGGTCCAGTTGATCTTCTGGTCAATTTTACTAGGGCTCCTCAGCCCTTGGTCGAATGTTGCCTCGATGTCAAGGTCAGTCACTCACGCCTCTGGGATTCAGCTCACGTCCACGATTGGACCAAGGCTGTAATTAGGTCTGGAGCTGCGTGGTTCTGGCGGAACCCAAACTGAGCATTGATCAGGTTATTACACGTGGAATGTATCGAATTGGCCAAGACTGGCATCTGTGATGGTGGGGACTTCAGGAGGAGAAGGATCATCCACTTGACACTTTTAGCTGAAGATGGTTGCAAATGCTTCAGCCTTGTCTTTTGCACTCAAGTACTGGGCTCCATCGTTCAGGATGGGGATGTTCATGGAGCCTACTTCTCCTGTCAGTTGCAATTGTCCACCATTCACGACTGGGGAGCTTTGACTGATCCGTCGGAGGACAGTAGGTGGTAATCAACAAACAGCTTCCTTGTCCAATGGCTTCACGTCAAACATGGGTAAAGTCAATACTAAGGACTCGCAGGGGCACTCTTTCCTCCCCCCGACTGTACTAGGGATGATGATGGAGGAGTCTGGGACGCTGGCTAATAGATATGATTCTGAGTATGACTAACAGGCTGTTGCTCGACTAGTCTGTGGGACAGCTCTTCCAAACTCTGGCACTAGACCCCAGATGTTAGTAAGGAGGACATTTCAGGGTCAACAGGGCTGGGTGCGCCTTTGCCGTGTTTTGATTTGATGCCTAGGTCATAGCCGCATGGTCCACCTAGTTTTATCATTTTTCTTTCGAGCAGTTTGATACAACTGAGTGGCTTGCTAAGCCACGTCAGAGGGCAGTTATAAGTCAACCACATTTTGAATGAGATGCACGTGCATCATGGATAGGGATTGATGTTTGCACCAAGACCAGACAGACTAGCCAAAGTCAGCCAGGCAGACTGATACTATGGGAAATACCATGTTCAGGTGCTGGCCATTGATGATTAAACAATGGGATATGCGCAGTACTACACCAATGACAGCATCAGTAATAATTACAAATCCATCGTGGGAAATAAATGAGGAAAAAAATCTCATGTAAAGACTGAAGTTATATTTCTTCAGCAAACATTACAAATTAAATTTGGTAGGTGGAGAAAACAGTCAATAATTAGCAATATGTTTTGGGGAGACAAAAAGTTGCACCTTAAGTTTTGTGGTGATGGGTAAAGCATTACAAATTGTGTATTTTTTTTAGCAATGGTGCAGTATGAAATATTTCAAATTAATAATGCTATATTTGAGCAAATTTGCTGAAGTATAGCAATGGGTGAACTGCTGCTGCCTTTAAGCTGCAGCCAAACTGAACCCAGGCTATCCTTGAGCAATACCACAGGAGATTTAAATACAAATTTCTGTCGGATTAAATCATGTCATTAAAAAATTTGATTACAATAACCAGTTCACAAAAAGGTTCAAATCTAAAAGTTTAGTTACATGACATTTCAAAATTTTCCAAGACAAGCTAGCTATATTTCTGCCCCCCTCTCCCAGTAAGACTACTGCTTTCTGTTTCTAGGTAATGCTGTATATTTCTCAAGGTGAATTCAATAATAATCCAATCAGATAGCATCAAAAGAATCTTTTTGTACACTGTCCTAGTCAGAGGAACTTTAACTCATTTGAGTAAGATTTTGGAAATAGTAGTCATCTCAGAAGCAGGCACTAGATGTGGAGATGGGATGACAGACATTGCAAGAATGCTGAATCAAATACAAGAAATGCTTAGTTAACAACCATCAGTTATGGTATTTAGTTTCACGTACAAATCCTAAACAAATTACAAATACCTACACCCGGACAAAGTTAGATATTGAGGAATACGAGAAACTATCCAATTCTAAGGAAGGGCAACACTTAACATTTACTTATCTTTGCAGATGTTTATCGACTTGCTGTGTATTTCCTGTATCGTGCAGGATAATTTAATATAACTATTAACTAGTTCTTAAAAAGAACAGAAATTTTACAACTCAAGCCTTCAGATCCATAGCAATTACTAGACATTGTTACAAAGCAAGATTGGCATCGTGCAGAGTTCCCATTGAGCTTTCTATGCCAGTATCATTATACTGGCAGGCATGGTATACAAGTCCACTAGTGCAGTCTGGTTTCTGTACATTACTGAACAGACAGGCAAAATGAAAGGCAGATTGTGACTGACTAGCAACGTATCACTTTATGGCATTTTATGTAACCAAAATAGTTGGGATGCTTTCTACAGCCAAGCTGCTCCTTCAGAGTGCTCGCATTATTAGGATCGAAACAGACTGAAGGTTTAATTGGTCATAGAAAAACATTCACCATCTTTAGTTGGGTGCCTCAAATGTCAGTACTGCCTACTCTTAAATCACAATTTGAATTCAACTTGTGATTAAGTAATACATTTCTATTTTGCAGTATTTACTTAAAACAAATTATACAATATTTTGAATTAAGATCAAAAACAGCTGAATCTGGAATAGACATGAGGAGTTACTGACTTAACATTGAGCGGGTTTCTTGTTACAGTAAGCTAAATGGGTCTTAGCATTTTAACTACTGACCTCAGATTTGGCTTTCAATGGCTGTTCCATACCAGTTTCACACTGAATTTAGACTAACATTAATTCAGCATAAAATGGATATGTGCTCTCCACCATGGAGTGGAAAACAAGTGGTCCTGAAGGTATAGAGTGCTGAAAGAAAGATCAACCCACAATTTATTCCCATTTCTAGTAGCATCACTGTTCAGAGACACTGCCAGACTTAACGTGGTCATCCAGCAGTCTACGGAGAAATATTTGCCAACTCACCTACTTCTAAATTTCAGTTGAAATCATTTTGGTAGTGCAAGGGTTTTACACACATCACATCTCCAAGTCTGTAGATCACAAAAACCATATGGCAATAAGCTTGGACAGCAGAGGTAGACACAGGTCCAATTTCCCACAGAACAGAGCTCTCAGCTATGCTTTAGGGAAGCAGAATGCAATTCAAGTGCTTTCCTTTGGGAATCATCCTTGGCTCCCTATCTTAAAAGCAGCTGGCACACAGGAACATTGACAAACCGATAGCTGTCAGCTATCTCCCTTATCCACAGGATATGCAAGGCCCAAGGAGAAAAAAAATCCACACAAAGGTATGACTCATGCACCTTATTATGCAGATTCTCCATCCTCACAAAACAGTCATTGCCTATTCAGCCAGTATTTTAATCCAGCTGCCGATTATTTTTTTTAAATTATTTTTGCCACTATTACTCAAATAACTAATTAAAAATTTCTCACCATTACACAGGGTGGGGGAGAAAGATTTCAACTTATGCACCATAAACTACCAAAAAAGCTTTGGCATTATAACAAAGCACAAATTTGACTCAAATGGTAGTACTTACCCCTCTAAATCAAAACGACAGGATTAATTGGAGTCTAGGATTTGAGCAAGCACTCTGGGTTGACACTTCAGTGCAATATTGAAGGGAGTGCAGCACTGTCACAGATGCCTTGGGATGAGAAGTTACACAGAGGCCCCATCTGCCTTAACAAGGGTGTTAAACATCCCATAGCATTATTCTAAAAAAAGTTCTGTGACTTGCCAACATTCTTTGTGCAACCACCATAATCAAAAGTGAAAACTGGCACTCATCCCATTGCTGTTTGTGGGACTTTTCTGTGCATAAAATAACTATCAGTCATTTACATAGAGATTGCACTTCATAGTGGGTGGCAAGGCCACTACAATTTGTAGTTCCCTGGGTTAAAGAGAAATCCATCAGGGATCCCACTCCTGATCACTGTCTAATAATTGATGCTGGAAGTATTTCTATGTGGACATGGTTAGATTCTGCTATGCTGACCCACTCAGTCAAATTGTCTGCCAATGCTCACTATCTAGACTCTCACCTGAAAAATACCATTTGGGCAAGCTACTGGAGGTCCAGTATGAGGCATGACCAGCTGGCTGCTACATCAAGAGAGCACTGATCAAGTATGGCACACTAAGGGTGTTGGGAAAACCTTCCAGTGACTGGAGTCATACCCAACATACAGGAAGATGGATGGATTTGTCGGAGGCCTCAAGGCATCACTGCTAGAGGTTCAATTACCTTTCCTCTGCCTTTAGGTCAGAAGTAGAGCTATTTATAGATGATTCTACAGTGATCAGCTCCATTCACAATTGTTCCCATAATGGGGCAGCCAACAACCTTGGGCTAGCAAGTGGCAGGTAACATTTGTGCCGGAGCACCAGGAAATGACCATCTGCAACAAGAAAAGGCCCAACTACCACCTCCTGATCAACACCATCACCGAGCCCCCCCCCCCACTAACATCCCGGAAGGTCATCAGTGACCAGAAGCTTAACTGGGCCAGCAATATAGGCACCTTGGCTACAAGAGCATGGCAGAAGCTAGTATCTCTGACAAGTGGCTCATCTCCTGACCCCTAAATACTTCATCTGTAAGGCTCAAATCAAGAGCATGAAGGAATACTCACTCACCTAGATTGAGTCAGTTAAAACTGAAGCTCCACATCACCCAGGACAAAGCAGTATGCATTGGCAGCCTTACTGATCAACTCAAAATCCATTCCCTCCACCACTGATGCATTGTGACTGCAGTATTATCTACAGGATGCACAGCAGCAACGTACCAAGCTTAGTTTGACAGTAAATCCCGCAACCTATACTACAGAGGACAAGAGCAAAATCGTGGGATCACCACCTCCAGGTCACTCATTACGCCATGGACATAGACCATCAGCCCTTCATTGTCAATGTGTCAAGATCCTGGAATTCCTTAACACCATCATGGAAGCACCATCTCATGCACTGCAGCAGTTCAAGGCATCCCACCAGCAGTTTCAGGAAAACTAGGGTGGGCAATAAATGCAGCCTTGCCTGATTCACCTACATCCTGGTTTTAAAAAAAAGTGCCCATGAACCCACTCAGAGTTAGCACATTTTGGGGATGGGGAGAAACTAGACAGAAAAAGGAGAGCTGGCCTGTCCATTACCATTTTTCAGTGTTTGATTTAACAAGAAAATGTTTCAAGTTCAGCAAGTAAAGCTGTTGCAGGAAACTGAGTTCCAAAGTCTGAAAATATTCCAATTTTGTCTACAGTTCAGAAATTATAGGGTGGTGACATACTTAAGTGTTTCAGCTCCTATTACAGATAAAGACTGGTTCAGTGGTTTTGCAATACATTTAAAAAGTAAATTTAATCCACAGTCATCTGTTTCTTTTGATTCTTTTTCAGAATTACCTTGGCAGTGCATCATAAGGCTAGCTCTCTCATCATTGCTCAATAAAAGGTGGTTGGTGGACAGCTCTTCCATACAGAATTACAAATGACAGAAAAGACATGTCTGGAATGGAAACATGCTATTCCATTCAGAAATCCTCAATTCAACATATTGCTTACGGGAACTCCTGGAAGATCTATTTTTGTAGTGAGTTTAGCATCCCATCAGTCTTTGTGTCCTATTATTTTTAAGACCACAACTACTATGGCATACCTGGAATTACAATTCTTACAGAAATATCAGCAATGAGTAGAAAGGAGAAATCTATAAGTCAGTGATCATTTCTAATCCCTAAAAAACTGCAAAGCATATATCCCCATCTCAACAATTAAGCAGGGTTCAATGTTAAGCAACCCTTCAAATTACAACTTAATAGCTTTAAGAAATGCAGTTCCAACACACACATAGCAAGAATTGAACATCTGTGCAATGGCGACCTTGTGCACCATTAAAATTTTGCAAAAAAAGCCCAAAAACCACTTGGCGGGTTTCCAAAAGGAACCCTACAACTTCAAATCTCATGTAGCACTATGAGCTGCGGCAAGTTCAAAAATAATGGCTACGACCACTATCTGACTTTAAGCTATTTTCCCCTTCTCTAGTAAATAAGTTTAGGACTACTTATTGGGCATATGGCTCCTGTATTTAATTGTTTACAACTGGAGGAGCTTTAAAAAAACTTGCACACCAGCCAGTCCATAGAGTGCAGTGTTTTTAAAAATACCACAGAAGAGTAAGACACTTAAAAAGCCGTCAAAACGAGTCCTGTGTATGTAATTTTCAGACCAATAGGTGGGTTTAAACTTACAAATTATTTGCGCTAATTGTTTTTCTATAACTACTAATTTTTGTGACAATTATAAGTTAATTGCACTGAATTGAGATATGGCAAATAATTAAATCCAATATCAGATTAATGTCAGCCTTTTCACTGCCTGAAAAATATGAAGTAACACCTTTCAGAAAATAGGTAAAGGAAATATTTTCAAACAGTAAAATATTAAAGCAGAAGAACCTTGGTTTGCAGATAGATAGATTAAAGATACCAATGCAAATTGATGAGATGTAAAAGACAAATAAAGTCCTTGGTTTTGTATCTAGAGGCATTAAACACAAAAGCAAGGAAGTACTGAACCTATACAAGACTTCAGTTAGGCCACATGTGGGATTCTGCAGAGAGTTTTGGGCACCCAATTATAGGAAGGATATAAAAGCAGTTAAAAAAGTGCAGTGCAGATTAATTCATTCTTGAACAGATATGAGGATCACAGTTATGAAGAGACTTGAGAAATTAGAGCATTTTTCACTCGGTGACCTGATAGAAGTCTTCAACATTATGAAGGGTTATGATAATGTATCAGTGATAACCCTATTTGCATTGGCCAGCCAGCAAGGCAGAAACAAGGAGGTACAAACTAAAGATAATTACAAAAATTAAAAGTGGTGGTTAGCAAAAAAAATTCTTTATACAGAGGGTGGTTAGAATGTGGGATTCTCTGTCACAAACTACTGTTGATTCAAAATCCATCAATTCTTTTGAAAGGCAATTAGATAGTTGTTCAAAAATCAGGAATATTGAAGGTTTGCAGCGAGAGGGGATTTAAACCTGGCTCATGTGAAGATACCAGAAAATTTGATGACCAAGAATCCCATTTTTGTACTGTATATGATTGTAGGAATTCTAAGAATAGCGGGCAGAAAATCCTACCAACAAATAAAGTATCCGGCAGCATGACACACAGGTCCCATGAAATAGCAGTTCAGATCAAAGTTTGCAAACTGTCTGAGTTTTGGACACCTGCCTAATCAAATTACACTGCAAAAAGGAAAAAAGTTCCACCTTTGAAGCGATTAAAAAAACACTTGCCACAACATTTTCGCGTAAAGCGCCCCATGTTATAGTTACACATAAGCGCCACAATTCTTTACGTTAACAGAGGAACGGGATGCCAAGTTAAAAGCAAGATACTGGAAATCAAGCAGAATGTCCTGGAAACACACACAAGGGCGCAGACCCGTCTTCAGACTGGGATGGCACCGTGGAGTCGACCCCAATCAAACCCACTGATGTATCTACGCCTGCAGCTCCCCAGCCGACGTAAAAAAAAGTCACCATTAAAAACAGCCCAACCCAAACAATAATAGAAACGCCCTTCACTAAGCATCACATTTTAAGTTTAACCAACTGCATCTGAAGTGCTTTTTTAAAAACTGAAACACAAAACGTTTCCTAAGTTTCTTCTATTTTAAGAACATTGCCTCATCTCAACTCTGAATTACCTACATTACAAACCCACCAACCCAACCACAGACCCTTCCCAAAATGTATACATACTTTTGGTCAAATGACAAATTTGGAAAAGCTGGTTTCTATTTTTCTGTATACTATCCTGCGTTCTCCTCCCCCCACCCACCCCAAACCCACCCACCAACGGCGTAACTGTGCACCACCTTCTCCCCCTCGCCCCCGACCACCAGCGGCTCCGTCACGAAAATCAGCAGCTTGGTTCGCCCCACAACTGGTGAAGTCAGTGTTTTATTAAAGGATACAGGGCGGTGAAAGTTATCCACCGAGTGTCCTCAATACAAACAACCAACGGAGCTCAACGCCACTGAATTACATCAGTTTGGGCCGCGCTCAATTCTCACCTTTTTACCTTTCTTCGCATCATCCTCCATTTCTAGCTGAAGAACCAACGATAGCTCCTCGCAATCAGGGTAACGACGGCGACAAACCCCCCGACTCCAGCCCAGAATGACATTACTGCAACAACATTGGGGTCTCAACACATGGGTGTCACGGCGCCCATTCACTGTACGAGGGCTGGAGTCTCCCTCCCGGCCGCTCTTTCCTTGACAGACAGACCGACCGGTCAAAGCACAGACAACCGTGCGCAACTTTTCAATCCTGCCGCCATCTTGGGCGTGTCTTCCCAGCTCGCACCGGGGCTCGGCTCCGTGGGGGTGGGGGGGGACGGGGGACTTCGGCTCCTCCCGACCTCCAGGGGGCGATCGCGCTTTCCGTCAGCGGCTGTTTCCGGCACCGCGAGCACCGCCCAACGACTCCAAGTCATCCTCCTGCCCCCGGCCGCCATCTTCAGGAAGACAGTGGTACTTTCCAGAAAAAAAAGGGACCATTTCCACCCACCCACCCTTCACTTGGTGAGTAGTGAAACAAACATCGGCCTTCATCCCTTCTGTAACTCCCTCCTCCTCCTCTCTGGCCCTGACTTACTAATCAAATACTACAACAGGAAAACTGTTGGCTAACAGTTTAAAAACATTGAGAGCTGAGTATAAGCTTCCGACATGAATAGCAGCAGTTACGTGAACCTTGTAACTTTAGCTGTTGGTATACTTAACGTTGCTTCAATGTTGCATTCCTGGGTGGTCCAAGGATATGCTTTCCCGGAAAAAAATTGAATTTTTACATTAAAAGTGCAATCTAGTTTTAAGCACTAGTATACCTCAGTTTCTAGATTTTAATCTAGAAAAGGGGTTTTTAACAGCCATTTGAATTTTCAACAGACCTTCACTTCCCCAAAAGTCACCAACTCTGGTTGGACATATTCCAGGAAGTTTCAGCAACCTCCAACTGCCCTGCCCCCATGCTCTTACCACTGGTTGGAAAGCAAACAGACTCTTCGTTAATCGATTGGTTGATTCTTGACTGTTAAACAGCCTTTTTTCCCATCCCAATATTTTTATAACTAATAAGAAAAGCGTTCAAAGATAATTAAATAACACACAATTTATTCTGTAATTTTTCTCCCAGATTATTTGCAGCAGTGTCCAGGAGATTAATCTTTAATTCCTGGAGATGCCAGGACAATCCCCCATTGCCTAATTTTCAGAAGCACTCTACCTGCCCCTGACTCTCCCAAATACATCCTGCTGTCACAACACTGCATTGTATAACTAGCTTGTGAGATACACAAAAAAGTAGGCCAGACTGCCACATTTCCTATTTTATCTCCCTTGTTGCAGTCAAATGCTGGTACTACAGCCAAAGTTGTAAACTCAACTTGAGGGTAATCACAGGAACAAATTGACATCCTATCAATCACTCCATGGCCTCATGCATTTTAACACCAACAGGCTGCATTAACAAGCTACTGAAAGAGTTTTTACACTAAACAGTTTCTCCAAGTACACAGAACATAATTTTTTTACTGACCTCTAAAGCTCTTTCATTTTCTCGAAGGTACCTTGAGTTTTCTTAATTATGGGTCATATTTCAAGCTATATACATCTTCGCATTAGTGAAAAGTGTTTTTCTTTGATATGAACAACACTGATATGTTTTGCTTTTTGGAGTTCCCCTTGTCACTGAACTTCTTTGCTATACTAATAAATGAAACAAACAGCATTTGTTTCCTTTAGCACAATTTGCTGTTGCGTCTTGAGTCAGTCTTCCTTTTTAATAGATTCTAGTTGCATTTCTGTTTTACATTGTCACTGCTACATTAGCCTGGAAATTGCTGTTTGTTTGCTGATTTGTGAGCAAACAGGGATGGACACATCTAATTTTGTTGGAGCAAAATTATATTTTATTTTTATATTTTTAAGACAATGTTTACTTGTAGCTCGCTCAGGCAAAATGTCATCATTGCCAATAATTATAAGCAAAAATGTTTATCATTGGTCAAGTCTACCTAAAACGCCCAGCCTCTCCTGCCCCACTAAATAAGATGTGGAGATGCCGGTGATGGACTGGGGTTGACAAATGTAAAGAATCTTACAACACCAAGTTATAGTCCAACTGTTGGACTATAACCTGGTGTTGTAAGATTCTTTATATTAACCACTAAATAAGGATACTGACACTGGTCAGTTTGAAAATTATTGTCTCGCACTTTGTTTTTTCTCTCTCTCCTTCCCTTCTGTCTCTCCTGTCTTTATCTTTCACCCCTTTCCCTCTTTTTTTTCTCTCTCCCTCCCTTCTCACTTTCATTGCCTTCTCTTCCACCCTTTCGGTCATCCTTCTATCTCTTCTACTCTCTCCCTCCATTTCTTACTCTCCATCCACTGACACACCCCTATCTCCTTTCCATCTCTTTCTTTTCTTGATCTTTACCTTCTCTGTTCCTTGCCTTTTCTTGGAATTCACCATTTTTCTCTCTGCTTCCTCCCTATCTTTTTCTTTTCCTACAAACTCTTTCTGTTCCTTTCCCTCTCCCTTTTCTCTCTTCCCCTCTCTCTTGCTTACTTTCCATTTCTCAACCCCCTCCCCCCCCCTCTCCCCCCCTCTCCCCCTCCCCTCCCCCTCCCCTCTCCCCCTCCCCCTCCCCCTCCCCTCCCCCCCCCTCTCCCCCCCCCCCTCCCTCCCCCCCCCCCCCCTCCCTCCCCCCCCCCTCCCTCCCCCCCCCCTCCCTCCCTCTCCCTCCCTCCCCCTCCCCCTCCTCCCCCCCCCTCCCCCCCCCTCCCCCTCCCCCCCTCCCCCTCCCCCCCTCCCCCCCCTCCCCCCCCTCCCCTCCCCCCCCTCCCCCCCTCCCCCCCCTCCCCCCCTCCCCCCCCTCCCCCCCCTCCCCCCCTCCCCCCCCTCCCCCCCCTCCCCCCCTCCCCCCCCTCCCCCCCCTCCCCCCCATTCTTTTCCTCCTCCCCCCCATTCTTTTCCTCCTCCCCCTCTCTAATCTCCTCCTTTCTCCTCTATGTCTTATACCCCTGCCCTTCTCACTACTCGCTTCCTTTTGCTTCCTCTCTCTCTTCTTCCTTCCATTCTCTCCCCTATCATTCAACCTCTCTTCTTCCCCTCTTTCTGCCTTCTTTCCCCCTTTCTCCCCCATTTCCCCTTTCTCCCCCATTTCCCCTTTCTCCCCCTCATTCCCTGTCTGTTCCCCAACATTCTCCCTCTTTTTCCACATTCCCCCTCTTCCTCTCCCCCTCCTCCCCTTCTCTCCTCAATTTCCCCTCCTTCCCTTCTCTCTCCCTTCCCCACTTCCCCTCTTTTTCTCTCCCCACTTTTCTTCTCTCTCATCGCCTTACCCTCTCCCTCCCCACCTTTCCCTCCCTCATCTTTCCCTCACTCCTCACCTTTTGCTTTCTCTCTTCCCACCTTTCCCTATCTCCCCACCTTTGCCTCTCTCTTAATCTTTCCCTCTCTCCCCATCTTTTGCTTCCTCTCTCTTCCTACCTTTCCCTATTTCCCCCCAACATTCCCTTTCCTCACCTTCTCCTCCCTCTTCCGCTTTTCATTTTCTCCAGTCTCACATTCTTATCCTCTCTCTTTCCCTTTTGCCTCCTGCTCCCTCTCTTCCTCGCTACTCTCTCCTCCTTCCTCTCTCTCTCCCCCTCTCTCCTTCGCTGCGCTATCTGCTCCTCCATTCTCATTCTCACCCCTCATTTGCTACTCCCTTCCTCCTCTTTCTCTCTCTCCACTGTCTTTCTCTTCTCTGTCTCTCTCCTCCTTCCCTAGTCTCTCATCCATTCTTTTTGTTCGCTTTTCCCCACTCCTCTTTCTCCCCTCCTTCCATACTCTCCTGTTTCTCCCTCCCCATTCTCCTTTTACTCCCTTCCCTACTCTACTATCTCCCCTGCTTCCCCCTCTTTCTCTCCTTCCCTCTTCCCCTCACTCCCCTGTACACCTCCCATTCCCTCCCCCCATTTCCCCCCCTCTCATTACTTTTGTGGGGTCAGGAGGAGCGGGTTCCCCTTATGATTGCACTCCCCCACCTCAGGATTTACCTTGTTGCTGATTGGTCGGCTGCAGGCCTGCGGATATTACCTGGATCCGGCGAGCTGCATCAGTTCACACATTTGGGGTGGAAAGCTCATCAGTTCCATTTAAATGGGGCCCGGACCTCAAAATGCCCCGACCTCTTCACTGTCGCCCAGCCAGTGCATTCCACCAGTCGGCCGCCCAGAAGTTAAAATCAACCCCTCAGATCCCTGTTTTCATTCATACATTATGACATAACAGAGGACAATACCACTTCTACTGCACACGCCCAGTAGTAAACAGTTAATGGATTAGAATTCATTCAAAATGTATAGGTTATCTGGGACAGAATGGAAGGCAGACTGCCCATTTTGTTGTGGCTTATTGTGCTGTTAAGTTCTGTGCATACCCGACATTGTAATAGATTGTGTAGACAAGGCAGCTAAACAAAGTATTCAAAGAGCTGCTTGTAGCTCTCTGAATGCCTGTTGGTCACCATTGCACTATTAATTAAATTCTTTGAATTTGGATAGCTTTGAAATCTGTGGTGAAACTTTCTGATCTTTTTTCATTAAGAAATCAGCCCAGCAATGCCAAGTCTCCTGCTCAGAATCCTGCTGGCTTTGAGCTTCCGACTGGGCATAGGATGGGTTGAACTTACATCTCCGCCAAACATGACATAGAAGGAGGTTGGGCTGAGGGGCCTGCACATCTTGGGGAGGGGGACATAGCTACTGGTTCTCCTAAGCAGCTACCTGGTGGGCACCCATCATGGCCACCTATGTGTGCGGCTGCATCAAGCTATGCATAGACCCTCGGTACGCAAACACAAAGTGTCACTACGTGCTGAGGTTCTACCTGTCCCCGGTGTTGAGAAGGATGGGCCTGGCCACACTGCCACGGAACGCTCCGTCCAGTTGGACTGTTCCGCCCCACCTGTCCTTCGTGGAAAAGTTTGTGCAGAAAAACACCTTTGACCACAAGGTGATCAGCAAGTGGTCCGCATGTAACGTCCTCGAGACCCTGTGGGAAAAGGAGATGGTGGATCCTGTCGGTCGCTTCCCCGAGCAAACTGTCAATGTCATTTGGCAGAATGCCTCATCGCCAGAGCTTTCAAACAAGCACCGAGACCTAGCCTGGCTGGTGGTGAGAAGGGCCCTTTCTGTCAGATCCTTCATGCACTCCCGGACTCTCAGCGCCACCGCGCACTGTCCCCAAGGAGGCTGCGGTGGAGACGAGACCATCAGCCATCTCCTTCTGGAATGTGCCTTTGCAAAGAAGGTCTGGAGAGAGATGCAGTGGTATCTGTCCAGGTTCGTCCCGAGCAGTTCCGTAACACAGGATTCTGTGCTCTACGGGCTGTTCCCAAGGACGCACACTGAGACGGACATCAACTGCTGCTGGAAGACCATCAACTCGGTGAAAGACGCCCTTTGGTCTGCCCGAAACTTGCTGGTCTTCCAGTGCAAGGAGCTGTCCTCGACCGAGTGTTGCAGACTGGCACATTTCAAGATCCAGGACTACGTGCTCAGGGACGCACTGAGGATGGGTGCGGCCGCCGCAAAGGTTCTGTGGGGAAAGGCAACCGTTTAGAGCCTTCCCGCCATTGTATACCGAGGGGCTGCAATCAGGGAAAAACCCCCTCGGGCAGAATGTAAAATTCTAATAGATGTAATTTAAATGTAATGAATCTGTAATGCACCTGTAAAGAATCTGTAACATACCTGTTATCACTAATCTGTATTGAGTGTAATGCAATGAGGCACCTAGAGTGTCATGAACTGTAATTATGTACAATGTGTTCATTGAACTGTACTTGATGTAACCTGCAAATTGTATGATCTGTATTGTGTATGTTTGGAATGTGATATGACAACTGTATTGTATGTATTGCTGCAAATCTTATGAATAAAGTATATTTTTTGAAAAAAAAATCATGGCATGCAAGTTATGTGACCCTGTTCTGACCGTGGATATTCTGGCATGGTCAGGAGTGAAGGTTATTGCCACCTGTTATGCCAGTGCTTATGCCAGTGGAGTAGATGTGAGGAATTTTGGCCACAGCTTCTCTTCTCCACTTGTTCCATTACAATGTCCTTTTCAAGACAAGGTTGTGTAAGGTGCATCCAGTTGCAATCATCTTGGATACATATGCTGAATTACACTGCATGCCTCTTATGACCATGTCCTTCTTCCTCCAGAACCATCAGATAGATGGAATGGCCAGCGAGATACCCATAAGTCCTATTTAGGCGGAGCGTAATTATAGCTCCCTCAGCTTACATCCACAGATGGCAAGTGGAATACAGTTATAAGAAGGTATGAATAGCTTCAGTAGTGAATTTACCCTATGGTGTCCCAAACAAAAGAGGTGGGGGAAAGGACTGTTAAAGAATGTCTTCATTATATTATATATTCACCAATGAGCTAAATGCTTGAGAGTTGTCTATGAGATGCTTTGAATGTTGATTTTAAAAAGTACAGAGGTCATAAAGAGTAGACAGCATAGATTTGGAAGGAATCCTATGAGGGAGTGACTAAGCTAATACTATGGGGGGTATCCAGTGGATGCAATGTACTTGGATTTAAAGGAGTCATTTGAGAAAGATTCACATGTGAAACTTTTAAACAAGGTTAACATTTATGGAACTACAGGCAAATTAGCTAACTAGATCGAAAGCTAACTTGGCAATAGGAAGAAGAAGTTAATGATCAATTGACAAAAGCTCTGCCTGATTGCGGTGATTAGTAGAGTTCTGCAGGTATGTTCTACCTTTCCTGCTGTTTGCCCTATTCATGTATATTTTGAAGGGAAGTAATGGTATTATACTTTTATAAAAGTTGCTGATGATACCAGGTTGTGTGGGTAGATGATAAATGTGAGGGAGATAAGCAACATTCAAAGAGATTTGAACCAATTAAGCAGATAGTTTAAGGAATGACAGATGGATTTTAATATAAGTATTTTAATATATGCTAATGTATGTTGGATCAGGAAACAGCAAACATGTATATGATGATGAGATAATCAGCAAAGGTGGACAAGGAAAAGAATTTAAATGTAAATAATGATCATTCACCAAAAGTTTTCAGTCAGTGTGAAGCTTTTATGAAGAAAGCTAAATAAATACTAGGATCTATATCATGGATTTTGACTGTAAGCTGAAGTGAGTTACTCTAAATGTGTATAGATCACTGGTAAGACCATACTTGGAATATACGGACTGATTTCATGATGATCTGCTCAGGGAACACACACCATGCATTATATGCGCGCGCACACCCCCCCCCCCCCCCCCAACCGTAGAATTGAGCAAGTAGAGTTGCACACCAGAATCACTGTGCCCTCCATACCCCCTGAGCAGAAATTTTTAAAGTTTTTTTTGGAGGTCACGCTGAGAGTCTCATAACACCCCATGACTTTATGCAATAATATTCAAATAGATCTCTCAACAAGTTGCACAAGCTTTCTGAAGTCTTCACTCCTGTAGAGTACTGTAGAGTAACTAATCTCTATAAAATGAGCGCTTCTGCGCTTTCATGCTGTTCACTGCCTTGAGAGTGAGGACCCCTTTAGTTATAGAAGGTGTGTGTGAGTTAGCTGCAGTTAGTGATATCAGTTACTGTAGGCTCTGAAGCTTGCTAGATTTCCTTTGGGTAGCGGAGAGGAATTTTGCAGAGATTTTTTCTCTGCTTTTTTTCTCTCTCATGAGATTGCAGGACTGGAGGAGTGGGAGGGGGAGGTGGGTTGATGGTGCTTGTAGACTGTAGTCTGGATGGGAAGAATAAAAGGGCTAGTTTGTCTTTTTTGTTTTTTTCTGTATGTTTACTAAAGTTGGATTCTTAAACCTGGAACAGACAAAAATTCATTTGCAATTTGGTTCATTGTTTGACTTTTCATATTGTAGTTTCTGCATTATTTTTGCATTACTTTCTTCTGCTGTATGCTGCTGCAAATTTCAACACAGGAATCCTTTTGCTCAGACCTGTGGCCACAGCACTGTTTCTGGCAGCAGCTGCAAACCTTTGCTGTAACCACACTGCTCAGCATGGGCATTCCATTGGACCTTCCAATGGCTATTATGGATTCGGAAGAGGAAGAGGTGTTCAGGCAGAAGGAAGAAAGACAGTTGCACTTGCACCTGAGATGTCTGGCACCCAATCAGACTCTGCCCAGGACCCAAGTATTCAAACCTAAGCAAGCCATTTGGTCATGTCTGAAGATACCTGCCTTCGTTGAAATGCTTTACGAGGGAGGCTATCACCGAGTTATGACATCTACTAGAACTCAACTGATGACTAGATCTAGACCTGCTTGTTGCTGCGAAGGTCATCACAACATTGCATTTTTACACAATTAGATTATCTCAAGCAACTGCTGGTGACATTTACCACATTAGTCATACTTTGGTCCAACAATGCATCAAGCAGATGCCTTGTTTGCCAGAGGAAACACTTTTGTCCATTGCCCCATGGGAAGGAGCAAACAACATGGGAAGATACGGCAATTTTACCAGGTGGCAGTCTTCCCTAAAGGCTCCACTAATGCACCCATGTAGCCATCAAGGTCCCTAACAACAATCCCATTGAATATAAGAATAGGAAAGGATTTCATTCTATCATGTGCAGATGTGCACAGGAACAGAATAATGTAGGTGAACGTGTGATTCCTCAGCAGCAGTCTCACTGTTTTCATTTAGTGGCAGTCCATTGTGCCAGCACCATTTCAAGGAGCAGGCAGACTATTTGCTACTGGATCAGGGCTACCCTTTGGAGCTCTGGTTATTTATAGCCAGTGAAAAATCCCCAAACGGAGGGCAAAAGGACATACAATGAGGCTCATGTCTCTATCCCTATTCTGGTGGAACATACAATTGGCATGATGAAATAGAAATTCTACTGGCTGAACAGATTAGGTGTGGTAGTGCTCTATAGCCCTGAAAGGGTGTTAAAAATGAACAGTGTCTGCTGTACCCTGCATAAATTTGCTATTCAGAAAGTGGAAACTATTCAGCCAGAGAACCAGGTAGGTCAGCCTGCAGCTTTGGCAGAGGAGGAGGAAGTTGAAATGGGTGAGACTGATGTGCAGTTAGGAAAACTGGTGCTCCATGATATACTGGCTCCATGAACAAAAAGCTCTGCCTAATCACCACTGTCTCTGCTACCATCCCTCATGTTTGCCATGACCTTTAATATTATTATGTCCCTTTTGATAATTAAGTGAAGATTTATCTCCCCCCATCCCCATGACCCAGGGTCAGACAGGAGTGCCAGGTTTTCCTGTAATGATCTATTTACATGGCACAGGAACATCCTCGGCAGAGGCCTGCTGCCTGGCAGGGTCTGGTGTTGCAGAACGGGCAGCAAACTGAGATGCAGCGCCAGGCCTGAAAGGCATGTTGGGCCTTTGACATCAGGACCTTCTGGCTGCCGATGGAGCTGAAGATTCTAATTCCATCTGAAGATCCAGGAAATGGGTGTGTTGAAATCTTTAAAAATGGCCTACTTTTACATCTTCAGCGTGCCCTAGGACCCCTTTGGATGCTCCGTGTTTTCTGGGTGCCTTTGCCCTGGGATGCCCAGAAAGTGAAACACCCTGTCTCACCTCATCAACATGCCCCCCATTGCTCTATACCTTCTTCAGGTGCAGGCCAATTCTACCCCCACCCCCCCCCCACCCCAACCACCGCCAACAAATGCAGAAAGCCCTGGAAATCCAGGTTTCTTCTTCTTTTCTGACCTTTGTGCCCAAAAAACTAGGTGTTCCAGTGGGCAAAGGTCAGGAAAATCCATTCTTCAATCTACACAGTACATTTCAAAGAATGTGCAAACAGTTTATTTCCGTACTCAACTTTTGTGTCTGTGCTTCAATGTTTATTTCCCTGGTGCTTGCTCCTGCTGAGAGTGTAGTGTGTATATCTTCTAGTACCTAATTTTGTGCTTCTTCTAAGTATCACCTCATTGGGAGGAGCAAGTGTGGTGGCAGTCTGCTTTTCTTCAGGGGTCCTCAACTTAGCTGTGGCACTGCACCTGTTTCTGCTGAGTCATGAAATGGCCCTGCAACCACTGCCAGCACTTCGGTCCCTGATCTGCGTGGCTGCTCCTTTCCAGTACCTACATCTTCTTCAGACCTGGGAGGTAACTGCCTCATCCGTTTCTCTTCCTGCCACATGTCAGCAGCTAGATGTCCACTGAGGATGGACAGGGATGCATGTGGGGGCAGACTCTTGGCTACCGTTGAGTGTAAAGCTCGCCATGAAGGTTCTCTCAAGCTGATTCCCAAGGCTCTCAAAGGCTGAAGTAAGAAGCTCCTGTAAATTGGAATCCAGGGGTGATTTTCAACTGCTGCCTGCCCCATTTACACTAGAAAATAATGCGGTCGGCTGTTGAATTTTTAAAAATATTGCCGCGACCCATCCAACAAGGCCGAAACAGGTGGAAACCTACTTGACGATACCAATTAGGCTAATGTGCCAGCTGTAGGACCCTGTTTGCAATTTTTAGTACCAATGGGTGGAGCACATGCCATGTATGGCCTGCCCCCTTAGTACAAAGCCTTCAACGGCCCAACCTGCAATCCTTAAAGAGACTGCTAGAGGCCAATCATAAAATAGCTTCTAACACTATTTTGTGTATTTTTGTTGGGCAAGAGTGCAGGTTTCCACAAGACGCTCACATAGCTGCAGAAATGTCAGATCTGCACTTCTCCATACCATGCAAGGAGCTCTGAAGACTCACTAAGGACAATATGAAGTGCTTCTGCTGTTAATAAGTTCAGTTGTGTGTATAGCCTCTGTAAGGCATGTATGAGTGGAACCCACAGCTGATATGTTCACCTTATTGCTGCTCATCTGTTACCATCTCCATTTGCTGCTCCTCATGTACTCGGTGCTTCACCAGGTGATACTTTCTGAAACTCTCTTTCAGATTGCCCTGGTGGACGTATGTGAACTTGTGCTTAAGGGTTCGGGAATGCTTGACAGGTGCTTATGAGGTGCCAGCTTCCTGCTTAGGGACATTGCCTTGGGAGGCCCATACACAAAGAGAAAATGAATGCGTGTCAGCAGGAAAGTTTCAATGCACAGGAGGAGGCCAATAAGATATCATGCTGCTGCTGGGCAGTTGTACCAGCATGTTAATGAGTGAGTGAGCTTGAAAGGAAAATGAGAACAAGAAATGAAAGAGATGTCTTACCTTGTTGTGATGCTATAAAGCCACCAAGCTCTCCCTCACACACTATGGCCTGCACCCCGATAATTTGTAATGCAGCTTCTTCATGGCAGGTGAGGTGATGCAAGTAAACATGGCTGCCACCAATCCAGGTTCTCTCTTGGTGGTTGTGGACAATCTTCTGCTTTAAATACTGACAAACATACACTTGCAGCATTTGGATGTAACAGGAAGTGTACCTCAGTGCCCAGCCTACATTTCACCTTGTGTCAAGGGTTGGCTCCACAGCTTGCAAGCATTTTGAGGTACCATTTGCACTTGGAGGTAAAACATGCAACAGCTGTGTGAGGTAATGGCGACCTTCCCTTTGCCAGCCCCCAATTTCCAGCTAACGTATAACAGGCATGGTAGTTTGGGTGTACAAGATGTGAGAATTTGTATCAGTACTTTTCATGCTGCATTCCTGACGTCACAACATGTTGGGCTTTCAATGCTTCTTACACACTTACTACAGGTATTCATTTGATTTGCTTCAGAACAACTTGCATTTATTAATTTGTCTTTAACATGCTAAAGTGCTTCACAGAGGTGTAACCAGAAATTGGATACCGAGCCATTGAAGGAGATCTTAGGAGTGATGGCCAAAAGCTTGGTCAAGGAGGTGGATTTTAAAGAGCATCTTAAAGGAGGAGAGTGAGGCAGAGGGGTTTAGGGGAGGAATTTCAGAGTGTGGTAGGCATATGGTGAAGCAAAGGGAAGGGGGAGTGCGTAAGAGTCCAGAATCAGGAATAGAGAATTCTGAGTGGGGGGAGAAGGTTGTAGGGCTGGAGGAGGTTACAGAGATAGGGAGAGGTGAAGCCATGAAGGGATTTAAACACAAGGATGAGAATTTTAAATTTGAGGCGCTGGGGACTGGGAGACAATGTAGGTCGAGGAGGACAGGGGTGAAAAAGAAGCAAGATCCGATGCGGTATAGGACACAGGCCACAGAGTTCTGGAGGAGCTGAAGTTCATGGAGGGTGGAGGATGGGAGGCTGACCGGGAGTGCATTGGAATATTCAAGTCTGGAGGTGACAAAGGCATGGATGAGTAGTTAAACTATAGCCAACTGTACTTTGGTACTCTTCCTCAGGCCAGAGAACTTCTTTCTTATTGGCTCTCATGACTTGTGGACATGGCAGACTACATTCACTCTGTGGGCAACCTTTTGTCCTGCTTGCCGCACATTGACTCTGGGAGGATGGTTTCCCTTTACTAAGAAATGGAGATCTTCCTCTGTTGCACCTCCTCAAGTAACACACCGAGCGACTAATCATTGAAGGGGGCAAATCTGGCACTCGGCCCTTGGTGACATTCCATCAGCGTTGCAGTGCAGTGGTGATGGTTCAAATGATGCTTTAATAGTTTGCTTCTTATTCCTTGACAGCCTAATTATGTTTTTATGGGAATGCATTTATGTTCCTTGGTGGTCTTCAGAAGCTCATGTTCTGAACTACAAATTGCTATATTTTACTAGCTTTGATGCCAAATTATGCTTCCTCCACCAAAAAAAAAATTCTACTGCAAACAATCTAAAAAGCTGTTGATTAAGTCCAGTTTCCTTTCCTGTGAGGTGCAGCATTACGAATCTCTGCCCCTTTTTCCTCTGCCTCAAGTCCCAGAAACTAGTGCACATGGGACAGTAGGCAGAGGAGAATTAGCCCCAATATCACACGATTTCAAAGTGCTCTTGGCATCACAGCAGTAAATCATATTGCAGGTGACTGCAGTGACCAAATTATTTTCATCTGTGTTCTTGTCCATAAAGGTTAATTAATCAATGCCACATTCCCAGTACAGAACAAGGAATCAAAGATCGGGCTGCAGTACAGTAGCTCTAATTCTTCAATGTGTTGCCTTCAAATATGGCTCCCCCTGGGATTCTGGGCGGGTGAATTTACCCTATAGTGCCTTATTATCGCAGTTCTCAAAGATATCTTGATAATTATAGCCTAGAAATTACTGTTTCTGATATTCACATATTTGTATGAGGTTCCTTTGTCTGCAGTTCCAACAGGAGCATTAACCGTGTTAAAGTGAACGGGCTATACAGCCATTAAAATAGCGGACATTGAAGCCTGGATTTTATGCTGCTGGCTACCTGTTGTAATGGTTTTAATTGGATGTCCAGAAGTGGAAAATTGATGGAAGTTCCATTTTTCTGGAAGTTTCTGAAAGTCGGGGGGGGGGGGTGGTGGCGGGGTGGTGGAGTAGAGCAGTGTTGGAAGAGCTTGCCTGAAAGAGGCAGGCACTTCATTAGCATATATATTTGAGGGTCGGGGCATCCTGCACACCATTTCCCAACATTGAGGCATACAAGACATCGGGAAAGATTTTCAATTGCCAGTTGCCCGATCCTCACCTGAAAAATGGGTGGCTGGCAGTTGATGATTGGTTGTGGGTGGTTGGAGTGGGGGTGGGGGGGGGGAGGACACCGTAGCCACTCCATTGACACCAAGGCCTACTTGATGCAATTCTTAGGTGGACCTGTAAATGGCCGAGCAGCATGCCTGCATGTTGCATGGAATGTCTAAGGAAGGTGTAAGACCCCAATTGCAATTTGCAGGTACAAATGGGTGGAGCAGTCTAACCAGCGGTTCTTAAAGGGACCATTGCAGGCTGCCCAAAAAATGGCCAATACAATTTTTAATTTTAATTCTTGTGGGGCCTCCTGCTCCTCATGGACCCACAAGAAACTCCATCCCACTGCTGGCCCGTTTGAGCCCCTCCAAGAACCAGCTCAAACCATCCAGACCCGACTTACCAGCTGATTCAGCCTAGAAGATGGGTGATTTCCCACCCTCTCAGAACCAGTGAGCTGCAGTGGGGTGCCTGTCTGGAAAACACAGCTTGCCAGCAGCATTTAAATGAGGCCCGAATTGAAAATGTTTTGGATCAAGCAGAAGTCAAAGATCACCCTCAACAAGTCAAAAATCAGGGTTGCCAGGGAATCACATGTGGAAGTAGTTGATTTATAAGGCACAAGTAAGTAAAGCACAATCCTTTATATTTCATTCATTTTTGTTAATTTTTTTTTCTGCTTGCACAGGTTCTCTCAAGCCTTGGTGCCAATTGTTCAACTCGCCGCCCCCCATCACCATTACGAGATAAATGGGTTGCTCAATTGGAATCCTCCCATCTAAAGTCTTTGGAAGAAGACCAATGAAGGGATGCCACACAGGTCAGGCTGTATGAGAAATGCTCTGTGTTCACCTGCTTGAACCCTCACACCCACATTGGCAGACAGAAGTCGCCAAACTTCACATTGGCAAACAATTAGTGCATGTAGAGGCTTCTATTCCCAAAGAATGCTGGGACTACAAACCCAAAGGCACCACTAAGATAGTTGAATGTCTTAACTGTAATCATAGAATCATAGAAGTTTATAACATGGAAACAGGCCCTTCGGCCCAACATGTCCATGTCGCCCAGTTTATACCACTAAGCTAGTCCCAATTGCCTGCACTTGGCCCATATCCCTCGATACCCATCTTACCCATGTAACTGTCCAAATGCTTTTTAAAACACAAAATTGTACCCGCCTCTACTACTGCCTCTGGCAGCTCGTTCCAGACACTCACCACCCTTTGAGTGAAAAAATTGCCCCTCTGGACCCTTTTGTATCTCTCCCCTCTCACCTTAAATCTATGCCCCCTCGTTATAGACTCCCCTACCTTTGGGAAAAGATTTTGACTATCGACCTTATCTATGCCCCCCATTATTTTATAGACTTCTATAAGATCACCCCATAACCTCCTACTCTCCAGGGAAAAAAGTCTCAGTCTATCCAACCTCTCCCTATAAGTCAAACCATCAAGTCCCGGTAGCATCGTAGTAAATCTTTTCTGCACTCTTTCTAGTTTAATAATATCCTTTCTATAATAGGGTGACCAGAACTGTACACAGTATTCCAAGTGTGGCCTTACTAATGTCTTGTACAACTTCAACAAGACATCCCAACTCCTGTATTCAATGTTCTGACCAATGAATCCAAGCATGCCGAATGCCTTCTTCACCACCCTATCCACCTGTGACTCCACTTTCAAGGAGCTATGAACCTGTACTCCTAGATCTCTTTGTTCTATAACTCTCCCCAACGCCCTACCATTAACGGAGTAGGCCCTGGCCCGATTCGATCTACCAAAATGCATCACCTCACATTTATCTAAATTAAACTCCATCTGCCATTCATCGGCCCACTGGCCCAATTGATCAAGATCCCGTTGCAATCCTAGATAACCTTCTTCACTGTCCACAATGCCACCAATCTTGGTGTCATCTGCAAACTTACTAACCATGCCTCCTAAATTCTCATCCAAATCATTAATATAAATAACAAATAACAGCGGACCCAGCACCGATCCCTGAGGCACACCGCTGGTCACAGGCCTCCAGTTTGAAAAACAACCCTCTACAACCACCCTCTGTCTTCTGTCGTCAATCCAATTTTGTATCCAATTGGCTACCTCACCTTGGATCCCGTGAGATTTAACCTTATATAACAACCTACCATGCGGTACCTTGTCAAATGCTTTGCTGAAGTCCATGTAGACCACGTCTACTGCACAGCCCTCATCTATCTTCTTGGTTACCCCTTCAAAAAACTCAATCAAATTCGTGAGACATGATTTTCCTCTCACAAAACCATGCTGACTGTTCCTAATCAGTCCCTGCCTCTCCAAATGCCTGTAGATCCTGTCCCTCAGAATACCCTCTAACAACTTACCCACTACAGATGTCAGGCTCACCGGTCTGTATTTCCCAGGCTTTTCCCTGCCGCCCTTCTTAAACAAAGGCACAACATTTGCTACCCTCCAATCTTCAGGCACCTCACCTGTAGCTGTCGATGATTTAAATATCTCTGCTAGGGGACCCGCAATTTCCTCCCTAACCTCCCATAACGTCCTGGGATACGTTTCATCAGGTCCCGGAGATTTATCTACCTTGATGCGCGTTAAGACTTCCAGCACCTCCCTCTCTGTAATATGTACACTCCTCAAGACATCACTATTTATTTCCCCAAGTTCCCTAACATCCATGCCTTTCTCAACCGTAAATACCGATGTGAAATATTCATTCAGGATCTCACCCATCTCTTGTGGTTCCGCACATAGATGACCTTGTTGATCCTTAAGAGGCCCTACTCTCTCCCTAGTTACTCTTTTGCCCTTTATGTATTTGTAGAAGCTCTTTGGATTCTCCTTTGCCTTATCTGCCAAAGCAATCTCATGTCCCCTTTTTGCCCTCCTGATTTCTCTCTTAACTGTACTCCGGCAATCTCTATACTCTTCAAGGGATCCACTTAATCCCAGCTGTCTATGCATGTCATATGCCTCCTTCTTCTTTTTGACTAGGGCCTCAATCTCCCGAGTCATCCAAGGTTCCCTACTTCTACCAGCCTTGCCCTTCACTTTATAAGGAATGTGCTTACCCTGAACCCTGATTAACACGCTTTTGAAAGCCTCCCACTTACAGGTCGTCCCTTTGCCTGCCAACAGACTCTCCCAATCAACTACTGAAAGTAATGTTGGCTGTTTCTTCCACAGTATCCCAAGCACAGTAGTCATGCTTTCAGTGGCACTGCATGAAGGCAGGCTAGGGAGATCAGCAGTCAGTGTACCCCGGCACACAACGAGGGGTCACCAACCATACCTGTTTTCATAGGGTCCAGGTCAGCAGAAAACCAGATGCAGAGCCATTTGCTGCAAGGACAGTTACAGCTATTATTTACCCAATGACATTAAGGCCTTAATTTTCCTCTGCCAGTTCACCCTAAATCAGACACGATAGCAGCAGAAACAGTGGGGAAAATCAGACAGCAAGACTTACCGCCATGTCAGTGCCCCGATCTTGTTTTTTTTTCCTCACCCAAACTGGGACTATGTTTGCCACTCCAAGCAAATGGCGGCAGGGGTGCCAGGCTTGAGTTCCTAGTCCAGATCCCTCCTGAATGTCACTCTTATCACCACTCCTTGGAACCACCTGGTGAAAGGTGGCGGTAGACATAGGGTAACAGTGGTAATGTTCCCAAATGTTATAAATGGAGGCAGAGGGACTAATCTAGGCCTCCTCTCTCTGTAATCCCTTACCTGCTGAAGACCTCGGCTGAGGCCTTCAGTGGCAGATTTGTTCCAGTCTTCGGGTGCTGTGGCCCCTTTAATGTTTTCTTGCACCTCTTCTGGTGCTGCAGTGGGACTGCTGCTTGGGCTCCTTAGTGCCAAATGTAGTTAAGTGCTGCCTTGATGTCAAGGGCAGTTATTTTCACCTCTCCTCTGGCATTCAGCTCATGCATTCATTTCTGGATCAAGACTGTGATGACGTTAGAGCTGAGTGGTTCTTGTGAAATCAGAATTGAGCACTGATGCTCAGGCTATTGGTGAGTAGGTGTCACTTGATTTCACTATTAATGACTCCTTCCGTTACTCTGCTGATGTTTGGGAGAAGGCTGATAAGGCAACAATTGTCATGTCATAGCTGCACTGGGATGGCTTGGCCAGAGCAGTGGCTAGTTCTGATGCACAGGTCTTCAGCATTAATGTGGGATGTTGTCAGGGCTCACAGGCTTTGCAGTGTCCTGTGCACTCAGCTACTTCTCAGTGTCACATGAAGTGACCTGAATTGGCTGGACATCAGCATCTATGATGGTGGGGACCTTGTGAAAGTGCCAAGTAGAATTGTTCACTTTGGACTTTTGGCTAAAAACGCTTGCAGACACTTCAGACTTGTTTCTTGCACTCACGCACTGGGCTCTGCCATAGTTGAGGATGGGATTGTTCATGGAACCTTCTCCTCACATTACTTGCCTGTTTGTCCACCACCATTCTCAAGTGGATGTGGTAGGGCTACAGAGATTTGCTCTGGCTTATTGCTTGTGAAAATGCTTAGCTGTGTCTATATCATGCTGCTTTTGGTGTTTAGCATACAGGTACTCCTGTTGTAGCTTCATTTGGTTGGTGCTTCATTCTAAGGTATGCTTGGTACTGCTTCTGGATTATCCTTTGGGGTTGGTCTGCTGGCTTGATGGTGATGAAGAAGTAAGGGATATATTTGACCACAAGATTACCATTGTGATAGTATACATTTCTGCTGCTGCTAATGGCCCACATGGATGCCATTTTGGGCTGCTAGATCTGTCCTTAGTCTTTGCCACACTACACAAAGGAAATATGCTCACTGTGAAGACAAGACTGTCTTCACAAAAAGTGTGTGCAGGCCAGTCCTATCAATGCTATCATGGACAGATGTAAGCGAAACATATGTTAGTGAGGACAAGGTCAAGTAAATTACTCCCTTGTGTTGGTTCCCTCACCACTGGACAGAGACCCACTCTGCCAGCTGTGTCCTTCAGGATTCAACCAGCTTGGTCTTCATAGCCCAGAGGCTGGTTGTATTATTCCAACTGCTGCCCCAGCTGATATTAGCTAATTCACAACAGACCAGGAAGTGAGCCTAGAAATTTCTGACCTGTACAACTTGGTGCTATACTGGGCAGTACCTTTACGCGCTGGATCACAGGGGAGACTACAATGATGCTCTTAATGTGCACATTAAAGGTGAAAGAAGGTTTACTTCTGGCACCAAAATTATCTCACACTATTTAGATAGTGTTTTGAAACAGATGTAATCAGAACATACCTGACAACTATAATGTAAACAAAGCTTTTGTATTGTCTCTAATCCAGATCATTACAAAGTGAAAATACCAAGTTAAGTGCTGACATTGTACCAATTTTGGACTTACACAGTAAAAATTTAGAAGAGACATAAATCCAATTAATTTTAAAAGAGTTAACACCTTCACTAAAATAGCATATATGGGATATTTCAGACAATCACATTAAATATTCTTATGCCAGTATCCTGCAACATAATTTCAGGGCCATATTTTTTGTGGAATTTTGTGCTCATCAAGGTGATAAAATCACTGCTACCAAATAAATATTTTGCCAGTGGTACCCAATATCAGCACTAAGCACTGCCTGGTAAATTTGCCAGTATTACGCCTTAATACCAACTTCAACTGCACCATCTTACAGCATTCCTACAATGGCCACCTTTGTACCAAATTATAGATGGTTTTGTGCTGTGGATTTGCACATACTGGGAACTGAGATGGCACAACTTATTTTCCATTTGACCTACATTTGGCAAAAAGGAGAATTTCATCCCATCTCATCCATGTGAACTGCATTTGAATCCGGAACCAAAATGAAAAAGGACAATTGCAAGCCAATGCACCACACAGGACTTTGAGAATAAAAGGATATCAGTTCTGTGCAGTGTTTAACTCAGTGCATTCTGTGATCTGCCAACCTGCACCGTACAGACTTAACTGTTACAGTTTAATATAAAAGTAGACTGATGAAAGGCAAAAGTTTAAGTACTTGTATAATTATTGCACTTGTTGAGACATATTGAAGTTTAAAAGCCATGTTTGTGCTTGTACAGGAAAAGCCACAAGAACAACTTAATAAAATGAAAACTGTTTATATTTTTTTCATTTCAATCAATACATCATATAATGTATTAAAATGGAAAGGTACAAAATTTGAAATAAATATTTTCTGATTCATGTATAAATCTTTTGTCCAGATGATTTTATCTGTTCATGTTACAATAAAACATTTTAAATGGCATTTAATTTTTTAAAAATGTGTTCTGTGAAACAGAACATTAACAAATACAACAAAAAAATTTGTTTTGGCGTGATGTCTTGACACACTACGTTCCCCAAAACCACGTAAATAGTGGTGAAAACAGTAGAATTTGAATTTGTTAAATAAACATACTTTTAAAACTGCAATTTCCAATCAGTCTAAATAAGCAAGCCATGTTCTGCACTTAGGATATATACATTCATTAATGTCCAAGGGAAGACAGCCACAGACATTGAAAGTGATGGTGAAGGTCAAGAGACATTTTTTTTATGGCTGCAGTAACTTTACATTCAAAGAACAAAAATCTAAAGATGAATAATTTGAGAAACACACATTTAAAAAATACTTGAATTAAACCAAATCTTAAAGGTCGCTCACCTCATTATTTGCTCAGAATGATGCTTAGGCTTGAGCAGAATGAGTATTGCACTGTGTGTATGTGGATTCCCAGGACTTTAGATTATAGCATTCTCAATTCAGCTCATCAGACAACCTTTGGGGTATAAATTCGTATGCATTACACCCAATGTGCAGGTGTTGGCCCCACTGCTAAATTTGTGGGGCCTTTTTTGAAGCACCCCAGGCAGAAGGCTAAAAAAGGCATTAGGCCCATTAAATATTTAAATTAGGAGCCTAATGCCTGTTGAAGGGCCCCTTGCTGAAATGAATCATCGACGAGCAGGGCAGGCATCGGGCCTGCCCCTCTCAGGATTCTTCAGCGTGGTGTCCACCAATGAAAGGTAAGTTTAATTTTTTTTAAAACTGCTCCTGACACCATAGGAGTCACAATTGCCCTCCCCCAACTCCCCCCGTAGCCCGCTCTAATCCCCACTCCTGGAACTTACCTGAGGGCAGCTGCTGACATTGTTTTCTTCGCCGAGTATGCTGATGAGGCTCGAGGAACAATTTCCATCGATCCACGGGCCTCTCAAATGTCCCCAAAACCAAAATCCATCTCTTTGTGTTTACGGCAATATTTTAAGCATAAAGAATAGGCTTGATGTGCCAAAAGTGGGACTACAGCTTAGAAATTAATTTTGGTGGTATTAACAGACAAATGCTTAATACATTCATATAATACTCCTTTGTCCATTATTTTAACCAGTTTATTTTAAATGGGTTGATATCGCCACTAAAATAATGTACAGAGGAATGTAATGTGAACCTGTTAAGTGTTCATCTGCTAATATTGGCAACAATGATTTCTAGGTCTAGAAGACGAGGCAACAGGCCATGAATGATAAAGTGCTTAATAAAACACACCCCCAAGGAAAAATATTCAGTGATGTCAGAATCTAATATCATAAATAAAGGGAATTATCAGATTTTGTAATTTTACTGTAATGATTTGCTGTAGTTTTTGTGTTAGGTCCTACCTCACTTTGTACTGTTGGATTATGAAGGCGTGATGCCATGCACAAGAAATACATCAATTCATCAAAACATTTTTTAAAGAGAGCTATTTTCAAATGCAATTCTTTCTGTTGATAATTTTTCCTATAAATTAAGACTCAGTACGGATTAGCAGCCATCTGTAATGTCTGTTAAACAACTACAATAATCCAAAAGGATTCCATGCAAATTTGACTAGAATTACAATTAAATAATACAAAAGCTATGTATGATATTTGTAATCTTTGGTGCCTGTTTGCTACTAAAGCTTTTGGTCAATTTGTTCTGCGGGGAAAATAATGACTTTTTTGTCCATTATCTGCATGTGTCCTTTCACCATTTTGTAGAGGAGAGAATTAAATTATTTAAGTAGCACAGATTTGCTTTATCAAATGTGGTACCCTTATATCTCAATGAAATAAAAGACCTTTTTAGAATTTGGTTTAACTCAGTTGACTACACCTCACTGAAAAAGTTGCTATTGAACACAACAGAAAAAAAAATACTGTGGTTCTTGGACAATAATTTGCCAAAGACCGCTTTAATTTCCACAACCTGGTTTTAAGGAACAGTATTAAAGTACAGTAGATGAACTTAAGAAAAACCCTAGTTGGAGACAAGATGCAATAAAAGGATAAAAGAGTTATTTTCTGGTCAACAACCAATCACCATTATAGTCAAAATGAAACCATCCTGTGCACTGAAGACCTCAACAACATTTCTCAACATTTCACTAATTACATCTGACCATGCAAGATTACACAAACATCTTAACTAGTTTTAAACTTTTAAACACTGACATTATGCAATTTTTCATAATTATACTGGTTAAAGTAACAGCTAATAGCTGTCAAATATCAGATACATCATATACATATATTTTTTGTTTTTTGTATATAGAATCTGGACAACACAACATTACATATATTATAGAAAACAGTTCCTTCTCAAAGAATAGGAAACGTTTTTGCTACCAAATTAAGTTTACATTAAATAATACAAAATACAGTACAATAAGGATCAACTGGCTCAAAACTTAATATACATCCACATTGCTTAGTGGCCTTTAAAAAGCTAATAAAGGACTAGGCAATGACACAGCACATATAAGGCATATTGTCAAAATATAGAAGCATTAACATCATGCTGTCTGATTCCTATTAACATTTCCAACTTTTGTGGGCAAATTATTAACCATGGATCCTGTTCACCCATGATGCATTGTATCCTGACATCCCCCTGGGCAATTCATATGCGCATGGTGATGAAAGACTAATAGTAATTTTGACTATTTGGACATCTATCTGAATTTTTTTTTCCTGTACCACAAACTTTGGTGAAAACAGCTTATACAGCACCACTGTTAATAAATGCTAGGTTATTTTCTAAAATAATTTCTTCTTCATATTTCATCTTTAAAGTCTTAAATTTGGGCTCTACAAATGTTGAGCCTGGTATTAGTTTCGTTGACCTACATGAACTGACAACCACATTTTGTGTTGGATGAGACTGATACAGACAAATGTGTTTTTTTCGGTTGTCATCATGAAAACGTTATAAATCCAAATTGCATCAGAACTATTGATTAATCTATGATGTTACTGTTTGACGATGAGGTGAAGTTATCTCCAAACTAGCCTTGAGCAACTAATCCACAACTCAAGTTAACAGTTGGTAGGATTTTGAAGAGCATCATGTCAAATTGTATAACTGGACTGAAACATTTGTTCAAAAATATTAATTTTTGTTAAAGATTGGGCATGCCAGTTCCAGATGAACTTCTAAGAGAAATAATCAAATGGATAAAAGTATGGGGTCACTGTTGCAATCTAGTAGAAAAATGACACAAAGATGCCAAATATAGGTAGCTGATTCCCTTACATTGGTAACCCATTTCAATAGGATTAGCTATGCCCATCACAATCAATACTAATACCCATAATTCAATTTTGTCACTGTTTTGTAAATATTGTCTTTACATTTGAGGAGTTGCCCAGACTGACAGTACTTGAAACAATGCACGTGGTTCTTGTGAATCTAAAAATCCTATTAGAACTTATTTTTAAATTGTTTAAACAGGTCTGTTCGCACTGCTTCCAAAGCAGTAGAAATTGGGGTCCAATGATTTTAAACAATATAAATATTTTCTTTAAAGATAATTGAACAATAACATTACAGTCAAGAGACAGGCCTTACATTTTAACCATTACTATGCAGATACCATCTTATTAGAATGAATAAAAGTTTCACATATAATTCATCTGCAGTTGCTAATGTTATATATTGAGTATCTCTGACTTATGCACCAATTATTGAGAAATTCAGCACAGTAAAGGTTAAAAGAACAAATATATTGTTTTACATTTACAAAATTATACATTACAATCACTTTTTACAAACAGCTTTCTTAATTAATTAGTAACTCCTAAATACAAAGAAAGAAGATACAAAAATCACAAATTAATCAACAAACATCCCAATTGATTAAGGTGTTGCATCACTCCATTGTGCTCTATAACTTTTATATAATTGATTAAGAATCTTCTTTTAATCATAATGTTAAATTATCAATTTAACGGACATTTGTACGTTGAAGTGAAAATAGATAATGTACACTGTAATGACAGTTACGTCAAAACAATTGGATTGTTTTCTATTTGGGGCTATGACTTTCATACCAAAATAATTAGTAAACTGTAAATAGAAAATTGAGATGATAACAGCATCATCTACACTTTAGATACTGCTACCATCACATAATTAAAGTGTCAGAAGTAATTTTGTAGTGTAATGTTTGGCTTCCTTTTGCAAACAAGCCCTCTGTTGTTTTCTGTGCATAAAATAAACACAGCTTCTGCTTGACTGAGAGGGAACAACTCGGCTGTGTACTATTGTCATTTGATGTATGATAGCAACAGGCTAGTAATAGAGACTTACACCAGTACCTAGTTTACCATCACTGTTGTACTATTAGGGATCAATACAGATCATAAGCTTCTAAGTAAGTCAGCTAAATAGTTTTTGAAACCGATTTTATTTTCTTTATATTTTTTGCATGAATTTCTGGTTGTTACTTCTCAGAGAAGCTAGTAGCCTGAAATGACCAGACAATCGGAGCTACAAATTGGCATGTGGAACTGCTAGCAAGCACCAGTATGACTTTTTCTGATAGCATTTGAATGTAGTTATCTTCACTGAGAAATGTGCTTTGGATACATTATGAAGAATTTTTTTAAAAATTGCAATGATTATGTTTAGCCCTAAATTCCACTCTAACTTTAGATGATTCATAAAGAATATAAAATAAACTTCTTTGCAGCTAAACATTGTTTGCACTGCAAATATTCAAGATATAAATCAATAGGCAAAATAGCTATGATGGAGCACCATAAATTCTGTCTTGTTTGAGATCAGAAATGAAGGCAAATACTGCAGTATCCCTTTGGCAGTTGTTATTATGCTTATACCTCGATATTATAAATTAAGTCTACGCTGGACTGTTTTATTACTACAGTAGTCTCACAAAATTGGACCATTCCATTCCATAATTTGTATCAGGAGGTTTGTAGTTGGTATTTTTTGAAGAGTTGCCTACAGTATATAGGGTGGTTAACATAAATAAAACGGCAATAATTTAAGGTTGTAATGTACAAGTTCTGAATTTCTAGCCCTTATTAAAATAGCACTTTAAACAGAGGAAAATATCTATTCAGGGATGGCTCTGAGGATTTGTATCAAGAGTCTTTTCTCACATATTAAAATACAAGTACTGTATTTGCTTCATAATTAGTTGTACCTGAGTAAATCCCATTGATCATACTTACTAATGAGGAATTGTGTAACCTGCACCAGGTATAAGACATACCATATGCTTTGCAAGGTGTGTGTGTGTGTGTGTGTGTGTGTTTATGTGTGCATGTGACATAACAGTCATTTGCATTTCTAAATGAAGTATAAGGTAATTTATTGTTTTGCATGTGTCCATTTTTCACATACTTAGCAAGTTTTGCAGGTGATTGTACAGTTCATCGTGATTTTATATTAAAACATATAGCACAGACTGCTGCCATGACAGAAAGGATGTTCTTTACAGCATATCAGTTGGTCTCCTGTGATGATGCTCATGTGATACTTGCAGCTGACAGTAAAAGCAATGCAGATTTCAGAACTCATTCTGCCAATCTGATTACTGGTGGTTTATAGAATCTGTTTTGGTTAGATCTAGATTAAAACTATAATTATTTCAGAACTACTCACACTGGAAGGCAGTAAAAATAGGGCAAACATTTCTATATCAAATAGGGAGCACAATGGATTCATGAGAAACTGTCCCCTGAAAAAAATCCACCTGGTTACACATTCATAAAATGTGCAGTAAAAGCAGTTGAAAGTTCTCAAGTGAATTGGACCAGATTGGATAGGTGGATGAAGGAAAAGGGGTTTCAGGATTATGCGAACTGCATGGGTGAATGTAATTAGAACTATATCCTCACGTGGAAGATAAATGCCAACACGATCTGGTTGGGCCAATAGGCTTGTTTCGGTGTTGTATCTTTATGTATTTCTATGAATTACTATTGTATAGGAGAGTTACCCTAAGAGGTACTGACCACATCTGTGAAGATAACATAAAGTTAACTCATTTCCATATATTAAAAAATTATATAGCAAAGTTGGATTTTAAAACATCAAACTAACATTGTAAAAAGTCAGGAATATCAGTGTTACGTAAAAGTGATTCAAAGCTTTCTTATGAAAATCCATTCGTTAATGACCTATAGACAAAGAATTTTTAATTAATTATAAAAGAGTATAAATAGCTTTACCCATCAGATTTTTTCTGTAACATAACTTTGCTTCATAATTTCAGATAGTAATTAAATGGTATAAGGTGTGTATAGCAATATAGCCTCTACCAGTTCACCAAATTAAAAAATATCTTAGAGCATCACAACTGCTGGATTCAAGGAACAAGTAACACTGGGACTGAAGTCATATAAACTGTTTGCAGAGCCAACACTTTTAGCTAACAGGCAATTAGTCTGTGGAATTATTTAATTTTGATATGGAGCCCCTGCAAGTACATTACTTTGGACCACAAGCAGAATATGTTGATTCTTGTAAGTTTTATTTTAACCATATCCAAAACCGGAGCAGTATAGTAGCTACAGCATTTGAATGCTTAACTAGACAAGAGTTTGAATCGCAACTCAGCCTCAGCTTTCCTCAGGTAGCTAGAGATATCAATAGATTGGATTCCCCTATCTTCCTAAGGTTAGCCTAGATATAAGAAGAGCAAGAAGAAGTAGGGTTCTTAATCTCAGTTTAACTGCTTAATCTTCTAGGCATCTTTATTTTGATTTTTAAAGATTTTTTTTGCGTAACTTGTTGACCAGTAAGTGACCTGCAAAACAATTACACTAATAAGCAATTACAAGGCAATTACACTAGGTTAGTAACTGATATGAAATTCTGTTATGCCAGCAGTCTTATGCTATTGCCACACTGACCTTAAGAAGTGAGCTAGAATGGACATGTGCTGTAACATTGGTTGAAGAAATAACAGAACCATAGTGTCGATGCTGGGTGAGAAAAAAAATAAATTTCAGTGTGATTATCATTTGTTCCCTCAAGGTATGGTAGACTTCAATATTCACATTCACAGAACAAATAGTAGAAAGAGAATTGGACATGGGAATGCCATAATACAACACATGCAGAAAAGGGTTATTTGACTTAATGGTATGATATGCTCTTAAATGGTTGCAGCAGAACAGGGATTCAAAGCCAGCCGAGATCAGATGAAAGTTTGCTCTAACTCCATAATTCATCAGTAATTGAAACTGATTTAATAATTGAAGAGGTGAAATGGGTCATATTTATCCTGTAATCTTGGGAAAGAAGACTGAGCAAAGTATGGTCACATCATAGAGCTCAGGTTGTGAACCAATTCAACACAGATTTGCATTAGTTTGTGAGCATGATAAATTATAGTCTATGATATATGTTATTTTAATAAGAGTGAAGTACATGCAGCTTCAAAACCGTAAATTTAAAATATAACATGCACATTAGTGAAGTTAAATTGTTCCTTTACAGTAAATGTGAGCTACTTAGTGATTGTAATAGAAAACCAATTTAAAAATATTATTTACTTTTTGCAAAGCCTTAGTTTTGCAAGGTGAGAAGCTAGTAACTATGAGTAGATTGTTAATAATTAAAAGATAAAATTATTGCTGCACAAGGAAATTAATATTAAAGAACTCAATGTGAATTTTCTAAATTCCTCAGATTAATTTTAAGACTGATTTAAAGATCATTGAAAGAAGTTATAAGATTCTGCTTTTCTGTTATAAGCCTGACCTAAAAACAAACTGCATACATTACAAAAAACAAGATTCCAGTACAAAGATTTACTATTTCCTGCAGCTGAGCTGGAATCGACATTTTCTGCATAATTAAGAGATTCCGTGAATATGAAGAGAAATTAAGCATTTTATCACTCGAGACACTGATTTCCAGATCCTGAATTGGGTATTCTGTTGCTCATTATCAGAGAAACAATGCAAAAAATAAGAGCTTGAATTATCATTACGAATAGGTTGTAATCAAAATCTAATTCAAGTATTTATCCATTGTTATGTTCTAAGTGAATTGGGACATTGAGACTTTTTCAGTATAATCAGTCTAACTACGTTTGAGTTCATTATAAATAGGTTCCACTGTACTTGTATTTTAATCTTAATTTCACAAGGGAAAGACACAGCTGTCTAAGTTATTTTTCAGTATGGGAAATATGATAAATTACACACACATCATGATTGGATTGTAGCAAAATAAAGTTTGTGTTGTTAGTTATAATGTGACTGTCTTCTAACCCTGTTATTTAAATCATATAAATAAATGACTCGTTAAATGCAATTGTGTTTCAAGGAAAGGCATATAGAACTTATTTTGTGCACCATAGAAGTCTGCTGAAATGGAAGGCCAGCCTAACTGTAAAGGTGTCACACATGTTGTTGATCATGTGCATTTATACCTGAAAAAGATTGAATCTTAGCAGTTCAGATGAACGAATATGTGTGGTCTCGACCAGACAAAACATTAATAGTTAAAAATTGATTAAATCTTTTTATTTTATTAGTGCTTTGCATAATGTTAATTTGTCAAGTACCATTTGTAAAGATAGTAATGGAAAACAATGGCAGCACAGACTGCATTTTACAGGCAATGTTCCTTGTCGTTTTGGAACATTTTTGCATCAAACACTTCAGGTGGACAGAAAATGAAGTTTTCAAATTAATAATATATTTCTGTAGATAGTGCACAAAGGAGTGACATGGCCTCAATCAAATGAAATATTTGGAAGCTTATTTTCAAGTATTCACAACTTTTTCTGATATCTTTTATCATCGATTCCAGGTTACAACTACAATCTACTACCTGATTCACAATTCTACCTTCTGCAGACAGTTAATGTAATACACAAGAAGAACTGACAAAAAACTTCATTTGTCAATAGTTACAGAGACCACTTACTCAATTTATTGATAACCACGTCCCAATACAAGCTCTCTGTGAAAAAGCACTTAACATTGCTTAACTTTTTTTATGTTACTCTATATGCTATTTATAGTTATTATATATTGTATATACTGATTGGATTGTTGAGTTTCGGGACATGAAATATGAGACTCCAAAAAGACATTCCAAAATGATTTAACACCATAATGTACTGTTAGTAATGTAATTTCTCATAGAGCATACTGGACAGTGTGCTTTAAGAAAAATAATGTAGGCAAAACGGTATCAGCATATATAATGTAAAGGACGCCACAGAAGGAAATGTGGTATACGTTACAGGAGTTGTTTTTTATAATTGGTATCTAGGCGATTGGAGCTGTCTACACCAGACAGCCCATTAGAATGTGAATCACTGGTGCAGTTACTTGGCGTCATTGGTCTTTCCCTAATACACACTAGAAAACTGATGCAAAATTGCAGTTATTTAAAGCAGGAACATAACTTCTTGTGTATTTCTAATACTATTAGCTCAGGTCATAATTTCTATACAGAGCTGTAATATTCATATAACTGATTGTAATTGTTGCAGGGGCCAGTCAAGACTGTGATCAGTGAATATTATATAACTTTGTGATTTATTGCAAAAGCAAAAATAGTTTTATTTACTTACTATCTACCAATGAACTTTTAAATTTCAAATAGAAAATAAATACTAAAACCACAGGAAATCAGATAAATTATAATGAGGTAGATACAACTACAATAAAGTAAAACTGAAACTATATTGAATTGGAAAAGAAATCTGGCACAGTTAGAAGGTGCCATTTCATTATTCAAGATCACATTAAGTCACCATGAACTAAATATATATACTTCAAGAAAAAGTCACTGTAGCATTTTCACCTTGTTGATACGAGATAATTGTAAGAAAAACTGTTTGAATATGGGAAAAAATTACTTAGAATTTGGAAGTTGGAGAGACTGGAAGATTGCATAGTTGGGAGCTGGGGCTTCGTATCAAGGTGAAAAGAGCACTGTCAGATAAAATATCCTTTGAAAATCATTTTTGTTTATTTTTTCATTTGACTTTTTTTTAACTGTATATCTCACACAGGAAATGTATGAACAGTACACACATGCTCACAAACTCCTGACATTTACAGCCATATAAACATCCTTTCTTAATTACTTCATGCACAATTTTTTTTAAATAAATTTGTCATCACTTTTAAGCCTATGAATTTAACTCACAGACCCATCTCTTCCTCAGAAAGAAGGGAAAAAGCACCTGGGCAAAGTTCAGCTTCACATGGATTGCTGCAACTTGAAATAGGAAAAAAATAACTACAGATTTCTCAACTGTCTTGAGGTAAGAGTAGTTCACTAACCAAACATACATCTGAACATATACATTACATTATAGGAAATAGCAAAGTTTTTCTTCCGTACATTATTTACAGTTTCTTTGTGTTGTTTTTGGATAAACAGCTATATCAATCTACAGTAAGGCTTCACAGGAAGTATTCGGTTTATTTTTTGTTTTCTAAAAACCATACTATAAAATTTGAGGTTCGATGTTAGCACCTTTGATTATTGATGTTGCTCCCATTAACACAGTAGCTATTTCCTGTTGAGAACCTTATTTTTTAAACATTTTTTTGTTCCTGCAGGAGAATAAGAAATTCTCCATGCAGCTGCACTAGAACCTCACATATAATATATATATATACAGTGATTCTTTTATTTTTTTACTGCACTGGCACATAATATGAAAAGGTACTGGCATTGTTGTTTGCTGTAAGTGGCTGCCTTGATAGGAGTACCATAAGCACCTAGAGAAAAGGCACCACAAGGTTGAGAAGCAAAGTGTTTTTCCTTTGTTTATTTAAAATCACATCCTAAGCTAAGATGATTTAAGAACATAGGGCTTTCATGATCAGCAGAATGAATAGTTTATCTTCATTAACACAGGCGTCACTGTAAAAGACTGCAACATTCCATGGTCAATCAGCACAAGGAAATATGGAGTGGTAGGACTCAGTTTTTTGTCTGCGTTTTCTTCAAAATGATGAGATCTGGATCTCAGCTACAGCTTTATGAAATACTCTCAAGTGGGGAGAGCTCTTATCGCTGTAGATCATAAGAGACAAAAATGGGAAAGAGGGTAGAGGGGATTTTAATTTATATTACCTACTGGCTGGTTACTAGCTGAACGTGTTTTTTTAAAAAATGTATATTGCACTAGTTAATTATAATAAGATAAAGCTTTTCACTGAAGCTTTAGCTAATAGTGGAGCCTGAAATTGGACTTTTAGTTTCTGGTGTTATTTTAACACTACTAAGATAAAATGCATCCGTGCACATCACTCATAGTTTAAAACTGTTTTGGTGTAATAATATAGCTAGGGAATATAACATCATACCTTATTAGCCCATAATTAAGCAGAGGATGATGCAAAGTTATAAGGTTCCTTCCTTTGTTGTTAATTTTGAATGTTACTATTTATTATTTTTGTACTAAAATATACTGATCCAAATATGGCTGAAAGAGGACCAGCCAACTAGAAAGTAAGTTACCTACAATGTATGTCAATACTTGAGATGCATCAAGTTTTTGTTGAACAGTATACCCACAAAGGTAAGTGCATACATTTACAAATTTATATGGTAAGTACATTGCCCTGCCTTTAAAGTAAGGTCAGTGTTAATGAATGGTATTTCTGCTACTAAAGTGCGTAACTAATCATTTGCTTTTTTTTTGAAAATGAAAGGAATAAACTAAACAATAGATGACATATGAATGAAAAGTGTCAAATGCACTTTCTGTTAACTAGTAGTAATCAATCAATATCCTATTTCTAGGAAACAAAATAACTGGGCCTTTTGTAGCTTTCATATTCAGATTTTCACATTGACAGCTTAACATGTTGGTCTGTCTGATGACAAGTCACTGTGGCAGATTGTAAAATGCAACCAGCAAATTTGCAAGTTGCTAGCACCAGTCTGAAGTGTTTGGCTTTGGCCCACTGCTGTTAAAGAGATTTCCAACTAAATGTCACTGAAAAAGCATAAAACCTGATCTATTGCCTTCTACTAATTTAAGAAATCATCTCTCGTACATTAGTTTCCTAGAAATACAACCTAAACTATTGCTGCTTTAAATTCAATTAAAATAGCAAATATATTTATTAATATTTTATGATTAATACTATTAGGATAGTTGAACTAGATTACTGGCTAACCTTGAAAGCCCTTTGGATGATTCATGATTTACTAACTAGGTCCTTCGAGTGCTGCAAAATTACAATTGCTTGCGTCTTTTACATCATGCAAATGCTGCAGCACATTTTCTTGTGTGTATAAAGATATAATGATATTACATATGATGAAATACGATGACACAAAATACTAATTTGCTTCAGTGATAAGGAACAGAAATGTGGTGATTATCAGATGGTAATGCGTGCCAGAGTTAGGTTATCTTAAAGTGCAATTTACCAACCAATAATGCATACCATATTGTTCATTACCACTATTATATAATGCCTCAGAGCATTAAACGTCAGTTTATAAAAATAAATCATACTATTTCTGTCATTAAAAAAGTACATCAATTTAGTGTGTTTGGAAATTTAGCACCCTTGCAATTTGCTGTTTCAGGGAAGGTATGCTTTTCTGTTTGCTAATACACACCTGTCAGCCAATCACACTAGGCGATATAGACGTTGGCATTATATAATTAAATTAAATTATTGTAACCCTTTGAGTGCTGAAAAGGTCTTTTCATTGTGCACTTTCAGCTAAATTACAGATTACTTTCAATATAGTAACATTACATATGATTTTTGACTGTCATTTGACATTTAATGATACCAAGGTTCTTCATGGCAGGCGGTTGATAGATTCTAACAGGAAGTGGATCTATTTTCTCAGTACACAAAGGGTTAACTTACTAAAGTTGCGTAAAGATATCGTACTAAATATTCTAGAATAACGAATCATGACTATTGTGCTAGGCAGAATTTTTTTTTTTGTTAGTGATAAGCTTCATCTTGCTTGAATTCATTAGACTCCCCAGCAAACAACAGTGCACCACAGTCTGAATTAAAAAATATTCCTCAATAATGTGGACAGATATTTCACAACATTTATACAATGACATACAGGAACTTAAAAAAATTGCAACAAGCTGTGTCATACACAATGCACATTTCTTACCAGAAGAGAAGATACAGTTTATTCGAGACATAACAGTTTGTTGATCCTCATTGTTTTGGCATAATGGCACCTATTTTTGGCTGGAACAATGTAATCTCTTTAAAAACAAATACAGCAGGTTTATTGACTTAATCTGGCCCACTTCATGTACTTGTAAAAGGATGGTAGCTGTGGTCAATATCTCCTGAACTCCTGCAGTGTGAAAAATATGTTCCTTTCTATATATAAGATTTTACAATTAAAGTACTCTAAGTGTTTTACTGAATCCTTGCATTTTTTTCATAAGATATACAGAAAAATGCTTGAACTTAAAGCAACATTCAAAATAGTGAATCAAAATTGTATTTCTAACTGTATTCACTGCAAACAGCTCTGACGTGAGTTTCTCTCTTATCAGTCGTCACATTGGCTTGGAATGAGCATTATAGTTCAATATAATATATTTGGGGATCTTTCTGGCAAAGGTCAAATGACACAATTATGAATGCAAAGATCAGTCATATTGAGTCACGTAGCAGCTGCATGTAGGAAAATATCTAAGGGTCAGAAAGCAAAGAGTAGGGGGTAAATGAATGTTTTTCAGTTTGGCAGGATATCAGAAGTCATGCGCCCAGGGATCTATGCTGGGACTTATGTTAGTTTTCCATTTATATAAATAATTTGGATGTAGGCACAAGAGGAATGATACTGAAGTTTGCTCATATCAAATTAGGGGGCATGGCAAACTGAGGAATTTGCAGGGGGATATAGACAGATTTGCAGAGTGGGCAGATCGGTGGTAGCTGTATGTCAAAACAGGAAAATGTGAAATACTACATTTTTGGAGAAAGAACAGTAAAAGGAATTACACCCTAAACAGTAAGATTCTTAGAGTGGAAGAACAGAGGTATCTATGAGTTCAGAATGCAGATGAAAAAGACCATTAAAAGGTAAATGGGATCTGGCTTTTATACATAACAACATTGAATATAAAAGGAAGGAAGTGATGTTGAACTTGTTGAATACATTTGCTAGGGCACAGTTAAAGTTCTGGGCATCACATTATAGGGAGGATATTAGAACTATGGAAAAATCAAGCAAAGGTAAATAGAATAATGCTAGGAGTGAGATGTTATAGTTATGAAGAAAGGCTCAAAAAACAGGGAACACTAAGGGTTGATCTAATGAAGGTTCTCAAAATTATGAAAGGTTTTGCGTGGTTAAATAGCGAAAGATGGTGTCCACTGGTTGATAAATCAGTAACAAGAGGTCATACTGAGGATTATCACTAGAAGATAGAAGGGTGAAGTTAGAAGAAAATTTTTTCCACACAGGTGGTTATAAGAACCTGGAATGATATACTACAACTGGCAGAGACTATAACATAATTTAAAGGGAATTGGGAAAATATTTGAAACAGAAGAACTTAAAGGGATGCAGGGAACGACCGAGAAATGGGATTAATGTTGATAGCTTCAGTTGAAGAGCTCGCACCAACAAAGGCCCAGTGGGCCAATTGCCGCCTTCAGTGCTGTAATCTTTTATCAGTCCGCAACAGATGGCTGGAAACAAGTGGTCGTACCATCCCAGCAGCTCAAAAAATATTTGGTATCCATATGGGAAAAGAAAATCTTTCAGGAATAGAAATAATAGCTAGATATGACTTTTGGTGAGATTGTGGTTAAGGTAATTTTTCAATCATGCTTTGAATTACATTACTTTCTTATTAAATGTCATTGGCTATTTATTCATCATACTGAAATGTGTAATGCTATAATTGATGATGACCTACAATTAGACACAATATAACTTAAGGATCTTGCAAGATAGAATGGAGTTATTTTATAGTCACCTATATTTCAGTTGCCACGTTATATAGTTTTGCACAGGTATATTATGAAGTTGGAATAACTCGGGGTAAAATAAATTTTAAATGCTAAATACCTTTGAATGGGAAATTACACAATTGGAATTAAAAACTACTAAGGCAGTAATGTAAAATGGAAGTGGAAATATTCTTGAGAATTAATTTTAAGCAAACACAGCAAAAGCATTATCAAACATTTAAATGTACTTATCGGCTTGATGGGCTGAATAGCATGTTACTGTGCTACAATATTCTATGGTTCTAATCAGTTTTATTAATTAGAAGAGGTTTATGTCACTGATGGACAGAAATAATAAATAAAATTGTGGTTTACAAACAAAACATATTCAAAACATAAATATGGAAAACATCCATGTGTTATCCTACTGATTGGGCAGCATGTAGTATATGTATTTTCATAAATATGGTATATTTTCCCACTGGGAATATGCATAAATACAACTGCCTCACAGCACCTGTTATATAAGTATGTAATCATTTTCTTTGTGGAATCAGTGATTCAATGATTGGGCTTGTTAAGTAGCACAGAATGGGTGTTTGAAGCTGCCTATTATGTAGTGCAGTGGGATGCACTAAATACTCCTCACTTTTACCTAATGCCACACATTTAATGAAAAGTTTTCTACTATGAACAATCTATGACATAGCCCAAATAGTTCTGCTCAGTACTTGATCACTGCCTGGCTCATAAAAAAAGAAACCATTGGATTTTGATGGATGGCAGGTGAAAATGTTACAAACTACTAACATTACAATAGGTTGTTTAGAACTATAAAACATCTTCTGTTTGATAAACCAAACATGGTGGATGAACTACATTACTGCACAGGGAGATGTCCTTTACTGAAACAGATTGAAAAAAAGTTTGCGTGGATAATTAAACCCTTGCTCAACATATTGGTTATTTGAAGTGTATGATGAAGGGAGAGGGACTGTTTTGGTGGAAAACAAATTGGAAATGTTTTAAACAAGCTTGGAGAAGTTCTATCATGTCAAATTGCTTGGGATACGTGGTGGCTGACAATGTGAATGTGCTTTTGCTAAAAGTTCACACTTTTTAAGCGTGAAAGGAAGTATCTTGCGAGGTATGATAATTTAATTAAGTTAGATTATTTTGACATATGCGACAAAGCTATTATGTCCATTGAGTCATACTAAACGGACTAAAAACAGAGCTGTATATAGCCAAATATCTAAGCTGTATCTTCCCTGCACAGTGAATAGCATTGTGACAATTGTCATATTAGACATTGCTTCATAGCAGTAAAATCTCTATCCACATTATTCAAGGAAGCCTTTAAGTCTCCTAAGTCAAAGCTATCTGGGAATCTCTGCACCAGAATACACCTGAGCTGCACAAGGAAGTCATAAGAGTAACCCTTTTCCAGAAGTTTGCATGCACGTTCCTCATGCAAAGGCCTGATTAGGCACACAAGGGCTAAAAAGAAAGCTAGGCTGTTGTAGGCTGTAAATTGGCTTATTGAATCTCACCATATGGCTTTGGCCAGAGTATTTTGGCCTGTCCCTGTATGGCAGACGGTTGATGGATTTAACATGGATAAAAACCTGCTATATAACACTGTGGCTCATGTTGTTGTAACCAATTAAAATTCAGGTATATTCAGGTAAAGAAAAACTCCAGTTTTTCCCATGCTGCAAGTTATAAAATTGATAAATTTTCTGCAACTATTTAAATTAAAAAAGCACTCTGTAAATTACAAAAACAAACAGCAATATTTCAGTTAAAAAAGAAAAACTATATGTCAAGGATCTGATGCGCTGTACTTGACATATGGTTGCACCTTGAACGGTAATAACCGATTATTATTACTTGAATAAAAAGCTCACGTACACAAAGAAACATACAGTATTTACTTAGAAACATTTTTTTTGCCAAGGATGGGACTGTGGAACTGAAAAAACCCCACAAGCTCACAAAAACCCTGAAAGGGATTTAAAATTGCACCACTTTTAAGTTTTCTTGTTAAATTATGTTGTATGATTTGCTTTTTCAGTCCCACTTACCATCAGTCCTTAAATGCTCTGCATACAGATAAACTGAGTGTATGTATATGTGTTATGTGTGTGGTATCTGTGTCTGCACATGTGTATGTATGCACCTGTATCTGTGACTTTTTTAATAACAGTTGGAAATTCTTGATGAAGACTTCCACCATTAAATATACAGTATAAATACTGTATCTTGCTGTATAAAAAGATTTTTTTCACTTTTTTTGTTACTTACAAAACATATAGAATATCTTTATATACAGACAGCTACCAGGAAAAGGAAAACATATCTGTGAGTTTTGTGTTTTGGGAGTTGTATGAGAGTGTCTGAGTGCCTGACGTAAACATAATTACTTCTTTGTCAGTTTCAATGGGTGAAGCTTTAAAATGAAGATTCGTACTGTAGCAGCTCATATACAAGAGGTCCATCTCTATACCTAACACCTACAGATGTGGGAGTTACATACTGTAATATATTAACAGTTCTCCTCAGCCTTCTGTCTACAAAGTGGGCATCCCAGGCAGGATATCTTTTCCTTGGCATGTCAATCTTGATGATTGGTCCCTCCGGTAGGTAGGGTCGGCCAGAGGGTGTAAGTGGCACTGTAGGTCGCACTTGGAATACAGGCAGGCAGGTCTCTGCTGCATCCTCCTCCTCCTGATCACCTGCCACTCTAGTTGGTGTGGTCTGGGATCCTCTAGGTGCTGCTGGCGTTGCTGCCATGGCCTCCAGCTCTGGAGGCAGAGGGATCCCCCAGAGCAGTTCAGCACAGCAAGAACTGGCAAGGATCCTTGTCCGTGGTCCCATGGGATGAAGTAAACCATAATACAGAAACATGAATGCTGCCCCAGCAACAAAACTAACAAAAACTGTACACAGTGCTGTTATGGCATAAAAGTCAGTGGTTGTGGGATCTCTGTAAAGATACCAAAGAAAAGTCAAGGCAGCATTTTCTGTCAAGATTACAGTATAATAGGCAAACATTCGATATCGTGTCCGGCCTTCTTTGACATTAAACCAGCAGAATATGTACACGATCCCTATCACCATATTGAACAGAATTTCCTCCCACTTGGACATGCAGAAATCTGTTCCTCCATGAATGATCCAGAATGCCATGGCACACCAGTGCACAACTACAAATATTCCAAAATATAACTGAAAAATAGAAGCAAACAATGCAAACGAAATGACCCTGGATGATATGGTAAACAAACGCCAAAAGATGTGGATTAGAGCACCTCTGTAGCTCATGCTTTTTTTGTCATCCCTGGAGTCCCGCAGCAATTTGTGGTATGAGGCCAGCACCCAGGCAAGGGACATCAGGGAGGCCATAGAGGACAAACCTGGCATGACAGAAAAAAAACAGTTATAATAATAATTGCAGTATTAAATTATCTTTGGTTCAAGTGAACCTTATGATAAAGGGTGGAACCATAATGAAAATTTGTACAAAAACCCAGAAATATAAACTTACATCAAAACCACGATATTGCCTAATACTGGCCAATACACTGTGCTTTTGGCAAATGCAACTTTCTTTACCCAAGTAAAATTGCCTCATTATAGTAATATAAACCCATCTCATCTGTTCTATTTTTTCAACATCTTAGAAGCTTTCTTAACAAACCCAGTAGCATTGGATTTGTGTACCAAAAGTAGTTCATGGAAAGGTGAAAATCTGTGCTACATTTTGCTGGAGAGGATGGGATTGAACTCACAAGTGACAGTTGCAAATGAGTTATACAGGAGATCTTTATTAAAGAATTATAAGGTACTTTATTTTTTTCATTACACATACTACTTGTATCACATGTTGTAAAATAAATAATTAAATGCTTTTTAAAAAGAAAATGATTAACTTTATTGGGTTTTTAAAAAATTAACTCAATTTTAAATATTGGATCTTCATTGTGAAGTCATGAGGAAGTCTGATAGTTCCAGAGCAGTTACTGTGACTTAAGGAAAGTGGAACACAACCTCTGAATAGTGCTGTAAAACATGCAATTCAGACTGGTCATAGAAATTACAGGTAATGAACTGCAGATTAATTTTCAAGAAACTTGCAGTTATTATGTCACAACATTTATCCTGCAGTATGAATATCACATGTATTATTGATATGAAGCATGCTGGCAGCTGGTAACATGTGTTGATACAAAAATGGACCCCAAATGAAATACAAATTTGAAATAGCTTGTACTATTAAGATACTAAAAAATATAAGAAAGTGATTTCAAGACTGTCATTTAACTGTAGGATTCAGACAACATAGTTAAACTATGAGAGGTTCGATCATACAATTCATGACATCATCTGAACCCTAAGATTAGGTTAAAGCACTCTAAATCAATCCAGGTAACTATTATTCTTTATATATTTAGTTCTCAGAAAAAATAACAGTCTTGGTTTAAATTAGAATATCGTAACATCTTCACTCCAGTATCAATTTATCATATTAATATCAACATGAAACAGCATTTTGGTAACTTCTGTAATATGGATTTCATCTTGCATCCACTAAATATGGAAATTGCCAGGAACTTCATTGAGTAGACTTCTTTTTTCATTATTTGTTGCCCACAACAATTATATCTAATTGAATTTATAAAATAATTATGAAGAGGATGAGTATAACCAGCATCAGTAAAATAAAACTCTATCTCTGTACAGTTTGCATTGCAATACATTAATTTCTATAATTCACGTGAACTTCTTGCCAAATTGACTTGGTAAAATAGAAAATAAAATAATAATGTCATAATATCTAGTCCTATTAAAAACTGTAAGCATACAGTAGCTATGCTTTATCACATCTCATCCAGAATAATACTTCTTAAAATAATAATGATAAATATTAAATTAATTATTAAAAATAAATTGAAAGAACAAAGTGTCAGCTTTACTATCATTTTGAGCAAGGCAGGAGTTAAAACTACAAACTATCTTAAATGGTACAAACGAGTTTATGATAATATAGAAAATGTTATGAGTTGATAAATTTCTATAGATTAGGATTAGATTATAAACCCTCCAACAATTATTTACAAAACTATGGGAGCTAAATTGGGCCACGCAGCGGCCTTTTCATAGGCGCTACGCAGCCTCCTAAACTCCAAAAATGGCATCCTGAATGCGTATGCACACTTCTAGCGTGACGTATGCCGGACACCATATTGGTAAAGGCGTTCGTGCACGTGCAGATAACTAACACCGACACCATTTAAAGTAGGGAGAATATGCGGTAGATCAGTGTGCAATGCTGATTTAAATGGACAGATGCGATTTTGGAACTCCACACTCAAGCCAATGCACTGTCTTAACCTCGCACAGCTGAACAGATCTTAAACAGCATGGAAGACCCCCCCCCCCCCCCACCTCCGCACCAGCACTATTTAAAGGGATCATGCAGGATATTCAGGTTAGTTGCTGGATTATTGTTTTTGACTGCTGATGCATTTGTACCTGTTTTTGGAGATCTCCCATATTTGAATACTAGGACTAAGGGACATAGCCTAAAAATTAGAGCCAGGATTTGCAGGAGTGAAGTTAGGAAACGCATCTACACGCAAAGGATGGTAGGTGTTTGGAACGCTATTCTGCAAACGGCAGTTGATGCTAGCTCAATTGTTAATTTTAAATCTGAGATTGATAGATTTTTGTTAACCAAAGGTATTAAGGGATATGGGGCTATGGCGGGTATATGGAGTTAGGTCACAGATCAACCATGATCTCATTGAATGGTGGAACAGGCTCGAGGGGCTAAATGGCCTACTCCTGTTCCTATGTTCCTATAATAAAGTTTCAACACTCTACAGGGAATGGGCTGGCTAGCTGACAGGCAACAGCAAGGGCACTGGCAGAGTGGCAGGGGTGGGACATGAATGCTGTCATCCTGTGAGAGGACAGCAGGTTCATGTTCCATGCAGCCACTTCTTGTTCCCTTAAGTTATGCGCCACCTTCTCCTGCAAGAAAGCGGGACGTGTGTCGGTGAGTGTCCTGCAAGATGTTTGGGTGATGTGGCTGTCATGGTTGAATAGCTGCCAGTGTGTGTGACCTGTGAGTTGTGGGTGTGTGGCTTGCAACAGTGGTAATGTGTGAGGGTGAGAGGAAGCATCTGATTGGAAGAGTTGAGTACTGATTGAAAGAGTTTTTTGCTATGTAGGTGATGGAGGTTTTGTGCGAGGAGCAGTGGATGCGGCTAGTGGTCCATTTGGTAGGAGATGTCACTTGACAGTTGACCTCACTCACCTTGACCACTCGTGTCAAAGCATTGAACTTCTTCCTGCACTGCACCTATGTTCTTGGTGTTATGCACTTGGCATTGACTTTGTCCCCTACTATCGCCCACTGTCTTGGGAGTATATGTCTGGAGGCCTCTTGCCCCCCACTGCGGATATAGGATGCCCCTCCTTCTGTCCACCTCTTGCACCAAGGCCTCTAGTGCATCATCAGAGAACCTTGGTGCACGCTCTCTCGTGGGCCCGGTACAAACTCAGATCGGCAGATTGGTGGGGTCTGGCATGCAGATTGGAGGATGTGGGATTTAGTAGTTTGTAAACATAGGGATGGGACCTGCATCTGTGTTTTATGTTTGCGATGTCGCGTCTTTGTTCAGACTCCGTGTGGACCCGTATCTTAAACTTTGCAAATATCAGAGTCCTGCAAACATTGAGCAGCCAAGTTGTTGCTCATTAAAAAATCCAGAGGTCCCATCATCACCATGCTGCACTATATTGCAGTTCACTTCCCAATTGACTTCCACCACTTCCTGCGGCCACAATGCTTCTTCCCTTTAAGAGGTGCAGGCTGCCTTTAAGAAGTGCGAGCCACTCGCGATATCTGGGCCCCCTGCTGGTGAGCAGCCACTCAACAGCGCAGGTAGGCTTGGCAGCTCGCATCAATCACTGAAATCACCAGGAAGCACGAATGTTACGTGCTGCCTGCATCTCAACGACCGTGCGCAGGTTAATCACGCACCACGACCCCCGGGCCCAGTTTCGGTGGTTATCCAATATTAATACCTATAGCTCTTGAGTCCTCCAATGCCATTGATAGCTCTAAACAGTTAACATTAATTCATTTTCTTCATTGTGACCTGACAATACAACAGTTAAAATGCTTTCCTGTTAACCAGCTGATCATGAATTTGAACCGTACTGTACCTACAGCCCATTTTTTAAACAGAGGCTTGCTCACCCACAGAGAAACCAATAACAATTATCATGATATTGCAGCCCTAAGAATAAACTCATTTAAGGAGACACTCACAGTTTAATTACCCACCCTGGAACTGCTTGGAGATGACCAATTGCAATTTTAACCTGCTCAACTGATCAGGTGGCAACAATCCCGCCCAAAGCTGGCAGGGACCTTTTTTACATATGCATATTGGGCCCCAATGATGTCTTTGGAACCCGCCTGTAATTTTAACTTGACGACCTGAGCAGCGAGTTTCCCGCGAGGTCAACGCAGCGGGGGAAGCTGATCGGGGCAAGAAGAGTCACAAAAAGGTAAGTTTTCTTAACATTTTGTTTTATTTTCCTTGTGGAGGCAGGAGGGGTAGGAGTGCTGCTCTGGGTCCTACATGGAAAGTTTAGCCGTCTCCTGCTGCAGATTCATGTCTTCTCAGTCGTGAGCCCCCTGCGAGATGGCCCTGGCGGCCAATCATGCCACGTATTAGATCTTGGTGGGCAACCTCTGGCTGTGCAAATTTCCGGAATGGGTGTGAAGTCAACTGGCGAGATGAGGCCCAGGAGTTAAAATACCCCAGCCTCATTTCTCTAACTATTTGGGAGTACTAACTGAGGTGGAACAGTGGGTTTGGGGACAGCAGTGTGAAATGGCATGTCTATCATTGCTGCTGGTAAGCATATTCAAAAATGTATTAACATTACTATTTTGCATCCCACTCTGTGCCAACTACAAAACCCACTAATACATGAAATAATCTTAAAGAATGTATGATGTAAAAGCAGCTTAATTAATAGATTTGGTTTACAATCTCACCTTTCAATGAAGCTACTTGCCCTCAATTACAACCTAGTGCACGTCTATGCATCTACTATTTCTGCATTTTTGTGGAGGCACTGTTCTCAATGGTAGCTAATGATTGACTTTACCTTGGTCAACATTCATGGGACAATGTCCTTTTGAGGAACTTGCAGGCAATCTCATTTCTTGAAACAGCCAAGAGAAACCTTTTCTGAAAACTATTTTTGGAGCTACCATATTGGCCACTGTAAATGTCCATGATGCGCCAGATGTGATATTTGCTGTAGTGCAAATTTTTATGATACAGTTTGGCAGGGTGTTGCAAATTTTTGTTGTGCTTTAAAATAATATAGTTTATTTATGGGAGTACAAATGGTGATATAAATGATAATAAATCATAATGGAGGACCGTGGTCTTTTTTCGTATCTCACTATCCCTTTACATATGATGATTTTGATCAGTTCTCGTTCAGCCTGCTGGGTAAAGTTATTTGCAAACAATAGCGAGTTCTACCTCACAAACAGGAAAACCTGACTCTATCCATTCTCACACCCACAATAAGCACAGTCAATTATAATATGGAATTTGCATTTGGTCATTAAGAAATCCAAATCATGGATGGTACTTCCAGCTCAGCTACAAGAACATGTGTGGAAGTAGATTTAATAAAGGAAGACAAAGGAAGAAAACTGGGGCAAATAAGGGGCACAATTTTAGCCCCCAAGTCCGAGTGGGTTGAGGGCAGGGGGGCAATGAAAATCGTGGATTTCAGGAGCAGGAACGAATTCTGGCTCCAACCTGCCGACTTCCGCGTTCAACTCAGATGTATGCGGGTGCGCGCTTCAGGACACTGGAAGTCCCGCCGGCAATTAAAGCCCGGGGGGACGATATTTAAACCATCAATTAGGATACTTGAACTTGTTGAAGTGGTTAATTTTTTGTGTATGGAGGCAGAGAGAAGATTTTAACTCTGCCTCAATTCCCGTGGCCTCTGAAACACGCTGTGAAAACGGAGGCAAGTTGCAGCCAGCAGCTATTTGGACATTTAAATCACTGTTTGACAGATGGTGATGGGGTTATGGGGAGCGGGCAGGAAATTGGACATGAAGCTGAGTTCGGATCGGTCAATGCCCTGTGGGTGGCGGAGAGGGCCCAGGGGCTATGTGGCCGGGTCCTGCTCCGACTTCTTGTGTTCTTTAGATTTGTGGTTGGGATCAGATCAGCCATGATCTTATTGAATGGCGGAGCAGGCTCGAGGGGCCGATTGGCCTACTCCTGCTCCAATTTCTTATGTTCTTATGTGATAAAAGGTGAGCATTTGCAGCAGGGGAAGCAGTTTTCTTAGACAAACCTTTGGCTGGGAGTTCTTTGTGTTTAGACTCAGATTTCTTTGTTCACACTCAGAATTCTTGTGTTCACACATATTTAAGTACTTTTTGGACCCCCCCCCCAAACTGACAACATCAGGATGGGGGGGTCGCAATGATTGTATTCAGCAGTATATCTGAGGAGGAGGCACATCAGCATCCACGGCAGACGTGGCATGCAGTTCCGCTACTTGCAGTGGCATCAAGGCTCGCTGTTCATGATGAAGCACATGAAAGGGTGCTTTCAACAAAGGGACCCAAGAATGGGCCAGACGTGGCAGTGATGGCGAGAATGATAAGATTTAATGTGCATTTAACAAAAACCAAATATAAATGAAAAACATGATGTTCTGTCAGACACCCTTGTGCATACCCTTCGTGATTACAAAACCTTAGCCTTTCTCTTCCTACTACTTATAAGTGGTGCATCCCCTGTAGCTGCAGCAGACATAGTGGCAGGTTGCTCATGTTCATGCCCTGACTGCTTAGATGCTTTTGGAGCCCATGAGGGGTCCCGCCAAAGACTGCTCCACCTGCACCTGTTCAGGGGCAGACTCGGCCATCTGGAGAGGAGGCAGCATTGCGGGTACTGGTTGAGATGGGGAATAACGGGTGAGACGTGAGAGTTCTTTGAGTGGAGTCCCCATTTCCATGTCCCCTTTCACCATCATCCCTCTCCTGGGCCAGGCCCACATCACTCCTACCAATCTGCTGGACAACAACTTGGAGGACATGTGTGATGACTTGTAAGGCCGGTGCTAATGTATCTGTCTGCATGTTTAAGGCAGCAGAATGTAGCTCACCCTGAGTCCACACGGCCGTTGTCAGAGCCTGAATGGACTCATTTGTGAGCCATGCTTGAAGCTCAATGGAGGTTGCCATTGTCTCCATCACAGAGATTCCCACACTTACCTGTGTCCCAATTCCACTAATGCTGGAGTGCACTCCTCCATCCTCACCGCTATTTTGGAGAGTGTACGTGGCACTTTTTCCAGTACCTCGCAAAGGTGCTGCTTTCCCTCGATCATTCTCCTTTTCAAGGATGGCTTCTGGGGTTCAGCATCTGCGTTTAGCTGATCAGAGCCTGGAAAGGAGTGCGCCCCCTGACACGGACTCTCCACAGCTGCCCCTGCCACCATTGTCTGCTGGTGCTCACTTGTGTGTGGTGACTCGCCAGGTGACAACCCAACTAACTGACTAATAGGACCCACTGAGGTGTGAGTATCTGCACTGGTGCATGGCTCACTAAGATGTGACAGTGCGCCTTCAGAGGCAGGGAGCTCCTCTGAGGAGTTGCCCTCTTCCACTACTTCTGTCCTTGAAGGGCCTGGAAGAGAACATAAGGTAAAATTAAGAATCACTGCAGAAGTTGCGATGAGCAGACTGAGGTGTGCAACATGTCAGTCATTAATAACATCAATTCATATTGTGTGTGATGAATGTTAAACTTCTGTCACCAGACGTTTGCAGGGTGCCAGTCTCGGCATCCCCGAGGGATAGTCACTCGACCGTCCGGCTAATTTCCAGGGCCACCTCCTCCGCCTCTGTGAGGATCACTATTTGTGATGGCCCCCCTTCAATCCTCGCCCTCTCCCATGCATTCTGAGCTCTCTTCTCCTACAAGGGGGGAAAGTACAGATGTGTGAGTGAAAGTACAAATGGGGAGGTGAGGAAGTGCACTGAAAGTGAAGGTAAATTGACGATGAGCCTTAAGTGCATGTGAGGAGTGATGTGATAGAGTAGGCTTCACAGGACAGAGTGTGGAGATGGGAGTGGTGATGTGCACCATGGAAAGCAGGAGACTCAGTAACTGTACTCACTTTTGCTGACCTGGTCAGGTCATTGAAGTGCTTCCTACACTGGACCCAACTGCGGGAGATGGTGCCGCTGCTGGTCACCTCCTCTGCCACCTCGAGCCAGGCCTTCTTGGTGGCAGAGGCAGGGCGCTTCCTCCTGTCCGCAGGGTAGGGTGTGTCCCTCCTCCTCCTCACACCGGCCAGCAGCACCTCAAGTGAGAAGTCAGTGAACCATGGCGCCAGCTTGGTCCTTTGTTGCTCCATTTTAATAGATTACTTCTGTCTCCCACAAAAGCCATTCATACAGTGGCCCTTTAAATACTCCAGCTGACAGCATGTCATTCGGGTGCGCAGTACGCCCGCTACGCAGTGTGGGGCCGCCAAACTCAGAAGTCGCATTAAGGGCTTTCAGTTAAGTCGGGACATCCCACTGCCGTGATAAAGATTTCTATTGTTGTAAATGTGAGATCTCTTCTGCATCAGAAGTGCCATTTAATCAGTCTATTAAGGTAATTTTGACTTCAGATTTTCATTATTAAAGAAGTCATTTTGCAATGGAACCTTTTTTAAAAAATGAACAATTAGAGAGAATTATGTATTTCTATTGATGTTAATTCAGGTCTCTCACATTCTCTGCCAAAGTAACTCTTCAAAGCCAGTTCCTCTGATAATGTCACCAGCATGCATTGCTTAAACAAATAAAATAATCAAATCAACTAAGAAAGAATTTAAATTTAATTGTAATTGTTTTAAACTGATTTTAAAAGGGATACTGATAATATCTCATGGAATAAAATCCTGCATTGATTTATAATGGAATATTTGATTTAGGGTAAAGTGATGACCCTCTGCATTTGAATTAGGTAGTATTGAATGACACGGTCTGAATGAATTTGGGAAGGAAGAAGGGTTTGCCTTGACAATTAACTGTTTTTTCATAGATAAATTAGAGTACTAAAAGAGTTGCTATCATGCCATTTGATCATATTTCTCAGCATATTCTGCAGAATATCATTTAAATTTTCATAATAAGTAAATTAAGAATAAACTAAAAATAACGGTCACACCACCAGTGCAAAAGATGCACATAGAGAAAACATTAAATTCATAATGAACATTCAGAGTGATTATTCCAGGGGTTTTACAACACTATAATAGATAATCATTATGCGAGCATTGTTTCACTGGTGAGCTAATGTTCAATTTATTACCTGTGTTCACATCTATGTACATTTTTGTAAAGCTTTCCAGCTGGATTCAAAGTTAATGAATTGAACTATTTGTTCTCTTATCGTTATTTTTACTTTCATGTAATTTCTCTAATTTATTCAGCACTCTTTTTCATAAAAAAGTAAAATTATAACACTATCTTTACCTTTAATTCAGTATCTCATGGTTCCCATCATGTATTTTAGAGGTGCCAGGCACTTTGAAAAATTGACCTCTTAGTCTCTGAAAACGATTTGCGATTTTCTAGCATCAAACTGACATTGCTATCATTAGGCAGGTTATCGTGTCCATGGTGTCAGTAGCCAATTCACACCTAGATGAGGTAATTTATGTAATGTGCAATAAGGGTTAATCAACATAATATTAATTGATTTTGTTTCTTAGGTTTTTATCTTGATATATTGAATGACACAAGAACAGCATGCAGCCGGAAGCAACTGTGACAAAAATAGAGCTTTTGCAAATTTGACCCTGGTATTTGCTGTGGATGCAGAGAGTTAGAAAATTATATCAGATCCGAGGGAAACTGAGTAAAAAAACTCCCATATAGCAACAAGTATCCTCCCTTAACACCAAGCACATAAATAATTTCAAGAAACTGTCAAAATTCTCTTACTGAATGTTTTATTGAAGAGCAATTCTTTAAAGGGATATTTTCAGTAACTTGTAATGAAACTGTTTTAAATCAATTTCAATAAAACAATTCAAGCGCCTTGTAATTTTCTGTGGTACAGGTACTTTACTTTTTTAGCTCTTTGATATTAATTCAGGTTTCTTTGTTTATTCTTGTTGTTTTACTAGCTTTTGGATTTTCTCTCTCAAAAATGTTAATTTCCCCTTTTCATTTTTGAAACTTTAGATTTAATTATTTCTGCTCTTCTTCCTGTTTCTCTAAGTTCCTTTCAGATTCCCTTAGCTCTGCTGTCATTGTTACTTTATTGTATAGTTTTTTCCATAAATTCTTCTTTCTCCTGTTCAAGATCTGAACTTAACTGTCCTGTCTGACAGTAATGTTCAGTATTTCTTTTTACTAGAACTGGACCACTGCTTGAATTTCTTCAATCTTTTCACTGTTTCCAAAAGCTTCCCTTCTTCTTTTTGAGTTTGATATAATCTTTTCTTTCCATTAGATGTCTCGGCTCTTTCATTTTCCTCTTGTTAAGTCTTTTTTTTAGCCTTTATCAGTTTCAGGATCCTCTTCTTCCTCTTCCAATACTATGATGTGGATCTCCACATCATGACTACCATCGACACCACAAACTGCCGGCTCACAGTGGAAAGGATATCCAAGAAGATCGCGCATTTAGACACAGACATCAAGTTTTTACAGAGCTGCAAGAAAGCAGACAAGATCCCGAAAGGACTCCAGATCACGAACCCACTCAAGTCCACATACAACTCGGATTACGCTGAGAGACTCTGCCGCCGTACCTCTCGCACACTCCGCAACCATCTCATACACCAACTCTACAGCAGACGCCACAACCTCGAAACCAAGATAGAGTCCATACTCTCAACCTGTACTCAGGACACAGCAGACCAGCTACGTTATACCGCCAAACAGACGAGGCAACGGAACTACGCTGCCTACATGAAAACCAAGAGCAGGAAGCTTGAGAAACTCGGCATCACCACCAGCAACGACCAAGCTTCCCCTGGTACCACGGTTGCAACCACAGGGAAGTCTATTGTCAATTTATCCGACCACACCCTTCAACCAGACGAAATCGAAGTTCTCAGCCGAGGGCTCAATTTCTGCCCCACTACCAAAATGGACCCCACTAGTCTCGCGGCGGACACAGAGGAATTCATCAGGAGAATGAGGCTCCGGGAATTCTACCACAAACCCCAAGATTTCAGCAGCGAACCCAATGAGACAATCGACGATCCGGAACAGCAGACAGAGGGATCCGCGGTACAGCAACCGAAGAGGAAAGAGTCAAACTGGACTCCTCCGGAGGGTCGCTGCCCTCAGCTGGACATGTATGCTCAAGCTGTCAGGAAATGCGTCAATGCCAGATTCATCAGCCGCACTCAGAAGACAGTCCAGAATGTCACCCGAGCACAACGCAACGCCATCAACGCTCTCAAGACCAACCGCAACATCGTCATCAAACCAGCGGACAAAGGAGGAGCCATAGTCATACAGAACAGAACAGACTATTGCAAAGAAGCATACCGACAACTGGACAACCAGGAACACTACAGACGGTTACCCGCAGATCCGACCAAAGAACACACCCACCAGCTCAACAAACTGATCAAGACCTTCGATCCAGACCTTCAAAGCATCCTACGCATTCTCATCCCACGTAATCCCCGCGTGGGAGACTTCTACTGCCTCCCAAAGATACACAAAGCCAACACACCCGGACGTCCCATCGTATCAGGCAACGGAACCCTGTGTGAGAACCTCTCTGGATACATCGAGGGCATCCTGAAACCCATCGTACAGGGAACCCCCAGCTTCTGTCGTGACACTACAGACTTCCTACAAAAACTCAGTACCCACGGACCAGTTGAACCAGGAACACTTCTCACCACGATGGACGTCTCGGCACTCTACACCAGTATCCCCCACAATGACGGCATCGCTGCGACAGCATCAATACTCAACACCAACAACAGCCAATCTCCGGAAGCCATCCTACAACTCATCCGCTTCATCCTGGATCACAATGTCTTCACCTTCAATAACCAGTTCTTTACCCAAACACACGGAACAGCCATGGGGACCAAATTCGCACCCCAATACGCCAACATTTTCATGCACAAGTTCGAGCAGGACTTCTTCACTGCACAAGACCTCCAACCAACACTATACACCAGATACATCGACGACATTTTCTTTCTATGGACCCACGGCAAGGAATCACTAAAGAGACTACACGATAACATCAACAAGTTCCATCCCACCATCAAGTTCACCATGGACTACTCCTCAGAATCAGTTTCTTTCTTGGACACACGAATCTCCATCAAAGACGGGCACCTCAGCACCTCACTCTACCGCAAGCCCACGGACAACCTCACGATGCTCCACTTTTCCAGCTTCCACCCTAACCACGTCAAAGAGGCCATCCCCTATGGACAGGCCCTGCGAATACACAGGGTCTGCTCAGACGAGGAGGAACGCGATGGACACCTACAGACGCTGAAAGACGCCCTAGTAAGAACGGGATATGACGCTCGACTCATCGATCGACAGTTCCGACGGGCCACAGCAAAAAATCGCATAGACCTCCTCAGGAGACTAACACGGGACGCAACCAACAGAGTACCCTTTGTCGTCCAGTACTTCCCCGGAGCGGAGAAACTACGCCATGTTCTCCGCAGCCTTCAACATGTCATCAATGAGGACAAACACCTCGCTATGGCCATCCCCACACCTCCACTACTCGCCTTTAAACAGCCACCCAACCTCAAACAGACCATCGTTCGCAGCAAACTACCTAGCTTTCAAGAGAACAGCGTCCACGACGCCACACAACCCTGCCACGGTAACCTCTGCAAGACATGCCAGATCATCGACACAGATACCACCATCACACGAGATGACACCACCCACCAGGTGCATGGTTCATACTCCTGTGACTCAGCCAACGTTGTCTACCTCATACGTTGCAGGAAAGGATGCCCCAGAGCATGGTACATTGGCGAGACCATGCAGACGCTGCGACAACGGATGAACGGACACCGCGCAACAATCGCCAAACAGGAGGGTTCCCTCCCAGTCGGGGAACACTTCAGCAGTCATGGACATTCATCCACCGACCTTCGGGTAAGCGTACTCCAAGGCGGCCTTCGAGACACACGACAACGCAAAATCGTCGAGCAGAAATTGATAGCCAAGTTCCGCACCCATGAGGACGGCCTCAACCGGGATCTTGGGTTCATGTCACGCTACACGTTACCCCACCAGCGAACAAATGTTATCTGTTTTTAATATAATGGGTCATTTGCTGGCTCTCTCTGCCTTCCGGATGTTTCTGCCTCTCTCTGTGTTTTTTTTTCTCTGTTTTTTTTCCCTGTTTGTTTTTTTGTTGAATGTGTATTCGGAGGTTCTGCAGATAACACCTCTCTGTCTGAACACGGTGATTGCCTTGGCAACGGGCAGTTGCAGGGGCAGTCTGTAAACACCATGTATTATTGTTCAATATGTATAAATGCGTAGGCTTCAAGGAGATCTTGAAACATTTGCCTGAGGAAGGAGAAAATCTCCGAAAGCTTGTGAATTTAAAATAAAATTGCTGGACTATAACTTGGTGTTGTAAAATTGTTTACAATTTCCAATACTATGGCATTTTCTTCACCTACTTGTGTGTTTCTCTTTTCCTGCTCTATTCTCTGCCTATGCTTCTGGCTCTGAGCAGACCTGCTGGTGATGTGCCATGAATTTCATTGAGCTCCTGTCTTAGTGTACTAGACCCTACCTCCTCACAACTGTCTCCCATTTTCCTCTCACTTACTCCTAGGGCATCCATTTTTAAAGACCTTCTATCGAACCACAGATAACATCTTTGTTTGCTGGAAGTGAAATTGTGGCTGGAAGAAGTTGTAAATAAGCAGTGCAAAACTTCAGGCATCTGCAGCAATAGGAAATAATGGACCTATGACGGTGCAGATGTAATAAGGAAGTTTCATTGACATCTCAGAGGAGATTTTGTGTAACAAGTTTTGCAAGGATTTAAAACTGGACCTTGAAAGTCAAGGAAAATGTGACACATTGCTCCTACATTAAATGTTCAACTGATTTTGTACAACTTGTGAGCAGTTATCAAAAGTACATTCTTGACAGGAGTAGATATAAAGCATACTGTTGTAGTATTGGCTGATTTTGACATTTTTGTAAAAGGTAAAAAAGAGCAATTGGCGAAACAGAATCCCTCAGAATTTCCTGGGACGTTTCGGCCTAAATACGGTACAAGAGCAGAATTGCGCCGTTTTTTTCCAAGGAAATTTTTGAATAACTGATTTACACTGGGTTTATGCTGAAACATTGCTATACATGAATTTCCTCATTCAGTTGTGTCACTCCTGAGTTACGTCAGCAGTAGTTGCATTCCCTTGCAACCTGATGTACTAAATTTTGGCCACAGTGAAGTTAGCTCTCTTATAAAGTGGGCCAATTTTAAATCTTTTCAGCTGTTTACAGCCACACCTACTGGCTGTGCCCACAGGAAGCTGTCAAGCACCCGTATTTTTCTGCCACCATCCCACCCCATCAGGCACCCAAGACGTGGTGGTATTGGTACAGGTAACCACTGCTACTATGCAAATGTCCTGAACTCAGGAAGTAGAACTGGGTCAGATGCTTAGGTTGCTGGTGGGGAGCAACTCCACAAAATGCCATAGCAACAGCGGTGGAGTAGAATTGCTAATTTCAGCCCCAAATTGTTTAAATGGAGTCGGTGACCTACCTACCTCAAATGGGCATCCAGAAGCAGCTCACCTGGCTGGCAGCAAGGTAAGTCATTGAGGGTGGGGTTTGGGCTGGTTTCGGGAACGCAGCCCTGGGGCGGCACCCACCCAAACTATTTTTGTGGGGTTGGGAAGTGCACAACTGCTCCTCCTGGCCACACAAAAATAAGTTTTTTACTTACTTTGGAGGGCCTCCGCTTCTAGTTCGGCAGCTTCTGGTAGTCGGACCAGAAGCGGAGGCCATAAAATTGACTTCAGGGTCCTATCCATATCATAGGACCCTGATTAGTATAACTTAATGAGGCTCCTGTTTGAGGCAGGCAGTTGCTTCAGTCATCCGGCTTAAAGACAGCTGTGGGGCAGAAAAGGAGCAGCAAGTGGACTGCTTTGATTTTAACTCCCATATCGCTAGATTTCCGCTGGGCGGAGGGAGTTAAAATCACCCCTCTAGATTCACAATCAAAGATCTAACAGTAATTCACAATATTCTAGAACAAATTAGACCAATAATCTGATTATTTCATATTATATATGGAAATGTTCCTATAATACTCATACAGTTAAAGAATCCGCAGTATTTTGCTTTTGTTTCAGTTAAAGAATGTTGATTGATTTTGAGTATAAAATCACAGGGCAAAGGGAGTAAATCTAGAAATAATTTTAGAATAAAACCAGATGACATTTAACTATTGCTTCATTCAATCACCAGTTAATCTGTGAGTTTCTTTTCATCCCATAGGACAGTTCATGTAATACTTGAAGTCAATGGGAATCAGGGGGAAAACTCTCCAGTGGCTGGAGTCATACCTGGCACAAAGGAAGATGGTAGTGGTTGTTGGAGGCCAATCATCTCAGCCCCAGGACATTGCTGCAGGAGTTCCTCAGGGCAGTGTCCTAGGTCCAACCATCTTCAGCAGCTTCATCAATGACCTTCCCTCCATCATAAGGTCAGAAATGGGGATGTTCGCTGATGACTGCAGAGTGTTCAGTTCCATTCGCAACCCCTCAGATAATGAAGCAGTCCGTGCCCGCATGCAGCAAGATCTGAACATCCAGGCTTGGGCTGATAAGTGGCAAGTAACATTCGCACCAGACAAGTGTCAGGCACTGACCATCTCCAAAAAGAGAGCGTTTAACCACCTCCCCTCGACTTTCAACGGCATTACAATTGCCAAATCCCCCACCATCAACATCCTGGGGGTCACCATTGACCAGAAACTTAACTGGACCAGCCATATAAATACTGTGGCTACAAGAGCAGGTCAGAGGCTGGGTATTCTGTGGTGAGTGACTCACCTACTGACTCCGCAAATCCTTTCCACCATCTACAAGGCACAAGTCAGGAGTGTGATGGAATACTCTTTACTTGCCTGGATGAGTTTAGCTCCAACAACACTCAAGAAGCTCGACACCATCCAGGACAAAGCAGCCCGCTTGATTGGCACCCCATCCACCACCCTAAACATTCACTCCCTTCACCACCGACGCACAGTGGCTGCAGTGTGTACCATCCACAGGATGCACTGCAGCAACTCGCCAAGGCTTCTTCAACAGCACCTCCCAAACCCGTGACCTCTACCACCTAGAAGGATAAGAGCAGCAGGCACCTGCATGTTCCCCTCCAAGTCACACGCCATTCCGACTTGGAAATATATTGCCGATCCTTCATCGTCGCTGGGTCAAAATCCTGGACCTCCCTTCCTAACAGCACTGTGGGAGAACCTTCACCACACGGACTGCAGCGGTTCAAGGCAGCGGCTCACCACCACCTTCTCAAGGGCAATAAATGCTGGCCTCGCCAGCGACGCCCACATCCCATGAATGAATTTTTAAAAACTTACTTTTTGTCTCTATATGCTGCTAGTGACATACAGTCGTAACAAAGAGCTACATTAACTTTTTTCTTATTACTTCAGAATTGAGAAGCACAATAGTACACTATCAGCAAAACAAGAGGGAACACATTTTCATTTTACTTATGTTTAGGATTTGATAAATTGAGGTGGTAATAACTTATTGTGCAGCTTAGATCTAGCACTGTACATTGAAAAATAATCAAAAATATCTCGTAATCCTGGCTTCCAGGGTTGCATTTTGGTCCTCCTCATGGTCCTGCTTCAACAAATAAATGTAAAGAATCTTACAACACCAGGTTATAGTCCAACAATTTTATTTGAAAATCACAAGCTTTCGGAGGCTTCCTCCTTCGTCAGGTGAATGTGGGAATCCTTGAACGTTTCGCATTTATATTCAGAGAACAATACCTGGTGATTACAGATAATCTTTCCAACTGCACGTTGTCAAGGCAATCAAAGTGTTCAGACAGAGAGGTGTTACCTACATGACCACCGAATATACAAACAGCCAGAACACAAGACAGAGAGAGAGAGGGAGAAACATAAGAACATAAGAAATAGGAGCAGGAGTAGGCCAATCGGCCCCTCGAGCCTGCTCCGCCATTCAATAAGATCATGGCTGATCTGATCCTAATCTCAAATCTAAATTCATGTCCAATTTCCTGCCCGCTCCCCGTAACCCCTAATTCCCTTTACTTCTAGGAAACTGTCGATTTCTGTTTTAAATTTATTTAATGATGTAGCTTCCACAGCTTCCTGGGGCAGCAAATTCCACAGACTAAAACATCCGAAAGGAAGAGAAAGACAGAGAATGACCCGTTGTATTAAAAACAGATAACTTTTATTCGCTGGTGGGGTTACGTGTAGCGTGACATGAACCCAAGATCACGGTTGAGGCCATCCTCATGGGTGCGGAACTTGGCTATCAATTTCTGCTCGACGATTTTGCGTTGTCGTGTGTCTTGAAGGCCGCCTTGGAGAACGCTTACCCGAAGATCGGCGGCTGAAGATTGTTGCACGACAACGGATGAACGGACACCGCGCAACAATCGCCAGACAGGAGGGTTCCCTCCCAGTCGGGGAACACTTCAGCAGTCAAGGACATTCAGCCACCGATCTTCGGGTAAGCGTTCTCCAAGGCGGCCTTCGAGACATACGACAACGCAAAATCGTCGAGCAGAAATTGATAGCCAAGTTCCGCACCCATGAGGACGGCCTCAACCGTGATCTTGGGTTCATGTCACACTACACGTAACCCCACCAGCGAATAAAGGTTATCTGTTTTTAATACAACGGGTCATTCTCTGTCTTTCTCTTCCTTTCAGATGTTTCTCCCTCTCTCTCTCTCTGTCGTGTGTTCTGGCCGTTTGTATATTCGGTGGTCCTGTAGGTAACACCTCTCTGTCTGAACACTTTGATTGCCTTGACAACGTGCAGTTGGAAAGATTATCTGTAATCACCAGGTATTGTTCTCTGAATATAAATGCGAAACGTTCAAGAATTCCCACATTCACCTGACGAAGGAGAAAGCCTCCGAAAGCTTGTGATTTTCAAATAAAATTGTTGGACTATAACCTGGTGTTGTAAGATTCTTTACATTTGTCAACCCCAGTCCATCACCGGCATCTCCACATCACAACAAATAAATGATAAAGATGGGAATTTCTAAGGGAAACAATATTTTGCAGCAATTCCCTTCATTTTGGGGAAATTCCCCAAACAAGAACTAGCCTTGAGGGAGCTTTCGAAATGAAGCTAGGAGCCTCCAAAAAAAAAAACATTTTGACAAAAAATAAATCCAAAATAAAGTTATGAGCCTCTATGTAACAGCACAATTGTTAGGAATGCTAACAGGAAAGGTTCTTTTAACGAATCTGTTTTATGTTTTAGGAATCCACTTTGTAATAAACAGAATCTGCTGGCAACAGCATTTTGGAACATGTCCAAAACCACCCTGGATCCTCAATGCCCTCTATGCCTGTTTTTTTAAAAATAGTTACCTGTTCTTTGTGTAGCTTCAGCATCCTTGTAGATAAGCCTATCTGTATTACTGTCTTAAGGCTACCATAAGTGTAGACGAGTAAGGCAATGAAACTTTCACCCACTGATACCATAGAAGTCAACAAGTGAGTCAATGCTGAGCTGATATAAATTCGTATAAACCAAGAGTCACGGAATGGAGGACATGATGCAATGACCTTTCAGCTGTAGGATAAAAACGAGGCCATTGCCTTGTAAGTTAGGGCAGACCTACAGGTAATCGCCCTGCTGCTGCGCTCAGCAACTGTAAAGTGTGGTCTCCTGGAGCCTTTGCATCATCATGTGTGGTGTCTGTGAGTATCATTTCCTCTAATAAATCTATAAGCAAAAAACTCTGCATCTCGAACTCTCAATCGTGGCAGAGAGAAAACAGCTCCAAGCTTGTTTCTAGCAGTATTTATCAGCAACAATGAAACACATCAATACACCTATAAGATCCCTGCATCAGCCTTCCTCAGCTGCTAGTCTGTTATCCCTATTTTGTAGTGACATAGTTAGATTGGCAGCTCCGAGAGTGGAAATGATGGAATTTAGGGGGTTAATTTATGCCCTGTAGCACCTCCTAAGGCTCCAAAATGGCGGGCAAGAAGCGCGCACCATATTGGGTAAGGACAAACATGAGGCGTCCTTTACCCACACCTGAAGCAGGCGTTAGGCTGTTTGCATAGACAAATAAGGGGCCTAATGCCTACTTCATCACCTACATAAAAAAAAGTTAAGTTACTTACCACAGTCACCATCCCGAATGTTGCCGCAGCCGACACCGATATCCCCGGCCTCAAGGACCTGGCTATGGCCTCCAATGTCCCTCTCCCCCAGCCTCAACCTCCAGTCCCTGTTCCCCCGACTCCTGATCTCCCTCCCCTCCAACCACCGATTGCGATCCCCCCAAATCCCTCCCTTCCCGAAGCTCGCTGTCTTCCCCCGCCAAGCAAAAATGGGTGCTCCCGAATTTCTGCCTAATGATGTTATCCTGGTCTAAATCCATCATTTGCATGGCTGCAACTTAGTTAGGGGAATTATCCTGCACCCTCCCTCATTTCCAGTGGAATTTAGGACAGAAGTTAAAGATGGTGCAGAAGCATTGTATCCTCTGTAAGTCCCAAATACCACCATCAGTTAGATCTGCTGGGTTTATGCCCGACCAAACAGTCGGAATTTCAGGGTCTAAAAGTCTTGTGTCTACCATTCACTTCCTGCTTGCCAAATGTACTTCCTATGTCATGCTTAGGTATCACACCACATATACCTTTCAGTCTTCCAGACAGAATGTGATGCTGCTGCACCTCCAAACTCTGCTTCCAACTCTGTCCACAGTCAACTCTCCTAATTTGGAATTTGCTATTTAATTATTTTATTTGGGGATCTCTTTATTTAATTACATTTATTTGGGGGGGGACCTGCTAGTTCTTGAGCCACAGTTCCCTCACCACTCGGACCTTGGGCCCACGGTTGGCCTATCTGCAGCACCCCACTCAGGCTGATGGGGGAAAGAGATAATGATTGGGGTTTGTGTGATTAGGCTGGTGAAGGAGGGGGATGGGAATAAGGGGAGAAGGAGACACAGCTGACAGTATGAAGATGATTGGGGGATGGGAGAAGAAGAGAAGGATGGCAGGAGATGGGAATTGAGCAGCCAGGGAAATGGTGGCTCTTCAGGGAGTGAGTGAGAAATTGGGCCGAAGGGAGGTGATGGGGAAGGGTAATGTATCAGAAGGGAAGCACGGGTGATGGGGGTGAGTGTGAAGCAATGACCGTGAGGAGAGATGACAGGGCAGTGAATGATTAGGGAAGGTACAGGGCATGAGGGGGTTCTGACAACGTGCTCTGTAGAAGGATAAATGATCTTTTCCCATTCCATGCCTTATGTTCATTCCTATTAGTGCCGAGGAAGGAATTGTCCCCACACAGATCTCTGGTTGTTCATAGCAACTGGGGGAAGAGGAACGATTGAGGACTGATCTGTTTCTCCCAGGCAGCCCCCCACAGGTCTGAAGAATAGCCAGGTAGGGGACTACAGCAGCCAACCAGCGCAGCCACAAAGGTGCTGGCATTAGTGACAAGGTCATCTCACAACCCAGCAAAAAGAGGGCATACACTGCAAGTGAAACATGTGGTCTCCATTGGGGAGCAGCATCATTCTGCCATACTTGCTACTGAGACATACATTTTCCCCTTACCCAGCAACTGAAAATGTGACCTGCAGACCTCCATTCCCCACCTCCTTGCACCTGAAAGGAAAGAAAAAACAGAGAAAGAAGCAGAAGAGCAAAGTAAGAGAAGCAGAAAAAAAAGATAAACACAAAGATGAGCAGAAAAGAGAAAGAGAGACACACAAGAGACAGAGAGAAAGAACAACCTGAATACAACCTGATTACAAACTGACCTCCAAACATCCTCTCAAACACATTAAAAAAGAACAGACTTACTTCAGAAAATTGGACTTAATATCACAAAATGGTTTTACTGTGCTGCCCTGGGCTTGGTGATAATATAGGATATGTGTTGTCTATTTCCTAATCTCATGCTTTTTCTAAGTGCCACCTCAGTGGAAGGACCAAGTATGGCAGAATGATGCTGCGCCCCAATGGGGACCCCATGGGCCCGATATAAGAAGGGCGGCGGGTTGGCAGTGGGTAACGCGCCCATTGAAATCGGGGTGCTCCGGACGCGATTGCAGCTTGATTGAAGGTACTTGCCTTCGCTTCCGGGTTTCGCGCTGGAAAGCTGCGCAGCGGGCGGACTGCGCATGCGCATCATAGGCTGTCAGCTGGAGGAGCCCTATTTAAAGGGGCAGTCCTCCACTGACTGATGCTGCAGAAAATAGGCAAAATTACAGCATGGAGCAGCCCAGGGGGAAGGTTGCTCCCAGGTTTAATGATGCCTCACTCCAGGTATTATTGGATGGGGTGAGGAGGAGGGGGAGGACAGAGATCTTCCCCCCCGGCAGGCGGGAGGAAGTGGCCTGCCTCTGCCATCAAGAAGGCCTGGCTCGAGGTGGCAGAGGAGGTCACCTGCACTACCAACATATCGCGCACCTGCATACAGTGCAGGAGGCGCTTCAATGACCTAAGTAGGTCAGCCGAAGTGAGTACACTTACTCATTCCCCTACACTCCGTCTGCCACATCACCGCCCCCATCCCACATCTCCTTCTGCACTGCCAACACAACTCTATCATGTCACTCCTCACACCCACTCAAAGCTCATCCTCATCTTACCTGCACTTACTCACCTTGCCAGTACTCATCCCGCCACTACCACTCAACCCAATCCTCATACAATCTCATGGCTCTATCTCATACTCTCTCATGCATCTCTTTCACGGTCAGCCTCACCCAACCTGCCACTACCTGTGCTGCAGCCACAGGATATGCATCACATATGTGCAGTAGGAAGCGTAAGGCAAACGTGTTGTGATCATGAAGGGGATGCACAAGGGTGTTTGAGGGTTTGTCATGGTTTTTACTTATATTTAATTTCTGATCAACTCACATTACATATTATATTGTCACCACTACTGCCACGTCTTTGCGAATCTTGTCTGGTTTGTGCAATAATGCCCTTTCCTGAGGATCACAATGAAGACCCACAACTGATGCCACCCATTGTGTCACTGCAGAGTGGGTGTAGGTGTATTTGCAGGGCTCTTTTGTGCAGACGACTGAGAGACGTCGGCGATTTTCCCGGTGGCACGCTGGAAGGATGCGGAGAAGTTGTTGAGGGCATTGGTGACTTTGACAGCGACAGGTAAGAAGATGGTGCTCGGGCCAGCCAGGAGCAGTTTGGCATGAAGGAGGCTGCAGATGTCCACGACTACATGTCGAGTGACTCTGAGCCTCCGTGTGCACTGCTGCTCAGAGAGGTCCAGGAAGCTGAGCCTCGGTCTGTAGACCCTGGGGCGAGGGTAGTGCCTTCTGCGACGCATCTCTCTCTGCCGTTGCCCTCCCTCCTGCTGTGCAGGTGGATGTGTCACAGCACTGTGTTATGGAGCTCCACGTGTCCGGCGAGGCTGGTGATGCTGTTCGTCCTCCGAGGAGGTCATGACTGCAGCTACGGCGGCCCCCATCCGGAAGATGTACTTTTGAGGGAGTCTGCAAGGTAGGTACATGTGTCTGGACACCGGGGTAAGTGTGCATGTTGGTGAATTTTATTGTTAGGAGGAGGGTGGTGGAGGCCAAACTTTGTCCAAAGTGACAGAATGGCCTCCTGCAATGAGTGAGGGTCTCCCCCACCACCTGTCAAATAGACCTTTGCAGCTGCCACAGGCTGATGGCTGCAACATGTCCATTTCAACTGGGAGTGTTTCCCCCAGTGTGGGAAACAGTCCCAGTTGACTTGAAAATCCCACCTCTCCTCAAATATCAGGTCAATCAGGTCTGTAAACCTGAAGTACCTAGTTAATTACTTCAAGTGGCATCCCGCTGGCTTTAATTGCCGGCGGGAGTCCCACATGCGGGGGCTGCGCGCCCATGTCAGCGCGTCATTGGGGAACCCGGAAGTGGCCGGGTTGGTGCCGGACTCTGGACCCGCCCCGGGAATCCCCGATTTTCAGAGTCCCCCCCCGCCATGAACGCACCCGCTCGGGGGTGCGAAAATCGAGCCTCACGTTTCACTTGCAGTGTATGCCCTCTTTTTGCTGGGTTATGAGATGACCTTGCAACTACTGCCAGCACCTTTATGGCTGCGCTGGTTGGCTGTTGTAGTCCCTTACCCGGCTATTCTTCAGACCTCTGAGGGGCTGCCTGGGAGAAACAGATCAATCCTCAATCGTTTCTCTTCCTGCCATGCCCCAGTTGCTGCCTGCCCTTATGAACAACCAGAGATCTGTGTGGGGACAATTCCTTCCCCGGCACTAATAGGAATGAACATGAGAAGGCATGGAATGGGAAAAGATCATTCATCCTTCTGCAGAGCACTTGAATTTGCCCCACACAACAAATTTAATCTACTATGTGGGAAAGTTCTGCAAAGTTACTTTGGTGACCAAGCTGAATTCCAAAATAACTGTCTCTAACCTTACAAGCTATGATATTCATCTTTGGCTAGTTCCTTTCCCTGGCATTATATTTCCTGCATCTAAGCAGCTTAAAAACTGTTGTATACCATGACGCATTTGGCTATCTCTATGTATCCTTCCACTTGTAACCTTCAATCTCATTCTTACCCAGATATCATACAGTACTCATTCTGTGCAAAAATATTAGAACTTAACAAATCATTAACCCGTAAAAGAGCACATTTTCTACATTTCCTGCAATTTTTGGTGTCCCGAGAACATGCAACATTACCTATCGCCACTATGTTTTCTTTAGCTGAGCAGATTGGATTTATATACAGAAACATTAAGCAACAGGTGTGTTCCTGTGGGTAGAATTAGTCCCCTCCCAAACAACAAGTTTGTTTTTACAACGATATACTCCACAGATGCACTCTTTTACATCCAGTAACTTGGTTAAGAACATAGGAAAATCCAAATGTCAGCTCTTGGAATTAAAGTTAGGCCCCTCAGGGTCAGGAGAATACTATTTGCCACAAGAGGGTCAACATTAACAGGGTGCACATATATTTAATTATCTGGGGCCCGATATTACCAGGGCGGCGGGTTTGCGGCGGGGGGGGGCGATTGGGCGCGTGGGTGACGCGCCCGGTGAAATCAGTCTGCCCCGAACACAATCGCAGGCTAATTGGATCCACTTACCTCTTGTTCCGGGTTCCCCGCTGCTGAGCTGCGTGTCGGGCGGGCTGCGCATGCGCATTAAGGTCTGTCATCTGGAGGAGCTCTATTTAAAGGGGCAGTCCTCCACTGACTGATGCTGCAAGAAATAGGAAAAAGTACAGCATGGAGCAGCCCAGGGGGAAGGTTGCTCCCAGGTTTAATGATGCCTCACTCCAGGTACCATTGGATGGGGTGAGGAGGAGGGGGAGGTCAGAGATCTTCCCCCCGGCGGGCGGGAGGAAGTGGCCTGCCTCTGCCACCAAGAAGGCCTGGCTCGAGGTGGCAGAGGAGGTCACCTGCACCACCAACATATCGCCCACCTGCATACAGTGCAGGAGGCGCTGCAATGACCTAAGTAGGTCAGCCAAAGTGAGTACACTTACTCATTCCCCTACACTCCGTCTGCCACATCACCGCCCCCATCCCACATCTCCTTCTGCACTGCTAACACTACTCTGTCACATCACCCCTCATACCCACTCAAACCTCATCCTCATCTTACCTGCACTTACTCACCTCGCCAGTACTCATCCCGCCACTACCACTCAACCCAATCCTCATACAATCTCATGGCTCTAGCTCATACTCACCCTCTCGTGCATCTCTTTCACAGTCAGCCTCACTCAACCTGCCACTACCTGTGCTGCAGCTACAGGGCATGCATCACATATGTGCAGTATGCAGCGTAACGCAAACGTGTCGTGAGCATGAAGGGGATTCACAAGGGTGTTTGAGGGTTTGTCATGGTTTTTACTTATATTTAATTTCTGATCAACTCACATTACATATTATAATGGCACCACTACTGCCACGTCTTTGCGAATCTTGTCTGGTTTGTGCAATAATGCCCTTTCCTGAGGATCACAATGAAGACCCACAACTGATGCCACCCATTGTGTCACTGCAGAGTGGGTGTAGGTGTATTTGCAGGGCTCTTTTGTGCAGACGACTGAGAGACGTCGGCGATTTCCTCGGTGGCACCCTGGAAGGATGCGGAGGAGAAGTTGTTGAGGGCAGTGGTGACTTTGACAGCGACAGGTAAGAAGACGGTGCTCAGGCCAGCTGGGAGCAGCTCGGCATGAAGGAGGCTGCAGATGTCCACGACTACATGTCGAGTGACTCTGAGCCTCCGTGTGCACTGCTGCTCAGAGAGGTCCAGGAAGCTGAGCCTCGGTCTGTGGACCCTGTGGCGAGGGTAGTGCCCTCTGCGACGCATTTCTCTCTGCCGTTGCCCTCCCTCCTGCTGTGCAGGTGGATGTGTCACAGCACTGTGCTGTGGAGCTCCACGTGTCAGATGTGGACAGCGTGGCCGGCGAGGCTGGTGATGCTGTTCGCCCTCCGAGGAGGTTATGACTGCAGCTACGGCGGCCCCCATCTGGAAGATGTGCATCTGAGGGGGTCCGCAAGGTAGGTACATGTGTCTGGACACCGGGGTAAGTGTGCATGTTGGTGAATTTTATTGTTAGGAGGAGGGTGGTGAAGGCCAAACTTTGTCCAAAGTGACAGAGTGGCCTCCTGCAATGAGTGAGGGTCTCCCCCCCCGACCCCCCACCTGTCAAATGGACCTTTGCAGCTGCCACAGGCTGATGGCTGCAACACGTCCATTTGAACTGGGAGTGTTTCCCCCAGTACGGGAAACAGTCCTAGTTGTTTGTAAAATCCCAACCCTCCTAAAATATCTCATTAATCAGGTCTGTAAACGACCTGAAATACCAAAATAAATAGCTTAAGTGGCACCCCGCCGGCTTTAATTGCCGGCAGGAGTCCCACATGCGGGGGCTGCGCGCGCATGTCAGCATGTCAGTGGGAAACCTGGAACTGGGCGGGTTGGAGCCGGGCTCCCGACCCGCCCCGGGAATCCCCGATTTTCGGATCCCCCCGCCAGGAACGCACCCGATCGTGGGTGCTAAAATCGACCCCCTGATAACTCAAGTTTGAAATGTCTAAATTAAGAATCTCCCCCCTACCCCCCAACATTTTTGGGGAGATTTTCCCGGGTTTGCGCCCAGGCATTCTGGATCACCTGGGAGCAGCAAATTATCATAAAATTGAGCAGTTTGGAATGTAAACGAATCCACCTAATTTTCTTTCCATTTTAAGTGTCAGCCTTGGCTCAGTGTAACACTCACCTCTAAGTCAGATGGTCGGGAGCTCAAGCCTCACTCCAGAGACTTGAACACATAAATGAATGCTGTACTGTCAGAGGTGCCATCTTTCAAATGTGATGTTAAACCTAGGCCTTGTCTGTCCTCTCCGATCCCACGGCAGCATGTGAAGAAGAGCAGGAGAGTTCGCCTAGTATTTTGGCCAACACTTACTCCTCAACCAACATCACTAAAAAACAGATAATCTGGTCATTTATCTCATTGTTGTTTGTGAGACCTTGTATGCAAATTGGTTGTTGCTTTTTCCTTAATTACAACAGTAACTGCATTTCAAAAGTACGTCATTAGCTGTGAGGCGCTGTATAAATGCAAGTTCTTTCTTTCTATTTAAATGAATGGAAGAAAAATTGGTTAGGTTCTTTTCCATGCGCTCTGACCTGCCCAATTTTCCGATATTTGCTGTGTTGAGATGATTCAGTGCACCTTATATCTAAAGAGTTTTGATTGAAATAACAGATGGAGCACTTTATTTGTCTTACCTGCACTGGTTTTCTATTGCGTTCAAACAATTTATTCATCTAATTGCAGATTTTCAAATATATATTTGTATTGCTTTGTGTCATGTATCAAGTATAAAAATGATTTATAAATTTTGAAAGCTGAAAATGATACAGTAGAAGTACATGAATTTCTTCCTTATTTATTATTCCTAACATTTCATGGGAATGTCATGCACTCTAACAGATGAAATCACAAGGGCCACATCCCCTTAAATGACTTTTGTATTGTGCTGTATGAGTTTCCATCATGTGACCTATATTCAGTATGTTTTTTGCAACCTATTGTCAGGATTAATCATAAATACACCATTCCCATGAGCATGAGAAATCAATGTTTGTGCCAGTACTACATCTGTTTTCATGCTGTGGGTTCAATAATAGTCCTTAGAGATGCTGAGTTCAAATTCATTGTATTGCTGGAGAAATTTATGCCAAGCCAATCTGTTTCAAAACTGTACCAAGACCTTTCATATAAATGATTCATGGCCAGTGCCTTAGCATGGATCATGACCATACATCTACAAGTTTTTCAAGGAGTTTTGAGGAAGTTCTAAAAGAAAGAGATGCCCAATTTCTTGAATTCAATTAAACTCCTACTGCTGCCCCCATATCGCAGCTAGATTCACAAGTGTTCGGGAATACACTCTCTAAAGAGTCCATCGTAGATTTGGAGGATAAGACGCACCAAGGTGATCATTCTAATCTGAAACAAATCTTGTTCTATGAATTTAATATCAATATGGCTTCGAGATTAATATGGCAATACTTGACTGCCCTCTGGTGGAGTGATATGATTAATATCACCCTCAAGCTATTGTTAAAGAATTTAGGGCTAAGCTGTCAACCAATATCTACTATAAGCCCACCAACTCCCACAGCTACCTTGATTACACTTCCTTCCACCCAGCTTCCTGTAAAGACTCTGTTACATTCTCCTAGTTTCTCCATGTTCGTTGCATCTGTTCTGATGATGCCACCTTCCACACCAGTGCTTCCAATATGTCTTCCTTTTTCCTCAACCGAGGATTCCCCTCCACTGTGGTTGACCGTGTCCATCCCATTTCCCGCACTTCTGCCCTCACCCCTTCCTCTCCCTCCCAGAACCACGATAGGGTCCCCCTTGCCCTCACCTTCCACCCCACCAGCCTCCATATTCAATGTATCATCTTCCACCATTTCCGCTACCTCCCGTGCGATGCCAAACACATCTTCCCCTCCTTCCCTCCCCTTCAGCATTCTGAAGGGACCATTCCCTTCATGACACCCTGGTGCACTCTTCCATCACCCCCAATACTGCTCCCCTTCCCACAACACCTTCCCGTGCAAGCACAGAAGATGCAACACCTGCCCTTTCACCTCTTCCCTTCCCACAGTCCAGGGCCCCAAACACTCTTTCCAGGTGAAACAGTGATTTACTTGTACTTCTTTCAATTTAGTATACTGTACTTGCTGCTTACGGTGCGGTCTCCTCTACATTGGGGAGACCAAACGCAGATTGGGTGATCGCTTTGTTGAACACCTCCTTTCAGTCTGCAGTTCAAGAAGGCGGCTCACCACCACCTTCTCAAGGGTAATTAGGGATGGGCAATAAATGCCGGCCTCGCCAGCGACGTCCACATCCCATGAACGAATTTAAAAAAAGCGTGACCCTGAGCTTTCCGGTTGCTTACCATTTTAACTCTCCGTCCCACTCCCTCTATAACCTCAGCCTCCTACACTGTTCCAGTGAAGCTCAGTGGAAGCTCGAGGAGCAGCACCTCATCCTTCAATTAGGCACTTTACAACCTTCCAGACTCAACAATGATTTCAATAACTTCAGATCATAACTACTGCTCCCATTTTTTTGGACAGCAGTTGCTGGTATGGTTCTGATGGTGCCATTTACAGCTCTTCTAGACTCATCTTTTGTTTCTTTTCTTGTCCCATTACCACCCCCTTCTGCCTCGCACCATCGTCCCTTTTGTCATTTAATCACTCCTGCACTCCACCCTATCACAGACCTTTCCCTTTGTTCTTTCCTCCCCTCCCCTTTCCCTGGCTCTGTACTTGCTTAAAAACTGTTAAATCTCTAAATTCTTCCAGTTCTGACAAAAGATCATCAACCTGAAATGCTAACTGTTTCTCTCTGCACAGATGTTGCCTGACCTGCTGAGTATTTCCATCATTTTCTGTTTTTATTTCAGATTTCCAGCATTCGCAGTATTTTGCTTTTGTTAAAAAAGATGTTTGCTTGTCTTTCGGCGTTAACTTTTCTTTGGGACAAAGTAGAGAAATTAGAATCTTGGCCAGTAATTGTCACTGGGTAAACAAATTACACAGGAACCACACGATCAATTTCAATCCATACAGCTGGCTCCATTTCACCCAAATCGAGGCTGCTGCAGCACAAAATCTCCCTCTAAAAAGTAGAACAGCTGGATAATGAGGTCTACCTTGCAAAGGCCATCGTAACATAAAGGTCTGGGACACCCACAGCACAGCTCTAAACAAGGCTGCTCTGATTGTTATAAAAGTTTTCAATCATCAGGATTTGCACTGCCAATCAGATTTTAGTCATCAATCCAGAAGGGTAACATAGCCATCAACTCTGCTCTTCAACCAACATGTCAGTCATAAGGCCCTCTAGTTGTGCCATCACCAGATGCGCAGCTGGAGGAGGACTCGTGTCAATAGACTCATGCCACCATAAATAAGTGGGTAAATAATGCAAAAGCAAAAGAATACACTCTTTATTTTTCCAAAGGTCAGCCATCAGTTTCCAAATATAAGGATTGCTTACATCTTTCTATTTTATTTCAGATTTCCATAATTTGCAGGGCTTTTGTTGTTGACACCTAGGTATTTTGCAGCTCTCATCCAAACTGGCATGTTATTAAAAGTTCGATATTTTGTTATTGAGATCTTGCCAAAAGGCTAGGAGAACATAGTGTTCTATTTCCATTTTTTGTGTTTCTCAAAAAGCAATGTCTGACATAAGCCTCAGGAAACCGAATATGCTTCTCAAAAAGAAGACAAAACGGACACAGCTTTGATACATTATTCAGGTAGTATGCTCAACAGACCTGCGAAAAGCCTTATATCTGAAACATATCTCTACGTATAGTGTCAAGATTTTTCAAAGATTCCAACTGGTTGGCAGAATATGCAGACTGCTGTCACTTTGTGTAACTTCAGTTCCCAAAGTTCTTTATAATATTATGTCAATAACAGAACCCTGTAGTTCAAAGAGATGTTTCCTTACCAAGATGACTACCTTACTCTCAGGATGGAGACATAACTTTTTTTTAGATAATGTGAGCTTTCAGCTGAGTTTTCTTTTCATAAATATGGAAAAATCAAAAAGGGAGCTCTCCAGGAAATTGCCTTCAATGAAGCCAAGTTCCAAATTGTTCCAGGGCTGGTCTCCCTTCCAGAGTAAAAAGAAAAATTGGATATCCAGATTAAAAACTGGCATCTTTCTGACCATTTCATATCATCATAGACTTCTGCCTATTTCAGATAATTGTGTATATGGTAGCAGAAATCCTTATTCCAGTTGTCAAACCCCTGCAGCTGAAATTACTAGCACAATGATAATTATCTTATGCTATCATATATGTCAGATGGTACAGAGGGCTAGTAAAGATCAGGATGTAAAGTTCATATTTGATTTCATATCTTTGTCAGAGGCTAAATTCTAATTTAAGCTTCAGGTTTTATAATTTCCAAAGCTCTATTGGAATCAGCAGAAACCTGGAGTATTCAACTATCCAAACTGCAAAAGAAAGCTGTCTTTATTTTTCCAAAGGTCAGCCATCTATTTCCAAACATAAGAATAAAGCCTGAAAAATGCAACCTCAGTAGGAAATACCGCTCCACATGATATAATAACAAATAGGTTGAAGTTTTAGGGTTTTTGATTTGGCTTATTACAGTTCCAGCCACATATTCAAGGTTAGCCTTTTGTGAACAGATATATAAGTAAACGGAGAAAGACAAAATTCTTCACCCCTTGTAAGAAGACTCTTATGATTGGGTCGTGGTACAAGAGGCATACTGCAATGTTAGCAGTCCAGAGCCTACCAGAACAAGAAAGAAAGGAGCAGACCTTAGCACAAGCATGATTTAGCCATACGTGTGGGTTTTACACAGATGTGACAACCACGAATTTCTAAACATGGGTCTACTCAGATAGCAGACTTTTCTCTGTACATTAGAATAGTTAGATGGGCCTTACATTTCAGGAGTAGTGAACGCAGAGCTTTGTCACTTGAGGGCCATCCATATTCTGATAGGAGTTTTTGTCCACATTTGTTGATTTCTAGGCTAAAGTAAGGATGAGCAAAGATGATCATATTTCTACATCTTGGCTATAAAAATCATGATTCTCTGATCTAATTTTTTTATAAGAGCCGCACCATGGCCTTACTAAACAAAGAAGAATCCATCTCCCTAAATGAACGATAATTTTAGCCTTCTGTAATATCAAATTTCACTGACCAATTATCTATAAAATAATAATGTATCACAAAATAAGTTTTTGCAAACTACCACTGAAGGTGATTTATACATTTTTGACCTTTATCAAATAATTTTAAAGAAATGATTAAAGGGTTATTTGCTGATGCCCTATTCCCTGTGGGAAGCCAAATTTGAAGGGAGTGTAAGAGGTTCGGTGCTTCATTGTTGTAGCCCTATCTGTAGCCCACACTCCTTTTGAGTGTAGCTCCCAGCTGGGAGTATGAGATTAATGAATTTACCCTTATACTTACTGTCAAAGAGGGGAAAGATCCAACGATAGGTGAAATTTTTAAGGTTCTGTCCTACCTACAGTTTGTTACAGCTGCTACTTAATTTCCCATTATGATGAGGTTTAGTTGGAGAATATAGATTAGTATTCAGATTTATGAGAAGGGAGTGGAAACCTGTAGCACCTTTGTGGAGCTTCAATTGAATATTGCACAAACTGATGCACCTTTTGTTTGTATCTATAATTTTGTGAAAAAAAACTGTTGTTTGCTTCTTTGACCTTAATGTTCAAAAGGGGCATTGATTGTAGATCAGATTGTTTTTTTTTTTAAATTGAACATGATCTTATTGGCATAAATAGAGGGCTTTCCCTCAATCTAAGGACTGGTTTGACCCATTGTAAAAATGTGCATGTTCAATGTAAACATGTTAAAGATTTATATTTCATTGTTGGTCTTCTGTGAATTAAGACTTGTATTTTGTGAAGTCTGTCTCTGCTGCTCATATCCTATCCCACACCAAGTTCTGCTCACCCATAACCCCTGTCCTCACAGACCTACATCAAATTACTGAGACTGTTGAATTAAATCAGAATGGAAAGGACTTGCATTTATATACCTCCTTTCATGACCTCGGGATGCCCTAAATCACTTTACAGCTAATTAAGTACTTTTGAAGTATAATCACTGTTGTAATGTAGGGAAGTGAGGCAGCCAATTTACACACAGCAAGGTCCCATAAACAGCAATGTGATAATGACCAGATAATCTGTTTTAGTAATATTAGTTGAGGGATAAATATTGGCCAGGACACCAAGAGAACACCAATGCTCTTCTTTGAATAGTGTCATGGGAGCTTTTATTTACATCCACTTGATAGGGTCAACAGGGCCTCGGTTTAACGTCTCATTTGAAAGATGTTTTTACTAATAGTGACTGACATATTCTGGACGTTCACTTTCTATTTTTGTTATGTATATTTTACTTTTATTACTTGCTATTTGGCGTGCTTCATTTTAATTATCAGTGGCTATAGTTCTGGAAACTCTAGTTCTGTGTAGTAATATCCATCATTTCAAAAAAAATTTAGTAGCTTGGTACAAATTAAATCCAGTGAGTAGGCTATAGCAAGTAAGGGATTTGTTAGCCCTTGGGTACGCTTCTCCTATAGGACAGAGGATAGAAAAGGTACAGATTCCAGATAGTAGGGGACAAAGGTACTCTTACAGGAACCATTGTTGAGAACAGGGAAGGTACTAAAACTCCAAAATTGTAACAGGCTTCATGTGGCATGAAGTTCCTTACATGAAAAACTGTCATTTTATTGGTTTTAGTGTCTGCTGCAAGGGTAAGTGAGCCTTATGGCTTAGTCACTGAATATCCCTACCTCATCTGGCATGAGGACAGAGCAGTGCTTAGACCACATCCAAAAATTCGTGCCCAAAGTTCTGTCAGAATTCCATGTGACGCATGAAATCATCATTCCATCTTCCCTTCTCCACATAAGTCTGAAATGGAACGCAGTTTGTAATCATGTGGATATGAGGACAGCTCTCTGTTACTATGTAGACAAAATTTAAAATGTCAGAACATCTACTCAACTAAGTCCTATGGTGGTAAAGCTTTGGGCAGACCTGTCACCAAACAAAGAATAGTTTATTAAGTAGTAGAATGTATTCTATATTGTACCCAGAAAGCAGAGAGAGCTCCATCTGGCTAGACTAAGTCATTCTCAAGATAAGAAGCCACCATGTGGCTAGTTTTAAGCATATTTCTTAAGAAGATATTTGAATGGCAACCAAATGAGTAATCTTCATACTATGACCAAACATTATTATTGGATTTGGCCTGCAAAATGGACACGCAGTTTGTCAGACCAGAACTTATCTCTGCTTTGGATCCTAAACAGATAGGTCCTCTCTCCTCTTAAAGAGATACTGCTTTGGGAGGATTGGCCAGGCTATCTGGAAAATTGCAAATGAAGGGACACAGATTACTCACCTTTAATTACAGTATTCCTCATTCTTCAAATGGTTATCCTCCACATACCAAATTTACTAACTTTATCCCATCTGGGCCTTGGTCTAATGCAAACCTGTTTTGAGTTTTGATTTCTGCATTATGCTATATCTGAATAAATACTTGTGACATATGTTGAACACTTGACAATTCTAGTTTCCACTGAAGTTGGTAACATCAGTTATTGAGCTATTCACTACTTTCATTAAACCATAGAAATAGAAAAAATAAAGTACCAGCATCAAGATTAGAATCTTAATTCAGATGGTATGTTGTGTATTTACTGAAAGTATACAAAGGGAAATTACTTACCACAATAATTCCTGTTTTCCCTAGAAGTGTTCTTCACACAATTACAGCTCAATATTACCTCACACAATGCACACCATTGAGATGTTCAAACTTTTGAAATTCCCTCAAACATCCACTTACACAATATATTTTGACTCCCGTAAGTAAGCATTATCCCAGATATCTGAAGTATATATATATTGACACAATAGATTAAAAAATTGGTACTCCACATATTAGCAATGCCACAATATAATACCAGGATTTCCCTGGTAGGGCTATTTAGCCTAAAAATTTGACAATCAAACTCCAAACCCCACAGAGTATATTTATCAGGGAATGCTGGATGTAAATTTAAAGAAAAAATATTTTACTAAATGATCATTGCAACTTCACACACGGAAATAGTGGAGAGGTTACATATAACTTCAGGGCAGCAGTGCCACTTTAAATAGGTATAGTTTGCCTGGCTTGCAGCACTCTGAGGAATTCCACCCTTTCCCAATATCCTTGGTGAGTTTGGAAGGTCATGAGCCAGCTTGTGACCAGGATAGAAAATGCTGAAATATCCCACAACATATCCCACATGTCATCTTTCCCTACAACAAACTCCTTCCAAACAGATTCTGCCCATGATATTAGGCCGAATCAATCACTGCACAAATAGATGGAATATATGGCACTAATTAAAATAAATATTGTGAGGGTCAGCATTTATTCGTAGATATATATTTACCGTTTTGATTTGCCTCACAAAATACATTCTTTTATGTTATGGGTAATTTGATTAGTGATGCAACAAAAACATATTTCCATAGCAATGATTTGATTTGTGCTGGATTTAATCTTAACAAATGGCAATATAATAAGTAAAGTGTTTCAGATAATATAGCAAATTTTTGCTGTTGACCAGATTGACTATTCACAGTGTATATGTGTTTTTAAAAAAGTATTGAAATCCTTACCTTTGTTGGAAAGAACTAAATATCAACTACTCTGAGATTTCCATACAAAGGACTTGAGAAGGGAAAGTGACATGGTACATAATGAAAATCTCTCAAAAAGATAGTCATCCATTCTAATTTGCTCCATTAGATTGCCGACGTATCCATGATAGGTAGAGGATAACTTTATTCAAAGAGTAAGGGATACTATACCTAAAGGGGAGTAATGTTGGATTACCTTAAAAACGAACTTCTTCATTATTTGAACGTAATTCAACCTCCACAACCTCCATATAGGCCACCCTCCAAACAAGATAAAAACCATGTGGACAGTTCCTTTCTGAGTTTTGCACCACAAAATAGCCATTTAAGGTTCCCCAGCCCTCACCAGACACAATACCTTGTTGTGGTATCATATGACAGTTCTTTTAAAAAGGGCAGCAACAAAGACACCAGGTTAATACAACAAAGCAAATTGACACAAATACTAAATGATAAGCTCCAAATATTCCAGATTAGAAGGAAAAAAACATGGTGTGGGGGGGGGGCAAAACTTTGTACGTGGAGGTTGAATTGCATTCAAAGAATGAGGATGGGCATTTTGAATGTAAATAAATGAATGTTCTTCCTCATTCCTCCGCATGCAAATGAACTACACCAAAGTTGGATAAAAAATAGCAGTTAGCAATCATGACTTAATATTTATGATAGCTGAACACACAGAAGTGCCAAAGTGCTTGTTGTCTTGACTATCGTATCAAGGCACTCTCTCTAGAAATGAAGCATGCAATCAGCTAATATTTTAGCACCATAATTTCCTGAGACAAATTAAACTTGGAACCAGTTTAAGACGAAAATTATGGATGGCATGTTAGAATTGCCAAATAACATACGGTGGACCAAACACTAGAGCATGAAGATCACTTATTGTATGACTGGAGCAATAGCAAGAAACATGATGGGCCAGATTTTACTGTGAGCGGCGAACAAACGGCGCAAGCCGATCGTTGTACTTGCATTTTCCCATAGATTTTCCATTGGGGTTTTGCACAGCAAGTTGTTATCAGTGGGAGATCTAAACAGCACAGCGGCCTCTACAGGGCATATGGGCTGTGTGAATAGGGCAAGCAACTGTATGGGCACGATTTTCCCAGGAAATTGCGGGTGCGTTGGCGGCGGGGGGGCTCCGAAAATCGGGAAAATCCCGTTCGGGTTTGGAAGCTGGCTCCAACCTGCCGACCTCCAAGTTCCCCACGGACGCACCTGTGTGCGCACGGGCATCCCGAATCCGGAAGTCCCGTCGGTCGTTAAAGAGCCAAATGTACCTCATTGAGGTACTTAAGGCACTTGTGACATATTAGGTAATTGGAACGATTTTTAACTTACCTGGGCGGCTTCCCCACAGCTTCTGATTCATGCCTGAAGGGCCGGATCAGGCAAAAAGAAACAAAATAAATTAAATAAAAAATCATTGCACGAAGTTAAAACACAAAATCAACCTACCTTTCCACCCTGCTCCGATGTTCGATGTCTCCCTCTCTGATCTCCCCCTCTTCACCCCCCCCGATGTCCCACCGATCTTCCCCTCTTCACTCCCCCCGACGTCCCCCCAAACTTCCATTCCAGCGCCGGACGACGTCTCGCTCTCTTTCTCTCCCCACCGCCCCCCCCACCCCGCCCCTCCCCGCGTTGCAGCTCATGATGGCAGCCAGCCAATCAGGCTGGCTGCCGGGTGCGAAACCCGGACAGCACGTTAATCATCATCAATTACGAAGCGATCGCATCGGAAACAGTAAGTTTTGTTTATTTGGGTTTGCCACACGCACCTTCACCCCCCCCCCCCACCCCCCGGCTGCCAACCCGCCACCATTTCAAAATTGAGCCCTATGTCTCCTTAATCAATCAGATTGAAGAATCGTTAATGAAAAGCGCAAGGACTGAATCAAGAAGTGTAAGTTAGAATAGTGAATTCAATGTCAAATCAGGTACAGAAAGCAAAATAAACAGAGGGAAAGAAAGGTTCAATTAAGAGAGATAAAAGAGACAGAAAGAAAAAGTAAAAAAGCAATGTTATTTAAATTTTTATTTTTTTTAAATCTCCAATAATTAAAAGCTGAAGGAATGAAACTCCACACTTGTAGAAGTTAATTTTCAGTGCCAAAGAGGTTGTTTGGCAGTAATTAAGACTTATCACGCTGTTAAAAGGGTACTTACACTGGTATGGACAAACCCTAACTTTTTGTGGCGAGTTTAGTCTGTATCTACGACGGCAGTACAGGAGCATCACGCCATTTAATACATTTGAATGGGGAGCCAGACGGCGAGATGCCATCTTCGCGCAGCTTATGGAGGAGTGGCGCATCTTGGACAGCAACTTCCGGATTTTTGTATTTAACTGCGCAACTCTGTTCGCTGGAAGTTGCTGTCCAATTTGCGCATAAATAATGGTGAACGTTGTTAGCTTCACCATTATTTTCATTGCGAAATCTGGGCCGATTGTTTTTAAAGGAAGGAATTTAAGATTACACAAAACTGCAAGTTCAACTGGATGTGTTGTGATTTTGGCTTTTTATCCTAAATGTTTTCTTGGGTTCAACATCACTGGCTACTCCCATAAGCAGACCTTATACACCAAAGTGTGCCTTTTACTGCCCAATTTCTCTGTTAATGTAGCAAGACCCAGGCGTTGAACAGAGAATCCTTGTCACTGTATTCTGGCTTACTGAAATGTATCATCAAACAAAGACTGAACAGGCTGGGGCACTTTTCTCTAGAAAAGACAATGGGAAAGGTCCCCGGCAGTCAGTGGGCGGGGGATTTCCTGGCTTGGCGGTGAGAAGGCAGGCTGGGGTTTCCTATTAATTGAAGATGGGGGAATGCTGGGTCTGTGGATTCCCCAAAGATCGGGGGATTGCTGGGGCTGGGGATTCCCCAAAGATCAGGGGAATGCTAGGGCTGGGGAGGCTCAAGAGCTCCTTGAGTGGCTTGGGGGGAGCATTCCTGCCCCTCCTGGCCCACAAGGAGTTCAAAGATAGGCAGTTTTAAAACTCTTCTTTCCAGTTGGCTTATTGCTGCTGCCGGGCAGCAGATAGTGTGGGACTCTCTCCGTGTGGACCTTAAAATTAGGTTGCGCGCCGATGATATCATCAGGCCGTGATTTTGTATGTTAAGTAAGCCCCCACCTGCTTTTAGTGGGAGCCTCATCCAGGGCCTGAACCGCCGCCTTAAATATTATGGTAGCTGGGAACTCGGCGGCTTGGTGGTGGGATCTCGATTTTTAGGATTTTAAACCCTCGTCCAACCCTTTCCTACCCATCAGGGGATGGGGGGGGGGCGCGTTTAAAATCGAGGCCCTAATGTTGAATACCCATCCATTTTGTGTATATTGAATTTTTCACTAGAAGTGAAGTTAGGTGTATTGTAGATAAGCAGTGATGGAGTGAAATCATACATGATTTTCCATCATTACCACCTTAGCAACATTGGGTGTAAGGGTAGAGTGTATATAACAGGCACCCAGCATTGCTAGAGAGGCAGAATAGCACAAAAATGTAAAGAATAAAAGAACTTGCCAATGAAGTACTTTTGAAGTGTAGTCACTGTTGTAATGTAGGAAACATGGCAGCCAACTTGCACACAACAAGGTCACGCAAACAGAAATTAAATAAATGACCAGATCACCTGGTTTTAGGTACAGGTTGAGGGATAAACCAGGACACCAAGAGAACTCCCCTGCTCTTCTTTGAATAGTGAAGTGGGATCTTTTACATCCTCCTGATAGGGCAGAAAGGGCTTCGGCTTAATGTCTCATCCCAAAGATGGTACCTCTGACAGTACAGCACTCCCTCAGTACTACACTGGTGTGCCAGCCTAGATTATGTGCTCAAGTCTCTGGAGTAGGTCTTGAACCCACAACCTTCTGACTTAGAGGCGAAAGTGCCACCACTGAGCCAAGGCTGACACCTAAACACCTAAAATATTTAAAGCTAGCCGGCTGATTGATCCCTGCATAACAGAGGCAAATTCACATTTTGCCACATCGTCAGTAGCATGAATTTTTTTCATCATCAAGGCTGCCTTCCCCTTTAAGAGTCTCCTGCAGCAGCAGCCATTACCCACCTCCCTCTCAGTAGTAAGCTCACCAGTGCAGGCAGGGAGCCCATTAAGAGCTCACTGAAATTTTTTTTAAAAGCCTGACCCCTAGAAAGTTTGCCAAGGTCAGTGGCTGGTTACTTGGGTGGGTGAAGATCTCCACCCCACCACATCTCTGGCAGTGTTGCCACTGGAGCAGAAAATCTCAGATGGTATCTTATAAAAAAGATTAGATGGCGAGCTATTTACAGATTCAAATTGATGTTTGCCCAAAGATGTCAAACGAACATGTATTGTAAACTGCCCCACATGATGCTTGCATTTGACTGGCATGGCTTGACCCGTTGATCTGTTTCAAACATTTTGATTGATCTGTTAGACTGAACCCCAACCAAGGAAAGTGACAGCAATCAACCCACACATATCAAGGATTCCCTGAACTGCTCTACATCTCAGCCGTGTGCTGAAGTGCATTTGTCAACCAGTCTGGGCTATGTATTCTCTGCAGCCTACAGAAACAGCTATCACTGACCATCAAGAAAGAATGTCACATTACTCCTCCTTTTCAAAAAGCCCCCCTACCAGTGAGTATGACGCCTTGTTTGTGAGGACTGTGTGCACTGCGCCTGCAAAGCTTCTCAAATCTCCAAATTCCATAGGCTGTGTTAAAAAGCTAAGTAGTTTGGCCTTAACTCCTTCAATATCCTGGGATGAGAAGGTTGTCCAATGAGGAGAGATTGAGTAGGATGGGCCTATATTCTCTGGAGTTCAGAAGAATGAGAGGTGATCTCATTGAAATTCTTAGTGGGCTTGACAGAATAAATGCTGAGAGGCTGTTTTCCCTGGCTGGAGTGTCTAGAACTAGGCGTCATAGTCTCAAGATAAGGGGTCGGCCATTTAGGACTGAGATGAGGAAAAATGTCTTCACTCAGAGGGTTGTGAATCTTTGGAATTCTCTATCCCAGAGGGCTCTGGATGCTGAGACATTGAGTATATTCAAGACTGAGAGCGATAGATTTTTGGACACTAAGGGAATCAAGGGATATGGGGATAGGGCGGGAAAGCGGAGTTGAGATAGAAGATCAACCATCATCTTATTGAATGGCGGAGCAGGCTCAAGGGGCCGTATGGCCTACTCCTGCTCCTATTTCTTGTGTTCTTATGTTCTTCTCTATCAAACTTCAAATGGCACGGTTGCTGAAGCTTTTTCTTTTACTATTGTTCAAGTAAGATAGTCCAGCTGAACATTAACTCTGTGCACCTGTGGTCCTTGTAAACGTCCAAATATAGATAATTCTGCCCTTCACATAATGTTTATTACATCATCCCGTGTTATTTACATGGGATTTAAATGCTCCTGCCTGTCCATTTGGCCCTAGAAAATGTGCATCGTGCTTAAATATGGATCTGCAGTCCTATTTCCTGCCCCTAGCACCCCATGAACTGGTATTAAGGATAGGAGAACTGGCCCCATAATCTCTGTCATTACCCTTCTGTGTTCTACTCGGTTGTACTGATAGACACTTACGTTACGCAGGCTGAACAGATGGATGAGTGAGCAACTCAGCAAACAGACAATATGCAACATTAGTTGTCAATTAATAATTGACTTCAGTGGAAAAGAAAATTGGGCAGGGTGTAAAACGGGCTGCCGATTCGCTATCGTTCATTTTGCACTAACATCAAAGACCAATTTAACCCCCGAAGTTTCAGTTAAGGTATCACAACTAAGACTGATACCAGCTAAGACACCAATACTGGAAGCAATGTGTCACTGGATGAGGTACCAGTTGAGTTTCCGACAGAGTAAGGTGATTCTGAGCATCTATTGCCAGCAATGCGTTGACATAAAATATGACTTAGCCAGGGCTTTTGATGAAGCATGGTCTTTAGATTGGGTTTAATATTCCATACTCACCACTCTGTCTAATGTATTATAGAGTCCAAGATCTTGCTAATATGTGGATAATTGGTCAATGCCACATATCACTTTGCAGCACATCATATGGCCAAAAATCCTCATCACTCCAGCTGTAACTCTGGTGGGAATGTGGTGGTAAAGGCACAAACTAGGTCAGAACTCAGGTATGCTGGGTGTTGACTTTGTCTGGGAGTGACCTTTGGCACTGCCCTAAACAAGGCCATTGATATGGAGGGCCAAGTGCAAGGATTCCCAAGGTTAGAAGTTCCCATGGCCCTGGCCTGGGAAACACTTATAAGGGAATTAGCAGGCGGTACACCCAGAAGGAAGAGACATACCGACCTCAGGAACAACAGCTGCAGGTCCACATTGAGGTCCAAGCATAGGTCATGGCCTGGATCCCTGAAGAGGAGAATGTTCAAAATTATTATTTTTTTTTAGCATGATTTGGCAAGGAGTCTACTAAGGACACAGTCAGGAGATTTCTGGGAGGCCCAACACCACCCAGTGGCCTGGCCACCAATGCTGCATTTTGTGGCCTTCTGGGGCAGCAGCAGAGGTCATCAACATAATTCCTCAACTTTACAATAAATCACGTTTGAGAGCTTTAAATAAATTATTCAGAGCAGATATTTGTACTAATTTGAGAGTGAATGCACGCACCAGTGTTCGTCAACAGAAAAGACCTGTGGCAAGATGTGAAAGTGGTAAATTTTAGAGCTTAAGAACTTTTAGGAGTTTAATGAAAGGGCCAAAAGTCCCTTCCTTTTTGACTAATCTCAAACCAACCTACCAACCTTCTCATTATATTCCCAGTCTCCTCCCTCTCCAGAAACATATCTGGTTACCTCCTGAACCCATTTAATCGCTTCAGTGGCCTTCCCTAGTAACTTATTCTAGAACTCCTTGTGTAAAGAAATGTTCACATGATATCCCTTTTTACTCCTAACTTCCTATTTCAACTTGCGTTCACAGGTATTTAACCCCTTTACCATAGTAAACCATTTGCCTTGATCAACTTTGACAATCCTATTATAATCATGAAATCTTTTCATTAGGTCATCTCCAAGTCTTCGTTTTCAATGAGAATAAGCCCAATTTCCTTAACCTTCCTCACAACTTAGATTCCTGATGCTTAGAATAAGTTCACTTGCTTACCTCTGTACATCTCAAGGGCAACAATATCCCTTCTATGATTAGGTGATCAGAACTGCACATTGTACTTACAATACCTTTTTACCAATGTCTTACACATTAACATTATAACCTCTTTTGATTTGTAGTTTACACGCACCATTTTATTGCACAATTTTAAATGCGGGGTGCTGGGGAATGACAATATACTAGCACAGCAACTACAAGATGCCAAACTCTAAAAGGGACCGTGTCGTTCCCCTGTACAGATCACAGCCTATTCATTTGTTTATAAAAGTTCAGCAGATAAGAATCTATATGTATTCAACCAAAAAGCATCCTATTTGTTGGGTTTTCAGAATAAACTGAGAATATTTCAACTACTTTTTTAATGAAAATTCCTGCCATAGGATTCGTCTCAGCATCTTTTTGCAAAAGAAAATTGCACATTTCCAAGTATGTGTAATATGTAACATTGTTTTTCAGTTTGCATTCACAGTTCTCAATTTTGAACTATTATGCCAAATGCTTCCAATTAAAAGGAAAAGCCTCAACTAAATCCTGCAGATTAAAGGGGCAACATCACCATGAAAATGTATTTGGCAAAACCTTTCTCACTTGCTGAGGTGGAAGAAATGCATATCATTATTATCACAATGACATCATGCACAAGGCACACATGTCTTTGCATTGTTTGTTTTGCAAACAAATGAGGAATAGTTTGCCAAATATTTTTAATACATGTGCTTTTAATCTCTGAAGATGCACACCATAAAATGGATGCTCTCTTCACAAAAAAACCACTTTGCAGTTATATCAAAATAAACAGATATGTAACATATACACTTACATGGTAAGGTTTCAGCCTGGTTTTTCTGGATCATTATGCAGAGTTGTAGCACCAGTTGTGGCGCACTCTCCAGGAAAGTCTCCAGAAGGCGCAGCATGTTCACATCTGCATACTCGTACATCATGGCCCAGTAAAATCGGCGCTGGTGTTCCTTCTGCCTCCTGCTCTGAATGCCCAAGTACATTGTACGGATATACCTGAAAAAACAAGATTTAAACTAGAGCACAATGCACTTCAGAAATATCACTACAGCAAATTGGAATGACTGAAGCATGTTCTGAATTCATTGATTTAAAACAGTATTCAACCAAAAATGAATCAGTTACCAACATTGAACTAGACACAATGTAGGGGATTTTCAACTGCTAGCCACCTGTTTCTCACATGAAAAATGGGTGACTGGCAGAGGTAAATCTGTTGGGCACCTTGGATACTCATTTGCCCACTTAATTTAATTTTCAGGTAATTTTCACTCCCACCCTAAACAGGCCGGTGGCTGTTTAATTATACAATCCAGAGTCCTACACTGGTTGTAAAACGCCTATTGCAATTTTAATGTCTAAACAGGCAGAGCATGCACCATACACGTTAGTCCCAGTTGTACCAGATGTTGAGCAGCCTAACCAGCGGTCCTTAAAGGGACCTCTGGAAACCTCTCAGAAAAGGTACATCTTGTTTTTTCTGAAGATTTTTAAAAGTCTTCCAGCCCACTGCTAGCTTGTTCTCACCACCCGGGGATCCATCGCCCCTCGAAACAAGGCCTACTTGCTGGCCAGCTCCTTGCAGAAGGCCGCCGAATTTCTGTCATCCAAAATCAGAGAACTGCAGTAGCGCTCCTGTTTGGAGCCTCAACTCACCAGTAAAATTCAATTAAGGTCTGAGCCGGAAAATGATTCGGGTCTCCCAAGTGTTGCCTTGGTGGGCACTGTGGGTGCATTGCTAACTTTGCGCCCATTTTGGGCTGAAGTTGAAGATTTCCCCCCCTGGGTAATTTCCACTTTTGGCAATGGAAAACTGGCGGTAGCGGATCAACCGCCCGTTATACAGCCAGTCCAGAATTCAATGGAAAAGAAAGTTGAGCAAGGTGTTTAATGTACGGCCAATTTTGGCCACCGCCGAAAGTGATAATGCAACATATCAATAACTTGTACAGTCCCTACCAATTATACTGCCCACACTAATGGCAGGTAACCATCTATACCGGGTATTTTCCCAAAACCGTTTCCCATCACCATAGAAGTCAATTATAAAAGGTGTCAGTTACAACATTTTAAGCGCGTTGGCAATTTCGGGCTTTCCAATAAGCTTTTTGCACCTCGTTAAAGTCTCAATTACTCTCTACTTACCGCTTTAAAAGCGCCGCTTTCAGGCAAATTGAAGTGTTTATTAAATGTCTTTCAGCTTGTACTGCTAACTATTAGGAGCTTAGGAACAGGTGTAGGCCGTTCAGCCCCTCGAGCCCCTCCGCTATTCAATTAGATCAAGGCTGATCTGTACCTCAACTCTATTTACCCGCCTTTGCTCCATATCCCTTGACACCCTTACCTGACAAAAATCTATCTATCTCAGTCTTGAAAGCTCCAATTGTTCAAGCATCCACAGCATTTTGGGGAGACAGTTCCTACTACCCTTTGAGTGATTCCTGATTCCGCTCCTGAATGGCCTAGCTCAAATTTTAAGATTATGCCCCTTGTCCTTGATTCCCCCACCAGAGGAAATAGTTCCTTTGTTTCTGCCCTATAAAATCCTTCAAACATTTTAAACTCCTCGATCAGATCACCCCTCAATTTTCTATAATCAAGGGAATTAAAGCTAAGTTTATGTAACATTTTCACTTGAGATGTAGGAGCTGAGTGCCTCAGTACTGCGGTGTAGTCAGACATTGGCATTCTTGGTATCAGGAGCGTGTGAAATAGTGGCTGAGTGATGGGATTACTCATTGTTGGGGCTCGAGTTTCATTGTTGTAACTCCTCTTTAGGGTACAGTCGCATAGTGGTGATGTTACTGGACGAATAATCTGGAGTCATGAGTTGAATTTAAATTCAATTAATGAAATAAAATCTGGAATAAAAAAAACTAGCATCAGTAATGGTGGCCATGAAACTACCGGATTGTCGTAAAAACCCATCTGGTTCACTAATGTCCTTTAGAGAAGGAAACCTGCCGTCCTTACCCGGTCTGGCCTACATGTAACTCCAGAACCACAGCAATGTGGTTGATTCTTAATCGCCCTCTAAAATAGCCTAGCAAGCCACTCATTTGTACAATCTTGCTACAGAAAGTCAGAATAAGAATAAAACCGGACGGACCACCCGGCATCGGACCGCTAGGCACTGGACATGACAACGGCAAATGAAGTCCAGTCGACCCTGCAAAGTCCTCGTCACTAACATCTGGGGACTTGTGCCAAATTGGGAGATCTGTCCCACAGACTAGTCAAGCAACAGCCTGACATAGCCATACTCACAGAATCATACCTTTCAGCCAATGTCTCAGACTCTTCCATCACCATCCCTGGGTATGTCATGTCCCACCGGCAGGACAGACCCACCAGAAGTGACGGTACAGTGGTATACAGTCAGGAGGGAGTGGCCCTGGGAGTCCTCAACATTGACTCAGGACCCCATGAAATCTCATGGCATCAGGTCAATCATGGGCAAGGAAACCTGCTGCTGATTACCACCGACTGCTCTCCCTCAGCTGATGAATCAGTCCTCCTCCATGTTCAGCACCACTTGGAGGAAGCACTGAGGGTAGCAAGGGCACAGAATGTACTCTGGGTGGGGGACTTCAATGTCCATCACCAAGAGTGGCTCGGTACCACCACTACTGACATAGCTGATCGAGTCCTGAAGGACATGGCTGCCAGACTGGGCCTGCGGCAGGTGGTGAGCGAACCAACACGAGGGAAAAACTTACTTGACCTCGTCCTCACCAATCTACCTGTCGCAGATGCATCTGTCCATGACAGTATTGGTAGGAGCGACCACCGCACAGTCCTTGTGGAGACGAAGTCCCGTCTTCGCAATGAGGACACCATCCAACGTGTTGTATGGCACTACCACCGTGCTAAATGGGATAGATTCAGCACAGATCTAGCAGCTCAAAAGTGGGCATCCATGAGGCGCTGTGGGTCATCAGCAGCAGCAGAATTGTATTCCAGCACAATCTGTAACCTCATGGCCTGGCAAATTCCTCACTCTACCATTACCAACAAGCCAGGGGATCAACCCTGGTTCAATAAGGAGTGTAGAAGAGCATGCCAGGAGCAGCAGCAGGCGTATCTAAAAATGAGGTGCCAACCTGGTGATGCTACAACACAGGACTACATGCATGCTAACCAGCAGAAGCAACGTGCTATAGACGGAGCTAAACGATTCCACAACCTACTAACAGATGCTCAGTTTGGGTTCCGCCAGGACCACTCGGCTCCAGACCTCATTACAGCCTTGGTCCAAACATGGACAAAAGAGCTGAATTCCAGAGGTGAGGTGAGGTGAGAGTGACTGCCCTTGACGTCAAGGCAGCATTTGACCAAGTGTGGCACCAAGGAGCCCTAGTAAAATTGAAGTCAATGGGAATCAGGGGGAAAACTCTCCAGTGGCTGGAGTCATACCTTGCACAAAGGAAGATGGTAGTGGTTGTTGCAGGACAATCATCTCAGCCCCAGGACATTGCAGCAGGAGTTCCTCAGGACTGTGTCCTAGGCCCAACCATCTTCAGCTGCTTCATCAATGACCTTCCCTCCATCATAAGGTCAGAAATGGGTTGCTTGCTGATGATTGCACAGTGTTCAGTTCCATTCGCAACCCCTCAGATAATGAAGCAGGTATGCAGCAAGACCTGGACAACATCCAGGCTTGGGCTGATGAGTGGCAAGTAACATTCGCGCCAGACAAGTGCCAGGCAACGACCATCACCAACAAGAGAGAGTCTAACCACCTCCACTTGACATTCAACGGTATTACCATCGCCGAATCCCCCACCGTCAACATCCTGGGGGTCACCATTGACCAGAAACTTAACTGGACCAGCCATATAAATACTGTGGCTACAAGAGCAGGTCAGAGATTGGGTATTCTGTGGCGAGTGACTCACCACCTGACTCCCCAAAGCTTTTCCACCATCTACAAGGCACAAGGCAGGAGTGTGATGGAATACTCTCCATTTGCCTGGATGAGTGCAGCTCCAACAACACTCAAGAAGCTCAACACCATCCAGGATAAAGCAGCCCGCTTGATTGGCACCCCATCCACCACCCTAAACATTCACTCCCTTCACCAGCGGTGCACCGTGGCTGCAGTGTGCACCATCCACAGGATGCACTGCAACAACTCGCCAAGGCTTCTTCGACAGCACTTCCCAAACCCGTGACCTCTACCACCTAGAATGACAAGGGCAGCAGGCACAAGGGAACACCACCACTTGCGTGTTCCCCTCCAAATCACACACCATCCCGACTTGGAAATATATCACCGTTGCTTCATTGTCGCTGGGTCAAAATCCTGAAACGCACTACCTAACAGCATTGTGGGAGAACCTTCACCACACGGACGACAGCAGTCCAAGAAGGCCGCTCACCACCACCTTTCAAGGGCAATCAGGGATGGGCAATAAATGCTGGCCTCGCCAGCGACACCCACATCCCGTGAACGAATGAAAAAAATGGATGCTGATGACTCCTACATGAACAAGGTGGAGCTGGAAAATTGTGCAATTTTTGGGCAGATACTAGAGCATAAGAACATAAGAAATAGGAGCAGGAGTAGGCCAATCGGCCCCTCGAGCCTGCTCCACCATTCAATAAGATCATGGCTGATCTGATCCTAACCTCAAATCTAAAGAACACAAGAAGTAGGAGCAGGACACGGCCACTCAGCCACCCACAGGGCCTTGACCGATCCGAACTGAGATTCATGTCCAATTTCCTGTCCGCTCCCCGTAACCCCTAATTCCCTTTACTTCTAGGAAACTGTCTATTTCTGTTTTAAATTTATTTAATGATGTAGCTTCCACAGCTTCCTGGGGCAGCAAATTCCACAGACCTACTACGCTCTGAGTGAAGAAGTTTCTCCTCATCTCAGTTTTGAAAGAGCAGCCCCTATTCTAAGATTATGCCCCCTAGTTCTAGTTTCACCCATCCTTGGGAACATCCTTACCGCATCCACCCGATCAAGCCCCTTCACAATCTTATATGTTTCAATAAGATCGCCTCTCATTCTTCTGAACTCCAATGAGTAGAGTCCCAATCGACTCAACCTCTCCTCATATGTCCACCCCCTCATCCCCGGGATTAGCCGAGTGAACTTTCTTTGTACTGCCTCGAGAGCAAGTATGTCTTTTCTTAAGTATGGACACCAAAACTGTATGCAGTATTCCAGGTGCGGTCTCACCAATACCTTATATACTGCAGCAATACCTCCCTCTTTTTATATTCTATCCCCCTAGCAATAAAAGCCAACATTCCGTTGGCCTTCTTGATCACCTGCTGCACCTGCATACTAACTTTTTGATTTTCTTGCACTCGGACCCCCAGATCCCTTTGTACTGCAGTACTTTCCAGTTTCTCGCCATTAAGATAATAACTTGCTCTCTGATTTTTCCTGCCAAAGTGCATAACCTCACATTTTCCAATATTGTATTGCATCTGCCAAATCTCCGCCCACTCACCCAGCCTGTCTATATCCCCTTGTAGGTTTTTTTATGTCCTCCTCACTCTCTACTTTCCCTCCCATCTTTGTATCATCTGCAAACTTTGATATGTTACACTCGGTCCCCTCCTCCAAATCGTTAATATAGATTGTAAAGAGTTGGGGACCCAGCACTGACCCCTGTGGAACACCACTGGCTACTGGTTACCAGTCCGAGAATGAGCCATTTATCCCAACTCTCTGCTTCCTGTTAGATAACCAATCCTCCACCCATGCCAGAAAATTACCCCCAATCCAATGATTCTTTATCTTGAGCAATAATCTTTTATGTGGCACCTTGTCGAATGCCTTCTGGAAGTCTAAATACACTACGTCCACTGGTTCCCCTTTGTCCACCCTGTACGTTATGTCCTCAAAGAACTCAAGCAAATTTGTCAGACATGACTTCCCCTTCATAAAGCCATGCTGACTTTGTCCTATTAAATTATGTTTATCTAAATGTTCCGTTACTGTCTCCTTAATAATAGACTCCAAAATTTTACCCACCACAGATGTCAGGCCAACTGGTCTATAATTTCCAGCCTTCTGCCTACTACCCTTTTTAAATAAGGGTGTTACATTAGCAGTTTTCCAATCTGCCGGGACCTTTGCCGAGTCCAGAGAATTTTGGAAAATTATTACCAAAGCATCCACAATCCCTACTGCCACTTCCCTCAAGACCCTAGGATGTAAGCCATCAGATCCAGGGGATTTATCCGCCTTGAGTCCCATTATTTTACTGAGTACCAATTCCTTTGTGATTTTAATTGTATTTAGCTCCTCCCCCACTAGAGCCCCCTGTTTGTCCAGTGTTGGGATATTCTTAGTGTCCTCTACCGTAAAGTCTGAAACAAAATATTTATTCAGCATTTTTGCCATCTCCATGTTTCCCACCATTAATTTCCCAGTCTCATCCTCTAAGGGACCTACGTTTGCTTTAGCCACCCTTTTTCTTTTTGTATAACTGTAGAAACTCTTGCTATCTGTTTTTATATTTTTTGCTAATTTATTTTCATAATCTCTCTTCCCTTTCTTAATCAATCCTTTAGTTACTTTTTGCTGTCTTTTGAAGACTTCCCAATCTTCTATCCTCCCACTAAATTTGGCTACCTTATATGTCCTTGTTTTTAGTCAGATACTATCCTTAATTTCTTTACTTAGCCACGGATGGCTGTCATTTCTTTTACACCCTTTTTTCCTCAGTGGAATATATATTTTTTTAAAGTTGTAAAATGACTCCTTAAATGAACACCACTGCTCATGTACCATCTTACCCTTTAATCTATTTTCCCAGTCCACTTTAATCAATTCCGCTCTCATACCATCATGGTCTCCTTTATTCAAGCTCAGTACACTTGTTTGAGAACCAACCTTCTCACCCTCTAATTGGATATGGAATGTAACCATGTTATGGTCACTCATTCCAAGGGGATCCTTAACTAGGACATTATTAATTAATCCTGGCTTATTACACAGGACCAGGTCCAAGGTTGCTTGCCCCCTTGTAGGATCAGTTACATACTGCTCAAGAAATCCATCCCTAATACACTCAATAAACTCTTCCTCAAGGCTGCCCTGCCCAACTTGATTTGTCCAGTTAATATGATAGTTAAAATCCCCCATAATTATAGCTGTTTCCTTATTACATGCCCCGACTATTTCCTGATTAATACTTCTTCCAGCAGAGTTGCAACTATTAGGAGGCCTATATATTACGCCCACTAGTGTTTTTTCCCCTTATTATTCCTTATCTCTATCCAAACTGTTTCATTATCCTGATTCTTTGTCCCAATATAATTTCTCTGTATTACAGTGATTCCTTCCTTTATTAACATAGCCACCCCACCTTCCCTTCCTTCCTGCCTGTCCTTCCTGATTGTTAAATATCCTGGCATATTTAATTCCCAGTCATTGTCACCCTGCAGCCATGTTTCTGTAATGGCCACAAGATCATACCCATACGTAGTTATTTGTGCTGTTAACTTGTCCATTTTGTTACGAATGCTACGTGCATTCAGATAAAGAACTTTCAAATATATTTTGTGACACTTAGTTCCTGCTTTTTCCTTTTTTAACACTTTACCTTTTACTCCATACCTTCTGTCCCGTCCTGACATGCTTTCCTCTGTCTCCCTGCTCAGGTCCCCAGCCCCCTGCCACTTTAGTTTAAACCCTCCCCAACAGCACTAGCAAACACTCCCCATCGGACAGCGGTCCCGGCCCTGCCCAGGTGCAGACCGTCCGGTTTGTACTGGTCCCACCTCCCCCACAGCGGGGACTGTATATCCAAGTCCTGTTCTATAGAAGGCTGGTGAGTGATATGATGTGATGTGATTAAAAATACTGAGATGTATTTTCAGTATTAGTAACGCAAATGGCATATGTATATTTAATTGAATTGAATTTAATTAAACAACCTAAGGTTCATTTGGTATGGTAGTAATACACCACTGTGCCATACACCAAATACACATTTAATTACAACAATATTTTAATATATCCAAAATATTCCATTGATCATTCCAACAACTGATAAAATATTCCGATATTAAAATAATCAGATGACACAATTCTTGCAATCTGAAATGAGACCATCTTTCATGGCCACACAGATATGTAGTCATTTGTCCCTTTTTTGAATGAATATTGTTGATTTTGAGCGAAAAATAAATAACTTGTAAATGTATTAAAATAAATATCAAGTTACTCTAATGTTAACAGCTGAGGGTACAATATCCACATAGATGTGCATTGTCTAGTTCAGCAAGTTTTAGAAATGGAAAAATAAATGTCCCCTGAAGGCATCCTTACCATCCTGGTTTTGTTCATTCATCCATGATAGGAAATGAAATTTGTATCCATATGGAGGCTTGTGCTTTTGAAGGCACGGTGATACTGGGATAACACAACCACAGAATAATTTCTTTAAAATCCTCTCTGCATTATTAACATTACTAATCAACCGTGGGGAGTGTCCCACAGTGGCTTTAATGCAAAAAGCTGAGATCACAACTTTAAACCAGCTAGAAGGCTGCTTTGGGGCTATCCAACTTTAATAAACCAAGTTGAGGAACGGTGGCAGAAAGCAGAAGACATGTAGTCCAGTGGTGAGCCAGCTATTTATTCAGATATCAGTATAAAGTCGCTGCCTTGTTATGCTCATAAAGTCTTTTAGATAACACGAACTGTGCAATTCAGTTTTTGCAAACCGGGAAGAAGCAATGAAAATAATTTATCAAAAACCATTTCAAAAATTCTTTTAAAAAGCGTAGCAGGATAAAGTTCATTTAGAACCCCATTTAGAATGCTCCATGTGAGCCTGAAATGTCTGATCACTACAAGGAATGACTTGAAAATACAGAGTGATGACTAAGCCCTTTAATAAGTGCACTTCCATTTAACAAAGATGTCAACTTCAGGAAAACATTGAGTAACATTTGTGAACATGAATACACTATGATGTCATTAGAACTCCAATACGATTTTAACGCATCAGACCGAAAGTCCTGCCAGTGCTGAATCCACTGAGTAAAACCTAATGGGATTGGTTTCAAAGGGCCATTGGTAGCAGTATTTAAAGGGGCAGTCACCTACAAGCACTCAGACCATACGTATCTGTTTGCTATTGCATTTTTTGATTTCTACAGGAGAGTTTGCCTTGAAAATTGCTTTTTTTTCTGCATTTATTCTGCTTATGATGGTGCCACTCTTGCTACTTTAATCTGGTTGCAAGAAGAGGGAGAGGAGGAGGAGGAGAAGCAACAGCAGCAGCAACATCAGTAGCCTGCCCTGCCACAAGGAGCACTAGTTGGGTCTCTTAAAAGACAAGTGGGGCGGGGGGGGGGGGGGGTGGGGAAGGCTGCTCGAAGAAGGCCGTACCCAATTCAAAATGTGCACAGGCCCACTGTGAGTTTTCTGGATCTTTCTGAGAAGTTGTGCATGAGGACGCTGTGCTTCTCTAGGCAGGCTGTCGCAGACCTCTGTAGCCTCCTGCAACAAGAGCTACTGCGTGCTGGGTTAGGTGGCCATGCTTTGCCAGTGGCAGTGAAAGTAACCACAGCCGTTTTTTGCCTCAGGATCTTTCCAAGATGCAAAAGGGGACATTTCTTGCTTCTCCTAGTCTGTTCATAAGTGCATCAAGCAGGTCACCAACACCCTCTTTGTCAGGGCCAACGATTACACAACTTTCCCAGTGGATGCCAGCAGTCAGAATGATAGAGCTCTGGGATTTGCTGCAGTGGCTGACTTCACTCATATGCAGGAAGTCATAGACTGTATACATGTAGCCATCAAGAAGGCCGTACCCAATTCAAAATGTGCACAGGCCCACTGTGAGTTTTCTGGATCTTTCTGAGAAGTTGTGCATGAGGACGCTGTGCTTCTCTAGGCAGGCTGTCGCAGACCTCTGTAGCCTCCTGCAACAAGAGCTACTGCGTGCTGGGTTAGGTGGCCATGCTTTGCCAGTGGCAGTGAAAGTAACCACAGCCGTTTTTTGCCTCAGGATCTTTCCAAGATGCAAAAGGGGACATTTCTTGCTTCTCCTAGTCTGTTCATAAGTGCATCAAGCAGGTCACCAACACCCTCTTTGTCAGGGCCAACGATTACACAACTTTCCCAGTGGATGCCAGCAGTCAGAATGATAGAGCTCTGGGATTTGCTGCAGTGGCTGACTTCACTCATATGCAGGAAGTCATAGACTGTATACATGTAGCCATCAAAGCACCAGAGAACCAGCCAGAATCATTTGTTAACAGGAAAGAATGTCATTCCATGAATGTACAGTTGGTCAGTGATCACCGCCATAGGTCTGTGCCAGATTTCCAGGCAGCTGAATGCCTTCATTCTGCGCTAGTCAACCATTGCCCCACTATTCCACCTGTCAAGAAACATCAAGAGATGGCTGCTCAGGGACAAGAGCTAGCCCCTCCACACATGGATGATAACACCACTCTGTGAATCCAGCAATCCTGCACAACTGAGATACAACTAGAACCATGGGACCACCAGGATGATCATTGAGCACACAATGGTCCTCCTCAAACAACGGTTTAAGTGCCTGGATAGGTCAGGGGGCTGACTTCAGTACTGCCCGCAGATAGTCTCATGGCTTGTGATCGTGTGCTGCATTTTGCTAACCTTGCTATCCAAAGACGTTTGCACATGGAGGAGGAGCAGCAGGAGGAATTACCCTCATCTGAAAAGGATGCTCAATGCTTGGGTGAAGGCGAGGAAGGGCCACTATATTACCTTTCAGCTAGAGAGGCCAAGGATGAGTTGATTGCTCAGCGCTTTGGTTGACCTGCTCATTCCCCTGAAATGTTACACACTCTCCCTCTGCATTAACAGTCCTCGTTACTTTCTTTGCCACTCCCTCAATCCTGTAATGAAGAACATTCAAAACACTGAAGCAACTATTGTATGTATGACATCCTAACATTGAAGACTCATAACCTGCTATGAAACCACAATGCAGACAAAAGTGCCAAACTTGAAAAGAGTATTTCTTTAACGGCAAAAACAATATTTGTCCTGAACTAATTTTTTTACCCAAGTGTCAACCCATCGTGTCTTTCTTCAATGTTTTGATAATATTCCTACTACTCCTACAAGGTATTCACCCAGTAGCTACTGTTTCTCATGTAAAGACCTTTCAGATGCTCATGCTCGGTGACCTCTGGGAGCTCGCGCCTTAGAGGGTCTGGCTACAGACCGCAGCATTGCGATTGCTGCCAGGGCAGTCTGGCTCAGCTGGCTTTCTGGCAACATGTCAGATATCGGTTGAGGGGATGGTGAGGGAGCAGAGGTGCTGACATTCTGAGAGAGGGAAACATATGCCCCTCCCATTGCTTCACTGACACTCCCATGGGGCTGCACCTTATCAGTCCCACTGACGTGAGGAGGTCAGTGTTGCCTTTAAATCCCCTATCCATGTGGCCCACCAGTCTTTCCAAAGTGGAGCAGACAATGAAGTCCAGTGTCTGAATGGCAGCAGTTTCAGCTTCCAACAAAGTTGGAAAAGCTGGTGACATATATTCCTGGTGTGAGGGCCCGGCTGCAGTGTTCATGGAGGTTGCCACACACTCCCTGCGACAGGACATCACACAAGCTGGAAACAAACTCCTCTAAACTTTCGGACATTGTACGGCAGCTCCTTGGCAGGCTTTCCAATACATCGTATGTGCACGTGTGCCGAGAAGTGTTTTCTCTTGAAGACTGGACCTCTGAAGTCGGCATCTCTGACCTCTTCAGCAGAGCTTGGAGCCGAGCTTGCCCTCCGCGAGCCATCTCCTAGGCTGTCCTTTCCATTATTCCCTGCTCCTGCTCACTCATGCTGGCTGCTTCATCAAGTGCAAACCCCTCTAACTCACTCCCTAACCCACCCGGGGTGCCAGTCTCTGTGCTGGTGGTTGGGAGGGATGGAGCACACGATGACGCATCTTCTGGAGGATAGTCCTTCTCTGAATCTTCCTCGAGAGGGCCCAGGTGCTGAGAAGGACCTCGAGAAAGGAGAAAAAGACGAGAATGTTAGCATGGCACAGACAAGCTAGACAGTAGCAGATGACATATTTCACTGTGCAGCATGACACTGTCAAGCTGGTTGAATGTACTTGAGATAAAGGAAAGGATATAAGTAATAGTCAGGCAACGTGTTCAATTAAGCCCCCAGCCTTGCCATGTCACTAAGCCAATGATCTCCAGGGTTGCCAGCTCTATCTCGCTTAGAACCTGAATGTTGGGTGGTCCTTCCCTGTCTTGCTCCTCTTCCCTACTGTTGTGAGCCATTTATTTTATGCAGAAAGAGATGGAGAGAGTTACTGAGTGGCTGTTGAGAAGGAATGTGCACATATGTGGGGCTTCTTCATGTAGTGCGTATGTTGAGATTGAGAAGAAGCAAGTTCCAGCAGGATGGGGAGGTGTTCAATGGAAAGAAAGTCACTGGAGTGTGAAGTGAAAAAGGAGTCATCAGAGGACCTCCTTTGTTCTGCAATTGCTACCATGTGAGAACAGAATGCTGTTAGTGGCTCCTGTGGAGGCAGCAAGCAAAAGGCAAGTCTGTGTTTTGGAATGGGAAAGAGAGGTGGTGCAGCGTCTCCTTATGACTGTTAGAGAAGGAACGTGATGCAGGGAAGGGACATGTTCAGTGTGCTGGGGAATGGGGGGGAAGGGCTGTTGCCACATGTTGTGCAGAGAGATGGAGAAATGAAGACCTGTATCACCCTTACTACACTGGTCAGGCCATTGGACCTTTTTTCTGCATTGAATCCAGGTCCTGGTCCTTGAACTGACAAGCTCAGCCCTGTTGGACGTTGGCTTTTGGAATCTTCTTCCCATTCATTGAAAGGAGAATGTCCTTCCTTGCCCTCGCCTCTTCCACTCGGACCTCCAGGTAGGTGTCAGAGAACTTGGGAGCATTTCTCACAATTACCACTTTGCAACAGAATAACACAATGATCACCAAGATGTGAATACAAACTCCCTTTAAGAGCTGCATTCATGCTTTAAATAGGCCCCTGGAAGCCCCCCAGAAACCCAGTTGCGAACGTGATCAGACAGGCAGCCCCCCAATCAGATGTAAATGAGACCTGACAGTTAAATCATCTCAGCCCCAGGGCATTGCTGCAGGAGTTCTTCAGGGCAGTGTCCTAGGCCCAGCCATCTTCAGCTGCTTCATCAATGACCTTCCCTCCGTCATATGGTCAGAAATGGGGATGTTCGCTGATGATTGCACAGTGTTCAGTTCCATTCGCAACCCCTCAAATAATGAAGCAGTCCGAGCCCAAATGTAGCAAGACCTGGACAACATCCAGGCTTGGGCTCATAAGTGGCAAGTAACATTCGCGCCAGACAAGTGCCAGGCAATGACCATCTCCAACAAGAGAGAGTCTAATCACCTCCCCATGACATTCAACGGCATTACCATTGCCGAATCCCCCACCATCAACATCCTGGGGGTCACCATTGACCAGAAACTTAACTGGACCAGCCATATAAATACTGTGGCTACAAGTGCAGGTCAGAGGCTTGGTATTCTGTGGCGAGTGACTCACCTCCTGACTCCCCAAAGCCTTTCCACCATCTACAAGGCACAAGTCAGGAGTGTGATGGAATACTCTCCACTTGCCTGGATGAGTGCAGCTCCAACAACACTCAAGAAGCTCGACACCATCCAGGACAAAGCAGCCCGCTTGATTGGCACCCCATCCACCACCCTAAACATTGACTCCCTTCACCACCGGCGCTCAGTGGCTGCAGTGTGTACCATCCACAGGATGCACTGCAGCAACTCACCAAGGCTTCTTCCACAGCACCTCTCAAACCCGCAACCTCTACCACCTAGAACGACAAGAGCAGCAGGCACATGGTAACAATACTACCTGCACGTTCCCCTCCAAGTCACACACCATTCCCGACTTGGAAATATATCGCCGTTCCTTCATCGTCGCTGGGTCAAAATCCTGGAACTCCCTTCCTAACAGCACAGTGGGAGAACCTTCACCACACGGACTGCAGCGGTTCAAGGCAACGGCTCACCACCACCTTCTCAAGGTCAATTTGGGATGGGCAATAAATGCTGGCCTCGCCAGCGACGCCCACATCCCATGAACGAATAAAAAAAAAATCAACCCAGCCTCACACTGATGAGCTTGCCGCTCGCCCCACCCACCCCCGTCCATGCAAAATCTGCTGCCAGCTAAAATCCCCCCTATATATTTATTTTTAAGAGTGACATAAATTAAAATATTGATATCAAAATGTCTACTCTCAATCATCAGCAAAGTGATGGAAGGTGTTGTCGACAATGCTATCAAGCAGCACTTACTCTCCAATAACCTGCTCACTGATGCTCAGTTTGGGTTCTACCAGGACCACTCAGCTCCAAACCTCAATACAGCCTTGGTCCAAACATGGACAAAAGAGCTGAATTCCAAAGGTGAGGTGAGAGTAAGTGCCCTTGACATCAAGGCAGCATTTGACCAAGTGTGGCACCAAGGAGTCCTAGTAAAATTGAAGTCAATGGGAATCAAGGGGGAAATCTCTAACAGTGGCTGGAGTCATACCGAGCACAAAGGAAGTTGGTAGTGGTTGTTGGAGGACAATCATCTCAGCCCCAGGGCATTGCTGCAGGAGTTCCTCAGAGCAGTGTCCTAGGCCCAATCATCTTCAGCTGCTTCATCAATGACCTTCCCTCCATCATAAGGTCAGAAATAGGGATGTTTGCTGATGATTGCACAGTATTCAGTTCCATTCGCAACCCCTCAGATAATGAAGCAGTCCGTGCCCGCATGCAGCAAGACCTGGACAACATCCAAGCTTTGACTGATAAGTGGCAAGTAACATTCATGCCAGGCAAGTGCCAGGCAATGACCATCTCCGACAAGAGAGAGTCTAACCACCTCCCCTTGACATTCAACGGCATTATCATCGCCGAATCCCCCAGCATCAACATCCTGGGGGTCACCATTGACCAGAAACTAACTGGACCAGCCACATAAATACTGTGGCTACAAGAGCAGGTCAGAGGCTGGGTATTCTGCGGCGAGTGACTCACCTCCTGACTCCCCAAAGTCTTTCCACCATCTGCAAGGCACAAGTCAGGAGTGTGATGGAATACTCTCCACTTGCCTGGATGAGTGCAGCTCCAACAACACTCAAGCAGCTCAACACCATCCAGGACAAAGCAGCCCGCTTGATTGGCATCCTATCCACCACCCTAAACATTCAATCCCTTCACCACCGGCGCACAGTGCCTGCAGTGTGTACCATCCACAGGATGCACTGCAGCAACTTGCCAAGGCTTCTTCCACAGCACCTCCCAAATCCGCGACCTCCACCACCCAGAAGGATAAGGGCAGCCGGCACATGGTAACAACACCACCTGCACGTCCCCCTCCAAATCACACACCATCCCGACCTGGAAATATATCACCGTTCCTTCATAGTCGCTGGGTCAAAATCCTGGAACTCCTTACCTAACAGCATTGTGGGAGAACCGTCACCACACGGACTGCAGCGGTTCAAGAAGGCGGCTCACCACCACCTTCTCAAGGGCAATTAGGGATGGGCAATAAATGCTGGCCTTGCCAGCGATGCCCACATCTGATGAACGAATTTTAAAAAATAGATCACATTCTTAAACCAAAATGAATGTTGCCATTCCTAATAAAAAAGTTAGAACAAGGGTTCCCAGGAGATTGTCAATATTGGCAGGCAAAGGTTCACACAGAAAAAAATTGAAAACCTCTCTACTTGGATGCTGTTTACTTTAAAATCCTATCTGTTTCCATTCATGTTTCATGGATTGCAATTTACTACTTGCTTTACTACATAGAGATAATCGAGAAAACCAAACTTACTCCTCAATTATATTGAGCGTAAGTGAGTTCCGAAAAAGATTGTGTGCATGAATGTTTTCTATTCTGGAATTTGCACTTGGACTTTTTAAAATCTCACTTTTGTGCTCATTTCCTCTGTTCTGATACACTGAATACAGTGGGCTGAGTCAGTCACCACAACTCCACTGACTAATCATGTTTTGCTTTGCTTAGCCAGGTGTCTGATACACGCAGAAATCCAATAGCATGCAAAGGAATATCCAAACCAAACTACAGAGAAAACCCGCATTAGTAGAGTTTTGATGTCCCTGATAGAGTGCACAATCTCTCCCCACTGAGACACACCTCACTTATTCAAGGCCAAAGAACTGAGGTGCATGTAGGTACTAGTGGAGTTTAATCAGCTAAAATCATGCAGCATACCAGCACAGGGCACCTGCAAACTTCCTGCTGCTAGGATCACTCTACCCTTTAGAGAATTGACTTAGGGAATTATCTGGGGTCGAATGGGAACAATTCATAGAATCATAGAAAGGTTACAGCACGGAAGGGGGCCATTCGGCTCTAGTCCCACTCCTCCGCCCAATCCCCGTAGCCCTGCAATTTTTTTCCTATCCAGTTCCCTTTTGAAAGCCATGATTGAATCTGCCTCCACCACCCCCATCGGCAGTGCATTCCAGATTATAATCATTTGCTGTGTAAAAAAGTTTTCCTCATATCACCTTTGTTTCTTTTGCCAATCATCTTAAATCTATGTGCTCTGGTTCTTGACCCTTCCGCCAATGGGAACAGTTTCTCTTTATCTACCCTGTCTCGATCCTTCATGATTTTCAATACCTCTATCAAATCTCCTCTCAACCTTCTCTGTTCCAAGGAGAACAGCCCCAGCTTCTCCAGTCTATCCATGTAACTGAAGTCCCTCATCCCTGGAATCATTCTAGGAAATCTCTTCTGCACCCTCTCTAAGGCCTTCACATCCTTCCTAAAGTGCGGTGCCCAGAACTGGACACAATACTCCAGTTGTGGCCGAACCAGTGTTTTATAAAGGTTCATCACGACTTCCTTGCTTTTGTACTCTATGCCTCTATTTATAAAGCCCAGGATCCCGTATACTTTTTTAAACGCTTTCTCAACCTGCCCTGCCACCTTCAACGATTTGTGTACATATACCCCCAGATCTCTCTGTTCCTGTGCCTCTTTTAGAATTGTGCCCTTTAGTTTATATTGCCTCTCCTTCTTCCTACTGAAATGTATCATCTCGCATTTTTCTGCGTTAAATTTCATCTGCCACGTGTCCGTCCATGCGATCAGCCTATCTATATCCTCTTGAAATCTATCACTATCCTCCTCACTGTTCACTACACTTCCAAGTTTTGTGTCATCTGCAAATTTGGAAATTGTGCCCTGTACACCCAAATCCAAGTCATTAATATATATCAATAAAAGCAGTGGTCCTAGTACCGAGAAAAACAACCGTTCACCACTAATCTCCGTTTCCTGTTGCCTAGCCAATTCTGTATCCATGCTGCTACTGCCCCTTTTATTCCATGAGCTTCAATCTTGATGGCAAGCCTTTTGAAAGACCACAACAGCTGCATTGCCCTCATCTACTCTCTCTGTTACTTCATCAAAAAACTCTATCAAGTTAGTTAAACACGATTTGCCTTTAACAAATCCGTACTGGTTTTCCCTAATCAATCTTCACGTCCAAGTGACTGCTAATTCTGTCCTGGATTACCATTTCTAAAAGTTTACCCACCACTGAGGTTAAACTGACTGGCCTGTAGTTGCTGGGTTTATCCTTACACCCTTTTTTGAACAAGGGTGCAACATTTGCAATTCTCCAGTCTTCAGGCACCACCCCCGTATCGAAGGATGTACTTCTGCAATTTCCACCCTTACTTCCCTCAGCAACCTAGGGTGCATCCCATCTGGACTTAGTGACTTATCTACTTTAAGTACAGCTAGCCTTTCCATTATCTCCTCTTTATCAATTTTTAGCCCATCCAATATCTCAACTACATCTTCCTTTACTGAGACTCTGGCAGCATCTTGTTCCGTGGTAAAGACAGATGGAAAGTACTCATTTAGTACCTCGACCATGCCCTCTGCCTCCATGAGTAGATCTCCTGTTTGGTCCCTAATCGGCACCACCCCTCCTCTTACTACCCGTTTACTGCTTACATGCCTATAGAAGGCTTTTAGATTAACTTTTATATTGGCTGCCCGTCCATTCTCATACTCTCTCTTTGCCCTTCTTATTTCCTTTTTCACTTCCCCTCTGAACTTTCTATATTCTGCCTGGTTCTCACTTGTGTTATCAACCTGACGTCTATCATACGGCCCTTTTTTCTGCTTCATCTTACTCTCTATTTCTTTTGTCAACCAGGGAACTCTGGCTTTAGTTGCCCTACCTTTCTCCCTCGTGGGAATGTACCTAGACTGTACCCAACCCATCTCCTCTTTAAAGGCCGCCCATTGTTCAATTACAGTTTTGCCTGCCAATCTTTGATTCCAATTTACCCGGGCCAAATCTGTTCTCATCCCATTGAAATTGGCCCTCCTCCAATTGAGTATTTTTACTTTAGAGTGGTCCATGTCCTTTTCCATAGCTATTCTAAACTTTATGATACAATGATCTCTGTTCCCTAAATGTTCCCCCTCTGACACTTGCTCCACCTGGCCCACCTCATTCCCCAAAACCAAATCCAGCAATGCCTCCTTAGTCATTGGGCTGGAAACGTACTGGTCAAGAAAGTTCTCTTGAACACACTTCAAAAATTCCTCCCCCTCTTTGCCCTTTATATTATAACTCTCCCAGTCTATATTACGATAGTTGAAGTCCCTCGTTATCACTACTCTATGGCTTTTACACCTCTCTGTAATTTCCCTGCAAATTTGCTCCTCTATATCCTTCCCATTAGTTGGTGGCCTGTCGAATACACCCAGTAGTGTAATGACATCTCTTTTGTTTCTTAACTCTAACCAAATAGATTCTGTCCTTCATCCTTCCAGGACATCCTTTTTCTCCAGCACTGCAATATTCTCCTTAAATAATACTGCCACCCCTCCATTTCTTTCCTTCCCTATCTTTCCTGAACACCTTGCATCCAGGAATATTTAGTACCGAATCCTGCCCTTTTTTGAGCCAGGTCTCCATTATCACCACAACATCATATTCCCATGTGGCTATTTGCACCTGCAGCTCACCAACCTTATTTACCACACTTCGTGCATTTACACACATGCACTGTAAACCAATCTTAGACTTTCGTGTACTCTCTCTTAGTCTGATCCCACTTAATACTGTACTATTTCTTATTTCAATGCTATCTTTCTTTCCCAATCCTTTGTGCACCTTGTTTCTCCTTTCCAATGCTACATCCTGGTGCCCATCCCCCTGCCAAATTAGTTTAAACCCCTCCCCCCCCCCCCACAGCACTAGTGAACCTCCCCGTGAGGACATTGGTCCCAGCTCCGTTGAGGTGCAACCTATTTGGCCTGTACAGGTCCAATATCCCCCAGAACTTGTCCCAATGCCCCAGGAATCTAAAGCCCTCCCTCCTGCACCATCTCTCCAGCTGTGCATTCATCTGCTCTAACCTCCTATTTCTATATTCGCTAGCGTGTGGCACCGGGAGTAATCCGGAGATTACTACCTTTGAGGTCCTGCTTCTTAATCTCTTTCCTAACTCCTTAAAATCTGCCCGCAGGACCTCATCCCTTTTTCTACCTATTTTGTTGGTACCGATATGGCCCACGACCTCTGGCTGTTCACCCTCCCCCTCCAGAATGTTCTGCAGCCGCTCGGTGACATCCTTGACCCTGGTACCAGGGAGGCAACATACCATCCTGGAATCACGTCTGCGGCTGCAGGAACGCCTGTCTGTTCCCCTAACTATAGAATCCCTTATCACTATTGCTCTCCTGACCTTTCTCCTCCCACCCTGTACAGCTGAGCCACCCATGGTGCTCTGGCTGCACTCCGCAGAGCAACCCTCCCACTCACCAATATTCAGAACTGAATACTGGTTAGAGAGTGAGATGCCCTCAGGGGACTCCTGAGCTACCTGCCTGGTCCTCCTTGTCTGTCTGGCGGTCACCCAGTCCCTCTTTGCCTGCACTCTCTTAAGCTGCGGGGTGACCACCTCCTGAAACGTACTATCCACGTAGCTCTCAGTTTTGCGGATACACTGTGGTGATGCCGGCTGTTGCTCAAGCTCTGAAATTTGGAGCTCGAGCTCCTCCAGCTGACGACACTTCCTGCACCTGTGGTTGTCCAGGACACGGAGTTCCCTCATGGCACAGGATGTGCATTCGACTGGTCTGAGGTTCCCTGCCATGCCTCGATTTATTATATTATTAACTAAACTTAATAAAAATAAACTTAATGACTTAAAAAAAACACTCACCAGCTACTCACGAATCAGCTCCTTCCCTTGTGCTGACGTCACTTTAGGTGTTTTCTCACCTCTCTCCTCTCTCGCTCCTTTTATCGCTGATCTTGCGCTCCGCTCTCACTTGCTCCTCCTTTTATCGCCAATCCCTCGCTCCGCTCTCTCTCACTTGCTCCTCCTTTTATCGCCAATCCCTCGCTCCGCTCTCTCTCTCTTGCTCCTCCTTTTATCGCTGATCCTGCACTCTGCTCTCTCCTCTCTCACTCCTCCTTTTATTGCTGATCCTGCGCTCCGCTCTCTCTCGCTCCTCCTTTTATTGCTGATCCCGCGCTCCGCTCTCTCTCCTCTCTCACTCCTTCTTTTAGAGATTTTCTCCTTCCTCAGGCAAACGTTTGCCTGAGGAAGGAGAAAATCTCCGAAAGCTTGTGAATTTAAAATAAAATTGCTGGACTATAACTTGGTGTTGTAAAATTGTTTACAATTGTCAACCCCAGTCCATCACCGGCATCTCCACATCCTTCTTTTAGCACCAATCCCGCAACTGCTCTCTCACTCCTTCTTTTAGCACCAATCCCGCAACTGCTCTCTCACTCCTTTTATCGCCAATCCCACGTTCTGCTCTCTCTCTCCTCTCTCACTCCTTTTATCGCCAATCCCACGTTCTGCTCTCTCTCTCCTCTCTCACTCCTTTTATCGCCAATCCCACGTTCTGCTCTCTCTCTCCTCTCTCACTCCTTTTATCGCCAATCCCACGTTCTGCTCTCTCTCTCCTCTCTCACTCCTTTTATCGCCAATCCCGCATCTGCTCTCTCTCTCCTCTCTCACTCCTTTTATCGCCAATCCCGCATCTGCTCTCTCTCTCCTCTCTCACTCCTTTTATCGCCAATCCCACGTTCTGCTCTCTCTCTCCTCTCTCACTCCTTTTATCGCCAATCCTGCATCTGCTCTCTCTCTCCTCTCTCACTCCTTTTATCGCCAATCCCACATTCTGCTCTCTCTCTCCTCGCTCACTCCTTTTATCGCCAATCCCACGTTCTGCTCTCTCTCTCCTCTCTCGCTGCTCCTTTTATCGCTGATCCAATTCCAGTCCACTCAAGGTCAAAATAAATGAGCCAAAATGGCTATTCTTTCATTAATAGCACCCTGAAATGTTGCAGATCTGTCTGGGCAAGGTGTTAGATTATTAAGTCTACTGCGGAGAATTGATTTGTCTGCAATCTCTCAAGGAGACCACTTCATGGAGGATAGTCACTAGTTGGTCATAGTTTTTAAATATTGGGCCGGATTTTCCTGTCAAAATAGTGGCAAGGCTAACAGGGCTCACCGTTATTTCTGTGCAAATGGTGAAGCAACTTAAGCCAACCGCACATGCACAGTTAAACGCAGAAGTCCAGAAGTTGCTGTACCAGATGCGTCCCTCCTCCATAAGCTGCGCGAGAACGACATCTCGCCAGCTGACTCTCCATTCAAATGAATGGAACAGCATGAAGTACCTGTGCTGACCTGATGGATATGAACTAATCTCACCAAAAAAGATACGTCAAGTCATTTTAAGTCTAAGCACCCTGTTAATGGCGTGGTAAGACTTAATGACTGACAAACAAACTCTGGCACTGAAAATTTACTTTTACAAGTGTAGAGTCTTATTCCTTCAGATTTTAATTGTTGTTGGACATTTTAAAAAAAGTTAAAATTTTAAAATTTTTTTACTTTTTCTTTTTGTCTCTTTTATCTCGGTCTCTTAATTCAATATTTCTTACCCTCTCTTTATTTCACTTTCTGTACCTGATCTAACATTGAATTCACTATTCTAACTTACACTTCCTGATTCGGTCTCTGCGTGCCTTATTAACATGCTTCAATCTGATCGTTTAAGGGGATACACAGCTGCTTGCCCTGGTCACTCAGGTCCCAGATGCCCTGTAGAGGGCGCCGCTTTGGATTGAGTGCGCAATGAGAGGAACTTACCGTGCAAAGCCCATGAAAAGTCTATGGGCAAGTACAAGTTTACTGAATGATGAGCGCCGTTCGTTCGTCACTCACAGGAAAATCCAGCCCATTAAAACTATAAATAATGCACTCAATGGGGAACATTTTGCAATTGTCATTAGCTTATCATTAACTTAATCAGGGCTGGGATTTCCACTTCTGCACTCACCAGCCAACAATTTTCTACCCATTTACAAAGAATGGGTGGAAATCAGAAAATCCTGGCCCCAAATTGTAACTGATTATGATACTTAGATGAAGAATTACGACTGGACAGTGATGAGATATGTAAACTAATCCCCTAAATCACAGTGGGGCTGATTGCATTTCATAAATTGTAATAGCAAGAGCTGGGTTATTTTCCACATTTGCCTGAAGTTGGCAGGGTCCTTCTTTAAATATGCAGATCAGAGTCTGATGATGGCATTAGGCTGCAAGTTTTAACTCCGACCTGAGTGGGGAAGCTCCTGCGGTTTTCCTGTCAGCTAAAGTCGTGAGAAGAGGATCAGAAGCAGAGAGGCCATTTAAGGTAAGTTTTGTTACTTTCCTTCGGGGCCAGTAGGAGCAGAAGCTTTTCTCCGGGCCCCATAAGGAAAGTTTAGGTTTCCCCTGCCCGGGACTCCTCCCTTTCCATACGCAGGATCCTCCTAGAACCCTGGTCCCCACACTTAGCTGAGAGCCGGCAGGCGGCCAAGGGCAGCCCAAATTTCCATAGGCCGGCAGCTGCTTCCCACCACTTCTTGCCCATTCCAGGTGGGAAGCAGCGTGTTAGTTAAAACCGGTGGTGGTTAAAATCGTGGCCTCAATCTGCCGCAGGAGGGCGGGAATCTAACTGAAACTGAAGTTCACATCGTCCCCATAGGAGTTCATGATCAAACCGCCTTTCTGGTCTAGGTTTGGTGCATGTTTAAATAATGCTGTATCAGACATTCTGTACCATCATATCCCACGTTGGCGGATCTGGTTTAAAATATCAATGATTCTACAATCTCAAAGAGCAATCAATGGAAGAAATGACTAGCAATGAGACAATTTTTATTGATAAGAGTTTGGCAGCAATTTAAACAGTTACTGGTCTGATTTGTTCATGTGAGATTTTGGCAGCAAACCAGAGGCAAATCAAATCACCTTATACACATTCCCCTCCAGTCCTCAACATCAGCATCCTCAGCAACACAAAAACACTCATCTCAAACAACACCATTCACTCAGAATTTTGTTTTAATGGTTTAAAATGTATCAATTCCCTGCTCGTCTTTGAATACTACCATGGGGTATTTAATGACTACCTGAACTAGAACAGGCAGATATAGAGGTACAGATCAGCACCTCATCCAAAGTATATCCAAAGGTTCACCAGACTGATTCCTGGGATGGCAGGACTGTCGTATGAGGAGAGATTGGGTCGACTCGGCCTGTGTTCACTCAAATTTAGAACAATGAGAGGGGATCTCATTGAAACGTATAAAATTCTGACAGGGCTGGACAGACTGGATGCAAGGAGGAAGTTTCCCCTGGCTGGGGAGTCCAGAACAAGGGGTCACAGTCTCAGGATATGGGGTAGGACATTTAGAACTGAGATGAGGAGAAATTTCTTCACTCAGAGGGTGGTGAGCCTGCGGAGGCCAAGTGACTGAATATATTTAAGAAGGATCTAGATAGATTTCTAGACACAAAAGGCATCAAGGGGTATGGGGAGAGAGCAGGAATATGGTATTGAGATAGAGGATCAGCCATGATCATATTAAATGACGGAGCAGGCTCGAAGGGCCGAATGGCCAACTCCTGCTCCTATGGTCTATGTTTTTATGCTTCTATAACATCTCTGACAATGTAGCATTCCTGCATTGGAGTATCAGCCTAGTTATGTACTGCGGTTTAGCTTCTGACTTAAAGAGTGCTACTAAATAAGCCAAGCTGTCACAGAAGCGCACTCAGTTTCAGGCACCACTAATGGTGTAGCTGTCTGATTCTATAAAAGGCTAGTTTGAGGAGGAATGTGGTTTCCCAATAGTGATGTGTCCATCCAATCCACAATAGTTGAACGGGGAGGGAATACATGGGCCGTTAAATTGGGCCGTGTGACGGCCTCTCCCACATCCAAGATGGTACAGGAGTTAGCGCAGGCGCAGATAACGCACACTGAAACCATGTAAAGTAGGGAGAAAATGGCTTCAATCAGTATGCAACGCTGATTTAAAGTGATAGACACCATTTTGGGACTTAACGCTCAACTCAATGCACAGTCTTAACCCCAACCATCTGAACGTGTCTTAGAGTACCTGGAGGACCCCCCACTGGCGCTATTTAAAGGGACCATGCAGGTTAGTGGCTGGATTATTGCTTCTGGCTGCCGAGACATTTGTAACTGTTTTTGGAGGTCTCCTAGACTTGAACACTAGGAGGCGGGGACATAGCCTAACATTTAGAGCTGGGATGTGCAGGAGTGAGGTTAGAAAATGCTTCTACACACAAAGGGTGGGAGACGTTTGGAACGCTCTTCTGCAGATGGCATTTGATGCTAGCTCACTTGTGAAAGTTAAATCTGAGATTGATAGATTTCTGTGACCCAAGGGTATTAAGGGACATGGGGCTAAGGCGGGTATATGGAGTTAGGTTACAGGTCCACCATGATCTCATTGAATGGTGGAACAGGCTCGAGAGGCTAAATGCCACTGCCACTTGTTGCCTCTTGATATACACCACCTTCTGCTGCAAGAAAGCAGGACGTGTATCTGGATGATGTGCCTGTCATGGTTGAATAGCTGCCTGTGTGTGTGGCCTGTGAGTTGTGGATGGGTGGCTTGAAACAGTGGTAATGTTCCTCTTTCTGTCCAGCTCTTGCAGCAAGGCCCCTGGTGCATCCGCAGAGAACCTTGGTGCATGCACTCTCGCAGGCCTGGTACAAATTCAGATCGGCAGATTGGTGAGGTCTGGCATGCAGATTGGAGGATGTGGGATGTGGGATTTAGTGGTGCACAACCTTTATTCAATGTTTAAACATTACTCATCAGTGTGCAAACATAGGGACAGGACTTGCATCTGTGCTTTATGTGTGTGATGTCTGATCTCCGTTCAGACTCCGTTCAGACAGCAGTCAGTTATTTTCAGCAAATAACAGGTATCAGCCACCTTTGAGATTTCTAACAGACAGCCTGTCTTTGAGATTGGAGCTTCCCCCTGCTGGTGGAAAGTGCGAATTGCATTGAATCCTCGTTCAACGCTGGTTTCCAACGCAGATTGCAGGTAAGTCCTCAGGCGTGACGAAAGTCTCGTCCTGCCTGTACAGGGACTATTGGGTGTGGGGATCGTGCTACCCCTGCCCAAAAACAGGCCCTATCCAATTTCCCCCCCATAGTCTTATGCTGGTTATGTGTCTCTCATAGTAGTTTATTGGGGGAAAGGGGGAAATGGTACTGATGTGGTCTGAGCAATTCCCAGGTTGTTTACTAGGGCAGAATATACATAACCTTGTTGTGGTGATATGCTTGTTCTGAATCTTAGGTAATTTATTGGTGAGGTCTCGTAGCTCTGAGACAACTATATTTAATAATTACGAGTAGATCTCCCATGAGCAGTCCGGATCCTAGAGTGCTGTTTCTAATGCTAACTGCAGTCCCCATAGCAGCCTAAACATGGCAGCAGTTCACCCACCTCTGTAATACAGCAAATTTACTCAAGAAATAGATCATATAAGGGACACAAACAAGAATGTTAAAACTTAGACAAAGGGATGTGAGCGGTGGAAGGGTTAAAGCAACTGGCAGCATTTACAAAGTGGCTGCAGTTTTAAAATCACAATGACAACAGATACCGCAAACATCAACCAAACTTTAAACTGCCATTTTTCAGAAACACCTCATCCCGGTTCTGTTTATAAAGAAAATGTGTTAATTATTACTTTCTGGATCACATTTCAACCAATTTGTACAAACTGGTAGTTATTCCCAATCTACAAATAGGAACATTTCTTTCATCCAGATCTTCCCAAACAAGATCAATGGCAATTGCTTGTGGAGAAGAATTGTATAATTTTGAAGTACATGTGTTGATTGATTAAAGAAAGCTTAAAGAAGGCAGTGTCCAAGCGAAGGGTGCTTTTTTGCCTGCTACAGTGAAGCGGAACTTTCTGTAAGTGATATTTTAATGCATCCTTTATGGTTGTTACTCACTGAAAACCTGTCTGTCAACTCCAGTATAACTGAATGTATCACATGTTAGACTAGAAATATCTGAATTAAGAAAGTAATATTCAGAACACACCACAGCATATCATTTTCTAGTATTGTATCAGAAGCCCAAGAAATTGAGTTATAAATAAGTTACTGTCTGCTCCACAGATTCACCACTTTAGTCCTGAGATATTATAGGGCTGATTCAGTGATCCCAACAAAAATGGAGCAGGGTTTGCTGTACTGCAATGATTCTTCACACAGATAGAGAGGGGAGCTGGTCTCCCCAGGTTTAGTAAGACAGCTTTTCATAACTATTTAAGTGTGTTCCCTGTACATGTGCTACAAATGTGAGAGCTACAGCTCTTGAAGGGCCCCTGACCATTTTAACTAAGCTGATTGCTTTGACTGCATTGAAAACCAACTATGGAAGGCTGGCAAGGGCACATGGACAGAACTGCCTCCTTCAATGGTGACAGTTTGAATGCTCTGTTCAAAGAACTGCAAATGAGGAAAGCAGCCATATTTTGGGCTATGGGAGCAAGGATAGCAGGTCACTGATCGAGTGAATGCTTCCTCCTATGTCCAGGTCTGAGGAAGAGTGCCATGGTAAGGCTGCCCACAGTTTGACATCTCAAGTTAAGACTAACCCATAATATACATGCCACAAGCATGGGAGGGACTGGCACAATTTCTTGCATCTTTCACACTTGCACTTCCATATCCATAATGCTTCAGCAAAAACTTTGTGATAGGCACTTAAAAGTTCTTCTAATGTCACACATAACTATTACATTTTGCACCGTCAAGTCAAAATGGCACCTGAAACTACTTGTGCTGTTTAGTCACCCATTCTCACGACTTGAGGGTTGGCTGGGAATTGGGTGCACCTCTATGTTCTTTCAAATGCTAAAAAGCATGAGACCAAAAACCTGTAGCCCTTCCAGTGCACTCCTGTTGCAGGAGCATGAAAAAGGGGCATGAATTAGGTCCAGGCTGGATATACAACATCGTGGCCTTCCCCAGGAGTTTCCATGGGGCCTTGTGAGGGGCGGATCCTCTGCCCACCCCAAGCAAAGTCAGAAAGATAAGATAGGGTGTGGCTAGAAGTGGGGACTCCCAGGTTGGGCATCAGCGAGCTGGTATGCCAAATGATTGCAAGCATACCAGCCCACTGAATGGTGGATCTGGCCCATCTGGAGTTCCAGGTCTGTGTAATCGCCTGTACTTCCAAAGATCAGGACATTTTAAAAAAGATTTCTCAGTCCCTTCCAAAGGGGGCTTGGCACCCCTCACCTGCCGGAACCAGCACACCACCGCAGTTTGTAACCTCCTGTGACAGGCAGGCACCTAAAATGCACTGTGCAACATCATATCTCCTTTCCATGGGAAAATGATGAAAGTGTTTCTCTTGGCAAACAAGGCTTCTGGTACTAGTGTTATTTGTTGATGAAGCAGAGACTGACTGATGTGGCAAATGTCACCAATGGTGGCTTGGAAGGATCAGGGCTGTTGCAGTGGTAGATTTGTCTAGATTGAACTGAAGGGAATAACATGACTGTGATAGCTTCTGTTGTGATGTATACACAGTGAAGGCAGTTCTGCTGATACATCCCACAACTGGTATGCATAGGTTTGAAGATTCAGCTTCTGAAAGGAGACCAAATGGCTGCAGACTCTTGAGGTGCAAATACACCTGTCTTTGTTCTTTCTACATGAGTTCCCCTTCCTCTTCTAAATCCCTTTCTGTTTTTGGAATGCTCAGCGGAATTCCCATGTCGGACATTGTGGGGTGAAATTCAACTTTGGTGGGAATGCAAAATGGGCAGTAGTGGATCGGCTGCCCGTCAGTGGAAAGGAAAATCAGATGGAGTGTATCACGAGTGGCCAATCCGCTCCCACCCATTTGCTGCAAATGAAGCAACTTGATGTTAGCAAAACTGCTGTGGGAAAAGGTCTTTGCAAAAGGAATCTTATGGTGGAAAAATGCAGCAGCAGCAAGTAATACACCAAAAATTATGTAGATACAACTATGTAAAAAACAAATTAAAAACTCAACTGTCAATCACAGCTTTACGAATCAAACTTCTAAAGTTGGAGCAGTTCTGCAACACCAGTTCTAAGTGGGTGAACACTGCTGAACAAGTGAAAAAGATCACTGAATTCAGCATGTGACAAGTTTACACATGATTAATTAAAGTAGCAAGGTGTAATGACACTCATGCAGACTCTGTGAGACCATCAAAAGTTCTGCAAATTTTTCTCTTGCTGAATTTGGCTCCTTGCAAATCAGGTGTTAAGGCTAACTGTCCAATTCAGTGAGCCGTACTCCCAGAATGCATGAGAGTGCTCACACTGCTGAACTGGCCCTTATATAATTGTAAACAATTTTACAACACCAAGTTATAGTCCAGCAATTTTATTTTAAATTCACAAGCTTTCGGAGGCTTCCTCCTTCGTCAGGTGACCTGACGAAGGAGGAAGCCTCCGAAAGCTTGTGAATTTAAAATAAAATTGCTGGACTATAACTTGGTGTTGTAAAATTGTTTACAATTGTCAACCCCATTTCTCCCTCATGGGAATGTACCTAGACTGTACCCAAACCATCTCCTCCTTAAAGGCCACCCATTGCTCAATTACAATTTTGCCTACCAATCTTTGATTCCTATTTACCCAGGCCAGATCTGTTCTCATCCAACTGAAATTAGTCCTCCTCCAATTGAGTATTTTTACTTTAGAGTGGTACATGTCCTTATGATACTATGATCATTCTTCCCTAAATGTTCCCCCATTGAAACTTGCTCCACTTGGCCCGCCTCATTCCCCAAAAACAAATCCAGCAATGCCTCCTTCCTCGTTGGGCTGGAAACATACTGGTCAAGAAAGTTTTCCTGAACACACTTCAAAAATTCCTCCCCCTCTTTACCCCTTACATTATTATCATCCCAGTCTATATTAGGATGATTGAAGTCCCCCGTTATCACTACTCCACGGCTTTTGCACCTCTCTTTAATTTCCCTGCAAATTTGCTCTCTATGACCTTCCCAATGATTGGTGGCCTATAGAATACACCCAGTAGTGTAATAGCACCTCTTTTGTTTCTTAACATGTCATATCATCCCTCACCTGCTATACCCATGGACTCGGACTTCACTGGGACTGCATGTGAAAGAATGCTGCCATCTGAGCATCACTGTTTTATGCAACAACAACTTGCATTTATATAGCGCCTTTAATATAGTAAAACATCCCAAGATGCTTCACAGGAGCATAATCAGACAAAAATTGACACTGAGCCAAAGAAGGTGCCATTAGGACAGGTGACCAAAAGCTTGGTCAAAGAGGTAGGTTTTAACAAGCATCTTAAAGGAGGAGAGAGAGGTTAAGAGGCGGAGAGGTTTAGGAAGGGAATTCCAAAGCTTAGGGCCTAAGCAGCTGAAGGCACGGCCAGCAATGGCGATTAAAATCAGGGATGGTGGAGCGAAGGAAATGGGGAATGCACAAAAGGCCAAAATGGGAGGAACACTAAGTTTTTAGAGGGTTGTAGGGCTGCAGGAGGTTACAGACATAGGGAGGGACGAGGCCAGGGAGGAATTTGAACACGAGGAGGAGAATTTTAAAATTGAGGCATTGCTGGACAAGGAGCCAATGTAGGTCACTGAGCACAGGGGTGATGTGTAAATGGGACTTGGTGCGAGTTAGGATACACCAGCAACTAATACCATGGGTCAGACCATGCATACCGGGCCACGAAATGGTGACTGTGCGGCCCACCAAGGAGATCAGGCCAGGGGCTGGACTTCCAACAGTGGAGTAGCTTTGAGACATTTTCAGCCCGGCAGGAAAGGAGTCCAAGAAGCTTCTTTCCTGGGGGGTCCGATGCCCCAGGATTGGCACATTTCTGCTGCATTTGAAGCTTCGGGGGAAGGCAGGTGCCTACACTGCGTCCTAGTGGCATGAACGCCATGTAAATGGAATGATCTCCTGCTGAGCCCACAAACTCTGGCAGGATCAGCACTAGCGATCACCAGCAGGCACATTCCAACACTTACACTGGGATGTCAGCCCACAAGTTTTCGGCCCCATTATGCCTGAAGGGCTGAATAGTTCTGATTCAAAAGGGAGAGTTTTTTGTTAAATTGAGAAACTGAGGTGAAAGGCCAAAAGTGCAAGACACACCCAAGTTGAAAAGAGTAGGAAAGTCGATTGGATAAGTCATGAAGGAGTGATTAGGTGATGCCATGTTTGGGTTTTAAAGATACGTATATTGTGTGAGAAAGGGAAGACTGAAGGAGGTAAGAAGTTCCACAGATTTAAGGTATTGGGGAAGAATGAGTCTTGATTTAAAAATGAGGAGGAAGAGTGTGTAGTATTTTACCAACATGCGAAATATGCAATCAGACATTCTTCATCCCCAAGGCTCATGCTGCACAACTGGCCCTTATATATACACAGAGTGTTTGGCTGTAGTGCATGACTTTCATATTACATGAAATTGAGCACATAATTAATTCATACCCTACTGCTGTTTAGCAATAATGGGGTTCTTTTGGGATGCTTTTTTGGGGTTTGGAGCAATTATCTGCAATATATGATTTTGATAGCATGGCTTCATAGACCAAAATAATGATATGATCTATGAATATAAAACAAGAACCTACGTTCTGCAAAATCAGATTTATTCCAAGTCACTACATTCTTTGTGTCATGGCCTACTTTACTTTTAAGTTTCTGTTTCAAAGTACAGTGAAAGGTTTTTTGACAAATCATGGTTCTTGTGTTAGTTATGCACAAATTTAGTTTCAGATGTACATTTTCACAAAATAGAATGATGAAGGCACTTCAGACCATTTGATCTCATCCTTCCAGAACAACAACCCTATCATCTTCCCATTACAGTATCTCACTGTTTCCTAAATGAGTCCTGGCTTCAATCACTTTTCCTGGAAACCCATTCTAGCTGTTGATCATCCTCTGTGTGAAGAAGTACTTCCTAACATCTAAGTTTGCCCTTGTTAAGACATATCTGAAAGTATTGCTCCAGGTTTACTTTATCCTGTTAACTACATTATATACCTCTATACGGTTTCCCCCGAGATGCCCCTTTTCAAGTTACCAAATCCTCCCTTGTAGCTCTTCCCTATAACACTGTAAATCAGCCTCATCACGCTCATATCGCAGCTACCAAAACTATATGCAGTACTCCCAGATTTGGCTGAGAAAGACACCTCACAGGCTCTGCTGTGATGGAATATTTATGTGAGTGAAACAGATTGCATAACACACGAATGATAAAGCCAATGGTGGTTACTGCAATATCAACAAGTAGGGTAAATTCTACATACCATCACTGTCCATTGGCTTCCTACTGGGTACAAAGGAGGATGCTCCGGCAAATTTCAGTGCCATATTGGGGGGAGCCTGGCACCTTCCCTAGACAGTAAGGCAACAACTTCTGGCAGGTTGGTACCCGAGATGTGCCCCTAGAGATGCGGGCATCTACTTGGAATATTCAAATTGGTTCATTTAGCCCTCCTCATCCTTCTCGAACTTTCTACAGCCTTTGACACGGTTGACCACAACATCCACCTCCAACGCCTCTCCTCTGTTGTCCAGCTGGGTTTGACTGTGCTCACCTGGTTTTATTCTTATCTATCCAGTCGTAGCCAGAGAATCACCTACAGTGGCTTCTCTTCCCGCGCCTGCACCATTACCTCTGGAGTCCCCCATCTATCCTTGGCCTCCTCCTGTTTCTCATCTACATGCTATCCCTCATCTGAAATCACAACGTCAGGTTCCACAAGTACGCAGACGACACCCAGCTCTACCTCACAACCACCTCCCTCGACCCCTCCACTGTCTCTGATTTGTCACACTGCATGTCTGACATCTAGTCTGGATGAGCACAAATTTCCTCCAACTAAATATTGGGAAGACCGTAGTCTTTGTTTTCGGTCCCTGCCACAAACTCCATTCCCTATCCACCGACTCCATTCCTCTCCCTGGCCACTGTCTGAGGCTGAACCAGATCATTTGCAACCTTGGCGTCCTATTTGACCCTGAGATGAGCTTCTGACCACATATCTGCTCCATCACCAAGACTCCCTGCTTCCACCTCCGTAACATCTCCCGTCTTCACCCCTGCCTCAACTCTTCTCCTGCTGAAACCCTCATCCATGCCTTTGATACATCTAGACTTGACTAATCTAATGCTGTACAGGCTGGCCTCCCATCTTCTACCCTCCATAAACTTGAGCTCATCCAAAACTCTGCTGCCTGTATCCTAATTCGCACCAAGTCCCGTTCTCCCATCCCCCCTGTGGTCGCTGACCTACGTTGGCTCCCGGTCTGGGAATGCCTCGATTTTAAAATTCTCATCCTTGTTTTCAAATCCCTCCATGGCCTCACCCCCTCCCTATCTCTGTAAGCTCCTCCAGCCCTATAAACCTTGAGATTTCTGCGCTCCTCCAGTTCTTGCCTCTTGCGCATCTCTAATTTTATCGCTCTACCATTGGCGGCCATGTCTTCAGCTGCCTAGGCCCTAAGCTCTGGAATTTTCTCCCTGGACCTCTCTGCCTCCCTACTTCTCTCTCCTTCTTTAAGACGCTACCTCTTTGACCAAGCTTTTGGTCGTCTGACCTAATATTTCCTTATGTGGCTTGGTGTCAAATTTTGCTTAATAATCGCTCCTGTGAAGCACCTTGGGACGTTTTACCACGTCAAAAGTGCTATATAAATGCAAGTTGTTTTTGTTGACCTCTCCCTGACCCTGCATAGTTCACTGGAGTTAGCAGAGAGGGTTACTGATGAGCGTGATCCCAGGGTATCTGCCGGGATCACTGGCCTACACATTTTAAGGGCCTAATGTCTTAGTGATGCTGATGACAGCATATCCTTCATTGAAGTACAGGCACTATTTTTCAAAATGTAATGTTCTTAAAAAGCAGGACCTCAAAGGTAGTAATCTCTAGATTACTCCCAGTGCCACGCGCTAGTGAGTACAGAAATAGGAAGATAAGGCAGCTTAATGTGTGGCTAGATACATGGTGCAGGAGGGAGGGCTTCAGATTCTTGGGGCATTGGGACCAGTTCCGGGGCAGGAGGTACCTGTTCAAGATGGATGGGTTGCACCTCAGCAGAGCTGGGACCACTGTACTCACGGGGAGGTTCACTAGTGCTGTTGGAGGGTGGGCTGGTGGGGGGGGGGGGGAAGGGTTTAAACTAATTTGGCAGGGGGATGGGCACCAGGTTGTTGCATTAAAAAGGAGAAACAAGGTGCACAAAAGGACTGGGAGAGACAGATAGCACTAGGGTAAGAAATAGTACAGTATTAGGTGGGATCAGACTAAGAGACAATACGAGAAGGTCGAAGATAGGTTTAGAATGCATGTGTGTAAACACACGAAGTGTGGTAAATAAGGTTGGTGAGCTGCAGGCGCAAATAGCCACATGGGAATATGATGTAGTGGCGATAACAGAGACCTGGCTCAAAAAAGGGCAGGATTGGGTACTAAATTTTCCTGGATACAAGGGGGGTGATTTTAAACCCTAAGAACGGATGGGTTGGGGGTGGGTGGGAATTGAAAATAGTTGTTTTTTGGGTCGCGACCGCAACTCAGCTTTATTTCCGGGTTTAACGTTTAGCGGAAAAGTACAGGCTTCCCACTGGGAATGCCAAGTCTAACAATTTTGCGGTCGCGACCCAAAAAAACAACTATTTTCAACTCCCACCCGCCCCCAACTCACCTGCTCTTGGGGTTTAAAATCACCCCCAAGGTGTTCAGGAAAGATAGGGAAGAAAAAAAAGGAGGGGGGGGTGGGGGTTGGCAGTATTGATTAAGGAGAATATTGCAGTGCTGGAAAGAGAGGATATCCTTGAGGGGTCAAGGACAGAACCTATTTGGTTAGAGTTAAGAAACAATAGAGGTGCCTTTACACTACTGGGTGTATTCTATAGGCCACCAACTAGTGGGAAGGATATAGAGGAGAAAATTTGCAGAGAAATTACAGAGAGGTGCAAGAACTGTAGAGTAGTGATAATGGGGGACTTCAACTATCCTAATATAGACTGTGATAGTAATAGTGTAAAGGGCAAAGAGGGGGAGGAATTTCTGAAGTGTGTTCAGGAGAACTTTCTTGATCAGTATGTTTCCAGCCTAATGAAGAAGGAGACATTGCTGGATCTGGTTCTAGGGAATGAGTTGGGTCAAATGGAGCAAGTGTCAGTGGGGGAACATTTAGGGAACAGCGATCATAGTATCATAAGGTTTAGATTAGCTATGGAAAAGGACAAGGAGCAATCTAGTATAAAAATACTTAATTGGAGGAGAGCCAATTTCAGTGGGTTGAGACCGGATCAGGCCCGGGTAAATTGGAATCAAAGATTGGCAGGCAAAACTATAATCAAACAATGGGCTGAGGAGGTGGTTTGGGTACAGTCTAGGTACATTCCCACGAGGAGGAAAGGTGGGGCAACCAAAGCCAGAGCTCCCTGGATGACGAAAGAGATGGAGAGTAAGATGAAGCAGAAAAAGAGGGCGTATGACAGATGTCAGGTTGATAATACAAGTGAGAACCAGGCTGAATATAGAAAGTCACAGCATGGATACGAAATTGGCTAAGTGGCAGGAAACAGAGAGTAGTGGTGAACGGTTGTTTTTCAGACTGGAGGAAGGTATACGGTGGTGTTCCCCAGAGGTCGGTACTAGGACTGCTGCTTTTTTTGACATATATTAATGACTTGGACTTGGGTGTACAGGGCACAATTTCAAAATTTGCAGAAGACACAAAACTTGGAAGTGTAGTAAACAGTGAGGAGGAAAGTAATAGACTTCAAGAGGGCATAGACAGGTTGGTGGAATGGGCAGACATCTGACAGATGAAATTTAATGCAGAGAAGTGCAAAGTGATACATTTTGGCAGGAAGAATGAGGAGAGGTAATATAAACTGAAGGGTACAATTCTAAAGGGGCTGCAAGATCAGAGAGACCTGGGGGTATATGTGCACAGGTAGTTGAAGGTGGCAGGGCAGGTTGAGAAAGCAGTTAAAAAAGCATACGGGATACTGGGCTTTATGAATAGAGACACTGAGTACAAAAGCAAGGAAGTTATGTTGAACCTTTATAAAACACTGTTTTGGCCACAACTGGCGGATTGTGTTCAATTCTAGGCACAGCACTTTAGGAAGGATGTGAAGGCCTTGGAGAGGGTACAGAAAAGAATTCTAGAATGGTTCCAGGGATGAGGGACTTCAGTTATGTGGATAGACTGAAGAGGCTGGGGTTGTTCTCCTTAGAGCAGAGAAGGTTGAGAGGAGATTCGATAGAAGTATTCAAAATCATGACGGGTTTACATAAAGTAAATAAAGAGAAACTGTTCCCATTGGCGGAAGGGTCGAGAACCAAAGGACACAAATTTAAGGTGATTGACAAAAGAATCAAAGGTGATGTGAGGAAAAACTTTTTTACGCAGCGAGTAGTTATGATCTGGAATGCGCTGCCTGAAAGGGTGGTGGAAGCAGATTCAATCATGGCTTTCAAAAAGGTATTGGATAAATATTTAAAGAGAAAAAAATTACAGGGCGACTGGGAAAGAACAGGGAAATGGGACTAACTGGATTGCTCTTCCAAAGAACTGGCACAGGCTCGATGGGCCGAATGGCCTCCTTCTGTGCTGTAACGATTCTATGATTCTACATATGGGGTTAATTTTACCAGATTTTAGTTTTCACATAATATCCTAAAGAATCTGTGATATTTTGCAATTCTGTTCTATTGTCATTCTTGGAATGCATTCTATCAACTGAGCATCCCTGGTTGATTAATGAATGGTCCTATTCATTTCTGTTGACAGCCCTTTTACAATAATTAATATGACATGCATTACTGTAGCAGTTATCACATAGCAACCCTCCATTTCAGATACTATCATTCCAACTGATACTTTTGGGGTAACAAAAGCCACTCTCTGACTCTTAGTTTTTTGACCTTTGCTATTATACCAGCTTTTTTTTAATAGTTTATAAATCATGTTCTGCCTCTGGACTGTATACCCTGGAGGCCTGGTCAATGGCTAATTGGCCATGCTTGCTTCAGCAGCTAACATTGATAGCTTCAGTGATAGGTCTTCGTAAAACAGCACTTAGAGATCCACTACATCCTTCCGCAGGGAGTCACAGCACTAGAAAACAGCATTTTAATCCCAGTGTCAGGAATTAACAGTCTGTTCCAAAAGGCACTAACAGAATAGGGGTGCCTGTGAGCCACTTGAATTCTTCAGGCTGGCCAATCAGCAGAAAATAAAAATGAAATAATGGTACCTAACTTTGGAATTGTTTCTAGGATTAGTCACAAAGTGCTGGTAAAGTTGAGAACTGAAATGGCTAATGGAAAACTAAAATAACACCATCATAGAATAAAGATAAAGATTATTTCACACAAAAGATATTTTCCAAACTGAAGTGCTACTTCAAGATGTAATTTGTACACAATTAGCACAAAATTACAGATGCTCATTCATTTTAAATTTCGGGTTGTGGTTTAAATCTATATTTAGTGTGAAGTGCAGTCTGGTGCCAGTGCAATGAAAGGTTGTCAAATAGTGATGGTACCTGGAGATAATGGGAATCATGAGTGTGCTAGTTGTAGCATGTGAGAAAGGCTGATTGTAACCATCAGTAACAATAAAGGTATTAATATTTAGGAATGAGGCACCTCCATAAAAGAGCAATAGCCACAAAAGAAAATTTCCATTTTCTGGGAATCAAATGGATGCTGGTTGTAATTACTGTACTCTGAGAGGAGTGGAGTTTATGAGCATTGAGGATGTGTGATCTGAAGAATGTTGCTAAATATAGAATGGAATCATCATCAAAAGAGTTTATCAAATGAGCTATACAGACCATGAAGAGCCCAGGTCTGTGTTAAGTTAGCTGATTTCAGTTAGGGAGGCAGTGCTATGGTTATCCTCAGTGCCCTCGGTTAGGGAAAGGAAAATTCAGTCTGGTTTCCCACTCCTGATCACTGTCCAGCAACCCATGCAAGAAGTACATGCCTGTGATCATTAGACTAAGCAAACACTGAAACCCCCTCCCTGCTGCAGTCGAATAGCCCACACATAAGGCTCAACTCCCACCATGGCAAGATATGCAATTCAGTTCAAGAAATTTGGTGAACTGTAGGCTGGCACAGAAAAAATAATGATGAAACCTGTTAGATTGCTGTATGAACCCAATTGGTTCACCAATGTCTTTCAGGGAAGGAAGCATGCCACCCCTACCTGGTCTGGCCTTCACATGACTCCAGTACACACTATGCAGTTGACTCTTAATGCTCTATGAAATAAGCCCCTCAGTTGTAAACAATTACTATGAAGTTCAGTAATAAGAAAAAAATTGGACTTGCCTATTGGCAATGACCCAGGTATCGTATCAGACAAGATTCAGGCCATTTTAGCCCAGTTGATGTTGTAAAATCCTTGTGACTAAAATCTGGGAACTGGTGCCCAAACTGGGAAAGCTGTCCCTCAGAGTAGTCAAACAATAGCCTGATATAGTGATATCTATTGGCGAACATCCCAGACTCCTCCATTAACATTCATGAGTATGTCCTGTCCCATCGGCAGGATAGAGACACCGGAGATGAAGCTACAGTTGGGTACAGTTGGGTCCTCAACCTTGACACTGGTCTCCATGAAGTCCTTTGGCTTCAAGTCAAACCAGGTCAAGGAAAACAGCTGGCTGACCACCACCTAACAACTGACAGGAAGCAATGAGGAAAGCAAGGGCACAAAATTTACTCTGGGTGGGGGACTACAATGTGCACACCAAGAGTGGCTTAGTAGTACAGCCGAGCTGGATGACTAGTGGAGGACTTAATTGCTATACTGCACCTACTTCAGGTGCAGAGGGACTAACACAAGGGAGTAACTGATCAGACCTCATCTTCATCAACCTACCAATCACAGACATGTCTGTCCATGATAGCATTGGTAGGAGTGACCATCTTTCTACTTTCCCAATAAACCAGAGTTGGACTCCTGACTTGATGGAGATGGAAGAGTTAGGGATATCCTGAACCATGAGGTTACAGATTGTTGTGGTATACAATTTTGCTATTACTTATGGCCCGCAGCGCCTTGTGGATACCCAGTTTTGGGCTGGTAAATCTGTCCTTAGTTGTTCCACTTAGCACGACAGTAATGTGAAGACAAATTCATTTCTGCAGTGGGGTCACCCTCCATTGTGTATTGTGCCACTACTGTCGTGCTAAGTGGAACAAACTAAGGACAGATCTACCAGCCCAAAACTGGGTATCCACAAGGTGCTGCGGGCCATAAGCAACAGCACAATTGTATACCACCACAATCTCTAACCTCATGGTTCAGCATATCCCTCACTCTTCCATCTCCATCAAGTCAGAAATCCAACTGTGGTTTAATGGAAGAGTAGAAAAATGCACCAGAAGCAGAACTAGGGATCCCTTAGAATGAGCACCAACTTGGTGAAGCTACAACACAGGGGTACCTGCATGCTAAAGCCCAAAAGCAGCAGGCTACAGACAGAGCTAAGTTGTCCTAAAATCAACGGATCAGAGCAAAGCTATGTAGCACTTCTACATTCAGCTGAGGATGGTGGTGGACAATCAGGCAACTAATGTGAGAGGAAGTTCCATGGACACCTCATCCTCAACCACATAAGTGCAAGAAGAAAGGCTGAAGTGTTTGAAAACATCTCCAGACATAATTGCTGAGTAGATAATCCTACACGACCTCCTCCTGAGGTCCCCACCATCTTAGACACATTTGTCCAGCTAAATTCGGTTCACTCCATGTGACATTAAGAAGCAGCTGAGTATACTGGACACAGCAAAGACTATGGACCCTGAAAACATCGTAGCTGTAGTGTTGAAGACCTCTGCACCAGATCTAGTCAACCCCTTAGCCAAGCTGTTCCACTGCAGCTAAGACACCAGCATCTACCGACAATGTGACAAATTACCAAGGTATGGCCTAGCCACATAAAACCAGATGAATCTAACCCAACCAATTTCTGCCCTGTTAACCTCCTCCCAATCATCAGCAAAGTGATAGAAACAATCATCAATAGTCCCATCAAGTGTCACCTACTCACTAATGACCTGCTAACTGACGTTCAATTCGGGTTCTGCCAGAACCACTCAGCTCCAAGTCTTATCACAGGTTTGATTCAGACATGAATGCAAAAGCTGAATGCCAGAGCAGAGATGAGAGTTGCTGCCATTGACATCAAGGCAGCATTTGACCAAGAAGAGCACCAAAGACCCCAAGTAAAGCTGAAGTCAATGGGGGATCAAACAAAAACCCTTCAGTAGCTGACACAAAGAAAGATTTTGATTGTTGTCAGAGGCCAGTTATCACACTCTAGGACAACACTGCAGGAGTTCTCTGGGCATTTTTCTCGCCCAACCACCGTCAGCTGCTTCATCAATGATCTTAACTCTGTCATAAGGTCAGGAGTAGAGCTGTTCACTGACAATTCTACAGTATTAAATTCCATTCACAACTCCTCCAATGAAGCAGTTCCTTACAGCCTGCATCCAAACTTGGGCTGACTAGTAACAGGTAACACCTGTGCCACATAAGTGCCAGGCAATGACAATCTTCAACAAAAAAAGCCCAACCACCTCCTCCTGACCTTCAATGCCATCACTATAGATGAGTCCCCCACTATCAATATTCTGAGAGTCACCATTGACCAGAAGCTTAACTGAACCAGCCATTTCAAAATTGTGACTACAAGAACAGGAAAGAGACTGGGTACTCTGTAACAAATGGCTCACTTTCTAACCCCTCAATGCCTCTCCACCATCTACAAGGCTCAAATCAGGAGTCAAATGAAATGTTCACCACTCACCTGGGTGGGTGCAGCGGTAACAACACTCAAGAAGCTCGACACCATCCAGGACAAAGCAATCCACTTGATCGCCACTTCTTGAAACTGTATGATCTACAGGATTCACTGCAGCAATTTACCAAGCTTACACTGACAGCATCTCCCAGGCCTGCTACTTCTGCCGCTGATATCAGTAATATCATGGGAACATCGTCACCTGCAAGTTCCCCTCCAAGTCACACACTATCTTGACTTGGACCTATATCATTGTTCCTTCATTGTTGCTATGTCAAAATCATGGAATTCCTTACATCATTGTGGGAACAACATTACCACAAGAACTGCAGTGGTTCAAGGAGAAGGCACACTACCACCTTTTCAGAGTAACTAGAGATGGGCAATAAATGCGGCTGTGCCAGCTTCACCAACACCCCAAACACAAATTTTAAAAATACATGAATAACCATAACTTGGGAAAGCAACCAACACCTGTGAAACCATATCACAGTGATGAATCAACACCTTCCAAAGTAGTAGAGTGAAAATTGTTGAGAAATTTTTTTTTTAAAGTTTGCATTTATATTTTACCTCAAAATGTCTCAAAGCGCTTTACAAACTGAATTACTTTTTGTTGAAGTGCATTAACCGTGTTTGTGTAAGCAATGCAACAGCCATTCTGAACCAGCAAAGTCCTACCAACAATAATGAGGTGAATAGCCTGTTAATCTGTTTTTGGTGATGCTGGTTAAGGGAAGAATGTTGGCCAACACAAGAGAGAAATGCTATGGGAAAATTCTCTTAACTTCTTCAAATAGTGCTGCAGGATCTTCAACATTGACCTGAATGTTGGTTAACTTAATATTTAAAGGATGTCACCTCTTTCAACTCAACATTGCAGCAGTGCTATAACTGGAGTGTCTTGGTCGTTTAATTCCTGGTGTGAGGCATGAACCCACAATTTTCTAATCCAGAGGCAAGAGTGCTAACAACTGAATCAAACCAGCACATTTTAAACTTTTTTTTTGGAGGGTTAGAAGAGCCGAGAGAGCTCTCTATCATTTACATCACAATTCTGTGATGTTCACGAGTGATGATGCACTTTGACAGAACTTATATGTTTGTAAATGAATGAGAAAAGATTTACCTTACACGCATCTTTAAAAATGATAATAGCACCTTTTAAATTGTTCACAATGTTATGGTGGACTCACACATCCAATGCTATTGTAATTCACAAACTTTACCTTCACACCAGGCAGCTTTTGCATTTCTATCTTGCAAATATCATACAGGGACACAATTTACATAAGAGTGCAAAACACAAAAAAGGACAATAATGGGCTTTGGTGAGTCATATGCAGGCAGGTAATGCACCATTTCCTTTGTGCCCCACAAGATATGGAATTGAAAGTATGATATTTTTTGTTTGATGCAAAATTTTGACTTCCGCTGACGTTCTTATATCACTGAGACCTTTGAGGTGCAAACCGCAATTCCAGGGTAAGTGGTATGTTAGATTTTCTATCTATGGAGACAGAAATCTCTGACAATACACTGCAGATGTTTCCTTTAGGATTCTGAGAAAAGTATTAATACACATAACATCAGTGAAAGGATTAAGTTACTCCAGAAACATTTATATTACATTGCAGCAGTTTTCAATGACTTGAACATATACTCAAGACAGCTTTTGGCATTGCTCGAACTGGCAATGGCTTTCTATGCTTATGTCAGTCAGAGGCAGGAACCAGCATTCTCTTCTCCCCCACTTCCCTCAGGGAGAAGTGATGGACAGGAAATATTCTCAGCACTATTGAGCTAGCATGCGAATACTGTGGTGCTGGAAATCAGAACCGATTAACACCAGAAATTTCAATACAAATGGTGCCTGGCAGCAATTGATCTGGAAGTCTCCTGAAGAGCAAAAATGGCAGAATGCTGCAGGAGACAGGATGCTGAACTATAGGCAGCATTTATCCTAGCTTTAAGGCAATATTTTGGGCCTGGCTTGTCCGATAAAAGAGCAAGCTTTATGTAGCCTCCTGTTCCTTTCATTTATATACTTTATTTACACAGTGACTTAATGAGATTTTCTGCCTCCTCCTGCTCTTCCTCCCCCATGTTGTTCTGAATCTGTACATCAGGCTATTTGTAAGTGTTACATCCTGTATCTACTACCCTGTTATGCCGGCCATATTATATTGGTATGAGAATGGTGTTGACCTCATTACTATTATGGTGTGCCTGATATGTTTCTCATCTTCCCCATGCCAAAAAAATTACAATACTGCAAGTTTCAAGGTGGTATCACAACAAAGTATAAACAGCAACCTTTGAAAATGGCATTTCCCAGACCACCCTGGTGGCATGGTGATGTAACATGCTGGAACACAAGTGTGTATTGGGAAGTGGGTAAGTGCCAGATATTCCTCATACATTGAGTTCTCAGCTATGGCACCAGGGGGACGCATGGTGACGGTGGAGGCCAAAAGCAATTCTTCACTATCATGAGAGACAGCAACATCTTTTACCATTCCAGGCAACCCTCTGGTTCAGGGTACAGGCTCAGATGTGCTACTGTTCATTGTCATTACAGACCGAATAGTCCCAATTAAATCTTGGAAGTCCTGTTTGAGTTGGGTCCCTAGGTTCCTCAACTAAGCGGAGTCATTTCCCCACACTCCATGGAAAAACAGCACTCTCGCTCTCTTCATCTCGCTGAATGTTCATGCTTACTAGTGCCCGATGCTTTACCCTTCTGACTAACTAACTAATTACTTTCTCCCATGTACGTGTGTCTGGGCCGGTGCTGGGACAAGTAAGATATCATGAGGATGGAGCAAGACTTCTGGATCTTGATGAGCCCGACTGTTCATTGGAGCAGCTGGCCTCTTCCTCCAAATCCTCCCCCTAGGATTCCCTGGATTTACATAGCATCTGCAGCAAAGAAACAGGCCATTTAGCTCAACTGATCTATGCTCATGTTTATACTCCACACAGCCTCCTCCAACTTTAATGACCACTTCCTACCCTGCCTCATATCCCTCTCTTCCCTTTCCCCTCATCTATACATCAAGCCTCCCCTTAAATGCATCAATGCTATCTGCTTCAACCACCCCATTCCACATTCTCACCACATTCTGTGTGAAGAAATTCTTCTTAAATTCTTTATTTGATCTGTTAGTGGCTATCTTTTATTTGTGGCCCCTTGCTGTGGACTCACCCATAAGTGGAAACTGTTTCTCCACAACTATCCTATGGACTCAGTCATCATTTCAAAGACTTCTTTCAAATTTCCTCTTAGTTTTCTCTTTTCCAGAGAATAAAGCCCCAGCCAGCTCCATCTTTCCTGATAGTTGCATCTTCTCAATTCTGGTATCATCCCTGTAAATCTTTTCTGCCCTTTCTCCAGTGCTTCAATATGGAGATCTGAACTGCACACAATACTCCAAGTGTGATCTAACCAAGGTTCTGTATAACTTTAACATTACCTCCCTGCTTTTGTAACTTATTCCTCCAGAAATTAACCCCAGTTCTTTGCTTGTACTCTTTGTGGCCTTATCAACTTGTGTTGCTACTTTTAGTGATTTATGTATCTATAATCCCAGTTCTCTTTGCTCCTCTACTCCATTTAGTCTCTTATCTTCCAAAAACGCAGAAGCCTGTTTTGTTGTGAAAACACTTCTTTGACTCTTAGAAGAAATAGCAGTTGAGTGCATTCCCACTGTTACACATTGAGAATCCACATAATGCTGAAACGACCTGTGCTCCCTTTATTCTGCCTTCACCTACCTTACTTCCTACTTCCCCATCTCCTACAGCCCCTCCTGTTTGTCTTCCTAAGAGCTAAAGGCTTCCTCCTCATGTGGACTTCAACATTTTCAAGATTGGTGTTCCTCCTCCAGTAGATTATTTGGTGCTGGTTTTGTTATCTTTTCCTTTGCAATGAGAGAATACAGAGTTAATAGAATGTGACTGGCAAGGATACTTCTAATCAACCATACATCTGACTGCATATCAGACTTGCAATCGTAGCCTCCATTTAAATACCTTTGCTTCATGACTAGCAAAACATTGTGACAGACAATATTAGTTCTCACAGTGGTTGGAGTTAACATGGTGCATTCATTGGTTCCAGAGGTTCCCTGTGAATAGGACAATTATCCTGTCACCCAGGTAATGAGACCGAGAAGGCATGAGAGGTAAGGAGGTGAGTCATGCCTCTATCATTCCTTTAGGATCTTCATAGGAAACAGTACTGGCACTTACCTTGGCCAACCATGTGAGACCATTAAATCTCTTCCTGCATGGTGTGGCAGCTTATGACGTGGAGGAGGTTGCACTCATTGTGGGGGGGGGTGGGGATATACAATTTGGCCGTATATCAGATGAGGGGGGTGGGTTGGGCATCTGCTCTGCTTGCTTCATGTAATCACTGGGAGGCCTGATCAATTTTCATGGTCGGGCCTCATTAGTATTGAATTGGCGAGCTACCAGCACTAATCATGCTCCTTATAGACAGCTTGCCCACTGGGAGGGTGGCAACAACACCTTAAAGGGGAGGGTAGAAGCATTGAGAGTGAAAGGAAGCAGCAGCTTATAGTGACAGGGAAAATATTTTCAGTGCCTACGGGAGCAAGGAGATCAAATATTGGAAGCCTTTAAGGTTCAAAAACGCACAAGCAACTGCAGTAAAAATGAGTGCCTAACCTGCTTCCATCTTTTCTTACTGCAACTAAGGATCCCTTTAAATATGGCTCAAAATGGCTGCCTCCTAACATGTACCACTCATGCTTTGTGACTGGTTGAAGAATTAGAGAGGAAAAAAGTGTTGGGGACTTAACTGCACTATTTGATCCAGACTTGCATGTATTAATGGGGTCCCCGCCAATTTCTGGTGAGTGCTCTGACTGTCTAATTGAGGTCCACCTGAAAATTGAAATGGGTGGACAACCAGCAGTAAGTTGGCGGATCAATCTTCAATGCCATTTAGGTCCCGCTACCACTGTTTTTAAGCGTAACAGGTAGTAGTTGTAATAAACTGGTTAGCCAGGTGGTGAAGGATAGAATACTAGAGCCTGGTCTTCAGTTGCTTCCAAGCCTTTACTCACAGAGCTCCACATTTACACCCACATCACACCCTCGATCAGCTCTCTTATAAATGGATACAATAGGGTTCCCAATTGATACGCACCACCTGAATACAATTAATACTAATTGATATAAATCACACAGATATAATTAACAGATTCCCTTCTCTCTCTTTAAATAATAACAAATTAAACTTTATATATATATTCACAATACAAACAAAAATTTCAAAAATCAAAAACTCCCATACTCTGTACAACTTATACTATTCAAAGTATTACATTCTGAGGCAATCCTCCTCCAGGACCCCTAATAATTTCTTTGTACATGTACTTCTTTTAGTAAAACAATCCGACAGTTGATGGCTTGAATCGACCCATTTAAGTTTAGAGATTTCCTTTCTCTCCAGCATTTGTTTCAAGCCAGCAAGGTCAATCCATAATCTTTTCTCACTCACATTTTTCGTAGAGTGTACATTATCCCACAATGAACGATTGTCTACATAACATTCAATGGGTATACTATCTTTAGTACTCCCATTGTACAGGATGTCACTCATAATATTTGCCAAATAGAATCCCACATCCACTGTGTCAACAAGAGCCAGTGTTTTAGCAGCCAGAGTATTTTTAACAACCCTTTTTATTTTCTTAGCTTCTCAAGCTGAAGGACAATATTTCCCATTCTCACCCATAAGAAACACTATGAAACCAGCTGCACTAGAATACCGATCAGGAAGATTAGCATGTGAAGCATCGCTAAAGATAACTAGTTCAATTTTATTTGGGTCACCCAAGGATGGGAACTTAAGTATACATTTGTCTATATTTAATTTTTGTAATGTTTCATTTGCCCTTAAAACATTCTCTACTATGGGATGTTTCATTGAAGTACTTAACTCCAACACATCAAAACCAGCATCTGGTCTAGTTTGAGTGCACAACCAGTTCAACTGACCAATCAAGCTTCGTAATTGCACCGTTTCTTCTTTTGGGTCAAAATCCTGGAACTCCCTTCCTAACAGCACTGTGGGAGAACCTTCACCACATAGACTGCAGTGGTTCAAGAAGGCAGCTCACCACCACCTTCTCAAGGGCAATTAGGGATGGGCACTAAATGCCGGCCTCGCCAGAGACGCCCACATCCCATGAACGAATAAAAAAAAAAAATCACCTTTCTGTGATCACCTAGCATGATACACCGGGACGGGAGTAACACTCTCATGAATATGTTGCCAAAAGAACCAAAAAGATTTTTAAGATTACCTTTCCAGCAGTGGGAGAATTCAATGGAATATCTGAATCACCCAGTTCCTCTTCAAAACCCTTAGCTACCAACCTCACTTTAACCATAGATGTCCCATCTGCAAGGTCTGTTTCAGTACAAACCATTCTATGCGACAAAATTGGTTGACCCTTATCTGTTACCTCAGAATAAACTCCAAATTCTTTCCAGCCATCTAACTTCCTTTGTTTTGCCTCTATTACTCATTTATCCTCAAGTTTATTGGCAGCCGCCATAACTTCACAATCATGAGGACTTCTGCTTCTAGTTCTGTTACATAACATAGAAACACAGAAAATAGGAGCAGGAGTAGGCCATTCGGCCGTTCGAGCCTGCTCTGACATTCAATATGATCATGGCTGATCCTCTATCTCAATACCATATTCTCGCTCTCTCCCCACAACTCACGATCTCACCCAGTTTTGTGTCGTCAGCAAACTTGGAAATATTACATTTGGTTCCCTCATCCAAATCATTGATATATATTGTGCATAGCTGGGGCCCAAGCACTGATCCCTGCAGTACCCCACTAGTCACCACCTGCCACCCCGAAAAAGAAAATTTATTCCTACTCTCTGTTTCCTGTCTGTTAACCAATTTTCAATCCATGCCAGTGTATTACCCCCAATCCCATGTGCTTTAATTTTGCACACTAACCTCTTATGTGGGACTTTATCAAAGGCCTTCTGAAAATCCAAATAAACCACATCCACTGGTTCTCCCCTATCTATTCTACCAGTTACATCCTCAAAAAACTCCAGTAGGTTTGTCAAACATGATTTCCCTTTCATAAATCCATGTTGACTTTGTCTAATCCCGTTGATATTTTCTAAATGTCCTGTTATCACATCCTTTATAATAGACTCTAGCATTTTCCCTACTGCTAATGTTAGGCTAACTGGTCTGTCGTTCCCTGTTTTCGCTCTCCCTCCTTTTTTAAATAGTGGGGTTACATTTGCCACCCTCCAATCTGCAGGAACTGTTCCATAATCTATAGAATTTTGGAAGATGACAACTAATGCATCCACTATTTCCATGGTTACCTCATATAGTACTCTGGGATGCAGATTATCAGGCCCTGGGGATTTATCGGTTTTCAGTCCCATTAATTTCTCCAGCACTATTTTTTTTCTAATACTAATTTCCTTTAATTCTTCCTTCTCACTAGTCACTTGGTTCCCTAGCATTTCTGGGAAGCTATTTGTGTCCTCTTCTGTGACGACAGAATCAAAGTATTTGTTTAATTGCTCTGCCATTTCCCTGTTCCCCATTATAAATTCTCCCGTTTCTGACTGACATTTGTCTTCACTAATCTTTTTTTTTTACATACTTGTAGAAGCTTTTACAGTCCACTTTTATGTTCCTTGCAGGTTTACTCTCATACTCTATTTTTCCCCTCTTAATGAATCTCTTGGTCCTTTTTTGCTGAATTCTAAACTGCTCCCATTCCTCAGGCTTGCTACTTTTTCTGGCAACTTTATATGACTCCTCTTTGGATCAAATACGATCCTTAATTTCTTTTGTTAGCCATGGTTGGGCCGCTTTTCCTTTTGTGTTTTTGCGCCAGAAAGGAATGTACACCTGTTGCAATTCATGCATTCGTTCCTTAAATGTTAGCCATTGCCTATCCACCGTCATGCCTTTTAATGAAACTTCCCAATCTATCATAGCCAACTCACTCCTCATACCTTCGTAGTTTCCTTTGTTTAGATTTAGGACCCTAGTTTCGGATTGGACTACTTCACTTTATTCTTAATGAAGAATTCTATCATGTTATGACTGTTCTGTATTCTTTAGTTCATTGTCTGACCTAGTCAAGCTGTGTCTTCTCCTTCAACTTCTATGTCTGTAGGGACTACTACTGCGAGATCTTCCTCTTTCATCTCTAGTTTTTGATCGTTTTCTGACGTGAAATTCACTTCCGGACTTCTTACCACTACTTGTACTCTGCAGTCGTACTCTCCACTCTTTTACCCCATTCTGCCAGTCCATGGATCTCGCTGCATGGCCAAAATTTAAATCTACCCGTAGCTTTGCCTGCAAGTCCCAAAATTGTCACATCCCTCCATTCATTAGTCCCTTTTGGAACATATGCCACCTGTGTACCCACTTTGGGCAATTGTTCTGTGGATGTGATAGCTCTGTCACGTGTTTTTTGGTCACTGACATTACCAATGTCCAGCCCTTTATCTACCTCAGTCTGTACCTCAGGAACCTGATCAAAAGAATCGTGAACTTCTGTCAACTGCACAGAGACTGAGTTTTTATAATTAATTCCAATTAATCATGAGGAATGAACCGTAACAGTTTGATTGCCATGTTGGACCTATTACCTTATCAGGACTGTTCCATCCCCTATGACCCTCTTTTTTATAGTATAGTATACCAAATTTCCTCAGATGGTCTAATACGATGCCTCAGTACTCCACAAATTTTCTGTGATACCTCAGCCTTGATAAAAGCCTGTCTCCCTGCATATATAACATTTAAATGCTCAGAAAAAATGGTACTAATTGTAGTACCTTCTAGAGCAGGAGGATTATCACAAAGAACAGAAGGTAATTTGGGATTGCGCCCATTGACTAGTTGGTAAGGACTATATCCTCCAACCAGCTGAAGAGAATTCTTTGCATGAACTGCCCATGCTAGGGCAGTTGACAATTTACACTCTGTTTGATCAGCCAAAATTTTATGCACCATGCTATCAATCACAGCATGATACCTTTCACAAAGACCATTGCTAAAAGGGCTCAGAGCTGCTGTATTCATGACAATTATAATCTTATTCTCACACATATCTCTGAACTCCGCGTTAGCGAATTCACCTCCATTATCGGTCAAACACTTTGTTGGTGTCCCAAGTCCAGTCCCTATCCATTTATCCATAATTTTATCTATAATAACCTTCTTCTCCTTTCTACATATTAGTGTAGAAATACTAAATCTTGTAGCCAGGTCAATTAAATGTAAGATGAAAACATTTCTGCCTATGTCCCATACCTTTAGATCCATGGCAACTACCTCATTAAAGTCACTTGCTAATGGAACACTTACAATAGGACGTAGAGGTGTCCGTCTATACTTCTTACAGATTTCACAGTTCTCACTAATCTCTTCTGTGAGCCTCGTATGTGCCTCATCAACTACACCTGCATCTTTTTGCAGGATTTTTAAACATTGACAGGTAGGGTGGGCAAATTGTCTATGTAACTTTAAGACAGTTTTTTTTCTCTCTTATCCTTATCGCTTGATGCCATTAATACTTGCCTAACACGCTGATGAGAAGCATCAGGTTTTGTTAAGGGGATACAATAATGCCCTAACTGGGTAAACTGCAAATCAACCGATTTCCCAAAAATGGTTACCTCATCATCTTCCATGTCAAGTTTCATTTTTGTCTTTTTCATGGAAGGTTTACCCAAAAGCATAGGTATCTCACTAGAGACTACATCTGTACTTACAAAATGGCTTACACGAGCTATCTTACATGGAATTACCACTCTCTTGAGTGATCTCAAGGTGTTGTCATCTCCAAACCTAAAACATGTAAAATTTTTATATTCCTAACCTTGTGCCGATCCTCACAACTTAGTGAATCAAGATAGTATTTTAACCAATCCACCCCACATACTAGTTGAAGTACACTGCACAATTAAAGGAATCCGCGACTAATACATTCATCACAGGATCAAAACTCCTTGTGATCAGTATAATCTGTTCATAGTCATCATTATCTTCATCCTCTTCCTCAGAGCAACTTTCTTCACGCGTCATTTCAAAGACCCTGCATTTTCGCTCTGGGCAATACGCCTCATAATGATACTTAGAGTCACATCTAAAGCATCTACTGATTTTTCATTGGGCATTCCTAGGATTCATTCGCCTATTATTACTGTCCCAATTTTTTCTTCTGTTGATATAACTGGATTTACTGTACTTGCTTCCATCACCAATCTGGCTGTCTTTAATTCTTCCGTCATATCGATGCCTACGTCCGGTCTCTTGAAAATTTTGAAACCTGGACTGACGCCTGCGTTTAGTATCTGGAACATTTTGAAACCTGGACTGACGCCTGCGTTTAGTATCTGGAACATTTTGAAACCTGGACTGACGCCTGCGTTTAGTATCTGGAACATTTTGAAACCTGGACTGGTGCCTGCATTTAGTATCTGGAACATTTTGAAACCTGGTAACCATCGAATCTTCTTTTTGTCACAGTGGAAGATCCCATTTGTTCAATGAAGGCTGGAGGGAATGACTGTTTCCCCAGGAATTTTTCTAAGGCAGCAGACATTTGCTCCAACAGAGTCTCCTTTTCCAGGAATTGTACACCAGTTAAGACCAGTTGCCTGTCCATATGAGACACCTTAGCACAATCTAGTAATTTAAACGCTAGTACCGATCCAAGGATTCCCAATTTGTTAAAGTCCATGATATAATCTTCCACTGAATGACCATCCATTTTCCAAAATCTATTAAATGCTGACCAGGCCTCATAGGCACTTAATAGGTCATCTTTCTTGTAGATTTGATCCAGAAATTCTATTAGAAAGGTAAAACCTTCATCATCTAAAAGATCTGCTGCACCCATCTCAGAAAATAACTTACTTCTGATTTTACTTTGTGCAGTAAGCGACAACACCAAGGCCATGCCTTGTTTTCTCTTTGGCAGAGTAGTAACCCGTGTCCACATATCAACCTCATTCATCCATTGGTCATATGGTTCAAACTCCAAAAACACCGGAGGAAAATTGTACCTCGACGATTTAAACTTGTTTTCTGCCATTTTCTACAATGGCCACTAGGCTTTCAAGTTTTGTTATAAGTCTACAAAAAAAAATTGTAGTTTCCAACCTCCACCTTTAGGCAACAATTCTCTGCTACCATGTAATAAACTGGTTAGCCAGGTGGTGAAGGATAGAATACTAGAGCCTGGTCTTCAGTTGCTTCCAAGCCTTTATTCACAGAGCTCCACATTACCCCCACCACACCCTAGATTAGTTCTCTTATAAATGGATACAAGAGAATTCCCAATTGATACGCACCACCTGAATACAATTAACATTAGTTGATATAAATCGCATGGATACAATTAACAGTAGTGAGCCCCCACTGCCTCTGTCATCTTCCTTCATGAAATCTGGACCATCCCGTCATGCAGCTTCCTGCGCTCAGTCCCCAGGAGACCTCGTCTCCTTAGTTCTGCTGGAAGGACATCCACTGAAGTATCAGCACATGTGGGGACCCTTCTGCTGCTCACCCCCCCCCCCCCACTCTAAAGCTGTTCCTTCCTCATTCATTGCTGCACTGTTATGTTTCTCCCTGTCAAAAACATGTGCCTCTCTAATCAGCTGCAGCATTTTAAATACACCCACTAATTCTTCCTCCCTCCCAGCAGCGGTAAACCAATAGGTTGGGGTTTTACCACCGCCATCCCGGCCCACATAAATAACGAGGGCCAGTCTGGGAAACTTGAGTGGGTTAGCAGTGGGCTCATGTAGATAGGCACAAATCCCGCCTCACCACCAATCCACCAAACACAGGAAAATACAGCCCGTTATGTGACGTGTGCTATAGAAAACAGTTTGGAGAGAAGTAAAGAGTACAGATGAGGTATATGCTGTGTACTTTATAGCAGTACAGTATATCTGTACCTTTAGATTTTGATTTACCGCCACAAACTCTGTAGGTTCACTATTCATTCCATCCCCCTTCCCAGCTACTGTCTCAGGTTGAACCAGACTATTCAGAACCTCAACATTCTATTTGACCCTGAGCTGATCTTTCAACCCCATTTCCTCTCTATCACAAAGACCGTCTATTTCCACCTCTGTAAGGTCAGGTGCCTCCACCTCCGCCTCAGCCCATCCGCTGCTGAAAGCCTCATCCATGCTTTTGTCACCTCAAGACTAAACTACTGCAATGCTCTCCTGATTGGCCTCCCATCCTCCACCTTCCATAAACTTGCCCTGGGATTTTTCTTGTACTTTAAAAACGCTATATAAATGCAAATTGTTGTTGTTGCCGATGGAGACTGGCAGCCAGAAAGACATGATTACACTGAAACATCCTTGTGTGGGGAGAACTTTAATCTTTAAGAAAATGACCTTTCCATCTTCAACCTCACCCTCACACAACTTGCTTTATAGGTAGCAGCTTCCCGTTGACAGGATACTTTTAGTGAATGGTCAGGAATGACACCCAGATTTCCGTCTTCCTTTCCATCTTTGCTAATGAACATCCTCGTTTTGATACCCACTTTGCACTGAGATAGGTGATTTCAGGCAGAGTAGCAATTGGAACAGTACCAGTGGTCCCAGTACCCCTAGCTTATGGGAGAGTAAAAATCTTCCAGTGTTCCTACACCTGATTCCTATTCAGTGACACCTACTGGAAAATAACATCAGGAGAAGACAGGATGGGGTTCAGGTGTGATGCCTTCTGTAGTTGAAGAGCTCATTGGCACTGTAACCAGCTCCTACATGAAGAATAGCCACTTGAGGCAAGGTAACAGAGAATGCTGATATAAATTGAGCCATACCCCAGCAAGAGTCACTGCCTTCAAGACAGGAGGGGGGAAAGGTGAAAATTTCTGGAGAGCTGTTTGTCTCCCTTATACTTGGTACCTGGTCACATATCTTGGTATCATGAGCAAATGTTATAATATTACAAAATGTATTATCCTCCCAATTATTTAACAGTGCAAATGGTGGGTGTCCTAGAATAGACTCCCAAGAAGATTCACCAGCCACTGCCTCCCCACAAAGACTTTTTTCTTTTATCACCACCTTTCTTATTGTAATTTAAAAACATTGGTACTAGATTGCCCATGGATTAGAATGGTGTGTGAGAAGTTTCTGTGGAGTATAATAATGATATATCTAAGTGCTACAACTCAGAATAGTGTACTTGGCAATACAGTGCAAACATTATAAAACATTGGTTTTCAGCCACTAGAGGGTGCACATGTATTTCAAATTTTATTTTACACCCACACAGTAGTGTGAACTCTATCCAATCCATTTAATCACCTAAGGAACGATTTTGCAACTTTCGTCCTACCCCTTCCCCAAGATAAATCAAGCAAATCTTCAGAATATCATTCTAAGCTTACATCTTACATTCTCTGTGACAGTGGTGCATTATCCCTCCTCATCCTCCCTCACTTCTCTGCAGCCTTCACCATGTTCCAGCACGTGATTCTCCAACTTCGCACCCTTACATATCCAATCATAGCCAAAGCATTTCTACCAATTGCTTCTCTTCCCATCTTCAATGACCTGTCCTTAACCCCTCCTCTACAAACTGCCCCTTGGCAATATCATCCACAAACATGCGGTCAGCTAACACATTTACACTGATGACACTCAGCTGTACCTCTCCACCAGCTCTCTCACCTGTCAGACTACTTGTCCAACATCCAGTCTTCGATGAGCCTTAACTTCCTCCAGCTAAACATTGGGAAGACCAAAACCATCATCTTTGGCCCCAACACAAACTCCATTCCCTCGCCACTGACTCTAACTCCATTTTGAGCCATTATCTCAGGCTGACCCAGATTGTTCATAGTCTCGGCTGATATTTGATCCCGAGTTCAGTTTCTGAGCACGTATTCCCAATGTTCTTTTGTTCGTGAGTAAGAAAGTTGAGGGTCAAGCCTCACTCCTGCTCTTGAATGCACAATCTAGACTGATACTTCAATGCAGTAGTGAGGAACTTCTGCACTGTCAGAGGTGCCATCCTTCCAATTAAGCCAGGGACCCTGTCTGCCTGTTCCAGTGGTTCAAATGACTGTTATAGATCCTATGGCACTATTTGAAGAACATAGAAAATAGGAATATTAGGAACAGGAGTAAGCCATTCATCCCTTGGGCCCGCTCTGCTATTCATTTAGATCATGGGTGATCTGCACTTCAACTCCATTTTCCTGCCATCGCTCCACATCCCTTGATACCCTTATCTAACAAAAAGCTATATATCTATCTAGCTCAGTCTTGAATGACCTTGAAGAGCAGAGTCATATGAGGTTTCTCCAATGTGACCCAATATATCATGCTCTAATGAGTCAATATTCTTTTCTAATATAGATGCATCACTGCACACATGGTAGCTTCAATGCTTTCAAAGCCCAAGTAGCATTCATTTTTGACACATATGTCCTGATGACGTGAACCCTAGGCTGTTGAAACAAATCAGAGAGGAGACAGAAAGGGCTCTAACGCCAGTTTTCCACTTCTCTTTAAATATGCAAATTGTACCATGGAACTGGAGAGTAATCAATGTAACACCTTTGTTCAAGAGACAGAGAAGGATAAACTATATAAACTAAATGGTACAATTCTAAAAGGGGTGTAGGAACAGAGAGATCTGGGGGTATATGTGTACAAATCTTTGAAGGTGGCAGGGCAGGTTGAGAAAGCGGTTAAAAAAGCATACGGGGTCCTGGGCTTTATAAATAGAGACAGAGTACAAAAGCAAGGAAATTATGATGAACCTTTATAAAACAAAGGTTCGGCCACAACTGGAGTATTGTGTCCAGTTCTGGGCACCGCACTTTAGGAAGGATGTGAAGGCCTTAGAGAGGGTGCAGAAGAGATTTACTAGAATGGTTCCAGGGATGAAGGACTTCAGTTACGTGGATAGACTGGAGAAGCTGGGGTTATTCTCCTTAGAGCAGAGAAGGTTGAGAGGAGATTTGATAGAGGTATTCAAAATCATGAAGGGCCTAGACAGAGGAGATAGAGAGAAACTGTTCCTATTGGCAGAAGGGTCAAGAACCAGACAACATAAATTTAAGGTGATTGGCAAAAGAACCAAAGGCAACATGAGGAAAAGCATTTTTTACACAGCGAGTGGTTAAGATCTGGAATACACTGCTTGAGGGGGTGGTGGAGGCGGCAGATTCAATCGTGGCCTTCAAAAGGGAATTGGATAAGTACTTGAAGGGAAAAAATTTGCAGGATTACGGGGAAAGAGCGGGGGAGTGGGACTAGCTGGATTGCTCTTGCAGAGAGCCGGCACGGACTCGACGGGCCGAATGGTCTCCTTCCGTGCTGTAACCATTCTATGATTCTATTTCCACTGGAGCATACTAAGAGGAGATTTAATAGAGCTTTTTTTTAAATTATGAAGGATTTTGATACAGCGAATAAGGAAAGACTATTGCCTCTGGTTAGGGTGTCAGTGACAAGGGCTCATCAATTTACAATTGCCACTAAGAGAGCGAGGAGAGCGTTTAGGAGAACTTTTTAATATGCAGTGGGTTGTTGGAGCATGGAATGCTTTATTACAGGGAGAGGTTGAGGCAGAGACCATTGCATCTTTTAAGGGAAAATTGGATAAATATTTTAATTTGAGGGAGATACAGGGCTATGGAAAGAAGGGGACAGTGGATTAGTTTTGGTTTGCTGCTGCTCCTGTGGTTCTAAACATACAGTTGTACTCCCTGCTGGGCCTCTTTAACCAAAAGCATTGTTGGTTTCCTCTCATAGTGGATTCCCCAGCTGGGAAACAGGTGGACACAAGGCCCCTAGATATTATTTCAATCTATGTGGCATATCAACATGTTGAAACTGCAGCCAGTCTGGCTGTCATTATCACACTGCTGACTGCATTTTGAAAGTAGGTCAGTTCTCCTGCAGAAGGACAGCACCATGGTCCTCTAGTTTGCCCTTCACTAAGAATTTTCACCCCGATGATTTTACTATTTTTGGGCCTCACCAGATGGCACCCAAATCCCTAAGTAACCTCAGATCTTCACCAAACCACAAAAAATCAATTATAAACAGCAAGGTCATTTAAAAGTAATTTGTTTCCATAAACTGTGGCATTATATGAACATATAATACGTTAACACACACGCCGATCTCCTCCCATGATCTTGGGTTTTCTAAGTGGATCTTACTTACATTCCAGGTGTTTCCATAAATAGTTTTCTTTTTAAAATTAGCCAATTCCCTTCCTTCCTGTTTATAGTGCACTGAAAAAAGAAAATTCTTGAAAAAAATAAGTTTGTGGATATGTACTTCTCTCCTTTTTTGTCAAATGGGACCTAAGCTTTCCAAGCTATATGATGGTTGTTACCTTTGATTAAAAGAGCTCAAATTTCTGGTATGGTATGCATTGGTACTTCCTCTTGCATGCCCAGTGTTGAGCTTTTCATGATGGGAGAACATATTGGGGAATATGACCATGGAGGTCAATGCGCCCCCAAAATTTTCCAACCATTAAAATTAATGGATGGAGAATCATGGTGCACATTGATTTATGTGTCCAAAATGCTGATATAGGCTCTCAGCAAGCAGAGCTTTGCGCCAGGAGCGCTTGTTTGGAAGGTTTACCCCCATAGCATAAGTTTCCTGTAAAAGACGTTGATTTGTTATACTATGTCCAGATCCACCATTTTTTGTAAGGTTATCCACATTACGGAATGAGCCTTTGGCTTGGTAGTAGCATTCCTGCCTCTCAGTCAGAAGATGATGGGTTTGAGTCCCATCCGAGACAGCCCATGGTGACTAGAATATGATCTCGAAATACTGGGTTGACATCCAGTGGGGTACTTGAAACCGACATAGTGACCACTAGCTCAGTGGTAGTATTCCCATCTCTGAGTCAGAAGGATTGGGTTTGAGTCCTACTCCAGACTGAACCGGTAACCGGAGCCTGGAGCGGCAGGACTAAATACTGACTAACGTCTAGCAGGTATACTTGCGTCTGATGGGTGCAGGTGCCCCCCGCCCCCCCAACATGTAGGTGGGGCTCTTTAACCTTGTTTGCAGCCCATCTAAGAGAAGGTACTCCAAAGATAAAAACTGTGGGTAAACCACCTCTGCTTTTCTTCACTAGTAAGTGGCTCAAGAATCTCACGTGAGAATGGAGTTAGGACATGCCCTAGGGCAGAACACAACGGATAGACAAATCCATGTTACAGGGCTACTGTACTAATACATATTCATATTTTGGAATTAGGAGCAGACAGGCATGGGCCGCATGTGTTCAGGACTAAAACGATTTTGTGTTAATGAAAATTCACTTATTTATTATTGCACGTGTCTACGCTTAATTTTTAAAAAACCCACAGGACTACATTCTTCATGCCAGAGGATATTCATTGCGCCTTTTAATCAGTGAGCACTGTAGAAGCTGTTTTCAGCATCTCAGTTTGTGATGGAAAGTTGGATTCTCAGCTATATTGGATATTGCTGTCTTTGGATCCTGGGAGCTCATCTCATCTTCATGAGACGTGGGGAGCCAAACTAAATTGTGCGATCATGGATGAAGATTTGGAGGCCATTATGCACTAATTCCAAAGACTCCCACCAGAAACTGTCTGCAACAAAGGGAGGCTGTGCTGCCAGTGTCACTCTCCTTGTGAAGAAGGAGGTATGATAATAAGCTCCAAGGCCAAAATTCACAAATCTTGGGTAAGCTGTACCTCCGGCACTCACTTCATCCATGTAACTTGGGCACATCACTAATAAACTTGCTTGGCCTGGCCTGCTGCGGGTTTCTTAAAGCTAATTTATCATTTGCAAAGTTGATTCAAAAAGAACGATTTTACACCAGAAGTACATATTAGCAAATTGGGCACATGCGCATGATTTTCTGTCCATTCATTTTTTTTGGAAGAAGCATTAATGTTTAGTTGTATTTAGCTTCTTGCATTATTTTATTTTGCTACACCATTTCCGCCTATTAACATTGTTAAGCACACTTTTATACAGTGTAGGGCAAGCAGCAATGCTTTAACTGCTGCTGCCTTGCCGAAAATCCCATTCCCCGGTCAGTCCCAATGGAGCTCCTTATTTCCATACTGTGAGCCTATTACAATTAGGCTAATTTCAAAATGTCCAGCAAGGTCAGTCCTCCCTGCTGCCTATGCACATGCATCCTGGATAGCCAATATCACAATTTCAGGGCTCCTAAAAAAGAGGTGAACCCACAAGAGGCGGAGGAGCAAAAATCCATGGTGGCTGTATCCCAGCATAAGTCCTGGGATGCGCCCACTAGGAATCTCCATCGCTGACCCTGAGGTCAGCAGCCTCATATGCTTGTCTAGGAGTTGCAACTGGAGTGCCTGCCATTGCACTCTTTAATGTGTATGATTGTGAACATTCTGCAAAACATTAAGAAAAATTGCATGTGATATTAAAACCTGGGTGTGAATTACCCCATTTAACTCCCTAAAACTTTTTTTTTCAAAAAGTAAAAGGGTTTTTGCATTCAATTCCTTCCATGAATCCAATGGGTCTGAAGATTAATCATGGTTCCACAATTATCTCAGTAATCTATACATGCAGCACCATTTTAGCACAGTTGCTTCTCAGGCCCTCCTCCTGCTACAGTCTCACTCCAGCACAGCCCTCCTCCTGTCACAACTCACTCCAACACAGCTCCTCCTCTTGCCACAGACTCACTCCAGCACAGGCCCTCTTCTTGTCACAACTCACTCCAGCATAGGCTCTCCTCCTGCCACAGCCTCACTCCAGCACACACTCCTGCAACAGCTTCAGCTAATTAGTACAAGCATGATTCGGGATGCAAAGCTGTTTGCCACGTGTCTGGGTGAGAACTGGTATAGCTGAGTTTCCTCTTCAGCCCCTCATATATGGACACACTGCAGAGTGCCACAAAGAATTATAGTCCTTAATTTATAATGACAAGCAAACATGAAACCCAGGCCATTTAACACAATAAAGCATTTTCATAGCCTTCTGAGACCATTGTTGCATGCTTTTAAATAAAAGAGCCACATAACAGAGTTCCTTTTAAATTCACCAGTCTTCTCATAAATCCCTATGTACCACTCATAAAAACTTTGGTATGCGAATACAAAAAAATTGGTTATAGACCAATAAATAAGATGATGATTTATCTTTTGTTTATGCCTTTGTCAGCATATTGAAACAAATAGGGCAGGATTTTCCTTTGGGCAGTACATTTACTTCCCAGTTTACCTGTTGTCCACCAGGTAAAACTATTTGCCTGACTACATTTACATAAGTAAACATCTAACAAATCATGATTGGTATTGTTAAACTATCATCAGGCCTGAGTTTTCCTGCGTTAAAGACACTATATAAGTAGAAGCTGTTGTTGTACTTGGTCAATAGGCTGAAGTTCTTTCCCCCAACTTTTTCCGCAGCATTAAAGTGCCAGAACACTGCTAGCTGAATATTTACTTTTTAAAAAAAAAATTGGCATTTAAAGTGCCTGCAGCAGTGAACTTAAGACCGTTTCATATGCAGCAAATGCTATGCCAAAAAATGTTTCCCTCATGACCCATTTTCCTTCCTTTATCATTCCTCAGTGACTTATTCTAGGACAGTTCCACAGGCACCAGTAGCCTACTCCTATCTTGCCCATGCAGACTTCTTCATGTGTCAGCCCAGGCAATGAGTGACAGCAGGCTGTTCATCTGGGAACACTGAGGGCAACCTCCAGCTGAATCCAGTACTGCTTAAAATAAAAGGGTTAATCCCTATGTTAAAATAGTAGATGGTGGAATGTCATACAAATGTGTTAAACGTTCATATGCTAATATTGTCAGCAAATAATTCTAGGTTAATGGGTTCTGTGCTGCTGGGACCGTGGATATGATGTCTGTGAAAATCGGCTTGCCAGGCTTGAATAATGAGGTGTACATTTTGTGGAGTTTTGCCTAGCTACGTTTGGAGATTAGGGAGAACATTTTCAGAGTTTTCCCTAAGGAGGTTAAATTGATTGGGTAGAGATCAAGATAGAGTAGAGCTCAAATAGATTGTGGAAGGCATGCGTTTGATGACCTTTTCTCAAATGGCTGATTCTCACTCTATGCTTTCTCATGCTCTTATATAAGTGGGTTCAAGCCTTTCTTCTACGTGAGCTAGTGTGACACAAGATGAGAACTACTAAAACTTTGAAGAAAATGCTGCACTATTTTCAATTTCAACAGCATAAAACTCACCTTTTGATGGCAGCTGCTGCTTAGGCTGCAGTGACCACTGAAGAATTATAGCAGGCCCACCTCCTGTGGTTTCCAGTTTCCAGGAGGGGCCTAAAACAGGCGTTAGGCCCCACATTTACATATGTAAGAGACTGTGCTTATTTTAGGCAGCTGCTAGGGACACCTAAGAAATGGCTCGACCCAATATCGGGTCGGACGTCCTTCAGGCCCTCATTGTGCCTGTTTTACAGGTGAAAATGGATGTAACAAGATTAAATTTCTACCCAATTAGATCTGATTTGATTTTTATTTCTTTAAGTTTGGACCATTGATTAAATGGACTGTAGTGTCAAAACAATTGAAAAAAAAATCAAAAACTTAAAATAGCTTTAAAGCCTTGATTTTCATGACTGGGGCTGCTCTCACCTGTGGCATGGGTGTGCCAGCTGCAGAGAGGGCTGACCTCACCAAATTTTACAAGGCAAACACCTCCACTCCATTTCCATATTGTCCCTGTGCATGGAAAGCGTGCACAAGGATGCAGGCCTGCACTTTGGTTGGCTGGAAGCCCCAAAACTGGGCAATCCACCCTCCCTTAAAGGGCTGCTTTACTACAGATTCCATCGAGATCCTGCTACAGGAATTGAAGCAAAGGAAGGGGACACTCTTTGATGTCAAACACCAGCCACCTGTTAAAATCACAGGTGTAAGCTGCATGGAAAGAGGTAGCAGAATGAGTGAATGCCATAACCCAATGCCACCTCTGGGAGCAAACATGCAAGAAGTTCAGTATACAGGCTTTTTCTGTACCCATAGAAGGTGCCAATGTAAATGCTTCTCTCTTGCATCCTCTGGGAGATAACATGCAGAAAGATTTACCCCTTTTTGAAACACTGCTTCATACAACAGATGAGAGACACCTTACTAACTACTCATGCAGATCTTTGCTCAGCCAGCTATGATGTCCAGCACCAGGGACAGTAACTTGGATGGTGGCATCGGCCTCATTGTAGTTGCACTCTGCTGATGTGTAAGGGTTTCTAATTTGGGTCATCAGCCAAAAGCTGCAAAGGGTAGACTCAGTCTCCCAATAGCCACTTGTTTATTTTCTCGGGAACTTCAAGCAATGCAGGCACTGTGAACTGATGTATGATAAAAGCATCATGGGTGCTTCCCGTATAATGTGTATAAACATACAGAATCACATTACTATGGTAAGAAGCCACCAGAATATTCATGCAGTGCTGCCCCTTTCTGTTTATGTATGCACTGGTTTGATGTGTGGAACCCTAATGTCTATATGTGTTACATCTATAATATCCCAGATTCTTGGGAAGCCTGCCAACTGGTAAATGTCTGTGCTCTTTCCATTTGGTGTCTCCTTTCCACGGGGAAAGTGATAAAATAGCAAACATGGCGTCAGACACTTGCTTTATACAGATATAAACTGCAGACTGCCTTATCTGACAGAGATCCCCTGGGCGGCCTGAAAGGATCCTTTTACATAGAAGCTTAATGCTGCTGTAACCTTCACAGTGATGGGAAAAGTCATCCCAGTCAGTAAGTCAATTCAAGGTAGTGGCATAGCTTGGTCACTGCCTTTTCATTGAAAAGGAGCTAGCAAAGTCAGATTTCCTCTGAAATAGCCAGGTAAAGAGTGACGTAGCCTGTAAACCTAGGTCCTCGGGTGTTGACAGCAGTGAGCATATTGCTTGAAATGTTGTTATACCTGAAGATTTTGTCCCAGAAAAGAATATGCAAGGTATTCAGTACAGAAGTAGATATATCCTCACTGTCACCACTAACTGAAACACCAGCAACTTTACTTTAAAAGTTAGATCAAAACAGTCACATGCCCATTTTATATGAGTGAGGTGAGTGCTGGGGCGGAAATTGTGAAATTCAGTGTGGGACTTGATTGAAATAATTTAAATAAATGTGGGTTCAACTCGCATGTAGTGACCATCGCTGTCTAGGGGCTTATCTATGAGAGGATGTTGCTACTACCAGCTTCTTCCAACTGTTATGGTTCAGGGCTTTCACTTGTGCCTCATCTGCAGTAAGGCCCATGCTGTTAATGAGCACTTTTATATTGTCATCCCATCTTGTTCTGGGTCCCCCTTGTGCCCTTTTCCATGTTTGTGATGGATGCTCTGGCAGGTTCAAACTTGAGAGGGCGCATGAGGTGTCCATACCAGAGGAGGTGGTAACGATCAACCAATCAGGACAGCGGTGGTTAATTTGTCAAGTTACGTACAGTCTCATTTAAGGTTTTGTGCTGAGGCTTAATTTTTAGAAGTGTGTGAAGCAATCTGGAATCAAATCCATCGTTTTGCCTAATCATTACTTTGTTGTGTACCCATGTTTTTGAGTCATATTTAAATATGGATATTACTGATGTGTTATAGAGCCATATTTTGAGATTGTGACTTATGTTCGATCTCCATGTATGGGATAGAGAGTTCATTGCAGAGGTAACAGGTGCAATGCACCTACGGCAGTCAGGAAAACAGTTCCCATTGGATGAAATCCTGCTACGTAAATCAGTGAATTGTGTCACTGATTCCACTGTCTTGTGTGGATTGTCATCTATGATGACGGTAGCTGGAATAATATCGCGTCCGAGCGATTGCACTTCTGTCTTATTCCAGCTGACCTGAAGATCAAGGCTAAATGTCCATTGGTCAAAGATTCGTCGGGCTTCGGTGAGGGTGTTCACAGTTTCAGCCAAGACAGCAATGCAGGTAATATTCCCTTCTTTCTCCATCCAAAATTATGCCTTGCAAAACTGGGCATCAGCAAATTAGACACTTGAGGTTGGGTACCTGATGGCATCCGCCTCTTCAGTGGACCCCGTATATAAATATCAAAACCTGCAACGTATATTGATGCAAGAATACTATCCAAGTAAAGGGAGCATTGAAAGGTTGGAGGTTGTAAATATCCTGGAATTTTCTGTTCTTGCTATTTAAAGGATGCGGTGTGGCACCACCACCACTGCCTTATATGATTAAATTAGATGGAAATAGAGTTGAGAATTCCCTTTCCCAAGCTGATATACTTGGCCTTGAATATTAACTGATGTTTATTCAAATAAACAGGCAATCCTAAAATAAACCAAATTATGATCCTCACATTATTTTCAAGCAATTTAAATATACACTGGAGGGATTGAAAATCCTTCCAAACTCAAGCATTTTTAACCGCTTTTCTGTGGCGTTTCTATATAGGCTTATTTAAAATACATTTTAGAAACCCTACGAATTCCCCATTGAGTAAAAAGTGATTTCCCCCCCCCCCCAAATACTGATTAGAAATGGGTAAAAGAAATATAAGTCCTAATTTCCAAAACTACATTGAAATAACCAGACAGGAAAAATCAATCGGCAACTAGGAATGTACACCAGGAATTTCCTCGGGGTTTCTCCCAAAGTCACTGTAGCAGAAGCTCAGCAAAAACCTTGTTTACACACATAAGCGGGGTTTCCTCTGTACTTCCGGCGAAATTACAAAGACGGAGCGGAAAAAGCCCCAAAGAAATTCGCAGTGTAACTTTATTCCAAGGTATTGGTAAAACTGTTTATATCTCTAAACCTGGGGGCAGATTTCCCCGTTCCTGAGCAGCTCAGCAAATACAAGAAAACAGAGCAGAGAGGAGCACTGCCTGCAGAGGGAACTCATTCGATTTTCTGTCCATATAAATTAATGGACAGAAAAATCAGACAGGTTCGGTTAGGGAGCGTGTGCTTTTCCCTGCTTGGTTTTCCTGTATTTGCTGCACTTAGGTGATCCAATAATCCCAGGTGCAGGAACAAGAAAATCTGCCCCAAGAAAGTCTGTAAAAAGTCAGTAAATTGTTTTCAGGATAAGTACCTTCATGAAGTGTTTCCTCTGTAAAATATTTGCCTGTGTTAATGCTTAAGTGTCAAAGATTACTGTGTTTGTACAGAGTTGTAAATGAAGCTCCACGCAATACAGTGACAAATGACAGAGGACACACAACTGGGTTTTCTACAAGCAGACAATGCCAGATGATACAAACATTCTAGAAACCCCCCTGCCGAGTTTGGAGCATTCAAGTGAACACAATGCAAATTTGGACCAATTTAGACCATTTAGAATTTGGATGTATTTCAAATACCCTGCCTCTTTAAAGGGGCATTCACATGCAGAGAGAAAAGCTTCCATTGTGCCAAATGCTTTTGTGCCTCCAGCATGCCAGGCATCTGTGCTTTGCAGTGACTTCCAAATGTAGATATTGAATATTCTAAAAATGTAGGTAATTAGATTTTTAAAAATTGTTTTCAAGTGATCACATTTTGGACATCAAACTAAAATGAAATTTAAATATTTCTGGTTACTTCAAAAAAAAATTCCGTCAACAACATTAAAACATGAAGTTGTGTTTTATAAAGATTTAGGAAATGTAGCTGCATAAACTGGGACTTCACTTAGGCTCTGCCTTAGGCATTTTAAACTTTACATCCAATTGTGTTTGGCTCAAATTTCCTTAGAAAAATGAAAACTTTACTGCTTCAAACAGCGCATCTAAACTGAGAATTGTTTCCTCAGCACTATCCCAGCCTGATACATATAATAATGTAGATATTACTATTCCAAGTAGATCTTCCATGGCATTACTCATGGTCAGCTGGGCAATATACTATTTCATCACATTCAAAGCTATGTACAGACACACACAATAAGATGAGAGGGTTGGTTGAATGTGAATGTAGGTAAGAAATGTTTTGTAATGGAGAGTGGAAGGGTGATTGTGTGGTTCGGCTGCCGTGAGAGGATGGTGTTATGGTGTGGGAATAATGGGAGAGCAGTCATGGGATGTGGGAGAATTAAGAGTGGTGACTCGGGGCGGGTGGGCAGTGGTGGGAGGCAGGTGTTGCGATGTCACAGTGCAAAGAGGTTGGTCCTGGGGCTTGATAGCATTGGGGAGGAGGATGTCATAATCTGGGTGCATTGCTCGGGGAAAGGGGTTCATAGGTCTGGGATTAGTGGAAGGAATGTTCTGAGTTATAGGAGTACTGTGACAGGAGTGCTGGTGTCTGCGAATATTGGAAGGATCTCTGGGGAGGTGGGCCATTTTAGGGGGAAAATGAGCTAAAAAAGTGACAGATGGAATTTAGTGTCAGTAAGTGTGAGGTGATGCATTTTGGTAAAAAGAATAACAGCAGTAATTATACTCTGAATGGAAATAGGCTCAGTGCTGTGGAATAGCTGAGGGATTTGAGGTACAGGTTCATAGGAAATTAAAGGCAGCACCTCAGGTTGATAAGGCTCTACAAAAAGCTAATGAAATTCTAGGTTTTATTGCAAGAGGTATAGACTATAAAAGCCAAGATGTAATAATGAGCCTATATAAAACCTTGATAAGACCTCAGTTATACTGTAAGCAGCATTGGGCTCCACACTATAAGGAGGATATTGAAGCTTTAGAGAAGGTACAAGGTAGGTTCACCAGGATGCTGCCTGGTATGAGGAAATACAAATCTGAAGAATCATAGCAGTATCATAGCAGGTACAGCACAGGAGGAGGCCATTTGGCACATTGTGCCTGGGCCGGCTCTTTGAAAGATCAATCCAATTAATCCCATTCCCTGCTCTTTCCCCATAGCCCTGTAAATTTTTTTTTATCCAATTCCCTTTTGAAAGTTACTATTAAATCTGTTTCCACCACCCTTTCAGGCATTCTAGATTATTACATCTCGCTGCGTAAAAAAATGTATCCTCATGTTGCCTCTGACTCTTTTGTCGATCACCTTAAATCTATGTCCTCTGGTTACTGACCCTTCTGCCACTGGAAACAATTTCTCCTTATTTACCCTGTCAAAACCGTTCATGATTTTGAACAGCTCTATCAAATCTCCCCGTAACCTTCTCTGTTCTAAGGAGAGCAACCCCAGCTCCTCCAATCTCTCCACATACATGAAGTCCCTCATCCTTGGCACCATTCCAGTAAATCTCTTCTGCAACCTCTCTAATGCCTTGACATCCTTCCTGAAGTGAGGTGCCCAGAATTTAACACAGGTAGATGAAGAAAAAGGCGTTGAAGGGATACGGAAACAGGGTGGGTAAATGTGATTGGAACTATTTGCTCACATGGAGGGTAAACACAAACAAGGGCTGGTTCGGCTGAATTGTCTGTTTCTGAGTTGTAATTTCTATGTATAGGTCTGCAATTAGTGAGTAGTGAAGTCCAATGATTTTGAGGGTTGAGGAGAGGCCTCCTGTGATTTGAGAGGATTAATGGGAGGTAGGAGTTTTTTCCGGGGCTGGGTGTGCAGTATTGTCTTTCCTGGCAATGAGCTTGGATCCATGTTTTAGTTGTTTAAAGCATTTGGTGCGCTTACATTGTAATTAGGAACATAGGAACATAGGAACAGGAGTAGGCCATTCAGCCCCTCGTGCCTGCTCCACCATTTGATAAGATCATGGCTGATCTGTGATCTAGCTCCATATACCTGCCTTTGGCCCATATCCCTTAATACCTTTGGTTGCCAAAAAGCTATCCATCTCACTTTTAAATTTAGCAATTGAGCTAGTATTAATTCCCGTTTGCGGAAGAGAGTTCCAAACTTCTACCACCCTTCGTGTGTAGAAATATTTTCTAATCTCACTCCTGAAAGGTCTGGCTCTAATTTTTAGACTGTGCCCCCTACTCCTAGAATCCCCAACAAGTGTAAATAGTTTCTCTCTATCCACCCTATCCGTTCCCCTTAATATCTTATAAACTTCGATCAGATCACCCCTTAACCTTCGAAACTCCAGAGAATACAACCCCAATTTGCGTAATCTCTCCTCGTAACTTAATCCTTGAAGTCCGGGTATCATTCTAGTAAACCTACGCTGCACTCCCTCCAAGGCCAATATGTCCTTCGGAAGGTGCGGTGCCCAGAACTGCTCACAGTACTCCAGGTGCGGTCTAACCAGGGTTTTGTAGAGCTGCAGCATAACTTCTGCCCCCTTGTACTCTAGTCCTCTAGATATAAAGGCCAACATTCCATTAGCCTTCTTGATTATTTTCTGCACCTGTTCATGACACTTCAGTGATCCATGAACCTGAACCCCTAAGTCCCTTTGGACATCCACTGTTTTTAACTTTTTACCATTTAGAAAGTACCCTGTTCTATCCTTTTTTGATCCAAAGTGGATGACCTCACATTTGTCTACATTAAATTCCATCTGCCACAGTTTTGCCCATTCACCTAATCGATCAATATCGCTTTGTAATTTTATGTTTTCATCTACACTGCTTACAATGCCACCAATCTTTGTGTCATCGGCAAACTTAGATATGAGACTTTCTATGCCTTCATCTAAGTCGTTAATAAATATTGTGAATAATTGAGGCCCCAAGACAGATCCCTGTGGGACTCCACTAGTCGCATCCTGCCAATGTGAGTACCTACCCATTATCCCTACTCTCTGTCGCCTTTCGCTCAGCCAATTTCCTAACCAAGTCTGTACTTTTCCCTTGATTCCATGGGCTTCTATCTTAGCTAACAGTCTCTTATGTGGGACCTTATCAAATGCCTTCTGGAAGTCCATATAAATAACATCCATTGACATTCCCCTGTCCACTACTTTAGTCACCTCTTCAAAAAATTCAATCAGGTTTGTCAGACACGACCTACCTTTCACAAATCCATGCTGGCTCTCCCTGATTAACTGAAAATTCTCGAGGTGTTCAGTCACCCTATCCTTAATTATAGACTCCAGCAATTTCCCCACAACAGATGTTAGGCTAACTGGTCTATAATTCCCCAGTTTCCCTCTCTCTCCTTTCTTAAAAAGCAGAGTGACATGTGCAATTTTCCAATCTAGAGGGACAGTTCCAGAATCTAGAGAACTTTGAAAGATTATAGTTAGGGCATCCGCAATGTGCTCACCTACTTCCTTTAAAACCCTGGGATGGAAACCATCTGGTCCTGGGGATTTGTCACTCTTTAGTGCTGTTATTTTCTTCATTACTGTTGCTTTACTGATGTTAATTTTATTGAGTCCCTGTCCCCGATTCAATATTAGTATTCTTGGGATTTCCGGCATGCTATCCTCTTTTTCGACTGTAAATACTGACGCAAAGTAATTGTTCAACATGTCCGCCATTTCCCCATTGTCAATGACAATATCCCCACTTTCAGTTTTTAAGGGGCCAACACTGCTCCTGACCACTCTCTTTTTCCTAATATAACTATAAAAGTTCTTCGTATTGATTTTGATTATAGTTTATAAGATATTAAGGGGAACGGATAGGGTGGATAGAGACTATTTCCGCTGGTTGGGGATTTTAGGAGTAGGAGTAGGGGGCACAGTCTAAAAATTAGAGCCAGACCTTTCAGGAGTGAGATTAGAAAACATTTCTACACACAAATGGTGGTAGAAGTTTGGAACTCTCTTCCGCAAATGGCAATTGATACTAGCTCAATTGCTAAATTTAAATGTGAGATAGATAGCTTTTTGGCAACCAAAGGTATTAAGGGATATGGGCCAAAGGCAGGTATATGGAGCTAGATCACAGATCAGCCATGATCTTATCAAATGGCGGAGCAGGCACGAGGGGCTGAATGGCCTCTCCTGTTCCTATGTTCCTATGTTTAAGAGATTGGAGCTCCCCCTGCTGGTGGATAGTGTGAATTGCATGGAATCCTCGTTTAATGCTGATTTCCAATGCAGATTGCAGGTCAGTCCTCAGGCCGGACGAAAGACTCGTCCTGCCTGCGCAGGGGCCATTGGGTGCAGGGTAATAGAGGATCGCACTACTCCACCCAAAAACAAGCCCTATCCAATATCCCCCCTTGGCTCTTCCAGTTCACTTCCCTCCATAACTCCAGCAGGAGTGCACCGGAAGGGCCAAAAATTACGTCGGGACCCAAATATGCTAGGTTCTGGACTTGTAGGGGAGTTATCTCTGGCCATTGTTGAGGGCAGGGCCTTCACCCTCCCTAATCATGGCCATTCAAGCAGAAAAAGGTGGAGCGGGAGGGAGACTCCCAATAACAGGGTTTCTCACATCCACAGCCTCACAGCGATTCATTGCATTCTTGGTTGCCAATGTGCCTGGTGGGATCATGGCCTTGTCTAATAAACTAAAAGCTGATTCTACTCAGATAAATTTTATCTTACATCAGCCTCCTTAGGAGGCAGAGGGGGCATGTATATCTTCTTAATGGGGAGCTCCTTCACCCTCCCCCCAGACTGGCACCTCTTATTGCAATTTGAAGTCACCAGAGGCAGATATGCACCCAAGATGTGCTGCTAATGGTGTGGGTGCCCATCTGGGCCATGCAAATAAAGGGTCCTCCTCCTGAACCCAGCAGCAGAGTACCTGGCACTTACGTTTGGATATGCCCCCTGCAGATTGTCAGCCCCATTGTATCTATTCAGATATGACACATCGGTTGAGATAAGATTCTTTCATTTCTCTCAAAATTGTGTTTGTACTGTACAGTGTTTAAATTATTATCCTGCAGCGCACGCCACTTCATTGTGAGATTATGGTGTCATTCATAACCAAATCCGTCTGAAAGTCTATTGTGTTTGTTGCATTAAAATGCAGTCTCCAGTTGCGGTCCATATTTCATAAACTGCAGATTCCAATAGGAATCACACAATAAATTTGCATAATGATTTCTGGAATATAAAAAGAGACTCCAATTATTTAGTAGTAAACAGTCCTAACATAACTCATTCCTTTCCCTTGTGTTTGTTCCTTCTACAATCCTGGCAGTAACATTCATCATGAATCACCCTGGCTGCTTGTGATTGCAACTAATGCTGTGTTATTCTTCAACGTTCACCTGAGGAAGGAGGTAGCCTCCGAAAGCTTGTGAATTTAAAATAAAATTGCTGGACTATAACTTGGTGTTGTAAAATTGTTTACAATTATTCTTCAACAGTGGGCCTAACACAGTCACCGTGTTGCAAATATACCATCAGGAATGGAAATGAAAGACACTGAGAATACGTAAGTGGTGATGAGTAACAGTAGGTCCTTCAGCAGTGTCAAAGACCTATGACTCACAGCATTGCAGGTGTAACAGAGATACAGCTTATGTCTTTTGAATATGTAAAAGAACACCCGCATCTCTATGTCCTAAAACAGATGAAAAGGAAATTGTGCAGTGTTCCACGTAGCTGATTTCGAACCCATAATAATACTAGTTAAGTCGCAAATGCGATAGCTTCCAAAACAAATAGATAAATATACTGTATTTAAACCCTTAATGTTCTGCGTATATAGTACCTAAAAATTGTTGAATGTAGCATGTCCCAAACACTGTTGCTATCATTGTCCTAGAAGATAGAAATGTCCCTGCTTTCATTTTTATTTTCTATTAAATTCCAGTAAAAAGGTTTTAATTTTCTCCTACAAATTATGATATAATGTATTTATTGTTTGATAGGTTGAGAATGTGATCGTCAATAGTGTTAGGAAACATTTCATTGAGAGTGTAAAGCGCTCTTTAAATGGGTATTTGAAGGGTCAGGTGTAGGACACAGCATCCTTTATACTGTGCAAAATCTCCCCCTATTATTGACATAAATAATTGAAATAGGGTTTTTCAATTAAGTTCCCATGTTTCCCCGCTTCATTCACCAGGTGGATCATTGGCAGCGAGCACACGGAGTGTGATCAGGCGAATCGGCTGCTTCAGTGGCGGAAGTGTGGCCCACCTGGGGGCCCAGGTCTGGATTGTGGCCTGCACCACCGGAGAGGAGTCAAATTTTCTCCAAACTTTTTGTCCATCCCCCGAACCGGCACACTACACCGGGATCCCCGGCCTCCTTTGGTGGGCGGGTGCCCAGATGTACCCTTAGTGCCAAAGGTACCTGCCCATCATATTTAAATTAAGAGACTGTCCACCTGACCCTGCAGATTTTAGTGGGGTCAGCGCTGAATGTCCCAATGAGCGCATTGTGGCACTTATGCCTGAATGCAGCCCTCATGGATTTTCAGGCCTCCAAAGTTTCTTTTCTTCCAATGTGTTTTAAGAACATAAGAACATAAGAAATAGGAGCAGGAGTAGGCCACTCAGCCCCTGGGCCCGCTTTGCCACCCACAGGGCCTTGACCGATCCGAACTCAGCTTCATGTCCAATTTCCTGCCCGCTCCCCGTAACCCCTAATTCCCTTTACTTCTAGGAAACTGTCTATTTCTGTTTTAAATTTATTTTTGTTTTGTTAAACCTGCAAGATGTTAAAAGAAATGATTCAATTTGCTGGGATCTGCAGATCCTAGAAAATGGCCTCTGCCGCATTTTGACCAAAAGGACATGTTGAACTTCTTTACAACACCCGCTCCATGCTTTTCCTGATAGCCCTGGTGACACTCCTGAACCTGGGCCTGACACCTCAACCAAACCTCTGCCCAACTACCATAGGACACTTTTCCTGATGGCTCCACCACCCTTCACCCTGATGGTCTTCCTGAACTCCAGCCCAATGGCCTGCCTCAGCATTTCATGGATGCCCCTGTCTCGCCAACCGAGCAACACTTTTGTGGAAGTGACCGACCAAACATCAGCTGGATGTCCCTTGCACCCCGTTGTCTAACATTTTGTCCTTGTACATTCCCACTTACCGTTGTTCATTTGGAGACCCCCTCCCACACAGCAACATTTTGTAGAAAGGACCCTCTCCCCGCTGAGTTGTATCTTGGTCTGTTAAACCCTGCCGCCTCTACTAAGCGTCTTTATATGAATGTCTCAATGTCTTCCCCAGCTCACTGAGCATCATTTTCTACAGCAAGATCAGAAGTTTCCCTACCTTCCCAACTCTCCCTCCTAATTGAACAGCATTTTGTGCATCACACCCAGATCTTGCACAGCCTTCCCCCTTCCCAAAACCACCCATTTCTCTCACTCTACACCATCTTTCCCTCTTCCTTCTCCCTTCCCCAATCCCTGTGTTTTCCCTCTCCCCTTCCTATCCTCTCCTCTCTCTCCTCCCCTTCTCCTTGCCCCCCTTCCCTCTCCTCCTTTCCCATTCTCCTCCCCTTCTTTTCATTCTCTCTCGCTCTGTGGTCTCTCACACCCTTCTCCACTCCCCTCTGTCTGTCCCTCCTCCACTCCCATACCTCCTTCTTCCTCCCTCCATCATCTTCCCTCCCCACCTTGTTCCAATTATCCTTCTGCCCTCTAACGCAGCTTGACTGAAATACTTCACTTGATCTTGATTCCCCATGTGCAAAGCCACAGGACATCAACTAGTTAAACTTACTTTTTTTCTTAATTGTGGGAAATGGAGTTTAAGTTTTTAAAAAGTGATCAGGTCTTACAGAGCAACTTCAGGATACCCTGAAAAGTCAGCATCTAACAATGTGTAATAGAACATGCCTCATAGTAGTTGAGATATCCATTATCAATGCATTAATATAGGAAGGATAAAAGGAGTTAGCAGGACCTAACTAATATTTTTTAAATTTATTTTTTCAAAAGAGAGAACTTGCATTTATATAGCACCTTTTACGACCTCAGGATGTTCCAAAGTGCTTTACAACCTATGAAGTACTTTCAAAGTGTACTCACTGTTCTAATGTAGGAAACGCGGCATCCAATTTACGCACAGCAAGGTCCTACAAACAGCAATGAAATAATGACCAGATAATCTGTTTTAATGTTGTTGGTTGAGGGATAAATATTTGCCAGGATACCAAGGAGAACTCTTCCGGTTCTCAAATAGTGCTATGGGATCTTCTATGCAAAACGATAACTTTCCGCTCCCAACTGAGTCAAGAGCTAATTCAATTCCAAGTTGAATGCTTGAACTGAGTTAATAATATTCATTGTACTAAATGGCAAACTATGCACAAAGCCTCCTAACTGTGAAGTGGCTAGTCATTATGTTAAGTTTAGCTTGTGCCTCTCTCAGTTTATAATCACTGGGTAGGAAGAAAGATCAGAGGGGAATTTGTCCCTGGGATGCTTTTGTGTATGTCATAGCCGCTGGCTCAAGACTCCATTGACAAAGGCCTGAAATCAAATCATGAGCTTGCCTTCTCAGCTGCAGGACGTGCTAGCCCAGAAACATCAAAGGGAAAAGACGGGAATTAATTTAAATAAAATTTATCCATTTACGTACATTTGTATAGGAAGCAAACAGTTTTTCAGCATCAGAGTGAATATTTTGCTCTTTCTACCATCTAATCATGTTTACTTTAAATGAACATCACTGATCTTGCACAGTTGTTAAGAGTTTTGAAACTTTGTTTTTCTTTTAAAGATTTATGTTCTCATCAACTTTCTTCCCTTACTTCCTCTCCTGAGGTTGCTGGCTCCTTGCTGGGAACAATTCCACAGGCAATGGTCAAGCTCCAATATCTTGTCCAAGTTGCCATTATTCACATGTGAGCTTTGACAGTGAACGCCATCAGCTATTTGATTGTGGGGGCATTACAGTTAAGCCTAATCTTGTCCTCACCTGTGCACTTGCAATGCAGGTCACCGGACAGTGAGCAGCAGCTGTAAACCTAACCGACTCCCTGACCCAGGCACACTAGGGTCAATTGTAGGACCATTATTGCCTTCCTGGCTTAAGACAGCTAACAGCGCAAAGCAGATAATTGAACCTGGGACCTTCCTGTCTGTATGGTTCGGCTATTCAGTGGAAATAATGTGCTAAGCCATTAGGGGAGCTGAAATGCTGCTACAAATCATGACACCGATGAGGTCAGTTGTAATATGATGTTTATGACAGGAGAATGTGAAATCACCTACAGGCAGCATATGACACTTTTGTGGACACTGTGACATTGGCCCAGAAAATGCTCGGAGCGGCAAACAAACAGTGCTTGCCGCTCCATAGATTTACACTAACCCATTAACTTAGCGTGGTCTTTACTGGATGCAATTCCTCTAATAGGAAGTGGAGAAGAGCCCAGCGGTAGTACAGGCGAAACTAGGACCCATGGGAGAAGCGAGAGGAGCGATCTCTCTCCTCAACCAATCAGATTGCAGCACTTTTGACACACTGTGAATAGTTTCTGCAAGCTGGAATTTAAAATCCATGAAGTGAAAGGTACGATACTAAAATCATTTGTAAAAACAGTTATAGACAGCGAAAAACAGTGAGGGTAAGAAATAATCAAATTAAATAAAAGAGACAGAAGGGAAAAGTTAAAAAAAAATTAAATTTTTTTAATTTTTAAAAAAATATTTTTTAATGACAAAAACTATTAAAATAAGGAGTAATGAGACTCCACATTTTTAAAAGTTAATTTTCAGTTGTTCGTCAGTCATTAAGACTTATTGCGCTGCTAAAACTTAGTTTAGACCTGGTACTTTTAAGCTGGTCGTACTCGTTTTGTGGCGATATTAGTTACTTTCCAGCTGGGCGGACAAGCAAGTTAGCACTGGTCCACTGTTTCCACTGATTGCAGCCGGCAATATCCCTTAAATTCAAAGCTGTCACATCACTGGCGAACCAGGAGGAGCAAGTTCCGGATTTCCGCATTTGACTGCGTATGTGCGAACGCCGGAACTTACTCCTCCGCTTCACCACTAACAACGGTGAGCACTGTTGAGCTCACTGTCCTTTTTAAGGAATTTCTTGGTCATAGTCTTTACGTGAATGACATTAAATGTTATCAGTTTCTAAATAGAGCGCAAAAGGTTTGCCTACAACTTTACATCAGTGAAAATGTTTCTAAATGAATTAAAATAAGAATTGCAAATTAATGATAACTGTGTGTCGACACATATGTGTTTGTTACTGACTCAGAAAACAAACAATAGCTCCCTGTTAACTGTGCTGTTATTGCATATTGCATTGATAGGTGGAGAAGGGACCAGTGATTAACCTGCAATAATACCATAATATGTATTTGGCTTCTCCTTCTTTGTAACACTTGCAAAATCAATAAAACCTTAAATTCAAAACAAAGGCTTGCAGCTGATGTTGTACCATGTTAAATCTCCTCCCTCAGACAGTCTGTTAACGCCTCCCAGCTTTCTGTTTTCTTTTGAACTCTAGGGAACACACGGCTTTGAAACATCTGATTTCAGAATGCAGTTTTGTTAGCAGATTGTTAATTTTGGAAAAAATACAGGCATTAAATGTAGAATTTCACCATCTTTGTTTTCAAACTCTCGCAATGTGGAGCACAAAACTGGCTGGTTCAAATCACTCAATTTCATCTTTGAATGAAGAAAGTAGTGGCTTTCAGACTTTAATCACAGGAGGAAAGGCTTTCACAACTCACGGATAGAGTCCTTGGCTTTTATAACTGTAATAGATCTCCTTTAAAGAAACTACTACTACCTCTGAGAAACCTTGTAATGGGTTGGTATGTAGATCAAAATGTAATCCTAACATCACAGAATCATAGAAACGTTACAGCACGAAAAGAGGCCATTCAACCCATCGGGTCTGCACCAGCTCTATGCAAGAGCAATCCAGCTAGTCCCACTCCCCCGCCCTATTCCCGTAGTGCTGCAATTTTTTTCCTTTCAAGTACTTTTCCAGTTCCCTTTTGACGGCCATGATTGAATCTGCCTCCACCACCCCCTCGGGCAGTGCATTCCAGATCCTAACCATTCACTGTGCAAAAAAGTTTTTCCTCATGTCTCCTTTGGTTCTTTTGCCAATCACCTTAAATCTATGTCCTCTGGTTCTTGATCCTTCTGCCAATGGGAACAGTTTTTCTCTATGCAATCTGTCTAGACCCTTCATGATTTTGAAAACCTCACAACTGTCTCTGTTCCAAGGAGAACAACCCCAGCTTCTCCAGTCTATCCCCGTAACTAAAGTCCCGCATCCCTGGAATCATTCTAGTAAATCTCTTCTGCACCCTCTCTAAGGCCTTCACATCTTTCCTAAAGTTTGGTGCCCAGAACTGGACACAATACTCCAGTTGTGGCTGAGCCAGTGTTTTACAAAGGTTCGTCATGACTTAGAAACATAGAAACATAGAAAATAGGAGCAAGAGTAGGCCATTCGGCCCTTCGGGCCTGCTCCGCCATTCAAATGATCATGGCTGATCGTCTAACTCATTACCCTATTCCCGCTTTTTCCCTATATCCCTTGATCCCTTTAGCATTAAGATACTGCCATACTTTTGTCCTCCATGCCTCTATTTATAAAGCCCAGGATCCTGTATGCTTTTTTAACCGCTTTCTCAACCTGCCCTGCCACCTTCAATGATTTGTGCACATTTACCCCCAGATCTCTCTGTTCCTGTACCTCTTTTAGAGTTGTGCCCTCTAGTTTATATTGCCTCTCCTCGTTCTTCCTACCGAAATGTATCACTTCACATTTTTCTGCATTAAATTTTATTTGCCACGTGTCCGCCCATGCCTGTCTATATCCTCTTGAAGTCTATCACTATCCTCCTCACTTTTCAAGTTTTGTGTCATCTGCAAATTTTGAAATTGTGCCCTGTACACCCAAGTCCAAGTCATTAATATACATCAAGAAAAGCAGTGGTTCCAGCACCGATCCCTGGGGAACACCACTGGACACCACCCTCCAGTCCGAAAAACAACCGTTCACCACCACTCTCTGTTTCCTGTCACTCAGCCAATTCTGTATCCATATTGCTACTGCCCCCTTTATTCCATGAGCCGCAATCTTGATGACAAGCCTACCATGCGCCACTTTATCAAATGCCTTTTGAAAGTCCATATACACCACATCAACTGTATTGTTCACATCTACCCTCTCTGTTACCTTATCAGAAAACTCTGTCAGGTTCGTTAAACACGATTTGCCTTTAACAAATCCATGCTGGCTTTCCCTAATCAATCCACACTCGTCCAAATGACTGTTAATTCTGTCCCGGATTATCATTTCTAAAAGTTTCCCCACACTGAGGTTAAACTGACTGGCCTATAGTTGCTGGGTTTATCTTTGCACCCTTTTTTGAACAAGGGTGTAACATTTGCAATTCTCCAGTCCTCTGGCACCACCACCGTAAATACGGGTGTTTAGAAGATTATGGCCAGTACCTCCGCAATTTCCACCCTTACTTCCTTCAGCAACCTAGGATGCATCCCATTCGGTCAAGGTGACTTATCTACTTTAAGTACATCTAGCCTTTCTAGTACCTCTTCTTTATCAATTTTTAGCTCATCCAGTATCTCAACTATATCTTCCTTTCCTGAGACTCTGGCAGCAACTCCTTCCTTGGTAAAGACAGATACAAAGTACTCATTTAGTACCTCAGCCATCTCCTAATCAGCCCCACCCCTCCTCCTATTGTCCGTTTACTGTTTACATGCCTGTAGAAGACTTTTGGATTCCCTTTTATGTTGGCCACCAGTCTATTCTCATACCCTCTCTTTTCCCTTCTTACTTCCTTTTTCACTTCCCCTCTGAACTTTCTATATTTAGCCTGGTTCTCACTTGTGTTATCATCCTGATATCTGTCATACGTCCCATTTTTCCATTTTTTCTTACTCGCTATCTCTTTTGTCATCTAGGGAGCTCTGGCTTTAGTTGCCCTACCTTTCTGCCTTGTGGGAATGTGCCTAGACTGTACCCGAACCATCTCCTCTTTAAAGGCTCAATTACAGTTTTGCCTGCCAATCTTTGATTCCAATTTACCTGGGCCAGATCTGTTCTCATCCCACTAAAATTGGCCCTCTTCCAATTCAGGATTTTTACTTTAGAGTGGTCCATGTCCTTTTCCATAGATAAACCTTATGCTACTATGATCGCTGCTTCCTAAATGCTCCTCCACTGACATTTGCTCCACTTGGCCCACCTCATTCCCTAGAACCAAATCCAGCAATTCCTCCTTCCTCGTTGGGCCGGAACTTATCAGCCTTGATAATTCATTTAACTCTTCCATTTCTCACTGTGGAACATTTTCCAGGTTATTGCTGGCACCTCCAATCATATTTCTTTAGAAATGTCTGGAGCATTGCTTCACTGTGTTGTCATTATAATATGTGACTATTTTTTAGGCAACTCAGGAATCCATCTAGGCTTACATATTTCACATGTGTACAAGAAGAAAAAATTGCTCTGGTCACTTGGAGTAGTGACATGAGAAACATATTTAAAAAGAATGTGTTTATGATTTTGTTCACATAGCAACCAATGAATTTCTTCCACCATATGTCGAAAATTAAATTGGATGCGTCAAGGGTAACCACATTTATTGAGGAACAAAGGTGAAGGGTCAAGTGCAAGACACCACCAAAGCTGAAAACAGTAAAAGTGAGGGTAAATCTGGAAGAATTGAACTAAGTATCATCAAGTTTGGGTTTTAAAAGCCTGAAGATTGTAGGAGGAAGTAAAGACTAAGGGAGCTAAGGTATTCTATAGTTTTTCAGGTCTGGGAAAGAATGAGTTCCCAGAGTAGGAGATGATGAGTATTGATTTCAACACAATGAGAATGTATAGGGGAGAAGGAGCATGTTGGACAGTGCATTTGGAGCTTAAAAAGAACAAACAAGGAATGTTCAGAACAGCACTTACTTTCATACTATCATTAAAATAGAGGGAGGCAAGAAAGGTTGAAACAGGGAGAGGCTGTTTCAGCAATGGAGGAGTTGCTGCCATTCCCTTTGAGGTCAAAAAGGATAGTGAGGGCAACATTTTTTACAGATGGTTAGACTTGAGAGAGACATAAAGGAACTGTGCCTTTGAAGATTTGAAAGAAACAAGATTTTCATTGTGAAATTGAAGGGCATTAAGGAGATCAAGATGCAATGACTCAACCAATGCACTGCAAGAGGAACGTCGGTTGTGTACACTGAGGCCGTGATCTAAAGAAAACTAATGAATGTAGGGTAATAATCAGAAAAACTGGGTAAGGTGTAATTTACATAACATTTTGATAATCAATCTGTGTGGTGCCTATGTCCTACAGAATGCTGATGTATGGAATTGATCAATTTGTCATCCAATCTGCAGGACTATTTCCTCTCATTCATGTCTGCAATTTGCACTTGGAACTTAATCATTTAAGCAGGTGAGGGTTTTAAATGTAGTGTTAGGGGTGGCAAAGAAGTAGTGGGTTGATTTTGTTCTCCAGGCCCCGGTTGGGCACCTGACAATGAGCTGGAGGTATGATGTGCCTGTGAGGGGAGGAGTGCCCAACAGTTCTCCTGGACTCTCCATTTGCAAGACTCTGGGTGCATTTGTGGCAAAGGTCCCTACCTGCCCTCTGCCCCTCTCCCCCACCCATCCACCCCTCCCGGCAGGTTCTTTTGCTGAAATTGGCGATGTTAAGAGGGTTTCGGCTTTGCTCCTAGTCAATGGAATGGGGGCCAAAGGTTGTCCTGGGTGAGTGGAAAACTTTTAAAACTTTACAAACCTTTTTGTCCTTTTGTATATTTCGCCCAGGATCCCAGCCGACCCTCCAGTCTGCAAAGGGTCCTGGTGCAAGCCCCACTGCCAGGTTTCTTTGGGTGCCCCTCTGTTTGGGCACTCTATGGGCAGACAAAGATGAAAGGGAGGTGGAAAAGGGTCGAACGCTCTGGACCATCTTCTTTGAGTCCTTAGGCCTGCTTTGTCTCTTTGTCTGGCCATGGGGTGACCTATGTTGGGGAAGCACTCGAAATCCTGGGGCAATATGATGGGACAGAAACTTGATGCAATGAGTCTCTTCCTTCATTTCCTCTTCATTGCACCTGGGAACTGCATTTTCCCAAGGCACAACGAAGAGGAAAATCTGCCCGCATTCTCTTTCTGGTGTGCCCTGCAGTAAACAGTTGTGGTTATAGAAAATATTGTCAGATTTAGTGGAAGAGAAGCAACAAGACAGACAGTAAACATAATACAGATTACAATACTAGCCATTCACTGACACAGTCATTCTACTGTCACGTTTTTCTCCCTTGCATATAATAGGATGGATTGCAACATAGTGTGTAGCCGCACTAATGCACGTTGCTACAAAGTGATATTTACATACTCAGTTTCACATATGATAAGTTACAGATTCTTGCCATGTTGTTGACCAGAAGTACCAAATGGATGCCTAATTCTTCCTGCAGGAAGCAAGAGCAAACCTGTAAGTCTCTTTCATACTCCCTCTGTGAGTGTCTTTTGTTAATACTCATTCTTGCTAGAAAATAAATGTCTCCAACTTACACACAACCAATTAATTAGCACAGTAATGTGCACATTATCAGTCAGCATCACCACTACAGTACTATAATTAAAATCATAACCTTAAATATATATAAAACTGGCAAAATAAATACCACAATATTATTTTCTGTCTGTATGGAGGTAAGGTTTCAAGCCAGTCCTTTGCTTGATGCACGGATTTATTCAACATTATGACAGCCAGACTGGGTAGGAAAGCATAGTAGTGGGTCCTTTCAAACCTTAATTACTACTAAAACATGCACAGGTACAGTTGACCCTTTAAAATACAACAAATAATAATTATTATTTTCAATACCTGACTTTTTGGCAAAAAACTTTCCTGATACTGAGGCAAAAACAATAGATACATCTGAGGGACTTCACAAAAACAGATTTACTCACTATCAGAATACATTTTAAAATAGATAATTAATATTAACAATTCTATTAACTGGTCAAACGTAAAACCCACTTAGAAGTGATAAATATGTTATTACTACCTCATTATAATCCATGTATAATCCATCAGTCCTCTTCCATGTTAAGCACCACTTGGAGGAAGCACTGAGGGTAGCAAGGGCACAAAATGTACTCTGGGTGGGTGACTTCAATGTCCATCACCAAGGGTGGCTTGGTAGCACCACTACTGACCGAGCTGGCCGAGTCCTGAAGGACATAGCTGCCAGACTGGGCCTGCGGCAGGTGGTGAGCGAACCAACACGAGGGAAAAACTTACTTGACCTCGTCCTCACCAATCTACCTGTCGCAAATGCATCTGTCCATGACAGTATTGGTAGAAGTGACCACCGCACAATCCTCGTGGAGATGAAGTCCCGTCTTCGCACTGAGGACACCATCCAACGTGTTGTGTGGCACTACCACCGTGCTAAATGGGATAGATTCAGATCAGATCTGTCAGCTCAAAACTGGGCATCCATGAGGCGCTGTGGGCCATCAGCAGCAGCAGAATTATATTCCAGCACAATCTGTAACCTCATGGCCCGGCATATTTCTCACTCTACCATTACCAACAAGCCAGGGGATCAACCCTGGTTCAATGAGGAGTGTAGAAGAGCATGCCAGTAGCAGCACCAGCCGTACCTAAAAATGAGGTGGCAACCTGGTGAAGCTACAACTCAGGACGACATGCATGCTAAACAGCGGAAGCAACATGCTATAGACAGAGCTAAGCGATTCCACAACCAACGGATCAGATCAAAGCTCAGAAGTCCTGCCACATCCAGTCGTGAATGGTGGTGGACAATTAAACAACTAACGGGAGGAGGAGGCTCTGCAAACATCCCCATCCTCAATGACGACGGAGTCCAGCATGTGAGTGCAAAAGACAAGGCTGAAGCGTTTGCAACCATCTTCAGCCAGAAGTGCCGAGTGGATGATCCATCTTGGCCTCCTCCCGATATCCCCACCATCACGGAAGCCAGTCTTCGGCCAATTCGATTCACTCCACGTGATATCAAGAAACGGCTGAGTGCACTGGATACAGCAAAGGCTATGGGCCCCGACAACATCCCAGCTGTAGTGCTGAAGACTTGTGCTCCAGAACTAGCTGCGCCTCCAGCCAAGCTGTTCCAGTACAGCTACAACACTGGCATCTACCCGACAATGTGGAAAATTGCCCAGGTATGTCCTGTCCACAAAAAAAAGCAGGACAAATCCAATCCGGCCAATTACCGCCCCATCAGTCTACTCTCAATCATCAGCAAAGTGATGGAAGGTGTCGTCGACAGTGCTATCAAGCGGCACTTACTCACCAATAACCTGCTCACCGATGCTCAGTTTGGGTTCCGCCAGGACCACTCGGCTCCAGACCTCATTCCAGCCTTGGTCCAAACATGGACAAAAGAGCTGAATTCCAGAGGTGAGGTGAGAGTGACTGCCCTTGACATCAAGGCAGCATTTGACCGAGTGTGGCACCAAGGAGCCCTAGTAAAATTGAAGTCAATGGAAATCAGGGGGAAAACTGTCCAGTGGCTGGAGTCATACCTAGCACAAAGGAAGATGGTAGTGGTTGTTGGAGGCCAATCATCTCAGCCCCAGGACATTGCTGCAGGAGTTCCTCAGGGCAGTGTCCTAGGCCCAACCATCTTCAGCTGCTTCATCAATGACCTTCCCTCCATCATAAGGTCAGAAATGGGGATGTTCGCTGATGATTGCACAGTGTTCAGTTCCATTCGCAACCCCTCAAATAATGAAGCAGTCCGAGCCCGCATGCAGCAAGACCTGGACAACATCCAGGCTTGGGCTCATAAGTGGCAAGTAACATTCACGCCAGACAAGTGCCAGGCAATGACCATCTCCAACAAGAGAGAGTCTAACCACCTCCCCTTGACATTCAACGGCATTACCATCGCCAAATTCCCCACCATCAACATCCTGGGGGTCACCATTGACCAGAAACTTAACTGGACCAGCCATATAAATACTGTGCATGACGTGCACAGGATACCACCTTGGTAAAGGCGTTTGCGCGTGCATACCTAAGAAACGCCGGCAGCATGTAAAGTAGGGAGATTATGACGTTAATCAGTGTGCAACGCTGATTTAAAGCAACCGGTGCAATTTTCAAACTCCCCGCTCCAGCCAACGTACTGTCCTAATCTTGCACAGCTGAACAGGAGTTAAAGGGCATGAAGGACACCCCCCCGCCCCCCACCAGCGCTATTTAAAGAGATCGTGTAGGAGTTACAGGTTAGTTGCTGGATTAGTTATTCTGGCTGCTCATACAATTGTGGGTGTTTGTGGAAGTTTTCTATACTTGGATAAAGTTGCAATATTCTATAGAGAGTGGTCTGGGTGGTCTTGCAGTACTGTTAGTGACATTTAAAATAGTGTGCTGAACAAAGTTGCTGCCAGACATGGGTGGCCTGTAGGGCTTCCTCTGGGAATTGAACATGACTGGGAGCATGCAGAGAGGCCACGCAGAGCAGGACAAGCTGCCAGAAGAGGGAGGAGGAGGAGGCGCAGGGCACTGAGCAGGAGGCCATATCCAATGAGGGTCTTCAGGGGCCAATTCTCTTACCTCAACTTCAGCAACGACCAGTACATCCGACGGATACGGTTCACGAAAGAGGTCATAACTGAGATTTATCAACTGCTGCAGCCACAACTCCAGCCTCAAAGCAGGGCAAGAACAACATTGCTTGTGGTCTGATCTCCCTTTCCTTTCCAAAGTCCTTGAAAATGTTGTCACCTCCCAATCTTTCACGCAAATCCATGTTTGAATCCCTCTAATCAGGTTTCCACCCCTGCCACAGTACTGAAACAGCCCTTATCAAAGTCACAAATGATATCCTATGCGACTATGACTATGTTCCTATGTTCCTATGCCTGCAGCCTCTGACATGGTTAACCAAACCATCATTCTCCAATGCCTCTCCGTCGGCCAGCTAGGTGGGACTGCGCTCACATAGTTACATTCTTATCTATCAAGTCGTAGCCAGAGAATCACCTGCAATGGCTTCTCTTCCCATTCCCTCACTGTTATCTCCAGAGTCCCCCAAGGATTTTTCCTTCTCCCCCTCCTATTTCTCATCTACATGCTGCCTCTCGGTGACATCATAGGAACATAAGAACATTGGAACAGGAGTAGGCCATTCAGCCCCTCATGCCTGCTCCGCCATTTGATAAGATCATGGCTGATCTGTGATCTAACTCCATATACTTGCCTTTGGCCCATATCCCTTAATACCTTTGGTTGCCAAAAAGCTATCTATCTCACATTTAAATTTAGCAATTGAACTAGTATCAATTGCCGTTTGCGGAAGAGAGTTCCAAACTTCTACCACCCTTTGTGTGTAGAAATGTTTTCTAATCTCACTCCTGAAAGGTCTGGCTCTAATTTTTAGACTGTGCCCCCTACTCTTAGAATCCCCAAACAGCAGAAATAGTTTCTCTCTATTCACCCTATCTGTTCCCCTTAATATCTTACAAACTTCAATCAGATCACCCCTTAACCTTCGAAACTCGAGAGAATACAACCCCAATTTGTGTAATCTCTCCTCGTAACTTAACCCTTGAAGTCCGGGTATCATTCTAGTAAACCTACGCTGCACTCCCTCCAAGGCCAATATGTCCTTCCGAAGGTGCGGTGCCCAGAACTGCTCACAGTAATCCAGGTGCGGTCTAACCAGGGTTTTATATAGCTGCAGCATAACCTCTGCCCCCTTGTCCTCCAGTCCTCTAGATATAAAGGCCAGCATTCCATTATCCTTATTGATTATTTTCTGCACCTGTTCATGACACTTCAATGATCGATGTACCTGAACCCCGAAGTCCCTTTGGATATCCACTGTTTTTAACTTTTTACCATTTAGAAAGTACCCTGTTCTCTCCTTTTTTGATCCAAAGTGGATGACCTCACATTTGTCTACATTGAATTCCATTTGCCACAGTTTTGCCCATTCACCTAATCTATCAATATTGCTTTGTAATTTTATGTTTTCATCTACACTGCTTACAATGCCACCAATCTTTGTGTCATCGGCAAACTTAGATATAAGATTTTCTATGCCTTCATCTACGTCGTTAATAAATATTGTGAATAATTGAGGCCCCAAGACAGATCCATGCAGGACTCCACGAATCACATCCTGCCAATGTGAATACTTACACATTATCCCTACTCTCTGTCGCCTTTCGCTCAGCCAATTTCCTAACCAAGTCTGTACTTTTCCTTCGATTCCATGGGCTTCTATCTTAGCTAACAGTCTCTTATGTGGGACCTTATCAAATGCCTTCTGGAAGTCCATATAAATAACATTCATTGACATTCCCCTGCCCACTACTTTAGTCACCTCTTCAAAAAATTCAATCAGGTTTGTCAGGCACAACCTACCTTTCTCAAATCCATGCTGGCTCTCTCTGATTAACTGAAAATTCTCGAGGTGTTCAGTCACCCTCTCCTTAATTACAGACTCCAGCATTTTCCCCACAACAGATGTTAGGCTAACTGGTCTATAATTCCTTGGTTTCCCTCTCTCTCCTTTCTTAAAAAGCGGAGTGACATGTGTAATTTTCCAATCAAGAGGGACAGTTCCTGAATCTAGAGAACTTTGAAAGATTATAGTTAGGGCATCTGCAATATGCTCACCTACTTCCTTTAAAAGCCTGGGATGGAAACCATCTGGTCCTGGGGATTTGTCACTCTTTAGTGCTATTATTTTCTTCATTACTGTTGCTTTACTTATGTTAATTTTATTGAGTCCCTGTCCCCGATTCAATATTAGTTTTCTTGGGATTTCCAGCATGCTATCCGCTTTTTCTACTGTAAATACTGACGCAAAGTAATTATTCAACATGTCCGCCATTTCCCCATTGTCAATGACAATATCCCCATTGTCAATGACAATATCCCCATTTTCAGTTTTTAAGGGGCCAACACTGCTCCTGACCACCCTCTTTTTCCTAATATAACTATAAAAGTTGTTCGTATTGGTTTTGATATCCCTTGCAAGTTTCTTTTCATACTCTCTTTTTGTAGCTCTTACTATCTGTTTTGTGACCGTTTGTTGATCTTTGTATCTTTCCCATTCGCCCGGATCTTTGCCATTTTTTGCCTTTTTGTATGCCCTTTCCTTATGTCTTATACTGTCCCTTACCTCTTTAGTTTTCCATGGCTTTTTTTTTGGCAAGTAAAGTTCTTGCCCCTCAGGGGTATAAACCGGTTCTGTATCTCATCAAATGTTTCTTTAAACATTTCCCCTGATCATCAGTCGTTTTACCCATTAACAGATTTGCCCAGTTTACTGTGGACAGCCTCTGTCTCATCCCATTGAAGTCGGCCTTACCCAAATCTAGAATCTTAGCAGCTGATTCACTTTTTTCCCTTTCAAACACTGCATTGAACTCGATCATATTATGATCGCTATTGGATAGATGTTCACGCACAGTTAAGCCATTAACTAAATCTGGTTCATTACTCATTGCTAAATCTAGTATGGCTTGTCCCCTTGTTGCCTCTAGGACATACTGCTGTAGAAAACTATCCTGGACACACTCAAGAAATTCATTACCTTTCTGACAGTTGCTAGTCTGCTTGTCTCAATCTATGTGAAGGTTAAAGTCCCCCATTAAGACCGCTATGCCTTTGTTACACGCTTGTCTAATCTCTGCATTTATACAATCTAGCACTTCAGAGCTGCTGCCAGGGGTCCTATATACAACTCCCACTTTAGTCTTAGATCCTTTCCTATTTCTCAATTCAACCCATAAGGTCTCTGTTGGCTGCTTACCTCTCATTATATCCTCCTTTATCATTGAAGTGTTTTCATCTCTAATCACTAAGGCTACTCCTCCCCCTCTTCCATTTTCCCTATCTCTCCTGTAGACCTTATAACCTGGTATATTTAGTTCCCAATCCTGACCGTCTTGCAGCCATGTCTCAGTAATAGCTATCATGTCATACCCTCTAATTTGAATTTGAACCTGTAGTTCATTTAATTTATTCCTTATACTCCGTGCATTTGTATATAGAACTCTTAGTTGGGCCACGCACCCAAGCCTGACCTTCAGCTTTGATGCTAGGTTAATCACCTTACGCCTTCTAGTTTTCACTAGATCTGTATTGCCTAAAGTACACTTTCTTTCTGCTGCTCTACACTTTTTCCTTTCACTTGTTCTTGAACAACTGTTTGTACTATTTGTATTGTAAATTTCCCCTGGGTCTTCCCCCTCTGTTGCTGCTCTCAACTTTATTCCCTTCTGACTCCCCGCTCAGGTTCCCATCCCCCTGCCACTCTAGTTTAAACCTTCCCCAACAGCACTAGCAATCACCCCCGCTTGGACATTGGTCCCGGTCCTGCTCGGGTGTAACCCGTCTCGCTTGTACAGGTCCCACCTTCCCCAGAACCGGTCCCAATGTCCCAGGAATCTAAATCCCTCCCTCCTACACCATTCCTGCAGCCACGCATTCATCCTGTCTATTCTCCTGTTCCTATACTCACTAGCACGTGGCACTGTAATCCTGAGATCACTATCTTTGAGGTCCTGCTTTTTAATTTATCTCCTAACTCCTTGAATTCACCTTGCAGGACCTCATCCCTTTTCTTTACCTATGTCGTTGGTACCGATATGGACCACGACTACGCTACCGACATCATCCGAAAACACGACGTCAGATTCCACATGTACGCTGACGACACCCAGCTCTACCTCACAACCACCTCCCTCGACTCCCCCATTGTCTCCCATTTGTCACATTGCTTATCTGACATCCAGTACTGGAGAAGCAAAAATTTCCTCCAACTAAGTTTTGGGAAGACCGAAGCCATTGTCTTTGGTCCCCGCCACAAACTCTGTTCCCTAGCCACTGGCTCCATCCCTCTCCCTGGCCACTGTCTGAGGCTGAACCAGACCATTCACTACCTCGGCGTCCTATTTGACCCTGAGATGAGCTTCCGACCACATATCTGCTCCATCACCAAGACCGCCTACTTCCACCTCCTCGCTTGTCTCCGCCCCTGCCTCAGCTCATCTGCTGCTGAAACCCTCATCCATGACTTTGTTACCTCTAGACTGGACTATTCCAATGCTCTCCAGGCTGGCCTCCCATCTTCCACCCTCCATAAACTTGAGCTCATCCAAAACTCTGCTGCCCACATCCTAACTTGCATCAAGTCCCGTTCTCCCATCACGCCGTGTTCGCTGACCTACATTGGCTCCCGGTCTGGGAATGCTTCGATTTTAAAATTCTCATCCCTGCTTTCAAATCCTTCCATGGCCTTTCCCCTCCCTATCTTTTTAATCTCCTCCAGACCTACAACCCTCCGAGATTTCTGCGCTCCTCCAATTCTTCCCTCTTGCGCATCCCCGATTTTAATCGCTCCACCATTGGCAGCCATGCCTTCAGCTGCCTAGGCCCTAAACTCTGGATTCCGTCCCTAAACCTCTCCACCTCTCTACCTCTCCTCCTTTAAGGTGCCCCTTAAAACCTACCTCTTTGACCAAGCTTTTGGTCATCTGTCCGAATAACTCCTTATGTGGCTCCGTGTCAAATTTTGTTTGATAACACTCCTGTGAAGTGCCTTGGGACGTTTTACCATGTTAAAAGCGCTATATAAATGCAAGTTGTTGTTGTCAAGGTAACTGTGGCACTTAATTTTTATGGCTTTGGCTCCTTTCAGGCTGCTGCTGGAGATGTAAGCAACATCTTGCAGTTTACAGTGCACTGCTATATAAGGGAGGTTGAGGAGGCTCTGTACACACTCAGAAACAGATTCACAATGTTCCCTATGGACAGGGACAAGCAGCAGGAGCGAGCACGATGGTTTGCTCACATTGCAGGCTGCCCCATGGTGTAGGGTGCCATTGACTGCACGCATATTGCCATGTGTGCTCCACATCTTAACTTGGCCATGTTCATGAACAGAAAGGGATTCCACTCACTCAATGTGCAGCTGGTGTGTGATCACACGCAGCGTATCATGCAGGTCAATGCCCACTATCCTGGCAGAGGTCATGACTCCTTCATTCTGTGGCAGTCCAATGTGCCACCTTTATTTCAACCAGCACGGCAAGTCAAGGCTGGCTAATGGGTAACAAGGGTTACTCCCTCATGAAGTGGCTCATGACTCGGGTTCGGAATACACACACACATGCATAGCAGGCGTATAATGAGAGCCATACTGCCACATGGAACATCATCAAGCACACCAAAGGCATCCTCAAGCAATGCTTCCATTGCCTGGACTGCTCTGGAGGAGCCCTGCAGTACTTAGGGTATCAAGATTTGTCATTGTATGCTGCATGCTGTACAACCTTGCTATTATGAGGGAACAGCCCTTGCCACCGCCTATCCAGCAAGAACCTGAGCCAGAGGAAGAGGCGGAGGAGGAGGAAGAGAGGGAGGAGGAGGAGGAGGAGGAGGAGGAATTGCAGCAGGAAGTGGAGGAAGAAGCAGGGAGGCTGCAAGATAGACAAGTCCTGTCTGCCAGGGCTCTGTGTGATCACCTGATTAATAAGCGATACCAGTAACCTCAACGATACCTCCCCATTCACTAACAGTCCCACACTCCTTACCTTTCTGCTCCCACATGACCATCAAATCATCTTCCTTATAATTACACATTGCTTCCTCCCTCAGCTCATCGCAGAAATGAAAACCAACACCAAATGCAAATTCAAATCCACATTTATAAATTAACACATGTAATAATTCAAACAAAATGATACTATTCACCTTGTGCATTCCCTTAGTGCCTGTCGTTCATGTGCCTTTACCTTTCCTAATGCTCCTACAAGGTGCATCCCACTGGTTGGAGCATGGGGTGGTGGAAAGCTGCTGACCTTCAATTGAGGAGAGTGCAGATGGCCTTGGAGGACGACCTCGAGCAGCTCTGGGCCGGGAGGGCCCGGTTTCAGACTGCACCATCTCGTCCTGGGCTGCAGCAGTCTGGCCTGGCTGGCTGACAGGCAACAGCAAGAGCACTGGCGGAGTGGCAGGGGTGGGAGTAGGAATGCTGTCATCCTGAGAGAGGACAACAGGTTCGTCTTCCATGGCCCCACTGCCACTCTCCCAGGGCAGCGCTTCTGCAATCCTGGTGATCTACTGGAGAACAGATTGCTGAACTGCTGTGATGCCCTGGAAGCCCCATTCCACAATGAAACCCAGAAACAAGATAGCAGCAGTCTGAGCTTGGATGTCAGATGTTTGTGCTGCATTGGAAGCTGTGACATCGGTCATCAGACGCTATATCATGGTGGGTTCCACAGGTGTGCTGATGGATGTGACCACCCGTTCCATGTGGGAAAGGATGGGCTCCGAGTTCTGCGCAAAGCCCTGTGCCAAGTTGGAGTTGGACTCCTCCATACCCCTTGACATTGCGTGTGGGCTTTCTAGCAGGCTTTCCAGTGCAACAAGCATTTGGTTGTATATGCCGATCAGCCTTCTTATGCGGCCTGGCCAATCAAAGTCATCACCTGACTCCTCTGCAGCAGAACTAGTGAGCGATCTCACCCTCCACGAGCTGGCATCTGCAGTATCTGTTCCCCCCACTCCGACTCCTGCACACTTGTGCCCGGTTTCTCAGCATGTGCAGATCACTCCTCTATCCCAGCTTCTAAAGTACACGCAGTGTAAGTCTCTGAGCTGGTGTCTGCGAGTGTAAGATCAAGTGACGGTGCGTCTGCATCATCACTGTCATCTTCCTTTGCCTCCTCTGACAGTGCCGGCTCCAGTTAGCATCATAGAATCATAGAATGGTTGCAGCACAGAAAGAGGCCATTCGACTCGTCGAGCCCATGCTGGTTCTCTTCAAGAACAATCCAGCTCATCCCACTCTCCTGCCTTTTCCTCGTAGCCATGCAAATTTGTTTTCTTCAAGTACTTATCCAATTCCCTTTTGAAAGCCACGATTTGAGTCCTCACCACCTCCCTTTCAGGCAGTGCATTCCAGATCATAACCACTCGCTGCGTAAAAAGGTTTTCCCTCATGTCTCCTTTACTTTTTTGCCAATCACCTTAAATCTGCGTCCTCTAGTTCTTGACCCTTCTGCCAATGGGAACAGTTTCTCTTTATTTACTTTATCTAGACCCTTCATGATTTGAACACTTCGATCAAACCTCCTCATAACCTTCTCTGCTGTAAGGAGAACAACCTCAGTTTCTCCAGTCTATCCACATAACCGAAGTCCCTCATCCCTGAAACCATTCTAGTAAATCTTTTCTGCACCCTCTCTTGGGTCTTCACATCCTGCCTAAAGTGCAGTGCCCGGAATTGGACACAATACTCCAGTTGTGGCTGAACCAGTGTTTTATAAAGGTTCACCATAACTTCCTTGCTTTTGCACTCTATGGGCTCGATTTTAGCACCCGCGATCGGGTGCGTTCGTGGTGGGGGGCTACAAAAATCAGGGATTCCCGGGGCGGGTCGGGAGCCCGGCTCCAACCCGCCCCATTTCCGGGTTCCCCACTGACGCGCTGACATGCGCGCGCAGCCCCCACATGTGGGATTCCCGCCGGCAATTAAAGCCGGCAGGGTGTCACTTAAAGTAATTGAACAGGTACTTCAGGTCGTATGCAGACCTGATTGACCTGTTATTTTAGCAGGGATGGGATTTTGCAACTGACTGGGATTGTTTCCCGTACTGGGGGAAACACTCCCAGTTCAAATGAACGTGTTGCAGCCATCAGCCTGTGGCAGCTGCAAAGGTCCATTTGACAGGTTGGGGGGCGAGACCCTCACTCATTGCAGGAGGCCACTCTGTCACTTTGGACAAAGTTTGGCCTCCACCACCCTCCTCCTAACAATAAAATTCACCAACTTGCACACTTACCCCGGTGTCCAGACACATGTACCTACCTTGCGGACCCCCTCAGATGCACATCTTCCGGATGGGGGCCGCCGTAGCTGCAGTCATGACCTCGGAGGGCGAACAGCATCACCAGCCTCGCCGGCCACGCCGTCTACCTCTGACACGTGGAGCTCCACAACACAGTGCTGTGACACATCCACCTGCACAGCAGGAGGGAGGGCAACCACAGAGAGAGATGCATCGCAGAGGACACTACCCTCGTCACAGGGTCCACAGACCGAGCCACAGCTTCCTGGACCTCTCTCAGCAGCAGTGCACACGGAGGCTCAGAGTCACTCGACATGAAGTCGTGGACATCTGCAGCCTCCTTAATGCCGAGCTGCTCCCGGCTGGCCCAAGCACCATCTTCTTACCTGTCGCTGTCAAAGTCACCACTGCCCTCAACAACTTCTCCTCCACATCCTTCCAGGGTGCCACCGGGGACATCGCCGACGTCTCTCAGTCGTCTGCACAAAACAGCCCTGCAAATACACCTACACCCACTCTGCAGTGACACAGTGGGTGGCATCAGTTGTGGGTCTTCATTGTGATCCTCAGGAAAGGGCATTATTGTACAAACCAGACAAGATTCGCAAAGATGTGACAGTAGTGGTGCTAATATAATATGTAATGTGAGTTGATCAGAAATTAAATATAAGTAAAAACCATGACAAACCCTCAAACACCCTTGTGCATCCCCTTCATGCTCACGACACGTTTGCCTTACGCTGCATACTGCACATATGTGATGCATGCCCTGTGGCTGCAGCACAGGTAGTGGCAGGTTGAGTGCAGCTGACTGTGAAAGAGATGCATGAGAGGGTGAGTGTGAGATAGAGCCATGAGATTGTATGAGGATTGGGTTGAGTGGTAGTGGCGGGATGAGTACTGGCGAGGTGAGTAAGTGCAGGTAAGATGAGGATGAGGTTTGAGTGGGTGTGAGGGGTGATGTGACAGAGTAGTGTTGGCAGTGCAGAAGGAGATGTGGGGTGGGGGCGGTGATGTGGCAGACGGAGTGTAGGGGAATGAGTAAGTGTACTCACTTTGGCTGACCTACTTAGGTCATTGCAGCACCTCCTGCACTGTATGCAGGTGCGCGATATGTTGGTGGTGCAGGTGACCTCCTCTGCCACCTCGAGCCAGGCCTTCTTGATGGCAGAGGCAGGCGGCTTCCTCCCGCCTGCCGGGGGGAAGATCTCTGTCCTCTCCCTCCTCCTCACCCCATCCATTAAGAGCTGGCGTGAGGCATCATTAAACCTGGGAGCAGCCTTCCCCCTGGCCTGCTCCATGCTGTAATTTTTCCTATTTCTTGCAGCATCAGTCAGTGGAGGACTGCCCCTTTAAATAGAGCTCCTCCAGCTGACAGACCTTACTGTGCATGCGCAGTCCGCCCGCCGCGCAGCTCAGCAGCGGGGAACCTGGAACAAGAGGTAAGTGGATCCAATCAGCCTGCGATTGCGCACGGAGCAGACTGATTTCACCGGGGACGTTACCCACGCGCCCAATCGACCCCCCGCCGCAAACCCGCCGCCATGGTAATATCCTATGCCTCTATTTAAAAAGCCCAGGACCCCATATGCTTTTTTAATCACTTTCTCAACCTCTCATGCCACTTTTAGCGATTTGTGCACATATATCCCCAGGTCTCTCTGTTCCTGCACCCCCTTTAGAATTGTACCCTTTAGTTTATATTGCCTCTCCTTGTGCTTCCTACCAAAATGTATCACTTCTCACTTCTCTGCGTTAAACTTCACCTGCCACGTGTCCGCCTATTCCATCAGCCTGTCTATGTCCTCTTGAAGTCTATCACTATCCTCCTCACTGTTCACTACACTTCCAAGTTGTGTCATCTACAAATTTTGAAATTGTGCCCTGTACACCTAAGTCCAAGTCATTAATATAAATATCAAGGAAAGCAGTGGTCCTAGTACCAACCCCTGGGGAACACCACTGTACACCTTCCTCCAGTCCAAGAAACAATCATTCACCACTACTCTCTGTTTCCTGTCACTTAGCCAATCTCTTATCCATGCTGGCACTGCCCCTTTTATTCGATGGGCTTCAACTTTGCTGACGAGCCAATTATGTGGCACTTTGTCAAACGCCTTTTGGAAGTCTATATACACCACATCAATCGCATTGCCCTCATCACCCTCTCTGTTACCTCATCAAAAAACTCAATCAAGTTAGTTAAACATGATTTGCCTTTATCAAATTACCTTTCACAAATCCATGCTGGCTTTCCTTAATTAATCCACACTCGTCCAAGTGACTGTTAATTTTGTCCCGGATTATCGTTTCTAAAAGTTTCCCCACCACTGATGTTAAACTGACTGGCCTATAGTTGCTGGGTTTATCCTTACACCCTTTTTTGAACAAGGTTGTAACATTTGCAAATCTCCAGTCCTCTGGCATCACCACCCCATACTTAAGGCTGATTGGAAGATTATGGCCAGTACCTCTGCAATTTCCACCCTTACTTCCTTCAGCAACCTAGGATGCATCCCATCCGGACCTGGTGACTTATCTACTTTAAGTACAGCCAGCCTTTCTAGTATCTCCTCTTTATCAATTTTTAGCCCATCCAGTATCTCAACTATCTCCTCTTTTACTATGACTTTGGCAGCATCTTCTTCCTTGAAGACAGATGCAAAGTACTCATTTAGTACCTCAGCCATGCCCTCTGCCTCCAGGCATAGGTCTCCTTTTTGGTCCCTAATCAACCCCACCCCTCCTCTTACTACCCGTTTACTATTTATATGCCTATAGACGACTTTTGGATTCCCTTTTAAGTTAGTTGCCAGTCTATTCTCATACTCTCTCTTTGCCCCTCTTATTTACTTTTTCACTTCCCCTCTGAACTTTCTATATTCAGCCTGGTTCTCACTTGTATTATCAACCTGACATCTGACATATGCCCCCTTTTTCTGCTTCATCTTGCTGTCTATCTCTTTCATCATCCAGGGAGCTCTGGACAAAGCCCTACCTTTCCCCCTGGGAATGTACCTAGACTGTACCTGAACCATCTCCTCTTTAAAGGCCACCCATTGTTCGATTACAGTTTTGCCTGCTAATCTTTGATTCTAATTTACCCGGGCCAGATCCGTTCTCAACCCACTGAAATTGGCCCTCCTCCAATTAAGTATTTTTATTCTAGATTGCTCCTTGTCCTTTTCCATAGCTACTCTAAACCTTATGATACTATGATCACTGTTCCCTAAATGTTTCCCCACTGACACTTGTTCCACTTGACCCAGCTCATTCCCCAGAACCAGATCCAGCAATGCCTCCTTCCTCATTGGGCCGGAAACGTACTGATCAAGAAAGTTCTCTGGAACACACTTCAGAAATTCTTGCCCCTAACTGCCCTTTACTGCTCCTTACCCTTTCTGCGGTGACAAAGGGAAATGGATTGAGTTGTGATGAGGGGAGAGAAGAAAGTAAGATGTGCTGCTCACACCAACTGCAGCACCTGTGTCAGAAAAGATTGTGGGATGAGAGAGAAGTGGGGAGCGAAGAGGAAGATTAGGTATGCAGAGACCCTCACCATCGATACCTCCAGCACCACCAGTGGCCACAGCCGCAGGAAAGGCCCGCCCAATGATCAACAGCACCGTCTCCTCCTTTGGGGTGAGGACGTGTAGGCATGCCTGTCCTCCCCAGATCTTTTCTGCTGCCTGTTGTTATGTGCCACCTTCTCCTGCAAGAAAGAGGGAAGTGTGTCAGTGAGTGTCCTGCAAGATGTTTGGGTGATGTGGCTGCCATGGTTGAATAGCTGCCAGTGTGTGTGACCTGTGAGTTGTGGGTGTGTGGCTTGCCAGGAGTGGTACTGTGTGAGGGTGATTTGAAGAGTTGCATACTGATGGAAAGAGTTTGTTGGTAGATGGGTGATGGGGGGTGTAGTGCGTGGAACAGTGGATGAGGTTAGTGGTACAGTTGGTAGGAAATGCCACTTGTCAGTTGAGGTCACTCACCTTGACCACTTGTGTCAAATCATTGAACTGCATCCGTTTGTATGGTGCGATGCACCTGGCATTGACCTCATGCACCACTTTCTCCCACTGCCTGCTCAGCATGTGTCTGGAGGGCCTCTTTCCCCCCGCGGATAAAGGATGCCCCTCCACGCGACCACCTCTTGCACCAAGGCCTCTATTGTGTCGTCGGAGAACCTTGGTGCACGCTCTCTTGCAGGCCAAGCCATTCTTCAGTATATTCCAGAACAGAGTTAGTTGCCACACCAATTCCAGGTCTCCCTGCAGCCACAGTGACCTCTCCTTTAAGAGGTGCAGGCTGCCTTTAAGTAGTGCTAGCCACTCCCAATATCAGAGCCTCCTGCTGGTGCGTGCAGCCAATCAACAGCATAGGTGGCTGCACTCAGCAATCACTGCAATCACCGGGCAACATGAATGTTACGTGCTACCTGCATCTCAACGACCCGGTGCAATCCCAGGGGACGTTTTCGGGGGTTAACCAATTCAACCCCCTGTGACATCCAGAAAGGACTGATTACAAATGCTAGTAACTCCATTTGAACATTAACACACTACTTGTCCCAACTGACTACACAGCTCCTTTTTCCTCACTCATCAAAGATAACAGTGTTGAAATCTTTCATTTCCTATATAGAACAATTCTTCCTTCGTGCAATCCATGTACTTAGCACTATTGATTTACAAGGGAACATGCACACTTTCAAATTAGTAATACAAAGTAATAATACCACAATTCATTATGAAACACATTTGGCAGCATAGCTCAAAGTTCAAGGATTCATTGCACTTCTTAAGCTATGCCAGACTACGGTGACATCTTTAAGTTCTTACAAATATTGCACACAAATTAATAAGGAAGACCACAACAAAAATAGGTTTTATTGTTTTTGTGTTATCTCTGAAAAAGTATTCCTGCAAATTTGGCTCACATTCTCTCCCCTGTGTGTTATTTTCAAAACTATTTTTGTCATTAATTACAGACTTGCAACAAAGTGGATTAAAACTACATTGATCTCTTCTAAAACAGATGCGGTTGGATAGATATGCTTGTAATTGAAATAACTATTGTCTGTCTTGGCTTAGCGGTAGCATTCTCACTTCTGAATCATGAGGTCATGGTTTTAAGCCTCACTCCAGAGACATAACATGTAATCTAGGCTGATACTTCAGTGCAATTGGAACTGCACTTTTTTTTGGATGAGTTGTTAAACCATCTGCCCTCTCAGGTGATGTAAAAGATCCCATGGCACTATTCAAAGCAGAACAGGGGATTTCTCCTGGTGTCCTGACCAACATTTATCCCTCAATCAACATCACTAAAACAGATTATCTGGTCATTATCTCATTGCTGTTTGTGGGATCTTGCTGTTCATAAATTGGCTGCTGCGTTTCCCTTCATTGTATTTCATTGAGTGTGAAGCGCTTTGGAAAATCCTGAGGTTGTGAAATCTGCTATGTAAATACAAATCGTTTCTTTCTTTATGAGAGACTATTAGGATTTTAAACATGTAAATCTTTAGATAACAGCATCAGGCATTTTCACTTACATTACATAATGGAATGATAGACAAGTAATAGGTACCAGCATTAATTTCTGCAATGAAATCCCAAATGATTGAATGTTCAATGTGATAACACTTAAGTGCTGTGAACGTATTTTCATTCTATGACTCCGTATTATGTCCATACAGTCATCCAGTGATTACACTAGAGCTGTGAACATTGAACAAATCCTAGATGTGATATTTTCAATAGCTCAAGCAGCAATTCACACCAAAAACATAAATGTGGTCTGTGACATGGTTTTAATATATTATTCTTGTTCCTTTCACTCCCTTATCTTCAATCCCTACCTTACTCTTTATTTTTCTCTTTCTCTGTTTCCCTTATTTTTCTATGTCTACCTTTTTCTGTATTTCTTTATCTCACTTCATAGTGCACTAGCTGCAGAATTTCTAATGTTTTGTCTTGCTTTCTCTCACTGGAGAGCGAGGGAAAGTAATAGTTACCAAGGCAAGGGTATCCCAGTATCCAAAATATATGGGCACTCTAGATTTAATCAGGACATTCCCTACTGCTGTGGATGCTAGTGTAGTTCTGGCTCCATATGTTCTCTTTCTTAAGCCAAAAAAAAAGAACAATGCCAAAAATTAATGTCATGAGCAAAAGGGCAGGAGATTGCAATCCTCAGGTCAGAGGGCAAGAGATCACAATCTCCCATATGTAACTCATGATAAATGGAAGAAATATTATCATCCTTGGCCCCTGCCACAAAATCCATACCCTCGCCACCGAATCCATCCCCCTCCCGGCCACTGACTCGCTTGACCCCAAACAGAGGTTCGGACTCCATAAATCTCTCCATCACAAAGACCGCCTACTTCCACCTCTGTAACATCACCTGTCTTCACCCCTGCCTCAGCCCATCTGCTGCTGAAACCTTCGTCCATGCCTTTGTCACCTCCAGACTCGAGTATTCCATTGTTCTCCTGGCCGGCCTCCCATCCTCCACCCTCCATAAACGTCAGCTCATCCAAAACTCTGCTGCCTGTATCCTAACCCACACCAAGTCCCGCTTACACATCACCCCTGTGCTCACTAACCTACATTGACCCCCAGTGCCCCCATGCCTCCAAGTTAAAATTCTCATCCTCGTGTTCAAATCGCTTCATGGCTTCGCCCCTTCCTATCTTTGTAACCTCCTCCAACCTTACAATCGTTCGAGAACTCTGCATTTTCCCAACTCTGGCCTCTTGTGCATCCCCCATTCCCTTCACCTCATCGTTGATGATCGTGCCTTCAGCTGTCTAGGCCCTAAGCTCGGGAGTTCCCTCCCTAAACCTGTCTGCCTCATCACCTTTCCCACCTCCTTTCTGACCCTTCTTAAAACCCTCCTCTGTTATCAAGTGTTTAGTCACCTCTCCTAATATCCCTTCTTTGGCTCGGTGTCAATTTTTGTCTGATTATGCTTCTGTGAAATGCCTTGGGACATTTTTTTGAAGTTAGTGAAAAAGAACATTGGGCATGATGTAAAACGGACTGCCGATTCACTACAAGTCCATTTTGTGCTACAGGCGAAGACCAATTTCACCCCATTATGTTGTGATGGTTCTATTAATTTTGAAAACAGCAGGAGATAGCTTTTAGGAATACTCACCCAGGGGGCAGTAGTTTAATTGGCTGCCCTATTTACCAACCCCCAGACAGGGAGAGAGCCAGAGGTCAAGCTGTTAGCTTCCAGTTCAGTTAGCAAAATAAAAGATAAGAGCAGGCGTTCCACGGGGCCAGTTTCAGAAGGTCTGCTTATGGACAGACAGGGACAAAATCCTTTTCCTTAAGATAAAGCCGGTCAGAATCAGTGTAAGGCTAATCAGAAAAAGTGAACATTTATTCCACTAACGGGGACAGTGTGACTTCATAATATCATAGTAAGTAGAACACTGGAGGAGGCCATTCAGCCCATTGTGCCTGTGCCGGCTCTTTGAAAGAGCTATTCAATTAGTCCCATTCCCTTGCTCTTTCCCCATAGCTCTGTAAATTTTTCGCTTCAAGTAATTATCTAATTCCCTTTTGAAAGTTGCTATTGAATCTGCTTCCACCACCCTTACACGCAGTGCATTCCAGATCATTACAACTTGCTGCTTAAAAAAATGTTTCCTCATGTCGCCTCTGGCTCTTTTGCCGATCGCCTTAAATCTGTGTTCCTTTGTCACTGATTCTTCTGCCACTGGAAACAATTTCTCCTTATTTACTCTGTCAAAACCGTTCATGATTTAGAACACCTCTATCAAATCTCCTCTTAATCTTCTCTGTTCTAAGGGGAACAACACCAGCTTCTCCAGTCTATCCACATAACTGAAGTCCCTCATCCCTGGTACGATTCTAGTAAATCTCTTCTGCACCCTCTCTAAGGCCTTGACATCCTTCCTAAAGTGTGGTGCCCAGAATTGAACACAATACTCCAGCTGAGGCCTAACCACGGTTTTATAAAGGTCTAGCATAACTTCCTTGCTTTTGTACTCTATGCCTCTTGTTTTGTTATTTTCCATACTACAAAGAGATTTACTGTATTAAGTAAAAGTGAGGTGAAATTCACTATAAATGTTACCCTGTACATACACTTAACAATTGTAAAATAAACCATTTTGTTGGTTTGCATTCAACCTCATCTCGCGAAAAGTGAATCAATTCACCTTTCTGAAGACAGGAGAAGTACATGTGGAGGCACATGTGAAATTACAGTATCCAGTTCATTTACTGCCCAATATCTATGATACGATAGTGTGACCCAGGGCTTTATTATTACAGCCCTGGGTCACGCTATTTAATGATTAGATATTGGGCAGTAAAGGTAAACTCCAGATCATAAAGGACGTTTCTGGGAGAGACCAGTGACGCTGAACTCAAGAGAATATATAGAATCGACCTGGAACTTGTAATACCCACATTAAAAGCACAGAAAAGATGAGATTAGAATTGGGAACTGGTGTGGAAATTAATAATGCTTTCTGTTGCGTGGTATTACTGGTTTAAAGAACTCTGATTATGTAAACATGTGATAGGATTTCTAACTACAATCGTAATTTCTTAAACAATGTGAAGATACCCATAGTAACTTGAAGAAATCTGAAGTGATAGGCAAACATCCATTTTAAAATCCTGCAAAGAAAATATGAATTCAAAATAGCAATTTAACAATTGTCACAAAAAATGATAATTGTTAAATTTTTGTGAGGCTGACAGTGTTACAAATAGTGGCTTTTGTAGATAATTTGCACCTAAAAGGATAACGAGAGTGACTGGAGTCCTGACTCTTTTCAAAGACACGTTTATATCACTTTGGTGTCATCAGCTCCCAACGCCTAGCTGTCATGCAGTCAAATGCAGTCCCAAATGTAAATCATCCCATTTACATTGTTCTGGCAGCAGTTGCATCCACTTTTTGATGGGTCTTCAGATATGCTGCTGGAGCTACCTCCTCCACAGATCCAAAGGGGTTGCAGGAGGCTGACAGCAGACTTCAAATGTAAAATCAGAAAAGTAATGCAAAGTTGTTCTGGTTTCATTCACTCACAGTACCCATACTCTGTTGAACCACAAAGTAAAAGCCATCATGTCATCACACCTCAAACTTAATTATTTCTGTTTAAATCAGTATTTTATCTTTGTCCATAACTTCATGGTAGATAGGCAATGGCTAATATTTAAAGAACGTGTGCAGGAATTACAACAATTATTCATTCCTGTCTGGTGCAAAAATAAAACAGGAAAGGTGGCTCAACTGTGGCTTACAAACGAAATTAGGGATAGTATTAGATTGAAAGAGGAGACATATAAAATTGCCAGAAAAAGCGGCAAACCTGAGGATTGGGAGCAGTTTAGAATTCAGCAAAGGAGAACAAAGAGATTGATTAAGAGGGGAAAAATAGATTATGAGAGTAAACTAGCAGGGAACATAAAAACTGACTGTAAAAGCTCCTATAAATATGTCAAGAGAAAAAGATTAGTGAAGACAAATGTAGGTCCCTTACAATCAGAAATGGGGGAAATTATAATGGAGAACAAAGAAATGGCAGAACAATTAAACACATACTTTGGTTCTGTCTTCACAAAGGAGGACACAAATAACCGCCCGGGAATGTTAGGGAACCAAGGGTCTAGTGAGAGGGAGGAACTGAAGGAAATCAGTATTCGTAAAAAAATAGTGCCAGGGAAATTAATGGGGCTAAAGACTGACAAATCGCCAGGGCCTGATATTCTACATCCCAGAGTACTAAAGGAAGTGGCCCTGGAAATAGTGGATGCATTGGTGGTCATCTTCCAAAATTCTATAGACTCTGAAACAGTTCCTACTGATTGGAGGGTGGCAAATGTAACCCCACTATTTAAAAAAGGAGGGAGAGAAAAAAACAAGGAATTACAGACCAGTTAGCCTTACATCAGTAGTGGGGAAAATGCTAGAGTCTATTATAAAGGATGTAATAACAGAACACTTGGAAGGCATTAACGGGATTGGACAAAGTCAGCATGGGTTTATGAAAGGGAAATCATGCTTACAAATCTACTGGAGTTTTTTGAGGAGGTGACTAGTAGAATAGATAGGGGAGAACAAGTGGATGTGGTGTACTTGGATTTTCAGAAGGCTTTTGATAAGGTCCCACACAAGAGGTTAGTGTGGAAAATTAAAGCACATGGGATTGGGGGGAATATACTGGCATGGATTGAGAATTGGTTGACAGACAGGAAACAGAGAGTAGGAATAAACGGGTCTTTTTCCGGGTGGCAGGCAGTGACTAGTGGGGTACCGCAGGGATCAGTGCTTGGGCCCCAGCTATTCACAATATGTATCAATGATTTGGATGAGGGAACTGAATGTAACATTTCCAAGTTTGCAGACGACACAAAGCTGGGGTGGAATGTGAGCTGTGAGGAGGATGCAAAGAGGCTCCAATGTGATTTAGACAAGTTGGGTGAGTGGGCAAGAACATGGCAGATGCAGTATAAAGTGGATAAATGTGAGGTTATCCACTTTGGTTGTAAAAACAGAAAGACAGATTTTTTTCTGAATGGTGATAGATTGGGAAAAGGGGAGGTGCAACGAGACCTGGGTGTCCTTGTACACCAGTCGCTGAAAGCGAGCATTCAGGTGCAGCAAGCGGTTAGGAAGGCGAATGGTATGTTGGCGTTCATTGCAAGAGGATTTGAGTACAGGAACAGGGATGTCTTACTGCAGTTGTACAGGGCCTTGGTGAGACCACATCTGGAGTATTGTGTGCAGTTTTGGTCTCCTTATCTGAGGAAGGATGTCCTTGCCATGGAGGGAGTACAACAAAGGTTTACCAGACTGATTCCTGGGGTGGCAGTACGTATGAGGAGAGATTGGGTCGACTAGGCCTATATTCATTAGAGTTTAGAAGAATGAGAGGTGATCTCATCGAAACATATAAAATTCTAACAGGACTAGACAGACTAGATGCAGGGAGGATGTTCCCGATGGATGGGGAATCCATAACCAGGGGTCACAGTCTCAGGATACGGGGTATGCCATTTAGAACCGAGATGAGGAGAAATTTCTTCACTCAGAGGGTGGTGAACCTGTGGAATTCTCTACCACAGAAGGCAGTGGAGGCCAAGTCATTAAATATATTCAAGAAGGAGATAGATATATCTCTTAATGCTAAAGAGATCAAGGGATATGGGGAAAAAGCGGGAACAGGGTACTGAGTTAGACGATCAGCCATTATCATTTTGAATGGCAGAGCAGGCCCGAAGGGCAGAATGGCCTACTCTTGCTCCTATTTTCTATGATTCTATGATTCATTTTGGACATATTTTACATCCCATTGTATCTCAGATGGATTGCTATTTGTTTTTAAGTCTCTTGCAATATTGTATTAGGTAAAATGTATTTTTTATGTGTATGCATATCGTAAATGCAATAAAATCTGCATTTTTAAAAATTATAAAGTAATACTTTATTTGAATCTCCCACTTCAAAGTAAAATTATATATGTACGCAACAGATCCTAATTATAAATTCACTAGTAGATGTGTTGTGGTGTTGCTCACGGTGAATAGTAGGTTTATAAAAACGGGGGTATTATGCCAAGCTGTCTTACCAGGAACAATGACTTATCAACATTGGGGGTGTGGTGGTTATGGATCTGAGAGAGGGACCTGGCATCTGGGGACACTGGGGTAGGAGGTCTTCAGGTTAGGATCATTGGGACGGTTCTGGGATTAGGGAACGCTGGGAATGTGGTCTAGTGGCCTGTGAGCATTGAGAAGGTATTCCAGGCATCTGGGAGAGGAGGGAAGTCTAGGGAGAGGGTGCCTGCTGAGACTAACTGTTTGGGAAATCAGGACTTTCATGGAAAATTACACACAAGTATTGTACACTTTGTAGTTGGAGTACCAGACTTTTTACCAGTTATAGTGGTAAAGTGACAATTTAGCTGCTTGAGACATTTGAAAGTCACCTGCTGGAAATTTGTACTCAGCCTCCATTTGATTAATAGCCATTTAAATCTACAAAAGATGGTGTTATTAACCCTTTCTCTGCAAACAATGAAAATATATCCCTTTGGTACCAAAGAAACTATTGGTCCAGATTTTGCTGGAGCGGGGCATCTTGCAGCATGCCCTGTTAGACTTGTTCATGCACGTTTAGGTTTTAAAAATTTTTGCCGATAGAGATGCTGGAAGTACGAGCTGATAACGGCGCAGTGAAGGCAACAGGGCCTTGGTGGACAACAGGACAAACAGTGACCTTAACCAATGAGATTAAAGGATTGAGAAATAAACAGAGAAAGGACTGAGAAGGAGGGTGAATTAGAGTGGGTGAATTCAATGTCAAATCAGGTGCAAAAAGATAAATAAAAAAGGGAAAGAAAGATTGGATTAAGAGAGAGAAAAAAAGAGACTGAAAGGAAAAGTAAGAAAAAAAATTTTAAAATTTAAAATTTGACATTTTTAAAATCTCCTAAAACAATTCACAACCTGAAGGTATGAGACTCTATACTTATGAATGTACACTTTCTGGGTAAGCGACTTTGATTGGCAGTTATTAACAATTATCAAGTAGTTAAAAGGGTATTTACGCTGTTAATTACTGGATTTAACTTGCTGTGGTGAGTTTAATGGGCAATTAATGTGCAAATGCAGCGACTTCATGAAAATCACAGGGAGGTTAAACACGAAATGCTGTTTTCGCAAAGCTAACGGCGGAGCGGCACAAATCAGCCAGCAACTTGTGGCAATTCGCAATTCACAGGATATCACTAGTTGCTGGCTGATTTGCGCATTAATAACAGCGTGCATTATTCAGGAGCTGTTATTTTTTCTACAAAATCTGGTCCATTTTTTCAGCAATAACAGAGTCTATAGCCTTACGCACAGCAAATGTACAGCCATTCCCTTAGCCGTTGGTTGACCATACCAGTTGTGGATATTTTTATTTCTAACTTGTACAGATCTGTGATTATTAAATTAGAAAAAAAATATTCATTTTTCTGTCGATCATAAGTTCCTTGTACCCACATCATCCTCTTCAGTGAGTCCAGGTTGCAGGAATCCCCTGCTGTCAATGCAGTAGCACACATGAATAGTGCATGAAAGGTCCTCCCCGTCCACAGACCTTTTCTACCCTGCCTTTATAAACATCCTCAATTAAAACTGGCAAAACCCCAGCAGAGCTCAGGATTTAAACTCAAGTCTTCTAGGCAGAAACCCAGATCTTTTAACATTTCAGTTCCAGGGCCTCCTTTCAGAGGAGTGTTCGAATGCATTATACCATCAAGAGCAAAATAATTAATCCATATTACATTTTATTAGTCACATAATATTAGCCTAGAATATGAATCACAAGGTTTTTGGAAAATAATGGTATTAGTGTACAGATCGTCTGTACGATCATCTAGATATATGACGATCTTAATTTCCAGATATCTTTGCAAACTACTTGGGGCCGATTTTCGGATGGCCGAGCGGGTGCGCTGGGGGCGGCGGGCTCCGAAAATGGCGGAATCCTGGAGCGGGTTTGGAGCCCAGCTCCAACCCACTCACTTCCGAGTTCCCTAATAACGTGTTCGGGTGCGCGTGCAGCTCCTGCATGCAGGACCCCCACCGGCAATTAAAGCCAGCGGGATGATAATTTAGATAGTTATTGAGCTAGTTGAGGTACTTGACAGACCTCATTGTGTGGAGATTTTGGCAGGGGTGCAATTTTGAAGGATCCTCAGCGTGTTTCCCGTGCTGTGGGAAACACTCCCTGTTGGAGCGGACGTGTTTCAGTCAGCAGCCAGTGGGAGATGCAAAGGATTATTTGACAGGTGGGGGGAATATCTCATTTATTGCAGCGGGGCACTCTGTCACTTCAGACAAAGTTTTGGCTGCAACACCTTTGTCTTTCCACTCAAAATTATTAATTTATACCCTAAACTCTGCTGTGCAAACACATTTACCTACTTTCCAGACCCCCTCAAACTCACACCGTCAGGATGGGGAGTGCCATAACTGCATTCATTACTTCATCCGAGGACGAGCAACATCACCAGCCTCGCCAGGCACACCGTCCACCTCTGCCACATGGAGCTCCACAACACAGTGCTGCGCCACAGGCACCTGCAGAAAATAGTCGTGCAACCACACATACACCAATAGGGTGACCCAATGGGTGGCATCAAGTGTGGGTGTTCATGCTGAACCTCATGAAAGGGACTTATTACACAAGCCAGTGAAGAATGGCCAAAACGTAGCAGTAGTGGTGACAATAATAATATTTTATGTGCCATTAACAAAAATCAAATGTAAATAAAAAACATGACAAACCGTCAAGAGGAGATCTTATTGAAACATACAAGGTTCTGAGGAGACTCGATAGGGTAGATGCTGAGAGGATGTTACCCCTCATGGGGGAATCTAAAACTAGGGGGCATAGTCTCAGAATAAGGGGTTGCCCGTTTAAGACGGAAATGAGGAGGAATTTCTTCTTCCAGAGGGTTGTGAATCTTTGGAATTCTTTACCCCAAAAAGCTATGGGGGCTGAGTCATTGAATACATTCAAGGCTAAGTTAGACAAATTTTTGATCAGCAAGGGAGTCAAAGGATATGGGAAAAGGCGGGAAAGTGGAGTTGAGGTAAAAATTTGATCAGCCATGATCTCATTGAATGGCGGAGCAGGCTCGAGGGGCCGAATGGCCTACTCCTGCTCCTATCTCTTATGGTCTTACGGTCAAACACCCTTGTGCATCCCCTTAGTGCTCACAAAACCTTTGCCTTACACTTACGACTACTCCTACGTGGTGCTTCCCCTGTGGCTGCAGCAGAGGTAGTCGCAGGTTGCTCTTGTTCATGCCCTGACCGATTAGATGCTTTGTGCCTACGCCATCTGGGTTTTGGCGCCCGTGAGGGCCCCTCCAAAGACTGCTCCACCTGTGCAGGGGCAGGGGCAGACTCGACCACCTTTTAGGAGGCAGCATTGTGGGTACTGGTTAAGAGGGGGGCAACGGGTGAGACGTGGGAGCGTTTTGAGTGGCGTCCCCACTTCCATGTCCCCTTTCGCCATCATCCCTCTCCTGGGCCAAGCCCACATCACTCCTACCACCCTGCTGGATGACAGTTTGGAGGACATGTGCAAAGCCTTGTAAGCCCAGTGCTAGTGTATCTGCCTGTCTGTTTAAGACGGCAGAAAGTTGCTCACCCTGAGTCCAAAGGGTCATTGTCTGGGCCTCAATGGACTCATTGGCGAGCCGTGGTTGAAGCTCGATGGAGGCTAGCCTTCCCTCCATCACAGACATTCCCACACTTACCCGCGACACTATCTCAGAGATGCCCTCACATCCCTGTGACAGTATCTCAGAGATTCCCTCCTGTACCTGTGCCACCATTCCACTCATGTAGGAGTTGGACTCCTCCATCCTCTGCGCAATTGTGGAGAGTGCGCATGGCACCTGTTCCAGCACCTGGCAAATGTGTTGCTGCCCCTCTATCATTCTCCTTTTAAAGGATGGCCCCCAGGGTTCAGCATCTGAGCAGAACCTGGAGAAGAATGCTTCCACCGAGGTGGACTCTCCACACCTGCCCCTGCCACTAGTCTCTGTTCGTGCTCACGTGTGTGGTGACTCACCATGTGCGACCCCAACTAACTGAGGACGGGGACCCACCGAGGTGTGTGTATCTGCATTGGTGGATGGCTCGCTCAGATGTGACGGTGCCCCCTCAGAAGCCGGCCAGTCCTCTGAGGAATCGCCCTCCGCGGTCATGGTGGTCGCTGAAGGCCCTGTAAGAGAACAGAAGGCAATATTAAGCATGATGACAGATGTTGAGGTGCTGAAGATGGCAAGGCATGTTAACATCATTTGCTATTGTGAGTGCTGAATGTTAAAGTTCTGTCACCAGCCGTTTTACAGGTGGCAGTCTCAGCGTCCCCAACGGACAGGCACTCAAGGGTGCGGCTCACTTCAAGAGCCTTCTGCTCCATGTCCGTGAGGATGTGATGTTGCGGCCCCCCTCCAGTCTTCGCCCTCTCCCGTGCAATCTGGGCTCTCTTCTCCTATAAGGGGAGAAAGTAGAGAGGCGTGAGTGAGGGATGGTGACATGGCCAACTGCTGAATGCATTGGTTTGGGTGAGAATGACCGTGAAAGAGATGCATCAGAGGGTGAGTATGAGACAGAGCCATGACATTGTATGAGTATTGGGTTGAGTGGTAGTGGTGGAATGAGTGTTGGGGAGGTGAGTAAGTGCAGGTAAGTTAAGGTTGAGGTTTGAGTGGGTGTGAGGAGCGATGTGATTGAGTAGTGCTGGCAGTGCAGAAGGAGTTGTGGGGTGGGGGCGGTGATGTGGAAAATGGAGTGTAGGAGAATGAGTAAGTGTACTCACTTTGGCTAACCTAGTTAGGTCATTGAAACACTTCCTGCACTGTATCCATGTGCGGGAGACGTTGCTGCTGCTGGTGACCTCCTCTGCCACCTCGACCCAGGCCTTCTTGGTGGCAGAGACAGGCCACTTCTTCCCGTCTGCTGGGTAGAAGATCTCCCTCCTCCTCCTCACCCTATCCAGTAAGACCTGGAGCGAGGCATCATTCAACCTGGGGGCAGCCTTTCCCCTGGGCTGCTCCATGGTGCTGTGTGGTTCTTTGCTGCAGTATCAGTCATTGGAGGACTGCCCCTTTAAATAGGGCTCCTCCAGCTGACAGCCTGTGATGCGGGTGGCAGTCCGCCCACTGCGCAGGTTTGCGATGGGAAATCCAGAAGCCACGTTAAGTGGCTTCAATTTACCCGCAATCGCGTGGGGAACAGTCGGATTTTACTGGGCAGGTTACCCACGTGCCCCATCGCCCCCCCCCCCGCCCCCGCCATCCTGCCTCCCTGGTAATATTGGGGCCCTTGTTTTTACATATAAACCAACTAAAAAGTAAACTTGTCATATAACCTGTAATTCACAGCTTATCAATAACTAATACTGTATGTCTCTGATCCAAAGTGATGAGCTCGGTGTCAGAACCATACTGGCTCCGTTGATTACTTAGTGCTACAGACTATTTAGTAGTGTCTGAAGGTAATGATGGTCAGGTTTGTGCAGAACTCTGCGATTTAGTGTCAGTCAAGTAGTGAGTTCAGTGAAAGGACAATCAGTATTATATAAAGACAGTCACTATGAATAAAACCTTTACTGAGATTGGCTTATTGTGTAAAAATGTACAATATTACTTTTATTTGAAAAATATTTATTGTAGGAATTCTGGTACAATGCATTCTATTTTTATATTGATGCACACAAATATGTTTAAACCCCAGACTGTTTTTATATAAATTGATGAAATCATGGCACAATGGAATGGAGAATTAGCATCAGAAATGATAGATAAGTCTCAAGAGTAATTATAGTGTTGATCTCTAGCAATTCAGAGATTTTTTAAAACTGAATCAGAGACTAATAAAGGTGCAAATCCAGGCAGTGACTATCTCATATCACTTTGGAGAATTAGTTCTCTGTGGAGTGTCTGGTTACTCCTCTCTGATTTGGTTGTATGCGTCACAGCCATGACAGAAAGCTCTGTATGGTTCTGCAACTTTGTTTTTAGAATGGAATTTATCTCTCTTATCCATTGTACTGGAATAGTCCTGTGTTAATTTTGATAACACACCACACCACAAGAAATACCAGATATCCAGAAATCAGAAAGTAGTGATTATGTGACAATAAGTTACGTTTACAAAAGCCTGAAGATTGTAGGAAGATGGAGAGACTGAGGGAGGTGAGGAATTCTACAATTTTGAGATGATTTCAACATGGTGAGGATACAGGGTATATATTTGGAGCTTAGAAGGAATGAGTGGTAAGTTCAGAGTACCACTGACCATAGTAGTATTGATGAGATAGACAAAAGAGGCTGTGAAGGAGAGAGAGAGAGATTGGAGGCTAGATAAGAGAGGTTTTACCTATCAGATGGCAACTTTTTCCTTTTAACTTGTCCAGGGTTATGAGAGAGGTGTTAGAGGATCATCTCAAGATAAGGGAATAGTAGTGAAGTCTTGGACAAATTTAAGGTTTACAAAGTTAAGAATTGCTTAGAAGAGAAAATAAGTTTTGACACAGCAGAGAAAATTAAGTTTTTAGAGGCAGCTTTAACAATGGAGTAGATGTGGGAATTCAGTGTGAGATTGGACTTGTTTGGGGTTTACTGTAATCCAAGATTAACTGAATAAGGAGTAACTTAAAACAACTTTATATACAGCAGGACACAGCAGCTCAACTTTGCTTCTAAAGTCCCCAAAGACACATATTAAATATCAGCAATAAATATTTTGTGTGGAGTTTTTAAAATGCAAAAATATTCCTGTATAAATCAATGTGAATATGCAACTATATTGAACTGTAAAACTTGAATTATTATAACAAATTAATAATCGAAGAGAAATTTTACAAAAATGATTTAGTTTCTCTATTTGCGGATAACATCTGTGGAGTTTTGTGATGTAACCTCAATGGAGGTTTAAAATTAAAAGAACCCCGTTAACGAACTCCTTCTTTCAGGCTCAGAGCTAACCAGTTGCCTAATTGATGTTAAGGGAACATCTCTAAATTACATACTTAAACTGATGTGAAAGACTGACACCATGAAGTAAGGAGAGATCTATAAATGCTGAGACTATTGCTGGGAATTTCCTTGGGGCTTCTCCTGTTCTGCCACTGTCAGTTTGGCAAAAAACCCTGGGTAACTTTCAACTTTAGCAAGGGTAGAAAGTTGGCGGTGTTGGATCAGCAGTCCGTTATACACTCTGCCTCATTTTCCTTTCCATTGACTTCGAGAAGCCCTGAGGAAATCCACCTCCTATATCATTACAGAAACCAGCTGAGATAGTGAAATGAAGAACGTTGACAACTGAAGAACTAATAATGGAGCCATCAAAGGTACGAGGTGGTAGCTATTGGGCAGACTTTGAATAGACATAAAAAATTAAAAGAAGCAATCATTTCATTGCCTCACTGGTGAGGATGGAAATCAAGATGTGGTGACTCAGCCTTTGTACTGGAAATTGTGAGCAATGAGGTGTGTGATCTAATGATATTGATGAACGTAGAGTGGAATTGGAGTTAGATGATGAGTGAAGGAGGTTATTGATATGAAGGAGTAAGAACAGAGCCCTGGAGAACTAGTTAGTTAATTTCAAAAACAATCAGAGGACGAGCCATCACTTACAGCACAATAGAGCGATTTGAGAGGAAACTGGATATTAGCGCATAGCTTTGGTGGGGTAGATGTGATGGTAACTTGCACTGTACCAGATTCTGTCAAAGTCTTAGGAGATACTTAAAACAATTACAGATTATTCCCCCAAACTGCTCAAGATTAGAGTTCCAGTGGTATGTATCATAGGCAGCAAGATCACCAGTGGTTAGTGAAGCATGTTTCATGCAATTTGACCATCTCATAGTGTTTGCAGAAACAAACTCTCTCTGTTTTTTGATTAACTCTACCAGCAGATTGACATACGTACATCACCAATCATCTTTGTTATGTACTGTCTGCATGTTAAATCTTTTTCTTCAATGTCAGGTGCATCCTATAACTGGAAAATCTGGAAGGGAAAGCAAGTCACAAAGGGAATGCTCTGTGAATTTGATGACGTAATTTTCCCTCACTCTCCTCAGGCATAATAAAAACTCTAATGTTGTTTTGATTACCTTGTTATTAAGGTCATCAAGCTTACAGGAGTTATCGGAGCTTACAGGAGACTACAACATCTCACTTAAAGTAATATGTTCAGTTTCACAAGACCTCGCCATCGCAGTTGAAATTTTGTGAGTTCTACTCAATGCTCCATCCATTAGATAGTTTATTGAGTTCCCGCATCACATGACTGACTGTAGGGAACATAAGACATCTATTTTAAACTGTTTGATTTCTGCAATTAAAATAACAATTTCAGAAGCACTGTAGAGTTTGGGAGGAATGTGGTGACAAGTTTAAGGTTGTAATTTAGAGGGAAGATGACAACATGGGCCCGATTTTAGCAGGCCTGCGGGTTCCCAGCGGGTGGTCCTCCGGGAGCGTGGAAAACGCGGACGGCTAATTGTGTGCACCCCCCGCGCGATCGTGGGATAATTGATCACATTAAGCCCTGCTTCCGGGTTCTCCGCTCCCCAGCTGCGTGCCACCGGGCTGCACATGCGCAGTACCGTTTACGCGATGTAGGAGCTCCACTTAAAGGGGCAGTCTCCCAAAGCCCCTCCTGCTGCAATCAAGAGGCAACACATGATGGCGCAACCCAGGGGCAAGGCTACGCCACGCTTCTCGAACCTCGCGCTGCAGCTGATGCTGGAGGGTGTGAGGAGGAGGAGGGACACGCTGTTCCCTGCAGACGGACGCAAGTGCCCTGGCTCCGCCACCAGGAAGGCATGGGCAGAGGTGGTGGCGGAGGTCAGCAGCAGGGCCAACACCCCCAGGACATGGGAGCAGTGCCGCAAGCGGTTCAATGATCTCACTAGGTCCGGCAAGGTGAGTACACCAACGCACCCTCCCACAACCCGTCCCCACCATCATGCCAAACAGATCACAACCCCTCCTGCAGAGCCACCACAGCGCTCCCGCAGCAATCCTCACAGCCACTCACTCACCATCCTCGCTGTGCCCGCAAGTACCCACCGTCCCTGTCCCCACCCGAACACTACCACACACCCCAATCCCCATGCAATGGGATGGGCATGTGGCACACGCATCCTCCCATCCATCTGTCCCACGCTCAACCCACCCACACCGATGCTTGATGCGCCTCACTATGCAATACGCACTCACTCACGCATCTGTGTTTTGCCTTGACAGGAGAAGAGATGCAAGAACAACAGAGAAAGGGCCCGCACTGGAGGGGGCCCGCCGCACGTGGTCGATCTGACGGATGCAGAGGTGGAGGCGCTCGACCTCGCCGGCACGCAACATTGCCTCTCTGTTGCGGATGGCGAGTCTGTCGCTGCAGAAACGGCCGGTAAGGGAAAGCTGACACTCAACACTCATGATCGCGAGTGACCGTATCATCACCTGGCATCAGGCGCACCGTAACGTTTGTGCACATGCCTCATAGTGCCCTCTGTTCTCTTGCAGGGCCGTCTGCGAGCGCTGTGGTTGAGGAGGGCGATTCCTCAGAGGACATGCCGGTCTCTGAGGGTGCATCGTCACATCAGAGCCAACCATCCATCAGCGCAGAGACACGTACCTCGGTGGGTCCCCCTCGCCAACTAGTTGGGGTAGCACTTGGTGATTCACCGCGCACGTGTGAGCATGAGCAGACCCTGGTGGCAGGGGCAGCCGCGGAGGGTCCGCGTCGGTGGGAGCACTCATCTCCAGGCTCTGCTCAGCCAGACCCAGATGCTGAACCCAGGGGGCCACCAGTCAAAAGGAGAGTCGTCGAGGGGCACCAGCTAATTGCCGAGGTACTGGGAGAGGTGCCGCGCGCATTGTCCACAATTGCGCAGGCGATGGAGGAGTCCAACACCTGCATGCGGGCATTGGTGGCGCAGGCACAGGAGGGTACCGGCGACATAGTGTCGCGGGTAGGTGCGGGAGCGTCTGCGGTGGAGGACAGGCTGGCCTCCCTCGAGCGTCACGCACAGCTCCACATTGAGTCCGTGCAGGCCCTGACAACGGCTGTACGGATTCAGGGTGAGCAACATTCCGCCGCCATAAACAGGCTGACGGATACACTAGGGGTGGCCTTGCAAGGCCTCACACATGCCATCCAAACTGTCGTCCAGCAGGGTGGAAGGGGTGATGTGAGCCGAGGCCACGAGAGGGATGATGGTGACCGGGGACATGGAAGCGGGGACGCTACTCAAGGTGCCCCCACGTCCCACCCGTTGCCCCCCTCTCAACCAGTACCCGCAATGGTGCCTCCTCTCCAGGTGGCCGAGTCTGCCCCTGCACAGGTGCAGGAGGAGCAGTCTGTGGAGGTGCCCTCACGGGCACCGAAACCCAGGGGCCGTCCGCCCAAAGCATCTACCCAGTCAGGGCAAGAACAGGAGCAACCTGCCACTACCTCTGCTGGAGCCACAGGGGTAGCACCACGTAGGGGTACCCGGAAAAGAAAGCCAAAGGCGTTATAAGCACAAAGGGAATGCACCAGGGTGTCTGTTAATTCGTACACTTTTTGTTTATAGTATTGCACCTTGTACATATTAAACACTATCGTTCTCACCACTCCTGCCACCTCTCGTCCATTCTTCCGCGGCCTGTGCAATAGGTGCATTCCGTGCAGCCCATCATGACGGCAAACACCTGCTGCCACCCATTGGGCACACTGCTGTGGGTGCAGGATTACTGGCAACACTCTTCAGTGGAGGGGGCTGGTATGGCCCCTCGCATGTGCAGGTGAGGAGATGCGAACGCCTCGCACTGTCTGACTCTAGGAGAACCGTTGACATATGAGTGCCTCCCTGGCCCGGCGAGCATCCCGGTGAGTCGAGGTTCGGCGCATGGGTCGTCCACCATCCACTGGCGCGTCCCCCTCCTCCCCCTCCTCCTCCCCCTCCTCCTCCTCCTCCTCCACCTCCTCCTCCACCTCCACCTCCTCGTCCTCATCGCCGTCCTCAATGTGGGTGGCGGGTGTGGATGGGGCCTCCTCCAGCGGCACCCCTCTCTGTTGGGCCATGTTGTGCAGGGCACAGCAGACAACTATGACTCATCCCACTCAGCCCTATGGTCTGCTCAATTGTAGACCTGGTAGCAGCGTGGCTGTCATTGTACCGACGCTCCGGCTCGGTGATGGGGTTCCTCAGAGGTGTCATGAGCCACGTGTGTAGGGGATACCCCTTGTCGCCGAGGAGCCAGCCGTTGCCGGCGTTGGGTGCGTGGAAGATGGGCGGGACGGCGGACTCCCTGAGGATGAAGGCATTGTGGCAGCTGCCGGGGTATCTGGCGCACACGTGTAGGAATCTCTGGCGGTGGTCACAGATGAGCTGGGCGTTCATGGAGTGATACCCCTTCCTGTTGATGAACAGCCCTGGCTCATGAGGAGGTGCCCGTATTGCGATGTGGGTGCAGTCGATTACACCCTGCACCCGTGGGAAGCCAGCCATGGCATGGAATCCAACCGCCCTCTCCATCTGGCTGCGCTCGTCCATGGCGAAGTTGATGCAGTGCGAGGCCCTGCGGAACAACCCATCGGTGACCTGCCTTATGCACTTGTGTGCAGACGACTGACAGACCCCGGTTATGTCCCCGGTGGCACCCTGGAAGGATCCGGATGCGAAGAAGTTGAGGGCAGTGGTGACTTTGACGGCGACAGGTAAGAAGATGCTGCTTGGTCCATCAGGGAGCAGCTCGTCGTTAAGGAGGCTGCAGATGTCGGCGACTACCTGGCGATTGATTCTGAGCCGACGTATGCACTTCTCCTCGGAGAGGTCCATGAAGCTGAGCCTCGGTCTGTACACCCTGTGCGGAGGGTAGTGCCTCCTGCGATGCATCTCTCTCTGCGGTTGCCCTCCCTCCTGCTGTGCAGGTGGGTGTGCCACAGCACCGTGTTGGGGGGCTCCACGTCGCTGAGGCGGACGGCGTGGACTGCGAGGCTGCTGGGGCTGGTCATGCTGTTCGTCCTCCGAGGATGTCAACGCACCACCCATCTGGCAGGTGTTGGTCTGAGGGGTTGTGCAGGGTAGGTAGGTGGTTCCTTGCACTGGGGCTGCGGTTTCACGTCGGTCTGTCCTCTGGCTTGGCAGGGGGTGGTGGAGGGCAGGGGTTGCCCTATGTGACGTGGTGGCCTCCTGCGTGGGTGAGGGCTCTCCCCCCCCCCTGTGGAGTGCACCTTGGCAGCTGCCACAGGCTGCTGGCTGCAACACGCCTGGTTGGAGTGAGACTGTTTCCTCCAGTGTGTGAAACAGTCTCTGTTGAAGGTAAAATCCCACACTTCCTGTTATGACAGCTGAATCAGGTCATTTAATGACCTCAACGAGCAAGGTAAATACACTCAAGTGGCATCCCGCTGGCTTTAATTGCCTGCGGGATTCCCACCAGCGGGGCCTGCGCACGCAGCCCCGCACGTCAGCGTGGAACCCGGAAGTGGCCGGGATCGCGGCGCGTTCCGGTCTCGGACCTGGGGATCGGGATTTTCGAGGCCCCCCCGCCGAGAACACGCACGAAACCCGATGCTAAAATCGGGCCCCATATCTCACTATATTTCAATTTGGAGACATCGTAATTTTCCTGCTTTGTGTGATCTGTCATATGACATGCTATACCACTTTTTTCTTTACAGTAAATTTTATTCCAGATATACCACCGGTATATTTTAACAACATCATGAGTTGCTCCACTGATGCTTGTTAGCTACATACAAACCATGATCTGAATTCTTATCCCCTCCCCTATTCTTGATGCCAGTTCTTTTGCATAATTTTTCTACAAAATTTTATATTTTTGAACTATTGGTTGGAGAAATAATAATTTCTTCAACTCTGTTTACAACCATTCCTCCCCAACGTTATGGCAAAAATACAGTAGAGAGTTTGCAGAAATGTAATTGAACACACTGAAATTAAAATTGAAAATTAGTTCACCTCGACTTTGTACTGCTGATTTAAACAGATTTTAAGCGCCACATAAAATAAATAATTTATGTTTTAATCTTCTTATTCCTCTTCACTCAAGCAGTTCCTCACCCAAGCAGCCAATCTTCATGTGTAGCTCTGGATACTGAATGTTGCCAAGCTATTTCGTCCTGAAAGGCGTCACAGTTGAAACCCAATCCTGTCCTAACCAAATACCTACATAAGTATACTTTCCAGCAAGTGTCACTGAATAGCCATCAGGAGTAGGACATGGCTTGATTCTCCTCCTCCCATGTTAGAGGTACTGAGGCCAATCACTAAATCCTAACCTGGCTGAGATCAGCTAATTTAGTATACACCAGCAATCAAACCTAGGTCCATGCTGGTCAGTGCAGTAACTCAGCTATCAAAGCAGCCATAATTTTTTAAACCCATTTTTAGCTATATTGTGCCTATTCTATAGTCTCTTCCCTCCATGTACAACTCTCAACCAAGAGAGTGACAAGGGACCCTGTTCACATGTGTCTTCCAGTGCTGTTCAAGCATGCCAGAAGGAAGTTCCTAAGGGTGGCATGGGTTGGCTTGCCTTCTGTTTTTTTCTCTCTTCCCTTGCCAGCACTGTGAGATCAGGAACTTACCATGTAGGAACATAGGAAAATAGGAACAGGAGTAGGCCATTCAGCCACTTGAGCCAGTTCTGCCATTCAATTAGATTATAGCTGATCTGTACCTCAAATCCATTTACCTTCCTTTGCTCCATGTCCCTAACAAAAATCTATTGATCTGTCTTGAAAATTCAATTGTCCCAGCATCCACAGCCTCTTGGAGGAGCGAGTTCCAGATTTCCACCAACCTTTGTGTGAAAAAATGCTTCCTGATTTCACTCCAAAATACCTAGCTCTAACTTTAAGATTATGCCCTCTTGTTCTGAATTCCCCCACCAGAGAAAATAGTTTATCTGTATATACCGTATTGAATCCTTATCATTTTAAAGACCTCAATTAGATCACCCTCAACCTTCTAAAGGGAATATAAACCAAGTCTATGCAACCTCAGATAATGAAGCAGTCCGTGCCTGCATGCAGCAAGACCTGGACAACACCCATGCTTGGGCTGATAAGTGGCAAGTCACATTCGCGCCACACAAGTGCCAGGCAATGACTATCTCCAACAAGAGAGAGTCTAACCACCTCCCCTTGACATTCAACGGCATTACCATCGCCGAATCCCCCACCATCAACATCCTGGGGGTCACCATTGACCAAAAACTTAACTGGACCAGCCATATAAATACTGTGGCTACAAGAGCAGGTCAGAGGCTGGGTATTCTGCAGCGAGTGATTCATCTCCTGACTCCCCAAAGCCTTTCCACCATCTACAAGGCACAAGTCAGGAGTGTGATGGAATATTCTCCACTTGCCTGGATGAGTGCAGCTCCAACAACACTCAAGAAGCTCGACACCATCCAGGACAAAGCAGCCCACTTCATTGGCACCCCATCGACCACCCTAAACATTCACTCCCTTCACCACCAGCGCACTGTTTGCTGCAGTGTGTACCATCCACAGGATGTACTGCAGCAACTCGCCAAGGCTTCTTCAACAGCACCTCCCAAACCCGCGATCTCTACAACCTAGAACATCAAGAGCAGCAGACAGATGGGAACAACACCACCTGCACGTTCCCCTCCAAGTCACACACCATCCCGACTTGGAAATGTATCGCCGTTCCTTCATCGTCGCTGGATCAAAATCCTAGAACTCCCTTCCTAACAGCACTGTGGGAGAACCTTCACCATACGGACTGCAGCGGTTCAAGAAGGCGGCTCACCACCACCTTCTCAAGGGCAATTAGGGATGGGCAATAAACGCTGGCCTCGCCAATGACGCTCATATCCCATGAACGAATAAAAAAAAACCTGTCCACATAATTTAACCCGATTATGTTTACTTTTCAGGTCGATGATCTTTCATCAGAATGGTCGTGACGAAAGGTCATTGACCTGAAATGATAACTCTGTTTCTTTCTCCATAGATGCTGTCTGATTTGCTGCATATTTCCAGCATTTACTGTTTTGTTTCAGATTTCCAGCATTTGCAGTATTTTGCTTTTGACATCTTTCCTGAAGTTCGATGCCCAAAACTGAATGTAGTACTCCAGATGGGTCTGACCAAGGCTCTGTACAACTGAAGCATCTTTTGTATTCCTATTGTTTCGGCGCTACACAGCCTCTTTGACATCCAAGACGCCATCTTGGTATAGGAGTTAGCGCAGGCGGAGATAACGAATGCTGGAATCATGTAAAGTAGGGAGAAAATGGCTTCAATCAGTGTGCAACATTGATTTAAAGTGATAGACACCATTTTGAGACTTAACACTCAACTCAACGCACAGTCTTAACCCCGACCATCTGAACATGTCATTAAGTGCCTGGAGGACTCCCCACTAGCACTATTTAAAGGCACCATGCAGGATTTACAGGTTAGTGGTTGGATTATTGCTTCTGGCTGCCGAGATATTTGTAACTGTTTTTGGAGGTCTCCTAGACTTCAATACTAGGACGCGGGGACATAGCCTAACATTTAGAGCCAGTACGTGCAGGAGTGAAGTTAGGAAATGCTTCTACACACAAAGGGTGGGAGACGTTTGGAACGCACTTCTGCAGACGGCAGTTGATGCTCGCTCACTTGTGAATGTTAAATCTGAGATTGATAGATTTCTGTGACCCAAGGGTATTAAGGGATATGGGGCTAAGGCGGGTAAATGGAGTTATGTCACAGGTCCACCATGATCTCATTGAATGGTGGAACAGGCTCGAGGGGCTAAATGCCACTGCCACTGGCTGCCTCTTGATATGCGTCACCTTCTCCTGCAAGAAAGCGGGACATGTGTCTGGGTGATGTGCCTGTCATGGTTGAATAGCTGCCAGTGTGTGTGTGGCCTGTGAGTTGTGGGTGGGCGGCTTTTAACAGTGGTAATGTGTATGGGTGAGAGGAAGCATCTGATTGGAAGAGTTCAGTACTGATGGAAAGAGTTTGTTGCTGTGTGGGGGATGGAGGGTGTAGTGCATGGTGCAGTTGGTAGGAGACGCCACTTGACAGTTGACCTCACTCACCTTGACCACTCATGTCAAAGCATTGAACTTCTTCGTGCACTGCATTCATGTTCATGATGCTGTGCGCCTGGCATTGACTTCATCCCCCGTTGCCTCCCACTGCCTTTTGATTATATGTCTGGAGGGCCGCTTGCGCCTCCCCACCACCTCTGCGGATATAGAATGTCCCTCCTTCTGTCCACCTCTTGCACCAAGGTCTCTAGAGCATCAGCAGAGAACCTTGGTGCACGCACTGTTGCAGGCCTGGTACCAACTCAGATCTGCAGTTTGGTGAGGTCTGGTGTGCAGATTGGAGGATGTGGGATTTAGTAGTGCGCAACCTTTATTCAATGTTTTAACATAACTCATCAGTGTGTAAACATAGGGATGGGACCCGCATCTGTGTTTTATGTGTACCATGTCTGATCTCCGTTCAGACTCCGTGCAGACAGCAGACTGTTATTTTCAGCAAATAACAGGTACCAGCTACCTTTAAGAGTTTTCTAAGAAACATCCTCCCTTTAAGAGATTGAATTCCCTCTGGTGGTGGAAAGTGCAAATTGTGCAAGGCCTTGAAAGGAAGGCTGATTGCAGGCAAGTGCTCGGGTGGGTCCAAACTTGCGTCCTGCCTGCGCAGGGGCTATTATGCGCGGGGTACTAGAGCATCGCGCTATCCACGTCCAAAAACGGCCCCTATTGAATTCCCCCCCAAGTGACTGAATTATTCATATGTTGAAAACTGATTTACATTACAGTATTTGGATCTTTATTAACAAGTGACCCTCGTGACCAATGACTTCAACAAAAACCCTCAATTATGTTTGCTGACCTTGAGCGCTGTTTCAGTTTTGTACCTTTTAAACGGCGCACTTTCCATCGTATAATACATACAAAATAACCATTTACCTAGTGTGAAGTAAAGTTAATGTGTGTACCCAAGGATTATCTCTTTATTCTGAGCAGTCTCTGAATAAATGAAAACTTTATATTTAGATATGTGACATAATAATGGGACTGAGGCTTATTATGGTTTTTTAAAAATATTCATATATTTTGACTTTTACCATTTTTACTACATTGCTCTTTCAAATTTAATAAACAGGTAGGGGGTTAAATTTGATAACCCCCAGATCCGGGCATAGGGGTCGCGGTGTGCAATTAACCCCACGCTAAGTCGTTCCGATGCAGGCAGCTCGTGAGATTCATGCTGCCTGGTCATTTACCAGATTCCAGCATGGGTTGCCAGGCCTAGCTGCATTGTTCAGTGACTTCTCACCAGCAGGGGGGCCCAGATGTCGCGTGAGTGGCTCGCACCTCTTAAAGGCAGCTCCACCTCTTAAAGGCAGCCTGCACCTCTTATTTACAAAAAAGTCCGTACAGAGTCTGAACGGAGATCAGACATCGCACACATTAAACACAGATGCAGGTCTCGTCCCTATGTTTACAAACTGTTGAATTATGTTAAAACATTGAATAAAGGTTGTGCACTACTAAATCCCACATCCTCCAATCTGCATGCCAGATGTCACCAATCTGCCAATCTGAGTTTGTACTAGGCCTGCGAGAGAGTGTGCGCCAAGATTCTCTGATGATGCCCTGGAGGCCTTGGTGCAAGAGGTGGACAGAAGGAGGGGCATCCTATATCCGCAGGGGGGCAAGAGGCCCTCCAGACATATGCTCAAGAGGCAGTGGGAGGCAGTAGGGGACGAAATCAATGCCAGGCGCATAGCACCACGAACAAGGATGCAGCGCAGGAAGAAGTTCAATGCTTTGACACAAGTGGTCAAGGTAAGTGAGGTCAACTGTCAAGTGGCATCTCCTACTAACTGCACCACTAGCCGCATCCACTGTTCACCCCCTACACCCCCATCACCCACCTACCAACAAACTCTTTAAATCCGTACTCAACTCTTCCAATCAGATGCTTCCTCTCACCCTTACACATTACCACTGTTGCAATCCACACATCCACAACTCAAAGGTCATGCTCACTGGCAGCTATTCAATCATGACAGGCACATCACCCAAACATCCTGCAAGACACACAGCGACACATGTCCTGCTTTCTTGCAAGAGAAGATGGCGCGTAACAGGAGGCAGCAAGTGGCAGTGGCATTTAGCCCCTCGAGCCTGTTCCGCCATTCAATGAGATCATGTTAGATCTGTGACCTAACTCCATATACCTGCCTTAACAAAAATCTATCAATCTCAGACTTAAAAGTCACAATTGAGCTAGCATCAACTGCCATTTGCAGAAGAGCGTTCCAAACTTCTCCCATCCTTTGCGTGTAGAAGCATCTCTTAACTTCATTCCTGCAAGCCCTGGCTCTAATTTTTAGGCTATGTCCCTTAGTCCTTGTATTCAAGTATAGGAGACCTCCAAAAACAGGTACAAGTGCATCAGCAGCCAGAAGCAATAATCCAGCAACAAACCTGTAAATCCTGCATGGTCCCTTTAAATAGTGCTGGTGGGGGGGTCCTCCAGGCTGTCTACGACATGTTCAGCTGTTCGTGGTTAAGACAGTGTGTTGGCTGGAGCGTTGAATGTCAAAATGGTATCTATCCCTTTAAATTAGCATTGCACTCTGATCTAACTTGTATTCTCCTTACTTTACATGGTACCGGCGTTCATTATCTGCGCATGCGCAAACTCCTTTACCAAGATGGCGTCTGGTGCATATTGCGCGCACTTTCTGGATGCCATTTTGGGACCTTAGGAGGCCGCAGAGCAACTAAAAAACGGGCGCTATGTAGCCCAATTTATAGCCTGTAGTCTTTTCAATTTTCAGCTCTATTGACCACTCAAATATTAATCAACATTTGTTAAAAATAGATTTGCTGCTCACTATGATGTGTTTCATTTAATATTAAGAAGTGTTTTCAAATCTGTAGAGAGAATAGTCTCATAAGCAGTATTGGTACGGCCTGATTTTCCAGGCCTGATCTACCTGGCTTCTCCTCTGCATCCTGTTTCTGCTGGATGGCCACATATCAGGGGAAACTCCATGCTGCATTTTGGACTTTTTACTCTTCACATTTTGCATTCAGCATCTAAAACAACTCCAGTAGGTGAGCCCTCACACTCTATGATCCAACATGCCCAATATCGAGTTAAGTAGCGAGCCAAGGGATCAAACAGAAAACCCTCGTTATTGTATTTTGCCTACTGGTCATGTGATCTTCCTCAGCTTCGGGAGGAGCCAGAATTAACATTTCTCTGAACTGTGGCTTATGCTATAAACTGACAGATTTATTAAGCAGCAAATGGGTAAATGAACAGAAGAAATAGCACACTTTCGATATACGTTGGTTTTCGGCTTAACAGTCCGTCCTTGGAAGAGAGAAAAACATTAGTTGAATCAGTTGTGCCATACTGCAATGTGAATTGGACTGGATATAAATAATAGCATTATAGTATGGTACAGCATAGAAGGAGGCCATTCGGCCCATCGTGCCTCTGATGGCTCTTTGAAAGAGCTATCCAATTAGTCCCACTCTCCTGCTCTTTCCCCATAGCCCTAGAAAGTTCTTCCCTTCAAATATTTATCTAATTCCCTTTTGAAAATTACTATTGAATCTGTTTCCACCACCCTTTCAGGCAGTGCATTCCAGATCATAACAACTCACTACTTAAAAAAATGTTTCCTCATGTCGCCTTTGGTTCTTTTGCCAATCACCTTAAATCTGTGTCCTTTGGTTACTGACCCTTCTGCCACTGGAAACAATTTTTCCTTATTCACTCTATCAAAACCGTTCAAGATTTTGAACAGCTCTATCAAATCTCCTCTTAACCTTCTTTGCTCTAATGAGAACAACCCCAGCTTCTCCAGTTTCTCCACATAACTGAAGTCCATCATCTGCACCCTCTCTAAGGCCTCGACATCCTTCCTAAAGTGTGGTGCCCAGAATTGAACACAATACACTAGCTGAGGCCTAACCAGTGTTGTATGAATGTTTAACCCGACTCCCTTGCTTTTGTACTCTATGCTTCTATTAATAAAGCCAAGGATCCCATAAGCTTTTTTCACAGCCTTCTTGTCCTGCCACTTCAAAGATTTGTGTACATACACCCACCGGTCTCTCTGTTCCCGCACTCCCTTCAAAACTGTACCATTTAGTTTATATCGCCTCTCCTCATTCTTCCTGCCAAAATGTATCACTTCACACTTCTCTGCTTTAAATTTTAGCTGCCGGGTGCCTGCCTATTTTACCATACTGTCTATGTCCACCTGAATCTTTTACTATCCTCCATATTGTTTACTACATATCCAAGTTTCGTACCATCGGCAAACTTTGAAATTATATCAAGTATACCCAAGTCCAGGTCATTAATATATATCAAAAAGGTCCCTGACTATTATTCTTTATGTGCCATTTCGTGACCAAGGCTACATGGAGTCCCTCAGGCCTATCTACCTCTATGATGGCTTCAATTTGAACAAGAGTGGCTAAGAAATACTTCTTAAAGGATGGCTGGGAAACAAAATTTAAATATACTCTTAACTTCAAAATGAGATGTCAAACGAACAAACTTGCTGAATTCTTTGATCAGAAAAAAAATCAGGTCAACGGATGACTGCTGGGTGACATATGCTTACCCGCTGTTCCCATGGATAATGACCCCACCAAGAGTAGCCCAAACTGCAGAAGAGGAATTCTACAACAAGGCACATACCTCTACTAGATTGGTCATTGAGATCTTAAAAGCACACTTATGCTGTCTGGACAGGTCAGGAGGGGCTCTCCAGTATGCTCCAGATTGTGTGCATTGTATAGCTGAAGCCATGCTATGCATTTCACAACTTCGCTATTCAAAAAGGGTTGGACTTTGACATTTCTGGCGAGGAACTAATGTGTCACCAGAAAAATGTGTACAGGCCAAAGCCACTTGGTTAAATTTATCTACAATTGTAATAATACATAGAAACAGATAGACGCAGCAAGGTACTAAGGGGCAAATAATGCAATAAGAAATGCCCAAAGTGCTGCAACACTTTGACCGCTGAGGCCCCATATAATCGGCACAAAGATCTGGGGCCTGCTCTCTGCCGCAATGTGCACAGGGAATACTGATTATTATTTCTTGGAAAGAAGCTGCAGATTGTTTCTGAATAGACTTTAGTGTGAACATCATGATGCAACATACAATATACTGAGAATCAGCAAAACAAGCAGACCAGAACCATTAAGTTCACATTTTGTATTATACAAGAACAAAATATAGGTACTCCAGAGTGACTTCAAGGCTGTAAACTAATCGAGAGATTCAGATGGCTATGATAAACCATTTGGGCTTCACTCTTCAAGGTTTATAGTATCATCTGAACCCTTGATAAGATTACTGTTTTTTTCCCAGGCGTCCATTATTCTCCATATAATTCAATTGAGGGGTTATGATGACATCAAACTGCAAGAACATAGCTCAATTGGTTTAAGAACATCAGCAGGACATTGAGATTGAATTACAGCCATTAACCAACTAAAAGCTCCTGCTTTTTTTGTAATATATAGACAGATATGATTTGAAGATAGCATTACAGATGATAATGTCACTATTATTCGAGAGAACTGGGGAGAGATTCATGGTTTATCAGCAGCTTAATTACTCTAACAATTGGTATCATCAAATGTTCATAATTATTTACCATGATATCAATATATTCACATATTACATAGAATGTACAGCACAGAAACAGTCCATTTGACCCAACAGGTCCATGCTGGTATATATGCTCCACATGAGCCTCCTCCCTCCCTACTTCATCTAACCCTATCAGAACACATATTTTGAAACAGATTACCAACAAATTTAAGATGTAGTGCATGTTATAACAAAGGATTTTTTCATTGAGTGCAGTTTTGCAGGTCAAGAAAACGAAAAATGTTTTAAAAAATGACTCAGTTCTCAATTTTTACAACTATTAATTCACCGATGGTTGATCTGTAGAGTAAATAGGTCAGTTAACTTCCTTCGCTAACAACCAAAATATAACCAATGCAGGGGCATAGTTATAAATTCTTTACACTGTCCTACTTTCTCATATATAAAGCTTTTTTCATGCACATTTGTTTTTGCACTAAAGTATATTTTTACCTTTTTCTAAAAAAGTATGCATGTGCTCTAAGGAAGTGCACACAAACTATGTGAAGTATACAATTAAAAGATGGAAACAACCAGACCTGGTACCATAAAACCCTTATTTAAAACATCCTGTTTATCTTATTTGGGAACCCCATATGATTCTCTAAAATCCAGACAGAATACCCTTGCATTTCCACCCTTCTCCCTACCCTTTATTTGCAACACATCTCCAGTGGAGCAGGACTTCCATCCACCCCAGAGATACCACTCTGACCCTGGCTGTACTTTTGTACTTGGGATCATTAACATACAGGGCCTGGACTCTGAAGCCTCTGCCAGGAATTGCGCTGGTCTGGGGGCTGAGACTTGCTGCAGCAGGGCTCAGGGGCCTGTTAAATCAGGAGAAAGAGGCAGCCTGTGAGTTGCCTGTCAAAAAAGTAAATACATTTCCTGCTGAAATTTTTGCCTTTCCATGATGGAGCCTGTGCATGACCACACTCTGAGGGCACTTGTACAAGCCCCTCTTCTCTTTTTGGCCTAAAGCCCCTTCCAACATTGGAAGGCTGGATATCGAGACCTAACAGGTGGCTCCAGCATCCAGAGTTCAGTGAGTGCAAATGGCAGGAAACAGGGCATGCACTGAGCATATTCCCACCCAAAAATGGTGTCGTGTGCCTTGATGGTACCAGCTCCTGAAAAATGGTGGGGAGGCAGGGACACAGCAGAGTAGCTTTCTACCTTTGCCCACCCCAGATCTTCTGAAGTATCCAGAGAAGTGAAGCAGAAAGCATAGGAAAAAAGAAAGAACTCACATTCATATAGAGGCTTCCATGAGCTCAGGATGTCCCAAAGCACTTTGCAGCCAATTAAGTACTTTTGAAGTGTTGTCACTGTTGTAATGTAGGACAACATGGTAGCCAATTTGTGCACAGCAAGGTCCCACTAACAGCAATGAGATAAATGACCATATAATCTGTTTCAGTGATGTTGGTTGAGAGATAAATATTGGCCAGGTCAATGGGAGTAAATTTTTGTCTTCACCACGAAGGCGGTAATCTGGTGGAGTGTATTGCCAATGGAATGAAAATCAGGCAGGTTCTACAACTGGCGGGCAATGCGCTCTGCTGGATTACCACCCAAATTGTGAAGTTGAAAATTTACTCCAATGTGTTTAATAAAATCTAACAGGATCTTATACAACAATTTAAACAGAAGCCTTTCCTTCCCACAAAGCAAAGGGGTTAAAATCCATTCTCTGTTTACCAACAAAACGGTCCCTCTGAAGCCTGGAAATTGCAGCCTGTTCCCAGCATCTGTGGTAGACGTGTCTGTGTGTACTGTAGAGATGCACACATCCCAAAGAAGTCAGCTTGACAAGCGTGAAACTGAATCCACAACCGTTCAAGGGGAATAAAATTCATAAATCAAAACATTCTGTCGCTTCTAATCAAATCCAGTCACCTGTTGGTCGTGTGAAATAAAATCATGTCAAATCAATAGTAACAAAAAGCTGTACTAGCGGTTTGCCTACAAAAGCGATGAGGCAGCTATGTCTGATAAATAGTAACAAGCCAGTACTGTCTGCTGTACCCATACTGCACACTGTGCCCATACTGCATGCTTTACTGATGACAGCAGACAAAATCATTGAACAGTTTATGCTACATTTGCTGACAGGGATGTATATTGATCTGGGAATTTCAGCTCCCAGTAAAACCATCTTATTTCCCCGTTACTATTTCCGGCCAATACTCAAGAGCAGAAAATTATGAAGCCATATTGCCCAAGGCTACCAAGGCAGTGGAACATGTTTATTTTATAAACATAAATACAGGGAGGATACAGTCATGTCTTCTGTGGTTTCCGCATTTATATGCAACTGAGTACAACAGCTGATTCAAATAAGGAGAGTGCTGACACGTTCACATCATCTAACTTGGCAACTGTTGTGGTATAAATAACTCCATTAATGTATCATGTTATTAGAGGGAATGTGAACATGAGAATTATAAATAGTCCCATTTGTTTCCTATTTTTTTCCTCTTCATTCATTCTCTGGCTTTACCATGACAACTTGTATCCCCCAGCCGAGAGTGGTTTTCCGACTCGACGATGTTTCTTTACACCCATTCTGTTATTGGGTGTTCCACAGGGTCAAATGAAATGGGAATATCAAGTTTTTCCAAGATGTGAGCAGAATGTGCAAAACTCATCACCAATCTGATCCCAAGCTGATTTTCTAGCCGAGATAACATAACTTTTACTACAGTGGTATGTTTTCTTGCATGGCATTACAATCCTTCTCCAAACTACAAATGACACTAGTAACCCAAATTTCCTCATATTTTGGAACATCTTTGGGCATGAAACATAGAAACATAGAAACTAGGAGCAGGAGTAGGGCATTCAGCCCTTCGAGCCTGCTCCGCCATTCAATATGATCATGGCTGATCCTCTATCTCAATACCATATTCCCGCTCTCTCCCCATACCCCTTGATGCCTTTTGTGTCTAGAAATCTATCTAGCTCCTTCTTAAATATATTTAGTGACTTGGCCTCCACAGCCTTCTGTGGTCAAGAATTCCACAGGTTCACCATCCTCTGAGTGAAGAAATTTCTGCTCATCTCAGTCCTAAATGTCCTACCCCGTATCCTGAGACTGTGACCCCTCATTCTGGACCCCCCAGCCAGGGGAAACATCCTCCCTGCATCCAGTCTGTCTGGCCCTGTCAGAATGTTATACGTTTCAATGAGATCCCCTCTCATTCTTCTAAACTCTAGTGAATACAATGAGAGGGTCATCAGTATGAGAATTCTGTGGCAAGGCTCAGTTACACTAGGACTCAAAATCATTTTGGTCTCTGCAAAAATTTCTACCAGAAGTTTAGCCGGGCACATCCTTTGCCTGCTCCTTTCCGAGTGGACGTGTTGAAATGACATAGTGTTGATGGGATGACATCAGATGTCAGAATTTCTCTCATACTGAACCAATCACACTGAGGGCAAAGTACACCTATCTACAGCAAATGTACCCGCTTGCCAGGATCAGCTAATCCTGGCAGAACTAAGATTCAAAGGGTTGTTCTTTTCTCTGCAGTATCATAGTATTATAGTATGGTACAGCGCAGGAGGCCATTCATCCCATCGTGCTTGTGCCGGCTCTTTGAAAGAGCTATCAAATTAGTCCCACACCCCTGCTCTTTCCTCATAGCCCTGGAAAGTTTTTCCCGTCAAGTATTTATCAATTTCCCTTTTGAAAGTTACTATTGAATCTGTTTCCAACACCCTTTCAGGCACTGCATTCCAGATCGTAACAACTTGCTGAGCAAAACATGTTTCCTCATGTCGCCTCTGATTATTTTGCCAATCATCTTAAATCTGTGTCCTCTGGTCACTGACCCTTCTGCCATTGGAAACAGTTTTTCCTTATTTACTCTATCAAAACTGTTCATGATTTTTAACACCTCTATCAAATCTCCCCTTAACCTTCTCTGTTCTAAGGAGAACAACCCCAAGTTCTCCAGTCTCTCCACATAACTGAAGTCCATCATCCCGGATACCATTCTAGTAAATCTCTTCTGCACCCTCTCTAAGGCCTTGACATCCTCCCTAAAGTGTGGTGTCCAGAATTGAACACAATACTCCAGTTGAGGCCTAACCAAAAAAAAACAGCCATGGACAACTAAAGAGGTAAGGGACAGTATACGACATAAGGAAAGGGCATACAAAAAGGCAAAAAGTGGCACAGATCCTGGCAAATGGGAAAGATACAAAGATCAACAAAGGGTCACAAAACAGATAGTAAGAGCTACAAAAAGAGAGTATGAAAAGAAACTTGCAAGGGATATCAAAATCAATACGAAGAACTTTTATAGTTATATTAGAAAAAAGAGGGCGATCAGGAGCAGTGTTGGCCCCTTAAAAACTGAAAGTGGGGATATTGTCATTGACAATGGGGAAATGGCAGACATGTTGAACAATTACTTTGCGTCAGTATTTACAGTCGAAAAAGAGGATAGCATGCCGGAAATCCCAAGAAAACTTTTATTGAATCGGGGACAGGGACTCGATAAAATTAACATATGTAAAGCAACAGTAATGAAGAAAATAATAGCACTAAAGAGTGACAAATCCCCAGGACCAAATGGTTTCCATCCCAGGGTTTTAAAGGAAGTAGGTGAGCACATTGCAGATGCCCTAACTATAATCTTTCAAAGTTGTCTAGATTCAGGAACTGTCCCTCTAGATTGGAAAATTGCACATGTCACTTCGCTTTTTAAGAAAGGAGAGAGGGGGAAACCGGGGAATTATAGACCAGTTAGCCTAACATCTGTGGTGGGGAAATTGCTGGAGTCTATAATTAAGGATAGGGTGACTGAACACCTCGAGAATTTTCAGTTAATCAGGGACAGCCAGCATGGATTTGTGAAGGTAGGTCGTGCCTGACAAACCTGATTGAATTTTTTGAAGAGGTGACTAAAGTAGTGGACAGGGGAATGTCAATGGATGTTATTTATATGGACTTCCAGTAGGCATTTGATAAGGTCCCCCATAAGAGACTGTTAGCTAAGTTAGAAGCCCATGGAATTGAGGGAAAAGTACGGACTTGGTTAGGAAATTGGCTGAGCGAAAGGCAACAGAGAGTTGGGATAATGGGTAAGTATTCACATTGGCAGGATGTGACTCGTGGAGTCCTGCATGGATCTGTCTTGGGGCCTCAATTATTCACAATATTTAATTACGATGAAGGCATAGAAAGTTTCATATCTAAGTTTGCCGATGACAAAGATTGGTGGCATTGTAAGCAGTGGAGATGAAAACATAAAATTACAAAGGGATATTGATAGATTAGGTGAATGGGCAAAACTGTGGCAAATAGAATTCAATGTAGGCAAATGTGAGGTCATCCACTTTGGACCAAAAAAGGATAGAACAGGGTACTTTCTAAATGGTAAAAAGTTAAAAACAGTGGATGTCCAAAGGGACTTAGGGGTTCAGGTACATAGATCATTGAAGTGTCATGAACAGGTACAGAAAATAATCAATAAGGCTAATGGAATGCTGGCCTTTGTATCTAGAGGACTAGAGTACAAGGGGGCAGAAGTTATGCTGCAGCTATACAAAACCCTGGTTAGACCGCACCTGGAGTACTGTGAGCAGTTCTGGGCATCGCACCTTCGGAAGGACATATTGGCCTTGGAGGGACTGCAGCGTAGGTTTACTAGAATGATACCCGGACTTCAAGGATTAAGTTACGAGGAGAGATTACACAAATTGGGGTTGTATTCTCTTGCGTTTATAAGGTTGAGGGGTGATCTGATTGAAGTTTATAAGATATTAAGGGGAACGGATAGGGTGGATAGAGAGAAACTATTTCCACTAGTTGGGGATTCTAGGAGTAGGGGACACAGTCTAAAAATTAGAGCCAGACCTTTCAGGAGTGAGATTAGAAAACATTTCTACACACAAAGGGTGGTAGAAGTTTGGAACTCTCTTCCGCAAACAGCAATTGATACTAGCTCAATTGCTAAATTTAAATGTGAGATAGATAGCTTTTTGGCAACCAAAGGTATTAAGGGTTATGGGCCAAAGGCAGGTATATGGAGCTAGATCACAGATAAGCCATGATCTTATCAAATGGCGGAGAAGGCACAAGGGGCTGAATGGCCTACTCCTGTTCCTGTGTTCCTATGTTCCTAACCAGTGTTTTATAAAGGTTTAGCTTCCTTGCTTTTGTACCTCTATGCCTCTATTTATAAAGCCAATGATCCTGTATGCTTTTTTAACAGCTTCTCAGCTTGTCCTGCTAGCTTCAAAGATGTGCGTACATAAACCCCCATGTCTCTTTGCTCCTTTAAAATTGTACCATTTACTTTTTATTGCCTCTCCCCGTTCTTCCTACCAAAACGTATCACTTCACACTTCTGTTAAATTTCATCTGCCATGCGTCTGCCAATTTCACTAGTCTGTCTGTGTCTTCCTAAGGTCTGTTACTATCTTCCACATTGTTTTCTACATTTCGGAGTTTCGTGTCATCTGCAAACTTTGAAATTATACCCTGTATACCCAAGTCCAGGTCAATAATATATATCAAAAAGAACAGTATCCTAATACTAACCCCTGGGGAACGCCACTGTATGTTTCCCTCCAGTCTGAAGTACTGCCAACCCTTCAAGTACCTCCTCTTTATCTACTTTTATCCTCTTCAATATCACAGCTACATTGGCAGCATCCTCTTCTCTATTGAAGAACAAATGCAAAGTATTCATTTATTACCTCAGCCACACCCTCTGCCTCCACAAGAAGATCTCCTTTTTTGTCCCTAATTGGCCCCTCCCTTCTTTTGACTACTTGTTTACTATTTATATGTTTATAAAAGACTTTTGGGTTCCCTTTTATGTTAGCCGCTAATCTATTCGCATTCTCTCTCTTCGTTTCCCCTTATTCCCTTTTTTAGATCTCATCTGTACTTTCTGTATTCAGCTTGGTTTTCTACTATAGTATGAAACTTACATTTATCATAAGTCTCCTTTCTCTGTTTCATTTTAACCTCTATATCTTTAGTCATGCAGGGAGCTCTAGCTTTGGATGCCCTTCCTTTCCCCCTGATGGGATTGTGTCTACTCTATACCTGAACTATCTCCTCCATGAAGGCCTCCCATTGTTCAATCACTGTTTTGCCTAACAACTTGTGATTCCAATCCACCTGGGCAAGATCCCTTTTTAACACTGAAATTAGTCCTCCTCCAGCTAAGTATTTTAATGATTGACTTTATCAATCTCCTGGAACAATTTGACTTTTTTTCTTTGGGGTACTGCTGAGTTTGGCTGCACCCTGCCTCAGCCTTGGAATCCCTGGAGAGCACAACTTATTCTCCTCCAAACAGCAGCAGGCCGGTTTCCCTATGGGGATCGCTCCATTTGCCATTTTTATGAAAGGAGGGGTTTGCAGGGAGCAATGCGAGTCTGGCAGCATCACAAGTGGATCAGGCCCTCCTGCCATTACCTCCCCTGTACAAATTTAGACCCCAACACTCATACAAAAACATGAGTGAAAAGTTGTGCCTCAGGAGACTACATTTCAGCAAGAAAGATCTGGATGACCTTTGCCACTATATGAACCCAGACATGCACCCAGATCCAACTCATGCATGGCTCTGCCACCGGCAGTCAAAGTTACAGCAGATCTCAATTTTTATACTACTGACTCCTTCCAGTCTGCAATTGGGTCTTATCCAGCATCAGAAATTGCTGTAGGATATTGTTGCACAACCCTGATTGTAATGCAACTATGATGTCTGCTTGTTTATTTTGGGGGGGAAATCAAAATGAGGCTCAGGCCTCTGAGACACTGTCTGTAGTCCAGATTGATTAAATCTTTTAAGCAGTATTACAGCTGAATAACCAACATGAGATACACCCAGTTTGATAGTTCAGAGCCAGAGGGTTAAGAGGACCTAGGAAAGAGTAGGTCTTTACCAATTCGGGAATAATCTGATTTCTGTGTGAAGAACAGAATCTTTGAAACTGAACATTTTTAGCTGTTTATACTGTTTCTCCAGGGGTTTTGCCAATCTCCCACTGGAGAATCCCTGCGGAAATTCCAGGCACAGGTTTTTATAGTACTATTTTCTCTCTAAATAGTGTGCAGTGATTTCCTTAAGTAAACTGCATCACCTACATCCTACAAGCTGTACCTTTTCTGAAATTTGCCCTTGTACAGTTGCATGACCTGAGGATCAATAACTACCTTACTTGCAGTGATCTGCTTACTTCAGGTTGGTACATATCAAATACAGATCAGATTTTATGGGCTAAAACAGCTATTATATTTATTTACAATAAACACAAATATGAAGCACAAAATTTCAGCAAAATACTATAAGGCATAAATACAAAACTGAAATTGGTTTATTGCACTTCCTAAGAAACATCTTTGAATATGATTAGAAAATCCCTAACTGGCATATTCTGCCTATTTTCTTATACTACTTTCAGTACCAGTATAATATTTTGAATTGTAACATAATGCAGCCAATACACAGAAAACAGAGTATTCTGATTGACCGGATATCAGTATTCAGAACTTTTACCAATGCTGTGCTATTAATCATTCAATCCATTTGTAGTCAGATTATCAGACAAGCGTAACAAAATTAAAATACATTAATACAAAATCCAATAATATGATCATATATTAATGCAAGTAGAGAGCTATATAAAATTCACACCATCCCATCAGGAAAATCCATTTTAGCCTTTGAGGATTCACTAAATAAGTATGTATTCCAGGCACATGACCGTATAACAAGAACACAATGGAAAAACTATCATATTGTCCAGATATAGAAAATCCTGCTATTTACATTCATATAGCCATTAGAAATTTAAATCAATCTGATCTGGTCACTGGACCTCTTTTGATCTCTTCAAAAGCAGCCACTGTCTGAACCAAAATGAAACTGGCAAAACTCCAAATTGTTGACAGTAATAATTACATAGAATGTACAGCACAGAAACAGGCCATTCAGCCCAACAGGTCCATGCCAGTGTTTATGCTCCACACGAACCTCCTCCATCCCTACTTCATCTAATCCTATCAGCATATCCTTCTATTCCTTTCTCTTGCATGTGTTTATCTAGGTTCCCCTTAAATGCATCTATGCTAGTCACCTCAACTATTCCTTGTGGTATTAAGTTCTACATTCTAACCACTCTCTGGGTAAAGAAGATTCTCCTGAATTCCCTATTGGATTTATTAGTGACTATCTTATATGTATGGCTCCTAGTTCTGGTCTTCCCTGCAAGTGGAAACATCTTCTCTATATAATAAGAACCAATGATAGCATCTTATTACCAACATGATGCAGTTTTTAAACTATTGTGTTGTGTGGAAGGAGACATTTACTCCCATTGTTGCAAGAGTGACATTAAAAAGGTTGTGCCATTTTATGATGCAAAACCTCTAAGGGGAAAAATTAAAATCTAATGTAACAACAATCATAGGATTAAACAGAAATGAAAATTTCAGTCATTTATTCATGAATACTATTTTTCAGTATCAGGGAATGCAATTGTTTCTCCTTCATTCACACTGCATCACTGTGCTTGGTTTAGGTCTTATATCTCTCCTCCAATATTGGTCACAAACATTCAACTCATAATAAAGTTGGAAGCTGGCTGCAGTTGGGTCATCCTATCCAGAATGCATTGCAGCAAAGAATTAACAGTACCCCTTAGCTGTTAAAAAACCAGAGTGATGCATACTGGATTACTCCCAGTCACAGTCCCGAGGATTCATAACATGTAGCAAAGGATTTCATTCAAAACTAAGCCACTGACACTTACAGTAATTTCAACAAGATAGAGCCCTCCTTTGAATGAGCTTCAAAAATGTGATGTAAAACCTCTTTGAACCCTGGGAGAGGTACATTGTATCATATCGAGTAATACTTTCACAATTCGTAGCCAGCAGACAGGATGGGAAAAGGAAAGGGAAAGGAAAGAACAAATTGCATTTAAATTGTGCCTTTCACAACCTCAGGACGTCCCAAAGCGTTTCACAACCAATGAATTACGCTTGAAGTGTAATCACTGTTGTAACGTAAGGAAATGTGGCAGCCAATTTGTGCACAGCAAGATCCCACTAACAGTAATGAGATAAATGACCAATTAAACTGCTTTTCATGGTGTTGGTTGAGGGATTAATGTTGGTCAGGACACCGGGAGAACTCCCCTGCTCTTCTTTGAATAGCGTCATGGGATCTTTTACATCCACCTGAGAGAGCAGGCGGGACCATGGTTTAATGTCTCATCTGAAAGACGGCACCAAAACAATGCAGCACTCCCTCAGCACTGCATTAGAGTGTCAGCTGGGAGTCCTTCGTTGCACTCCCTCCAAGGCAAGGACATCCTTCCTCAGATAAGGAGACCAAAACTGCACACAATACTCCAGATGTGGTCTCACCAAGGCCCTGTACAACTGCAGTAAGACATCCCTGTTCCTGTACTCAAATCCTCTTGCAATGAAGGCCAACATACCATTCACCTTCCTAACTGCTCGCTGCACCTGAATGCTCGCTTTCAGCGACTGGTGTACAAGGACACCCAGGTCTCGTTGCACCTCCCCTTTTCCCAATCTATCACCATTCAGATAATAATCTTCCTTTCTGTTTTTACAACCAAAGTGGATAACCTCACATATATCCACTTTATACTGCATCTGCCATATTCTTGCCCACTCACCCAACTTGTCTAAATCACATTGGAGCCTCTTTGCATCCTCCTCATAGCTCACATTCCACCCCAGCTTTGTGTCGTCTGCAAACTTGGAAATGTTACATTCAGTTCCCTCATCCAAATCATTGATATATATTGTGAATAGCTGGGGCCCAAGCACTGATCCCTGCAGTACCCCACTAGTCACTGCCTGCCACCTGGAAAAAGACCCGTTTATTCCTACTCTCTGTTTCCTGTCTGTCAACCAATTCTCAATCCATGCCAGTATATTCCCCCCAATCCCATGTGCTTTAATTTTGCACACTAACCTCTTGTGTGGGACCTTATCAAAAGCCTTCTCAAAGTCCAAATACACCACATCCACTGGTTCTCCCCTATCTATTCTATTAGTTACCTCCTCAAAAAACTCCAGTAGATTTGTTAAGCATGATTTCCCTTTCATAAACCCATACTGACTTTGTTATTACATCTTTTATAATAGACTCTAGCATTTTCCCCACTACTGATGTTAGGCTAACTGGTCTGTAATTCCCTGTTTTTTCTCTCCCTCCTTTTTTAAATAGTGGGGTTATATTTGCCACCCTCCAATCTGTAGGAACTGTTCCAGAGCCTATAGAATTTTGGAAGATGATAACCAATGCATCCACTATTTCCAGGACCACTTCTTTTAGTACTCTGTAGATTATCAGGCCCTGGCGATTTGTCAGTCTTTAGCCCCATTAATTTCCCTGGCACTATTTTTTTACTAATACTGGCTTCCTTCAGTTCCTCCCTCTCACTAGACCCTTGGTTCCCTCACATTCCCGGGCGGTTATTTGTGTCCTCCTTTGTGAAGACAGAACCAAAGTATATGTTTAATTGTTCTGCCATTTCTTTGTTCCCCATTATAATTTCCCCCATTTCTAACTGTAAGGGACCTACATTTGTCTTGACTAATCTTTTTCTCTTGACATATTTATAGAAGCCTTTACAGTCAGTTTTTATGATCCCTGCTCGATACTCGATTTTTCCCCTCTTAATCAATCTCTTTGCCCTCCTTTGCTGAATTCTAAACTGCTCCCAATCCTCAGGCTTGCCACTTTTTCTGGCAATTTTATATGTCTCCTCTTTGGATCTAATACTATCCCTAATTTCTTTTGTAAGCCACAGTTGTGCCACCTTTCCTGTTTTATTTTCGGGCCAGACAGGAATGAATAATTGTTATAATTCCTGCACACGTTCGTTAAATATTAGCCATTGCCTATCCACCGTCATCCCTTTTAGTAAAGTTCCCCAATCTATCATAGCCAACTCGCACCTCATACTTTCGTAATTTCCTTTATTGAGATTCAGGACCCTAGTTTCGGATTCAACTACTTCACTCTCCATCTTAATGAGGAATTCTATCATGTTATGGTTGCTCTTCCTTAAGGGATCCCGCACAACAAGATTGTTAATTAATCCTTTCTCATTGCACAATACCCAGTCTGGGATCGCCTGTTCTCCCCCACAGTATTATTGCTAATTTGGTTTGACCCATCTATATGTATATTAAAGTCACCCATTATTATAGCCGTACCCTTCTTGCATGCGTCTCTAATTTCCTGTTTAATGCCCTTCCCTACATCTCCACTACTGTTTGGGGGCCTATAGACAACCCCCACCAACGTTTTCTGCCCCTTGGTGTTTCTTAGCTCCACCCATTACAGATTCCACATCGTGATTTTCCGAGCCAATATCCTTCCTCACTATTGCATTGATTTCCTCCTTTACAACAACGCTACCCCAGCTCCTTTCCCTTTTTGCCTGTCCTTCCTAAATATTGAATACCCCTGGATGTTCAGTTCCCATCCTTGGTCACCCTGCAGTCATGTCTCCATATATACCTTCTGATGAGTAAAACATGACAGGAAACATTCTGTAACTCATTACCTGCTGAACAGACAAGAATTCTATCTGGAAGATAGTCAGGAAAGTATGTTCATTTTTTAAAAATCAGCAAGTTTGTTTGATTCTTGATCATTCAACATTTCTGATAATCTTGACATTTGAATATATCCTTCATAAATTTTACTGTGTTGAGCAGCATGTAATAAACTTATTGAATTGGCAAATATATAATCATACAAATTAACAGTCTTCCACTGCAGATTCTGGTGGCCATTTTACCTTTTTAATATTGCAGTACAAGGTCAGGCTATACCTGAGAAAGAAGATTCGCTACTCGCTGAGACAAAATACTGGATAAAATGTGAAGTGGTACTCAACATCCTTTTATATCCATAAATTGGGCCGATTTAGTATTGAGAGAGAAACTAAGGTCTACAAAATAAAACCACAGTTTCCCCATTAATTGCTCTATGGTAGAAAAGTTAGAGTAATTAAAGTTGTAATGGAAATTCAGAATCAAAGCACTAAAATCTCCCTGAAACTGTCCCAAGTATTCTACTGCCTGTGTTGTACAAGGTATACAAAACAAGTTGCTTCCCCCACCTCCCACCCATAGGTGCATTTAAGGGGAAGCTAGATAAACACATGAGGGAGAAAGGAATAGAGGATACGTTGATAGGGTGAGATGAAGTAAAGTAGGTGGTGGCTCGTGTGGAGCACAAACACCGGCATAGACCTGTTGGGCCGAATGGCCTGTTTCTGTGCTGTAAATACCATGTAATACCATGTAACTATGTTTATGTAACATGTTCAATGACTTTGGAGAGGAAAGGGAGGTTAGACATGGGGCGGTAGTTTGCAAGGACACAGCGGTCAACGGTCGGTTTTTTGAACAGAAAGGTGATGGCGGGGGGTTTGAAAGGGAGGGGGACAGTGCTTGAGGAGAGAGAAACATCACAAAGATCACACAGTGCATTTTACACAGGCATTGTGGAAACATAATGGGGTACAATTTTTATGGGGATTCTGCCGATTTCCTGCTGTGACTTTGGTGGGAGATCAGTGGCAACCCTGGAGAAACAGTGTAAATGGCCATTTATGTCGATTCTCTGGGATTTCCGCCAATGTCCTTCCAAAGTTATGGCAGGAAATCAAGAAAATCCCTGCAGTAATTCTACCCCAATGATTTTTTTCTTTTGTACGGTGTTTATTATTATTTTTATCATCCTCGGTCAAAAAGCAGATAGGCAGACTGAGCCCATTCCTCTTCCAACACTGTTTTATCATCATATGCTGGCAAGCATGTGAGAACAGGTCAAAAGTGACTCATCTGCCAAATGGTGATGCTGTCAGCTGTGGCATGGCTGAGATTAGTAATTTATTGTTTTTTTTATTTGCTCATGGGATGTGGGCGTCGCTGGCAAGGCCGGCATTTATTGCCCATCCCTAATTGCCCTTGAGAAGGTGGTGGTGAGCCGCCTTCTTGAACCGCTGCAGTCCGTGTGGATATTGTGGGTCACAATATCCTCTGTTCACTGTCTGTAGCCAAATCATGAACTGATACTTTATATATGTGTTTACAGTGAACAGAGATCTTCGCCAACGTGAAGAAACATAACTGCAAACCTATGAGGTACGACCTCTGCACGAGTGCCAATCATTGTAGCTCCACATTGTGCCAGCCTCTTATCCTAGGGAGCACAATTCTCCAAAATAAGTCTACAAATTGTAAAATATATAAAACTCACATTATATTTCTAATGTCGATAAAAAATCAAATTTTGCGCTGGTTTGTAATGCAAAGTTTTATGCAGACAGAAAATCATATTTATTATACATGTTTCCATCAACGGTTGCATATTTTACAAGACTAGTCGATCTCTCGTGGTGTTACACACAAGGGGGTAATTTTGACTTTGCACGATAGTGTAAAACGGATAATAGCGAATCGGCAGCCCGTTTAACATCTCTCCCGATTTTTATTTCCATTGAAGCCAATTCACTATCACCCGTTTTACACTTTCGCACAAAGTCAAAATTACCCCCAAGGAGTCAAGACCAAGGGTACTTTTCAGATCAAGCAGGGTTAGAGGGCAAGGATATAATAGAATCAAGGTGAGGGAGGGAAGAGGAAGCAGATGAAATAGGGAGGGAGGGGAAGGAGAGGAGAAGGAGGGGAGAGGGGGATAGGGAATGGGGTAGGAGGGAGTGGCGGGAGTGGAGGAGATGGAATGAGAGGTTGATAAGGGGTGGGGAGAGGAGAAGGGCAGGGCACAAGAAGGAGGAGAGAGGGAGAGACAGATATGAGGGATCAAGAAGAGGGAGAGGAGAGGGAGAAGGAGAGATGGGGCCATTTCCCTCAGATTGGAAGGGTTCTGATGGGTGATTTGGCTTCAGTGTGGAGGGAGGTGCTGGATTGTAAATGTTGGGCCAGATATTGCTGTCAAAATAACAGTGAGGCTAATGGCTGTTATTTATGCGTAAATGGTACAGCAACTTCAGGCGAGGAGCAGATGTTCAGTTAAATGCAAATATCCAAAAGTTGCTGTCCGAGTTGCGCCGCTCCAGCCTTAGCTTCATGAAAATGACATTTCGCTGTCTCCCTCATCATTGACATGCACTGAATGTCGTGAACTTGCCATAGAAAATTAAGTCTCGTCATCACAAGTGTAAATACCCTTTTAACAACCTGATAATTGTTAATTACTGTCAATTGACCTTTCTGACACCGAAAATTGACTATTACAAGTGTGAAGTCTCATTCCTTTCATGCATTTGTTGTTGTTGGAGATTTTAAAAATGTCAAATCTAAAAAAAATTTAGATTTTGTACTTTTCCTTCCTGTCTCTTTTTTCTCTCTCTCTTAATCCAATCTTTCTTTCCCTCTCTTTATTTCTCTTTCTGTACTGAATTTGACATTGAATTCACCCACTCTAATTTACATTTCCTGCTCAGTCCTTCCTGTTTATTTCTCAGTCCTTCAATCTAATTGGTTGAGGAGTGTAGCACGATGATGGAGGACCGGTATGTCAGCCGTAAGCTGATGAGGGCCCTGAGTAAGGCGATGGCCCTTTAAGCAACCCCACCTTTAAGAGGAGGGGTATGGTCTTTTTAAGAAACCTCACCTTTAAAGGTAATTGCAACTGGAGTGGGTGGAGACTTTCCCCAGCTAGGTGTGAAAAGGGTGAGGTTCAAGAGAGGTGGGGAAAGTGGAAAGAGACTGGTAGTTGGTGAGATAGAATGTACTGTGCAGAGTGGTTATATTTGTGTTGTGTAAAATATAAAGTATTTGAAATATGGATTGTTTGAGATCTATTGTTTGTTGTATGAAGGAGGCTATGAGATGGTAGGGCTGTGTGACATTTGGTATCAGAAGTGTGTGTGTGTGTGACAATGTTTAGGGAAATGGTGTGGGCTACATGAGCACAAGAGGACCACTCAGCTCCTGGAGGCCCACTGAAAGAGAGCTGTACAGGAATTCCAGACCCTGGGTAAAGGATGTGCTGAGTGATCTGGTGCAGTGTATGATGAGCAAGTTATTGTGGATGAAGAAGCTGATGTCCTAAAACAGGATTGTGACTGGGAGGAGTATTGGGGACTGCTCGTTTAAAAAGATCATGGTGGCTGACAAGAAGAGTTTGAAGATAAGTAAAATCACAAAATTGAGAAGGATTGGTATTGGCCAGTGAGATCATTGATGGAAATCAGACAAGTGGAAAAGAAGTTGAGGTATACAAGATTTGCATGACTAAGGAGGAAGTTGCAGACAAATCTATCTCAAAAGACCTGACAGTGGAAAGTAATAATGTTATCCCAGGATAAGCAGATGAACCTGCTCAAGAATCTGAATCTCCACTTGAAATGGTGATGAATTCACTCATGGAACAACTTGAAGAATTGAAGTTGACTAATGGTCTGGAGCTTTCAACAGAGCAGAATTCAGAGGCTCAGTGGGAATCTGAAGTTGCGTTTGAGGGGGGAAACAGTGTCATGCAGCCGGTCCACCACTGACCGACACCTGCTGTCACAGATCCCAGGACTCAGTACGAATAGAGCTGGTGGGAAACAGCACCACCGGGGTATGCTGCAGGTCCTGAGCCCAGGACAGCAACAACAGATGGCTGCTTGCAAAACGGCAAGAGAGAACCAAGTAATGGAAGAGTGTAAGTCAAAAGCAGCCACCCCAGCAAAGAAACTGGTCCAAGCACGATTGCATTTCAAATGTCTCAAGCCTGTACCAAAGCCAGAAAATGAAGAGACTACTGATGCCAAGTGGGGAAAAACATAACTACATGGGCAGACTAGCAGGGAAGGGAAAGGAAAGGAAAGCAAAGTTGAAGGCCCTATTGCTAACAGCATGCTTAAAGGCAGAGTTCCAGTCGTGGTAGATTTAATGGGTAACAAATCAGGCTGGACTGGAAATCTAGAGAAGAGCATAATGCAAGTGATAGAATCTGCAGCTGCCAGAGTCGAGGCTGCAATAGAAGTAGCTACTGGCTGCTTGTCAGACATGCATAGTGTGGTCCAGGAAAAAGGCTCAATGCTTGATTTATAAGAGCTTCAGAGCAGTTTGAAGGTGGGTTGGCTGAACACAGTTACAGAAATTAGTCTTTGGAAATGGAAACTGAAGTAAAAGTTGGTCAAACAAGGGCATTTGAACAGCAAAGCATGATTGTTGTTCAGGGTCTAATTCAGGGTGTTGTGATGTTAACTGAGAAAATGGAGGGACAAGTAGATATTCCTCCTTCACAGGAGTGAGACAATGACCAAATGCCTAGAGACAATGAAGAAAAGATATCAGGGCTACAAAAGGTCATAGCAGCTGAAGGAAGAGGTGATGAAATAGTTGACCAAACAGTACAAACTCCCAGGTACCGGGAGGCTGAGCATGAGGTGTTGAAGCAGCCAACTGAGATGGTGTTTGAAGCAATCGTTGTGGGTTCAGGAACCAGTTGAGCCTGAAACTATAGCATCAGCAGACACCAAGGGAGAAAGCAAATCGCTGCCTGACTGCATTTCTGAAGAGGAGACTGCTATATTGCCTGACGTATCCAAAGTGACCCAAGCCAAAAATTCCCAATGATTAGAGTAAGTCTGCATGAAGGCAGAGGTGATCTTGAAATTATAGAGCGAAGCCAAGTATTAATGGGCTTGGCAAAGAAACTATTGGAACCCCCCCCCCACCACCCAACTGAGGTTAAAAAAGGTGGAAACACAAATACTTGAAGCTGTTTGCATGACTTCAGGTTTATCATCCAAATTAGTGCAACTTGAGGGAATCAAAGAGGAAACCCAAATTGAACTCGGACAAGAAACAGTTATAGCAGTACCTAAACAGTGTAAAGATACTGGAAGGCCAGATAAGGATGAAAACCAGAGAAAGGTGGAGGAAGATTCCTCGGGGGCAAGAGGAACAAAGCACAACGGGAGGGCCAGATGGACCAAATCAAAGGACGGGCACAAACTGCAGGAATTGAGTGGAGAAAGTGATGGTTGCTCCAAGATGGAGGACAAAGCCAAATGTTCATGGCTGGGGAAAAGTGACGCAGCTGCTCGTCATCCTGTGGCGTGCAGCCAAGGAGCAGTGGCTGAAGCTGGAATGGTTAATGAGAAACAAGTTCCAATCTCTGATTAAACCCAAGGAGTGGGCTGCACTGCCACCACCAGGATTTGTTAACTATGTTATGGGATCATCTGAAGGACAAGCAAGACTAGAATCTGCCACTACCGAAGCCTCAAGCTAGACAGCTAGAAATAGACTAGGACTAATCTTTAGTCAAGGCCTCGGAACCTATTATGGATGAGGCTGAGCTCTTATCGTCACAGAAAAGGCCAAGTTGCATGGCAGCCCATTAAAGAAACTCTTCACCGGCAGTAGCATCAAAAAGCTGTCCAGAAATCAACCGAAAGGCAAGAAAGTGGAACCCGAATTGGGAGATGTGGATGATGCGAGGGTGCAGTCTTCAACCGAATCCGAAGACAGTCCTGAAGGTCAGAAGCCAGAGCCCTTTCACTTCTCCGGAACAAATGTACAAGACAATCCCAGCAAACACTGTAGAATCCGATTTGGCGCATCCCAAGGTGTAAGGGGTAAATAGTGTTGCCTCACTCGAAGTGTGAGGAACCTAAATCAAATACTGAGGAGCAAACTTGTGCAGTAGAATGTAGACTTTTTTTTAGAAGCAATCAAAAGCGTTGATGAAAGATCTCAATCGTGGAGATTGGCAGCAGTTTCATATGTAATTCGAGAAAGTAGGAATAGTTGAGTCTGTGACAGCAAATGAACTTGTAATGGAACAAATGGTGCTTAGTGACACAACCACATCAGTGGAAGTGAATAGTGAAATATGCCCCATTGAGGTTGTTTAAGAGGTGCAAGAGATTATCTCTGACGTAATAATGGCACCAGAGTACCCAATGGAGGAGTCTTGTACTGAAGCGATGACTGAAATGGTTTCGGCAGTCTCGCAATTGACTGAAACCCCGCTGAGTACCGTAGAGGGCACCCCTATATGGGACGACAAGGCCCTGGTAACCAGGCAAACCCAAGAGGTGCTGCAGGAGGCTGCTGAAATGAAGTTGTTGGCAGGTCCAATTGTGGCTGAACCAGATGTGCAAGACAACTGATTCAAGCGGGAGCCAGAAATTTCCATGGGAAAAACCTAGTGTGAGGTGGTCGAGGACGCCTGGAAACAGAGATGCCAGAGTCAGCGTGAAAAGGAGAAGCTGATAAATCGGACACGGCCACTGGAAGAGCCGAAGGGACTGTCCATGTGGCACGTGAAGATGTGTGGCAAGGACTTAGTGAAATGATTAAGAAGCCAACCATTAAGCATAGAGCCGGGTTGCCTCCGGAATGCTGATACATACTACCTCGCAGTGCAGGCCGCTAGAGCCAATGACTCTAGGCTAGGGGGGAGGATGTGTAGCACGATGATGGAGGGCTGGTGCGTCAGCCATAGGCTGATAAGGGCCCTGAGCAAGGGTATGATCTTTTAAGAAACCTCAACTTCAAAGATAATTGCAACTGGAGTGGGTGGAGACTTTCCCCAGCCAGGTGAGAAGGGCAAGGTTCAAGAGAAATGGGGAAGGCTGGGAGTTGGAGTTTGCTGGACAGAATGTGCAGTGTGGTTATATTTATGCTGTGTTTTTTTTTTAAAGTTTGAAATACAAATTGTTCAAGGTTTATTGTTTGTCGTACAAAGGAGGCTGAGACATTAGGACCAAGCAACAGGAGATACAGTTGCTTGCTCTGTCTGCTCAGGTCCCTGGTGCAGCGAGGAAACTGAGCATCACCAGCTCACACTCCCAGCAACTTTGACGCAAAAAATTTTAAAACCTAAACGTGCACAAACAAGGCTAACTAACAGCAGATGCCTAAATGCCCTGCTACAGCAAAATCTGAGCCATTCTCAGTGCTCAGCAGGGAGCCTGGGGGGCTGGTGGGTGATTTTTTTTTTTGTCATTGCTGCAGTGGATGCTGGCCATGGCTTTTTCACTCAATGGGGGTCTGGTGTGTAATATTGTCTATTGGGAGCAGGTTACCAGTGTCCATAAGTTGCGTCAGTTGTGTGAGACTGGGGTTTTTCAGTCTGGGGACGTCGGGAGCTGGTAGTTTTTTTTATATTCAGTGGAGGGCAGCCAACAGAGGGATTTTCCATGCGCGAGGGAAAAGTTATTTCCTCACTTTGCTTGGGGGTGGGGGGGAAAGAAGGAGAAAGATCAGCATACGTTCATTCAGTGGGTGGGGTAGCCTTTAGATGTCAATTGCTGAGGTTTTTTATTCTGCGGTTGTTGGATTGGCACCTTCTTTGCAAGTGACGCCAATTTTTCACTTGCCAGGCAGGTTCTTGTACTAAATCTAATCTCTAGGTGGAGATTTGACTTCCCAAAAAGTTTTTTGCAACTTCAATTGGCAGATCCATGGGAAAGTGGGCAGATCACTGAGTTAGCTTTCTGTAGATCGCATTCAACCACAAGTTCCAGTTAAGTGGGTTTTTTCCTGATTTGCCAGTGATATGACAATCTCATGTTAAAGGTGTGGAGATGCCGGTCATGTTAAAGGGACCTCACCAGCTGCAACCACTGCAATCAATGGACCAGCATTAACTTGCTGTCCTTCCCATCTGGAAACGAAGTCAAATTGCCACAAAAATGGTACGCTCAAAAATACCAGCTCTAAACTAAGATTTAACAGCATGGTAAGTCTTAATGACTGCTAAACAACCTCTCTAGTGCTGAAAAATTAAATTTAATTAAAAAAAATGTGGAGACTCATTGTGATTTTAAGAGTTGTTGGATTTTAAAAAAAATTCTTCTACTTTGTCTTTCTGTCATCTCTTTCAATTTGATATTTCTTACCCTCTCCATTTCACTCTCTGTTTTTACAAGGTTTTTAATTTTTTATTTTTCACTTCCTGGTTTTGACTCATTGACTCTGCAGCATTTTTGGCAAGCCGCGATCTGGTTGAAGGGAGAGAAATCCTCTCATTGCTCACATGGTCCTAGCTCTGCTGGAGTTAATGCTGAACTCGTCTCAGCTTTGAATTTGAGGAACTTCATGCATTAAGTTTGTGGGTGAGAATAAATCTAGAGTGCTGCACGGAGCAATTTCTGGGCCATTATAATCATAGGTTGAAGAGCTGTGTTGACATTGGAAGTGACGTGAGTATAATTTTTAGTTTATACTTTTTGTACTAATTCATTTGAACCAAAATAAGCTACAACATAACTTTTAAAAAAAATATATATCTTACAAACTTCTGATGAAGGGTTTTGCCCAAAATGTTCATCTTTCTTTCCATGTCAGATGCTGATGGATCTTCTAAGCCTTTCAAGCTATTCCTGTTTGTATTTCATAGTTCTACAATCTCGAGTTACTTAAGGAACAGGAAAAGTCTTTCACTTACTCCTATTTCTTTCTGTGCAGCTGACAACAATGATTGCAGTTTTGGTACTGATAGTGGCTAATTTTTTTTTTGTCCCCCAAACTTTTTGCTAATGTGGATTAATCAATTTTGGAATGATAGGAATACTCAGAGCAGCAATAAACACAGGCAAAATAGTTTGTCAGAGCTTTTGACTGTATTACACCAGTTTTTACTCTATTTCCAAGAGGAAATTGTAACCAAGAAGATAGATGAGGGCTGTGCAGTAGACGTGGTCTACATGGACTTCAGCAAAGCATTTGACAAGGTACCGCATGGTAGGTTGTTACATAAGGTTAAATCTCATGGGATCCAAGGTGAGGTAGCCAATTGGATACAAAATTGGCTTGACGACAGAAGACAGAGGGTGGTTGTAGAGGGTTGTTTTTCAAACTGGATGCCTGTGTCCAGCGGTGTGCCTCAGGGATCGGTGCTGGGTCCGCTGTTATTTGTTATTTATATTAATGATTTGGATGAGAATTTAGGAGGCATGGTTAGTAAGATTGCAGATGACACCAAGATTGGTGGCATTGTGGACAGTGAAGAAGGTTATCTAGGATTGCAACGGGATCTTGATCAATTGGGCCAGTGGGCCGATGAATGGCAGATGGAGTTTAATTTAGATAAATGTGAGGTGATGCATTTTGGTAGATCGAATCGGGCCAGGACCTACTCCGTTAATGGTAGGGCGTTGGGGAGAGTTATAGAACAAAGAGATCTCGGAGTACAGATTCATAGCTCCTTGAAAGTGGAGTCACAGGTGGATAGGGTGGTGAAGAAGGCATTCGGCATGCTTGGTTTCATTGGTCAGAACATTGAATGCAGGAGTTGGGATGTCTTGTTGAAGTTGTACAGGGCATTGGTGAGGCCACACTTGGAGTACTGTGTGCAGTTCTGGTCACCCTATTATAGAAAGGATATTATTAAACTAGAAAGAGTGCAGAAAAGATTTACTAGGATGCTACCGGGACTTGATGGTTTGACTTACAGGGAGAGGTTAGACAGACTGGCACTTTTTTCCCTGGAGAGTAGGAGGTTAAGGGGTGATCTTATAGAAGTCTATAAAATAATGAGGGGCATAGATAAGGTCGATAGTCAAAATCTTTTCCCAAAGGTAGGGGAGTCTATAACGAGGGGGCATAGATTTAAGGTGAGAGGGGAGAGATACAAAAGGGTCCAGAGGGGCAATTTTTTCACTCAAAGGGTGGTGAGTGTCTGGAACGAGCTGCCAGAGGCAGTAGTAGAGGCGGGTACAATTTTGTCTTTTAAAAAGCATTTGGACAGTTACATGGGGAAGATGGGTATCGAGGGATATGGGCCAAGTGCAGGCAATTGGGACTAGCTTAGTGGTATAAACTGGGCGACATGGACATGTTGGGCCGAAGGGCCTGTTTCCATGTTGTAACTTCTATGATTCTATGATTCTATAATCCTAGTGTCTGGTTTGGATGGTACAAAAACTTTGACATCTCCACTCAATCTACCCAATTGACAGCCATCAGTGTGGAAAAATAAGAGACTGAAGAGCCTGTACAGTTTTGCTAGTTCAATTTGATCTGGGCAATCTGCTGTCAATTTAACCCCTTCAGGAGGATTGCCTGAAGCAAAGACCCTGTTCCTCTACATTTCATAACAAATAGCTTAAAGTGGGTTTGTGTCACATTTAATATGGCAAAGCAGACATATAGCAATTATCTATTCTCAGTCTGTATACTGCGGGTACTGATAAATTTAACAAGAATTCAAATGAACAAAAATCTGTCAGGGACATTGATGTGCAAAATCGTTTCTACACAGTGCTGAATAAATAATGCACATGAAGTGGAAGGCGATGTTTTAAAATCCCTTTTAACATGGCAGTCATTGGGGGAAAATCTTGACTTTGCGATAGTGTAAAACAGGTGATAGCTAGTCAGCAGCCCATTTTACATCTCCCAATTTTTATTTCCATTGACTTCAATGGGCCTTGGTATTGGGCTGAATATGGGGCTTCAAGCTCAGTTCAGGGTCTAGCAGCAAAGCGTTGAGCTTTCAGCCTGAGTGAGAAGACAGGAAGAGGGATGGAATGGGGAATGGAGTGTGGAATTTCTGGTGAGAACCAAATAGCATAGCGTCAGACATGTGGATGTTCAGTTGGAGGAAGTTCTGGCTCCATAAGTTGATATCCAACATGCACTCCAATGGTACAGTAACAGCCCTGGAGCTGAGGATAGTGGCAGAAATCTGGGTGTCATCAGCATACTTATCATGAAAGCTGATCCTATCTTTATGGATAAGGTTGCCAAAGGGAAGTATAATCAGGATTAGAGGCTGAAACCTTTGACACACCAGAGGGGACCATGCAGAGAAACACCATCACATCCAAGTCACACACAATCCTGACTTGGAAATATATCACCTTTCCTTCATCGTTGTTAGGTAGGGAGTTCCAGGAATTTGACCCAACAGCATTGTGGGAGCATATTCACCATACAGACTGCAGTGGTTCAAGAAGACGACTCTCCCCCACCTTTTCAAGGCAATTAGAATGGGCAATTAATGTCACTTTGCCAGACGTCCACATCCTGAGAGTGAATTCTTTTTTAAAAGGAGAAGCCATGGTAAGAGGTATGCTGGCGATGTTGGGAAAGGTAATAGTGGAACCATAAGAGGTCGGTGCCATGGCGATAGACCACAGGCGAAGAGATGGAGGAGGGTGGAGTGGTCAACAGTATTGAAGAGCAAAGGTTAGCAGTGTTAAAGAAAAACACTGCAGATTTTTCTTCTTGCTGCACTTAGGCATAAAGGATCGCTTGTGTGAGCATATAAAGGAAAATTGGGCTGGCAGAATCGCATGTGCACAACGGAAGCCACCCAATTTTCCATCCATATAGATTAATGAATGGAAAATCGGACATGCTCCATAACAATGCGCAATCCTCCCTGCCCAAGTGCAATAAGAAGAAACACAGCCCTAATAACTCCAACATAAATATTTGCTCCAGGGGGGAAAAAGGGCACATTATAAAGAATGAAAAATAACGGTGTGTGTTCAGTAGATATCACATTCGTCTTAAAATGACATTTACAAACGTTGAGGTATTATTGCAGTTTATGATATCTGAAGTGTTTTATTACCGTATCGTGCACTTCTAGTTTTACTTTAACAGCTATTATAGTAAAATATTCTTATGCTGTTTAAAATGACAAAATTCAAGAAGACGTTAATAAACTTGCAAAATGGGCATGTAATTGGCAAATGAATTTCAATATAGATAAGTGTGAGGTGTTACATTTTGGTAGGAAGAATAAGGAGGTCACATACTGCTTGGATAATAAAAGTCTAAATGGGGTAGAGGAGCAAAGGGATCTAAGAGTACAAATACACAAATCACTTAAGTAGTGACACAGGTTAATAAGGCCATTAAAAAAAAATGAACAAAACATTGGGGTTCATTTCTAGAGGAATAGAGTTGAAAAGCAGAGAAGTTGTTAAACTTGTAAAGAACCTTTTGTAAGAACACACTGAGGCCAGAACTGTGCACAGTACTCTATATTATAAAAAGGGAATAGAGGCACTGGAGAAGGTGCAAAAAAGATTTACAAGGATGATACCAGAACTGAGAGGTTCTACTTAGCAGGAAAGATTGAACAGGCTGGGCCTCTTTTCTCTAGAAAAGAGAAGGCTGAGGGGTGACCTGATAGTGGTCTTTAAAATTATGAAAGGGTTTGATAGGATAGATGTAGAGAAAATGTTTCCACTCGTAGGCAGACCAAACTAGGGGCCATAAATATAAGATAGTCACTAATAAATCCAATAGGGAATTTAGGAGAAACTTCTTTATCCAAAGCGTGGTAAGAATGTGGAACTTGCTACGACAAGAAGTGCTGGAAGTCTTAACGCGCATCAAGGTAGATAAATCTCCGGGACCTGATGAAATGTATCCCAGGACGTTATGGGAGGTTAGGGAGGAAATTGCGGGTCCCCTAGCAGAGATATTTGAATCATCCACCGCTACAGGTGAGGTGCCTGAAGATTGGAGGGTAGCAAATGTTGTGCCTTTGTTTAAGAAGGGCGGCAGGGAAAAGCCTGGGAACTACAGACCAGTGAGCCTGACATCTGTAGTGGGTAAGTTGTTAGAGGGTATTCTGAGGGACAGGATCTACAGGCATTTGGAGAGGCAGGGACTAATTAGGAACAGTCAGCATGGTTTTGTGAGAGGAAAATCATGTCTCACGAATTTGATTGAGTTTTTTGAAGGGGTAACCAAGAAGATAGATGAGGGCTGTGCAGTAGACGTGGTCTACATGGACTTCAGCAAAGCATTTGACAAGGTACCGCATGGTAGGTTGTTACATAAGGTTAAATCTCATGGGATCCAAGGTGAGGTAGCCAATTGGATACAAAATTGGCTTGACGACAGAAGACAGAGGGTGGTTGTCGAGGGTTGTTTTTCAAACTGGATGCCTGTGTCCAGCGGTGTGCCTCAGGGATCGGTGCTGGGTCCGCTGTTATTTGTTATTTATATTAATGATTTGGATGAGAATTTAGGAAGCATGGTTAGTAAGTTTGCAGATGACACCAAGATTGGTGGCATTGTGGACAGTGAAGAAGGTTATCTAGGATTGCAACGGGATCTTGATAAATTGGGCCAGTGGGCCGATGAATGGCAGATGGAGTTTAATTTAGATAAATGTGAGGTGATGCATTTTGGTAGATCGAATCGGGCCAGGACCTACTCCGTTAATGGTAGGGCGTTGGGGAGAGTTATAGAACAAAGAGATCTAGGAGTACAGATTCATAGCTCCTTGAAAGTGGAGTCACAGGTGGATAGGGTGGTGAAGAAGGCATTCAGCATGCTTGGTTTCATTGGTCAGAACATTGAATGCAGGAGTTGGGATGTCTTGTTGAAGTTGTACAGGGCATTGGTGAGGCCACACTTGGAGTACTGTGTACAGTTCTGGTCACCCTATTATAGAAAGGATATTATTAAACTAGAAAGAGTGCAGAAAAGATTTACTAGGATGCTACCGGGACTTGATGGTTTGACTTACAGGGAGAGGTTAGACAGACTGGGACTTTATTCCCTGGAGAGTAGGAGGTTAAGGGGTGATCTTATAGAAGTCTATAAAATAATGAGGGGCATAGATAAGGTCGATAGTCAAAATCTTTTCCCAAAGGTAGGGGAGTCTATAACGAGGGGGCACAGATTTAAGGTGAGAGGGGAGAGATACAAAAGGATCCAGAGGGGCAATTTTTTCACTCAAAGGGTGGTGAGTGTCTGGAACGAGCTGCCAGAGGCAGTAGTAGAGGCGGGTACAATTTTGTCTTTTAAAAAGCATTTGGACAGTTACATGGGGAAGATGGGTATCGAGGGATATGGGCCAAGTGCAGGCAATTGGGACTAGCTTAGTGGTATAAACTGGGCGACATGGACATGTTGGGCCGAAGGGCCTGTTTCCATGTTGTAACTTCTATGAAGTTGTGGAGGCGAATAGTTTGGCTGCATTTAATGGGAAGCTAGATAAGCCCATCAGGGAGAAAGGAATAGAAGGATATGCTGATAGGGTTAGAGGAAGACAGGCGGGAGGAGGCTCATGTGGGACATAAACGCCGGCATAATCCATTTGGGTTGAATGGCCAGTGTCTCTGCTGTAGAGTCTAAGTTTTTAAAAAAAAAACTTGGTTATTAGTTCTTGGAAAATATGTAGGAAATTCTGGTAACGTTTTGGTTTTTTTTCCTCCCAATTTTGTCTGCTCTCTTAAAGGCACTGCCTCATGCTGAAGTAATGGCTTATTTATTGCTTAATTTGAGTGACCACTCCTCATTAGTGGAGCTAGACTGAGTTTCACCACGCACAGCAGAATCTGAGCTGCATATGCCCTCATACGACATCTGGACGTGTGCACTTTCTAGCAGCCATCAGGAATGGGAGCCCAAACCAATGTTTCTTTCTTCCAGGGCCCATTGTATAGTCCTGGTTGAGATCATCTAACTTTGCACAGAATGGGAAAGAAACTGTACACAATCTGCTGGTATAAGTGTTCTGATATCTATCCCTGATTATTACAAAGTGAATTTTTACAAATTAGAAAATGCACAACATTTCATCATTGGAAATGAGTTCTACATACGTACAATATTCTAACTAAGATTTTATGCCACATTCTTAGGTTATAGCACATTAAAGGGCATATTACAGGCTATTTTCAGATACATAAGAGATTTTCTGCTTCTGCACTCTCCAACCTACAATTTTCTGCCCATTGAAGTGGGAAGCCCTGGCCACTATAGTGAGGATCTTACAAAATTCTGTATGTTTCATTAGCACTGAGTATTCAGGGTCAAGATCTTTGCTTGTTAGAAGGGGCCTTTAGTCAGGCAAGGAGGGAAGATTAGGCGGCTTACTGGGAACTGGGTGAAGGCAATACTTAGGCAGTGTGTAATCTCTCACTATTGATGCAAGCAGTGGGGAGCTGGCATCTCCCAGGTCAATGTATGGTCATAGGGCAGTGTGTAAGGAGGATAGGGTAAGATTAGTCTGAAGGAAGGGGCCAACACTTTTTGGTGTTTCTGCAGTTCCATGCATTAACCCTGTATCACACACACAAATTGACAAATGTGTCACAGTTGTTTTATCCATAGACACTTAATGATTCACATTCTGGTTACGGCATAGAAACAGGCCATTTGGCCCATTAAATGTGTTTTTTTTTCCCAATTGAATCACTTAATTGAAGTGATTCAACCCAATTGAATTGAACCCACTTTTCTGCTCACTCCCTATATTCTCCTTTTTTTTTTCATGCAACTATCTAACTATCATGAACTCTTTCGACAACGGTTTGTGACAGAGAATTCCATATTCTAACCACCCTCTATGTAATATTTTTTTCTAGCCTTCCGTTTAATTATTTTTGTAATTATCTTAAATTTGAGCACGCTCATTACCACCTAAGGAAAGAAATATTCATGGGTTGATCTGTTAAACATCAAAGCCAAAATTGATGAAGGGGTTGAGGCAACAAGATTTGGCCAGAAACCTTGGAATTGTTTATATTCCAACATAAAATCATAGAAAGGTTACAGTACGGAAGGAGGCCATTCGACCCATCGAGTCTGTGCCGGCTCTGTGCAAGAGCAATCCAGCTAGTCCCACTCCCCCGTCCTATCCCCGTAGCCCTGTAAATTTTTTTCTTTCAAGTACTTATCCAGTACCCTTTTGAAAGCCATGATTGAATCTGCCTCCACCACCCCCTCAGGCAGTGCATTCCAGATCATAACCACTCGCTGCGTTAAAAGTTTTTCCTCATGTCACCTTTGCTTCTTTTGCCAATCACCTCAAATCTATGTCCCCTGGTTCTTGACCCTTCCGCCAATAGTTTCTCTCTATCTACTCTGTCTAGACCCTTCATGATTTTAAATACCTCCATCAAATCTCCTCTCAATCTTCTCTGTTCCAAGGAGAACAACCTCAGCTTCTGCAGTCTATTCATGTAACTAAAGTCCCTCATCCCTGGAATCATTCTAGTAAATCTTTTCTGCGCCCTTTCTAAGGCCTTCACATCTTTCCTAAAATGCAGTGCCCAGAACTGGACACAATATTCCAGTTGTGGCTGAACCAGTGCTTTATAAAGGTTCATCATGACTTTCTTGCTTTTGTACTCTATGCCTCTATTTATAAAGCCCAGAATCCTGTATGCTTTTTTTAAACTGCTTTCTCAACCTGCCCTGCCACCTTCAATGATTTGTGTACATATACCCCCAGCTCTCTCTGTTCCTGTACCCCTTTTAGAATTGTGCCCTCTAGTTTATTTTGCCTCTCCTCGTTCTTCCCACCGAAATGCATCACTTCGCATTTTTCTGCGTTAAATTTCATCTGCCACGTGTCCGCCTATTTCACCAGCCTGTCAATATCCTCTTGAAGTCTATCACTATCCTCCTCATTGTTTACTACCCTTCCAAATTTTGTATCATCTGCAAATTTTGAAATTGTGCCCTGTACACCCAAGTCCAAGTCATTAATATATGTCAAGAAAAGTAGTGGTCCCAGCACTGACCCCTGGGGAACACCACTGTACACCTCCCTCCACTCCAAAAAAACAACTGTTCACCAGTACTCCCTGTTTCCTGTTACTTAGCCAATTTTGTATCCATGCTGCTACTGCCCCCTTTATTCCATGGGCTTCAATCTTGATGGCAAGCCTATTATGCGGCAACATCTGCAAATAATACAAGGTGTTTTTTTGTAAAATCAAATAATACAATCCCTTTTGTATTTCAATAAAAGTCACTCTTGTGATGGAACAATGTGATGCTTAAAACACACAGTCATAATTCTGTTGGTTGGAACATAAGAATAGTGCTGTTCCCAGCCATCTTCTGGTACCTTACTTAAATAGCTATTCTTCATGTATGAACTTAGAATATTGGCAGAACATTCAACTCTCCACACCTGGGGCATGATTTTACCTGGATTCGGGAAGAGAGCAAGGGGATAGATTTTCAGGTGGGAAACATGGAAGATCGGAATCTGCGATCGCAACTCAATTGAATGCAATTAATTTTACTTCCAGATTTTGTGTCTCCAAGCTGTGCAGCGGGCAGACTGCATATCCGCATGACATGATCTGAAGTCCGCTGTTTAGACGGACAATGCAACAATGGATTTTGGAGGAGAAAGTGAAGCCATGGATTCACATAGAGCAAAGGCAGCACCCAGGTTCATGGATGCTTCACTTGAAGTACTGCTGGGTGCAGTGAGGACCAGGAGGGAGATCATTTACCCAAACAATAGGAGAAAGAAACCTGGTTCTGCTACCAAGAAGGTATGGCTGGAGGTGGCAGAAGATGTGAGCAGCAGGAGCACAGTGCCATGGTCTTGGCTGCAGTGCAGGAAGCGCTTTAATGACCTACCCAAGTCAGGAAAAGTGAGTGATTTCCCTCACCCCACAACTCTGTGTTGGCAAGCCTACGCCATCACATCACTCCTCACACCCACTTAAGTTTCAGCAGCAACTATCCTTCACTTTCTATGCACTTGCTCACCTCCCCATTATGCACTTGCTCACCTCCACTGCCACTCACTCCAATCCTGATGCAATGTGATACATCTGTCTAATAGTCACCCTCTGATGCATCTGTATGATAGTCAGCTTCACCCAATGCACTGCATCCATTGAGTGAATACATCACCTTCAGTCACTCACAGGTCTGTTTTTTTGTCCCTTGTAGGAGAAGAGAGTGCAAAATGCAAGGGAGAAGATGAGAACTGGAGGTGGATCACCACAAATAGTCCAGCTTATAGATGGAGGAGGAGGTCATGGAGATAAGTGGGACAGCTTCATCCCTATCCATCAGAGATGAAGGGACTGAGAACCCACAGATGAATGGTGACAGAACTTAAACATCTTTCACACACATAAATGACTTTATTTCATCAATGTCTGAACTCTGACAGACCTGAGTATGGTGATCGGCAAGATTGTCACTTTGCCAATGACTAATTCATATCACTTTCTGTTGTCTTTCAATGCCTTCACGCGTACAAGAAGAATGTGGCGAGATGAAAGACATCAATTCCTCAGAGGACCTCAATCCTTCTGAAGGCGCACCGTCACAGAACATACAGCCATGCCTAGCACAGATACTCGCGCCTCAGTGGGTCCTGTTAGCCAGATAGTTGGGTTGTCACCTGGTGATTCACAACTCACAAGTGAGCACGAGCAGACGCTGGTGGCAGGGGCAGCTGTGGAGAGTCTGCGTCGGGGGGGGGGCGCATTCCTCTCCAAGCTCTGCTCATCTGGACGCGGATGCTGAACCCTGGGGGCCATTGTTGAGAATAAGAATGATTGAGGTACTGCTCAACCTTTGCGAGGTATTGGAAAACGTGCCACGAACACTCTCCACAACACCAGAGATGATGGAGGAGTCCAACTCCAACATTAGTGGATTGATGTCACAGGTAATTGCGAGAATGTCTGCCATGGAGAGAGTGGCCGCCTCCATGAAGCTTCAAGCACCGGTCTCAAATGAGTCTATGAAGTCCATGACCGTGGCTGTGCCCACTTTGGAAGCCAGCATATCTGCCAACTTAAACAGGATGACAGACACCTTATCTGTGGCCTTACATCGCGGCACATATGTTCACCAAGCTGCTGTCCAGCAGAGTGGTGGGAGTGTTGTGGCGCTGGCCTGTGAGAGGGATAATGGTGAAAGGGGACATGGAAGTTGGAACTCCACTCAACGGGCTCCCACGTCTCACCTGTTGCCCCCCCCCGCCACCCCCCCCACCGCCCCCCGCCCCCCTGCAACCAGAACCCGAAATGCTGCCTCCTCCCCCGGTGGCGAAGTGCAGGTAGAGCAGTCTTTGGAGGGGACCTCACTGGCTCCAATACCCAGTGGTCGTGGGCCAATAGCATCTTAGCAGTCAGGGCAGGGATCTGAGCAGCCTTGCCAATACTTCTTCTGAGGCCATAGGGGATGCACCACGTAGAAGTGGTAGGAAGCGTAAGTTTAAGCAAATGCAGTTCACTAAGAATATGCACAAGGGTATTTGAAGAAATGTTATGTTGTGACGTCTTTTTTTTTATAGTGGCACAATGAAATTAATTGATTATCGCCACTTCCACACCTTGCACCTTGGCCGTAATTGTGTCCCAAGTGTTAAGTCACCCTTTTATTTACTTCATGAAGAATACCAATACATGAAGGTACCCATTGGGTGGATGTGCATTGAATATATGCACGGTTGAAGGACAGTTTTATGCAAAGCGGGGGGGGGGGCGAGAGGGTTGATTGTGGTTGTGCCAGGCATTCTGAGTATCTCAATGTCTTTATTTTGACACTTATTATTGGAACCCGTGAGAGATGAGGGCAGCAATTTGCTCAATTGGTCTGGCGATGGGTGCCCCATCTTCATCTTCATCTTCCTCCTCATCATAATCCTCCTCTTTAATGCTGTCACCAACAGAGGATGTTGGACGAGCATCTTCGTCCTTCCCCACCTGTAAACCTCTCTGTTGCACTGTGTTGTGCAGGAACCAGCACAGCACGATGATTCTGGAGACCCTCGCTGGCGAGTACTGAAGTGCGTCTCCAGACCTATCCAGGTGCCTGAAGTGCATCTTCAACATGCCTATAGCTTGTTCAATGACACACCTGGTGGTCATGTGGCTCTGGTTGTATCGCTCTTGTGCCTCGTTGGTGGGGTTCCTCACAGGTATCATGAGCCAAGTTTGCAGGAGGTATCCCTTGTCTCTAACGAGCCAGCCCTTAAGTCTGTCTCCCGTTTGGAAAGGGTCTGGAATGTTGGACTGGTGCAGAACGAACGCATCATGACACCTGCCAGAGAATCTGGCGCACACCTATAGAAATCTCTTCCTGTGGTCGCACACCAGTTGCGCATTGGAGTGAAAGCTCTTTTGGTTTATGAAGACTCCTAGCTCATGTGGTGGCCCTCGGATTGCCACGTGTGTGCAATTGATTGCACCCTGCACCCGTGGGAAGCCAGCCAGAGAGGCGAAACCGACTGCCTGCTCATTCTGGCTGATGTCATCGCAGGGGATGTTCATATAATCAGATGCGCTGGCAAACAATTCATCCGTTACCTGCCTTATACACTTATGTGCAGACAACTGAGACACCCTGCAGATGTCACCGGTGGCACCCTGGAAGGACCCAGAGGTGAAGAAATTGAGGGCAGTGGTTACTTTTACTGCGACGGGCAATGCGTGGCCACTAGGTCCTGTAGGGAGCATTAAGGAGGCTGCAGATGTCTGCAACCACCTGCCGACTCAATCTGAGCCCGCGTAGGCACCGGTCCTCAGAGAGGTCCAGGAAGCTCAGCCTCTGCCTGTAGACCCTCTCACATGGGTACTACCTCCTGCGACCTTGGCCTCTCTGTTGTCCCCCTCTCTGCTGTTCCCCAGGTCCGTGTTGCATAACTCTCCCTTGCGCACCTGCAGATCCCAACACAATACAACGTGGCTGTTGTGGATGGTCATTTTCCTCCTCCTCAGATGTCCTCTGGAATACATCCATTGCGCCCCCCCCACCCACATCCTGATCTTGGCAGTTTGAGAAACTCCAAAGTTTTCCTAAAGCTCTCTCAATAAAGAACTCTCAGTCTCAACACAAGAATTCTCAGCCAAACGTTTGCCTGAAAGAACTTAGAGACCAGCTGCAATGCCTGAGCTTTTCATGATATGTGTCACAGGTTTAAAGGGCCAAATCAACTTCGGCTGCATCTCGCCTCCATCTCAATGGCAACATTCAGAAGCCATCAGAAACCTGTGCAGGTGAAGTAAAATTAATTTCAGGTTCAGAATCTACATAATATTACCTACCTCAAGTATTTCAAGTAGGTAAATTGCCCCTTTTAACGATTGGCCCGCCAGCATTAATTGGGGACCTGACTTGTGGGTTTCGGCTGCGTGCGTGTATCCAAACGCACCCACGTTAAACCCGGAAGGGGGCGCGCTGAATCCAGGTTGTAGTCGCGCATGAAAAAGCTGTTATTTTAAACTCCCCCCCCGCCCTCAACCCACTTGTTCTTTGGAGTTAAAATTCCCCCCCTGATGTCCATACATATGGGTTTTCCCACAGGGGTAATGGGCCACAATTAGGAGCTGGAACCCCGATTTTTCCCATTCCTGGCCCAGGGGCACTTAAGGGATATGTAGCACTCTGACTGAGATAAACTAGCTCAGCACAGATCAAGGATTGAACTTTGGACTTTCTTGATCAGTATAGCTGAGTTCCAGTCTGAACAGTGCACTCACAAATTGAGCCATCAGTGGAAACACAAACATAAATATGTTACTAGGAACAGGAAAGTGAATCTTGTGGACTAATTTCAACCTTACCTACCTAGCTACCTTTTCAATATGACACTCGGATTGTTCTCTCTCAGAAACATCTAGATGCTTCTTGGACTCATTTGTACTATTTGCTCCACTGGCCTTTTTAAATAAATTATTTTACAAGTTAATTACTCTTTGGGTAGAAAAGTTCTTCCAACTTCCCTTCTCAAACCTAACTTCCTAAATTTTAGCTTGTGCCCCCTGGTATTTGAATCTTGGGTCATGGTGTTAGAGGAAAATCACCAGTAATCAAGATATAGACTTCAAAATCACAATCTGAAGAAAGCTCATGAATTGAAAAAATTATAGTAATCAAAAATATAAATGGATGAGTTATATATGCACAGTACCATGACATCACCAAAACAGTCAGTCTCATCATGGGCTGGATTTTGCTGTGAGTGGTGAACGAATGACACCAGACATTTGTTAGACTTGCATTTGCCCATAGATTTTCCATGGGGTTTGGCACGGCAGGTTGCTGTCAGCGGGAGATCCAAACGGCACACTGCCCTCTACAGGGCATCTGGGACCTGTGTGAACAGGGCAAGCAACTGTATAATAAAAACAGAAAATGCTGGAGAAGCTCAGCAAGTCAGGCAGCATCTGTGGAGAAAAAAACAGAGTTAACGTTTCAGGTCGAAGACATTTCGTCAGAACTGGAAGATTTTAAAACAGTTAAAGTAATTGAGCAAGTACAAAGCCAGGGAAAGTGGGGGAGGGAGGGGAGGGGAGGAAAGAACAAAAGGGAAGGTCTGTGTTAGGGTAGAGGGCACGAGTGATTAAATGACAAAAGGGATGATGGTGCAAGGCAAGGAGGGTGGTAATGGGACAGGTTAAGAAACAAAAGATTGATCAGGAATAGCTGTAAATGGCAGCAGCAGAACCATTACCAGCACTAACTGACTGAAAAAATGGGAGCAGTGGTCATGATCTGAAGTTATTTAAATCAGTATTAAGTCCAGAAGGTTGTAAAGTGCCGAAACGAAAGATGAGGTGCTGTTCCTCGAGCTTACCTAGAGCTTCATTGGAACAATGTAAGAGGCTGAGAACAGAGAGGTCAGAGTAGGAGTGGGATGGGGAATTAAAATGGCAAGTGACAGGCAGGTCAGGGTCACGCTTGCGGACAGAGTGGAGGTGTTCAGCAAAGCGATCACCCAGTCTGCGTTTGGTCTCCACAATGTACAGGAGATCGCATTGTGTGCAGCGAATACAGTATACTAAATTGAAAGAAGTACAAGTAAACCGCTGTTTCACCTGGAAGGAGTGTTTGGGGCCCTGGACGGTGGGAAGGGAGGAGGTGAAAGGGCAGGTGTTCCATCTCCTGTGCTCACATGGGAAGGTGCTGTGGGGAGGAGAGCGGGTGTTGGGGGTGGTGGAAGAGTGGACTAGGGTGTCGTGGAGGGAGCGGTCCCTTCGGAATGCTGAAAGAGGAGGGGAAAATGTGTTTGGTGGTGGGATTACGCTGGAGGTGGCAGAAATGGCGGAGGAAGAGATGTTAAATGTGGTGGCTGGTGGGGTGAAAGGTGAGGACAAGGGGGACCCTATCATGGTTCTGGGAGGGAAGGGAAGGGTGAGGGCAGAAGTGTGGGAAATAGGACGGACATGGTTGAGGGCCCAGTCAATTACAGTGGAGGAGAATCCTCGGTTGAGGAAAAAGGAAGACATATTGGAAGCACTGGTGCGGAAGGTGATATCATCAGAACAGATACGACGGAGACGGAGAAACTGGGAGAAGGGAATACAGTCCTTACAGGAAGCAGGGTGGAAGGAAGTGTAATCAAGGTAGCTGTGGGAGTCAGTTCCCACTCCTACTCTGACCTCGGCCTCTTACACTGTTCCAATGTAACTCATGGTGGCCAGGGGCTGCAGAAAACTACTGAGTTTATTTTGAATTGCTGACACTCAGGCAAAGAGACTAACTTTTGAACTGAAGTGACCTGGAGTTCAGTCACTGGTCTGAGCTGGCTGGAACCGGTTTGAATTAGTTACGCTTCTCAGAGACAAAGGGACAGTGATGAGACACCAGTCCTTATTTAGAAAAGGAGTAATGAGGTGATGCTACCTAACCCCTTGGAACAGAGCCAATCAGGGGATGACACCGACCACTCCAGCAAATCTGAGCCAACAGGAGAAGACAGAATCATTCGAAAAGACAGACTTGGACATAAGACTGAAGAATTGCAGGCTTGGTGCCAGTTTGTGTGCTAGACTCCGGAGACTAACCATCGCAAAAGTGGGAGACCCTACGTCAAGGACGTAGAGACTACGTCAAGGACGTAGAGACGACGTCAAGAGAGAGAGAACGAAACACCTGGCCAGCGTCAGCTCTCCTTTCCGGGTAATATAATATCCTTTCTATTCTGTGACCACTCAGGGAGTGTTAGTCAGAGAAATCTAGTGGGTGTGCGTTTAAATCCTAGTTTGAGTATAAAACTATATAACCTGCTGTAAACTGCATGCCTATATCTAACCAGACGTATAAGCTGTATGTACATGATCTAATAGCGTTAATAAAGCGAATTGAAAATTAAGAGAGAATTGACTCCTTTTTTTTATTCGTTCATGGGATGTGGGCGTCGCTGGCGAGGCCGGCATTTATTGCCCATCCCTAATTGCCCTTGAGAAGGTGGTGGTGAGCCGCCTTCTTGAACCGTTGCAGTCTGTGTGGTGATGGTTCTCCCACAGTGCTGTTAGGAAGGGAGTTCCAGGATTTTGACCCAGCGACGATGAAGGAACGGCGATATATTTCCAAGTCGGGATGGTGTGTGACTTGGAGGGGAACGTGCAGGTGGTGTTGTTCCCATGTGCCTGCTGCTCTTGTCCTTCTAGGGTGGTAGAGGTCGCGGGTTTGGGAGGTGCTGTCGAAGAAGCCTTGGCGAGTTGCTGCAGTGCATCCTGTGGAAGGTACACACTGCAGCCACAGTGCGCCGGTGGTGAAGGGAGTGAATGTTTAGGGTGGTGGATGGGGTGCCAATCAAGCGGGCTGCTTTATCTTGGATGGTGTCAAGCTTCTTGAGTGTTGTTGGAGCTGCACTCATCCAAGCAAGTGGAGAGTATTCTATCACACTCCTGACTTGTGCCTTGTAGATGGTGGAAAGGCATTGGGGAGTCAGGAGGTGAGTCACTCGCCGCAGAATACCCAGCCTCTGACCTGCTTTCGTAGCCACAGTATTTATATGGCTGGTCCAGTTAAGTTTCTGGTCAATGGTGACCCCCAGGATGTTGATTGTGGGGGATTCGGCGATGGTAATGCCGTTGAATGTCAAGGGGAGGTGGTTAGACTCTCTCTTGTTGGAGATGGTCATTGCTTGGCATTTGTCTGGCGCGAATGTTACTTGCTACTTATGAGCCCAAGCCTGGATGTTGTCCAGGTCTTGCTGCATGCGGGCTCGGACTGCTTCATTATCTGAGGGGTTGTGAATGGAACTGAACACTGTGCAATCATCAGCGAACATCCCCATTTCTGACCTTATGATGGAGGGAAGGTCATTGATGAAGCAGCTGAAGATGGTTGGGCCTAGGCCACTGCCCTGAGGAACTCCTCTGTGTACTAAGCCAGTAACTGTAACCGGTGACCTCTGGTCAACACTCAAAATAAGCTCGAGGAACAGCACCTCATCTTTCGTTTAGGCACTTTACAACCTTCCGGACTTAACATTGATTTCAATAACTTCAGATCATAACCACTGCTCCCATTTTTTCAGTCAGCTAGTGCTGGTAATGGTTCTGCTGCTGCCATTTACAGCTACTCCTGATCAATCTTTTGTTTCTTAACCTGTCCCATTACCACCTTCCTTGCACCATCATCCCTTTTGTCATTTAATCACTCGTGCCCTCCACCCTATCTTCCTTTTTGTTCTTTCCTCCCCTCCCCTCCCTCTCCCCCCTTTCCCAGGCTCTGTACTTGCTCAAAAACTTTAATTCTTTTAACATTTTCCAGTTCTGACGAAATGTCTTCGACCTGAATTGTTAACTCTATTTCTTTCTCCACAGATGCTGCCTGACTTGCTGAGGTTCTCCAGCATTTTCTGTTTTTATTTCAGATTTCCAGCATCCGTAGTATTTTGCTTTTGAAACAATTGTGTATCTCCTTAACCAATCAGATTGAAGAATTGTTAATAAGCAGCGCAAGGACTGAACCAGGAAGTGTAAGTTAGAATAGTGAATTCAATGTCAAATCAGGTACAGTAAGCAAAATAAAGAGAAAGAAAGATTGGATTAAGAGGAAGAGATAAAAGAGACAAAGAAAAAGTAAGAAAAATGTTTTATTTAATTTTTAAAAAAATGTCCAACAATCATTGATACCTGAAGAATTGAGACTCCACGCTTGTAAAAGTTAATTATCAGTGCCAGAGAAGTTGTTTGGCAGTAATTAAGACTTACCACGCCGTTAAAAGGGTACTTACACTAGAATAGACGAGCCCTAACTTTTTTTGGCGAGATTGGTCCGTATCTATGAGATAAGTATAGGAACTTCATGCCATTCAATATATTTGAATAGTGAGTCTGCTGGCGAGATGCTGTTTTCGCGCAGCCTTTGGAGGAGCAGCACATCTCGAACAGCAACTGCGTTTAACTGTACATGTGCACCTGAAGTTACTGTCCAATTTGCACATAAATAACAGTGAGCGCTCAAACAGGAGAGCGGAGAACAACAGGAGCTAAGTGTTCAACAATGTTAACTACTTTCACAAAGAGATAACTAATGTAAAGATTTTAAATACATTTTAAAATGCTGAAAGAAAGCGGCAGATTTTCCTCTTTAGCACTTGGACGGAAAGCATCGCCCACAGAACACAGAGGAAAATTGGGTGGGAAGGATTGCACACCCTAAATGAAACAAGTCTGATTTTCTGTCCATTCATTTAAATTAGCATAAAATCGGAGGGGGCTCCGTTCCGGGTCTTCGAGTGTGAGTCTTCGCACTCGATTTCCTTTTTTACACTCCAATCAGGCGATGTTTTACACCCAAGCACTAAAGATGAAAATCTACCTTGAGATGTAAAGTGCTGAAGCCTATGCAGAATTTGTCCTAGTCAAGCACTTTACTTGAGTTCAGTATACTGCATTTTTCTTCTGAGCAACTGAGCTGATTTTCCACTCAAGCATTCAAAACAAGGTTGTTGAATTAGCTTCTCACATCAATAAAAATTAACACTGAAGCCAAACACCTCTTCAGCTAAATGCTGAAGCAACCTGGCTCCTCTCCATTACTTTCACCATGAAACAAGCAGTGACAGGATTACTGTCGTCGATCCGCTGTAGTGCAAATGGTCAACTATGTGCAACTGAGAGACACTGATGAAATTCTTAACTCCAATCTTTGTAACACTCACTAAAAATACCATTATCACAATTTGTGTTTATAATTATTACAAAAATGGAAACAGTAACTGATGACATTTTTATTATGGATTTTACATCCCTTATATAACTATTGACTCAACGATCCTGTGCATTGGAAGAGCAGGTGTGTAACTGAAACAGGAAGCGTTGAGTTGAGAGAGCAGGCTCTGCAGCAGCTGCTTTCATGCTTGCAGTTCAGCATTCCTCTGTTTTTAGTGAGCCAAACCTGAAGCCCATTCGAGGTGTCAGTAAGTGACATAATTGTGTTTAAGTGGTTTGATGTGAAAAGCCCTTGGAAGATGTGACTGTGACAAGGCATTCAATTGTAAACTGCATCTTGACTGTGTGGCCTCATGAGCTCTGGGTATGTTTCAGGCGCAATGAAAGAGCTGTAAGATGTGTGAGGGCTTGGATCAGTGGTGAATTTGTAATAGCTTGACAGGCATCTTGAGCCATCTAACTGATACATGGTACCCTTGTTTAATCTTACTTACCTTGCCAGATTCTTTAAAATGTGCCGTCTTCTCATGCGTCTTTCCCAGGTCCTGCAGGCAGAGAGGGTTGAGCCTAGTTGCCACCTCCTGCCAGGCATGTAAACTCTCATTCTCTGGGGAAGGTGCAGCGGAGTACCAAACAGAGGCATCTTCCTCACACCCTCCAGTACAGCAGCATGTCAGAAGGCTGGAAACTGCAATAGTATGGCATTTGTCCATACATTCTCTTTCTTGCCTCCATATTGGCTCTCACATTCTTTAAATTTCATTCATCTAATTCTGACTTTGCAAAGACTGACAACTTTATGAACTATTTCTGAAACTTTAAGAAAATTAAAACATTTTTATCACCATACATGCAGCCACTTTCCCTTAGGTGACTGCATACCTTTAATTTTGAGTAGATGCCCTTTCTGCACTTCCCGCACAAGGCTGAAGCTGCATAGGTTTCCGTGTTGTAACTTCTATGTATTTATCTGTATTTCAGATTTCACAAAGAGTTCAAAGCCCAAATAAATCAAAACGGTCATACAAATTTACAACTATTATTATCCACAACAGCAAAACAGACATTTCCATGTATATTTACAAAAGCATCGCTTCATTGTCTAACAATTCCCTACAAAAAACAAAGATCTTAACTCTATGCCCAGCTTATTACAATCTTTTGAGTAACATGAATTTAACTGCTAATTAACCTCAGCAAAAATAATATATTGGAACAACAACTTGCATTTATACTGCAGCCGTCATGTAGAATGTCTCAGAACTCTGTACGACATGGACGCCAAGCAAGAGCTGGGAAAGATCACAGGCGAGGAAGGGGCATATAAGCATGGTCAACTAGATACGTTTTCAGTAGGTTTTTGAATGAGGTAGCAAAACAAAGTGGTTTTTAAGAGACAGTAGTGACTGAAAGAGCAACCTCTGATGGTAAAGCAAAGGGAGCAGGAGACGAGCAGTAGTTCAGATTTGGAGGAGTGGAGGGTGTGAACTTAAACATATGGCTGGAGAAAATTACTCAATGTGGAGTGAAGCTGTGGAGGGATTTAAAAATAAAAACAAAGAAATATTGGTTTCTGAAAACAACAGTAAAGCATTTTCTATGGCAGTAACAACATGCATTGTTTCATATTTTTAGATTACTTAGTAAGAATTTGGTTTTGTTTATGAAAGCTAACAGCAATCTTTACTTTGGAGCAACTGCCTGAAAAATTAGAATTCAACAATGCTCATCTATATTACAAATCCTTTATGAAAGTCTGTTGTGTCACAAACACAACCAAGACTGTAAGAGTTTTTCATTTACTCCCCAGCCGAGTCCCATAAAATGACATTATTTATGTACAGAGCATGGGAGATAATTGAGAGAGTGGAAATGGTTGAAAATGGAGGGTAAATATGTGTAATTAATCACACACAAACATCTGTGGCCATTGCCTTCCTTCCTGATCACAGCCATTACTCTGCAGTTATCTCTGTTACTATTTTACAATGAGTATAATGTGAAAACTTCAAACTGAAAAAGCAGCTGCCACAAACACAGTAACATTTTTATTGGTTACGGTCTTTATACAAAATCTTATCTCCAAAGAAGTGGCATTTAACATGGATTTTAATGATCTAAAAATAATAAAGTTTAACTGTGAGCTTCATCCAGAAGTATCTTCACCCCAAAATACTACTACATAGATGCCAACCATTCGCATTTTGCTGTGTGGTGAGGAAGAGTGTTTGGACATCGCCTGTGGAAACAGTAATTTTGTGCAAGGAGGAATAGTCTGCTGACTACAGCAAAAGAACGTCATAAAACACAGCAAAGTATTCCCATATAGGTGCAGGCTGGAATTTGAGTTTTGATGCTGTGCTTGTTCACATTTGGTTGCATACAGATATAAAAGTCCAGTGTGTGAGCTAAAAGTGTGTGTGTTTTTGTGTGGAAGGAATGCCTTTTCTTTATCTGTTGTGGAATTAATGCATTTCTGATACAAATCTACATCCCGGTACCATGAGGAATTTTTTTGTGTTGCATCATGAAACAGGAGTTGCAGTCCATGTTAACATGGGGTACACTGTTCAACAATAGCAGTTTTATTTTCTTAAGGTGACCCTATGATCATTTGAGTATCCTCCAGTTTGGGGGAGGGGGTGGTAGTGGTAGGCAGGGTCTCTCTTGGATCAAGATGGCTCCAAAATTACATGTCTAGTCATAGAAGTTCAGAATCAAGTCATCCAGTTGTGGTAACTGGAGCAGGAAGCTCAACTGTACCCCAGGGGACCGCTGATGATTGACCTGGAGGGGAAGAATCTGGGGCCCAAATGCTGTACTGAAAGCTCATTATAGAGAAGGATAATTGCAGCAGGCCTTCAATGCACTGCCATGAATTAGCTTGCAGCATGGTGTTGCTCTAGGTGAGTGGGAAATGGCATTGGTCTGAGAGAACATAGGCAAGGTCCACCGACTTACCATGGAGCTGAGTCTTCTGAGGCTGGTGAATAGCTACCCTCAGAGTTCCAGAGTTTAATTTGTGATTTCTACCCACAGGATGGGCAATCACAGTATGCCTGAAAGCTACATGGAATCTCACAATCAGTGGCTTGTAAAGGGTTCTTCAGGTCATCATATAGAGTTACATGGGGCTCGATTTTAGGAGCGTGTTTCCGGCGGGTTCCCAGCAGGGTGGCCCCGAAAATCCCGATCTCCGGTCATGTGACCGGATCGCGACGAAATCCCGGCCACTTCCGGGTACCGCGCTGACGTGCGGGGCTGCGCGCGCAAGCCCCGCTGGTGGGAATCCCGCAGGCAATTAAAGCCAGCGGGGTTCCACTTGAGAGTACTTACCTTGCTCGTTGTGGTCAGTTAATGAGCTGAAGCAGCTGTCAAAAGAGGAAGTGTGGGATTTTAGGTTCAAGGCAGTGAGTTTCCCACACTGGGGGAAACAGTCTCCCTCCAACCAGGCGTGTTGCAGCCAGCAGCCTGTGGCAGGTGCCAAGGTGCGCTCCACGGGGGAGAGCCCTCACCCACGCAGGAGGCCACCGCGTCACATAGGGCAACCCCTGCCCTCCACCACCCCCCGCTAAGCCAGAGGACAGACCGACACAAAACCGCAGCCCCAGTCCGAGGAACCACACACCTACCCTGCACAACCCCTCAGACCAACACCTGCCAGTTGGGTGGTGTGTGGAGACCCTCGGAGGACGAAGAGCATGACCAGCACCAGCAGCCTCGCAGTCCACGCCGTCCGCCGCAGGGACGTGGATCCCCCCAACACGGTGTTGTTGCATGGCCACCTGCACAGCAGGAGGGAGGGCTACCGCAGAGAGAGACGCGTCGCAGAGGGCACTACCCTCACCACAGGGTCCACAGACCGAGGCGCAGCTCCCCGGACCTCTCCGAGCAGCAGTGCACAGGGATGCGCAGATTCGCTCGACATGTAGTCGTGGAGATCTGCAGCCTCTTTCATGCCGAGCTGCTCCTGGCTGGCCCCAGCACCAACTGCTTACCTGTCGCTGGCAAAGTCACCACTGCCCTCCACACCTTCTCCTCCGCATCCTTCCAGGGTGCAGCCGGCTACACCGCCGATGTCTCTCAGTCGTCTGCGCGGACGAGCCCTGCAAATACACCTGCACCTACTCTGCAGTAACACGATGGGTGGCATCAGTGGTGGGTCCTCATAGTGATACCCAGGAGCGGGCATTATTGGACACAACGGACAGGATTCGCGGAGACATGGCAGTGGTGGTGTCAATATAATGTGTGCTGTTTGTTGCTCTGAAATTCAATATGGGTAACACCCATGACAAACCCTCAGACACCCTTGTGCACCCCCTTCATGCTGACGAGACGTTTGCCTTACGCTGCCTACTGCACATATGTGATGCATGCCCTGTGGCTGCAGCACAGGTGGTGGCAGGTTGAGTGAGGCTGGCCGTGAGGGAGATGCACGAGAGGGTGAGTATGGGATGGAGCAATGAGATTGTATGAGGAGTGGGTCGCGTGTTAGTGGCAGGGTGAGTACTAGCGAGGTGAGTAGGTGGAGGTAAGATGAGGATGGGGTGTGAGTGGGTATGAAGGGTGATGTGACAGAATAGTGTTGGCGGTGCCGAAGGAGATGTGGGGTGGGGGCAGTGTTGTGGCAGACGGAGTGTAGGGGAAAGACTTCGTGTTCTCACTGCGGCTGACCTACTGCGGTCATTGTAGCGCCTCCTGCACTGTATGCAGGTGGGCAATATGTTGGTGGCGCGGGTGACCCCCTCTGCCACCTCGAGCCAGGCCTTCTTGGTGGCAGAGGCAGGACGCTTCCTCCCGCCCGCCGGGGGGAAGATCTGTGTCCTCCCCCTCCTCCTCACCCCATCTGATGATACCTGGGGTGAGGCATCATTAAACTGGGAGCAGCCTTCCCCCTGGGCTGCTCCATGCTGCAATTTGTTCCATTGGTTGCAGCATCTGTCAGTGGAGGACTGCCCCTTTAACTAGAGAGCCTCCAGCTGACAGATCGTACTGCGCATGCGCAGCCCGACCGACGCGCAGGCCAGCGCCATGGACCCCGGAGGAGCAGGTAATTGATTCCTATTAGTGTGTTGCCTGCTACGATCGCGTGGGCAACCCACTAATTTCGCCGAGCGTGTTGACCACGCTCCCGGACGACCACCCGCTGGGAACCCGCAGGCCTGCTAAATTCGGGCCCATAGAGTCTACAGCACAAAAACAGGCCATTCAGCCTAACTGGTTTATGCTGGCATTTATGCTGCACATGAGCCTCCTCCCACCTCACTTCATCTAACCCTATCAGCAAAGCATATCCTTCTATTCCTTTCTCCCTCATGTGCTTATCCAGCTTCTCCATAAATGCATCTATGCTATTTGCCTCAACTACTCTTTATTTTTACCACTCTTTGGGTAAAGAAGTTTCTCCCGAATTCCCAACTGAGTTTATTAGTGACTATCTTATATTTATGACAGTGAATATTGGCTGCTTTGGAGGCTCACCGAGGAATCAGAAAGGAATTGATTGTATTTTGCTCTCATTAAGAACGTGTGGACAGATTGTGGCTTTATACGAGGTTATGGCGTGTCATATAGCTCAGGAAACTCAGTCACATGGCTTTCATTGATTTCTGCAAGGCTCTTTATCTCATGCATCATGTGACCCTGACAGAGAAGTTGAAAGCTATGGAAGTGCAATGCCAAATTTTGGATTTTATCCAGAAAGTGTACTCCATTTAGGGTACACAGAAGATACACAGAACCCATCTATACCAAAAGAGGAGTGAGGCAACCTTCTCTACTGTCACCTACGTATTCCTGGAGGTTTGATCACATGACATAAGGGCTTTAAGGATATTTGATTTGAAAATCTTGATTTGATTTGATATCTGATTACACCAGTGAAGTACTGAATTACATCTGAGTACTGCCCCAAATTCCACCCCACCCATCCAGATAACAATGCAGGAGAGATCATAGAATCATAGAATATTTACGGCACAGAAGGAGGCCATTCGGCCCATCGTGTTCGCGCCGGCTGAGAAACGAGCCATCCAGCCTAATCCAACTTTCCCGCATTTGGTCCATAGCCCTGCAGGTCACAGCTCTTCAGCTGCACATCCAGGTATTTTTTAAATGAGTTGAGGGTTTCTGCCTCTATCACCCTCTCGGGCAGTGAGTTCCAGACCCCCATCACCCTCTGGGTGAAAATTTTTTTCCTCATTTCCACTCTAATCCTTCTGCCAATCACTTTAAATCTATGCCCCCTGGTCATTGACCCCTCCGCTAAGGGAAATAGTTCCTTCCTATCCACTCCATCTAGGCCCCTCATAATTTTGTACACCTCAATTAAATTACCTCTGTTCCAAGGAAAACAACCCCAGCCTATCCAATTTTTCATCATACCTAAAATTCTCCAGTCCTGGCAACATCCTCGTAAATCTCCTCTGCACCCTCTCTAGTGCAATCACATCTTTCCTGTAATGTGGTGACCAGAACTGTGTGCAGTACTCAAGCTGTGGCCTAACTAGTGTTTTATACAGTTCCAGCATAATATCCCTGCTTTTATATTCTATGCCTCAGCTAATAAAGGAAAGCATTCCATATGCCTTCTTAACCACCTTATCTACCTGTCCTGCTACCTTCAGGGATCTGTGGACATGCACTCCAAGATCCCTCACTTCCTCTACACCTCTCAGTATCCTCCCATTTATTGTGTATTCCCTTGCCTTGTTTGCTCTCCCCAAATGCATGACCTCACACTTCTCCGTATTGAACTCCATTTGCTACTTTTCTACCCACCTGACCAGTCCATTGATGTCTTCCTGCAGTCTACAGCTTTCCTCCTCACTATCAACCACACGGCCTATCTTTGTATCATCCGCAAATTTCTTAATCATGCCCCCTACGTTTAAGTCCAAATTGTTAATGTATACCACAAAAAGCAAAGGACCTAGTACCGAGCCCTGTGGCACCCCACTGGAAACAGCCTTCCGGTCACAAAAACACCCATCGACCATTACCCTTTGCTTCCTGCCACTGAGCCAATTTTGGATCCAATTTGGCACATTCCTTTGGATCACATGGGCCTTTACTTTTTTGACCAATCTGCCATTTGGGACCTTGTCAAAAGCCTTGCTAAAATCCGTGTAGACTACATCAATTACGCTACCCTCATCGATCCTCCTTGTCATCTCCTTAAAAAATTCAATCAAGTTATTCAGACACGACCTCCCCTTAACAAATCCGTGCTGACTGTCCTTGATTAGTCCATGCCTTTCTAAGTGACGGTTTATCCTGTCCCTCAGAATTGATTCCAATAATTTGCCCATTACCGAGGTTAGGCTGACTGGCCTGTAATTATTCGGTCTATCCTTCGCTCCCTTTTTAAACAATGGTACAACGTTAGCAGTCCTCCAATCCTCTGGCACTACGCCTGTATCCAGTGAAGTTTGGAAAATGATTTCCTCCCTGGTTTCTTTTAACAGCCTGGCATACATTTCATCCGGCCCTGGTGATTTATCCACTTTCCTAGATCTATGCAACTCTGCTATCTATGCTATCACATAAATGGCTTGTATGGTATATTGGAAGCTGCCTTACAGGCCACTGTGCAATTTAATGAAACTGACAAAAGGCTGCTGTTCAATCTGCTCTGCATGTTTGTCTAGCTGACATTAGGAATAGCTTGCAGTCTGTGCTGGCTGTAGAATTATCAGGAATTCAGAATATCATCCAGGTTGATCTCAGCCAGCCTAATTAGTACCTGGAGGCTCGACAAACCACAGTTCTGTTAGGGTTAGCGCACCTGACAAAGATGAGGTTTCTCTGGTCAGCATCATGCCTGAGGTGGTAACAACATCAAGCAAAACATCCTTTGAAGTGACAACAGAAGCCAATCCACTCTCCCATGAGAAAGCAGAAGGCCTTGGTATCTCTGAGGCAAAGGGATTAGTCGGTGGCACTGTGCCATCTGTCAGCCCCAGTACACAATCTCTCAATGTGGAATTGGACATATCTGCTCCAACCCCCAGATAGTTTCCTACTTGTAACACAAAAGGATCAAAGCAAAACCAATTGAGCACAGTGAATGATAGGTCTCTTTGAGTACAAACACTAAATGCAAAATGCAAACTAATATTTTTAACTAAATTGTAGAAGTATTGTATGTAGTTTTAATTACATTGTGTATATTTGATATCTTTTTATAGTGCCTGTAATACTGATTTAGTACTATAGATCAACATTAAATTTGCTTCGTTGTTTGCTACTGCACAGGGACTGAACATGTTGGGGTCTAAATTTAACATTGTTGCACCCATTTTATGGACCTAAAACAGGCACAACGATAACCAATTTAACAGTGCAGAGGCCTGCACCAGATCTGCAGAGGAGTTCAGACCACTGCTGAACAGAAGTGCTCCTTCCAACATGAAATTGGTAAGGCCTCTGACAATTACCACCCAGGTATGATTGGTGCCTACAGTTACCTAATTTATTCTGATGAGGCCCGAGGACAAATTTACTTCGGGACTCTCCATTCCATCACGTCACCACTACACACAGCTGGAATCATGTCATGTTTGGGCGCTAAGGAATTTAGGCCCCACTAAATGCCACGTCTACTAATATCACTACATTTCTTTCAGTACCATTCTTACCTAATTCAGTACTGTTTCTAGAGTACATGTGCCACGCATTTTTCCTTCCAGCGTGCAGCACCTTACACTTTTGAATTTCATTTTCCACTGTTCCACACACAAGCAGTTTTACCTAGTTCATTTTGTAGGTCTGTCTAATAAAGCTTGACTGACCTCCCAGTTTAGTGTCCCCTGAAAATTTTCATTGAGTTTCTGAATTAGTCATTAGTTAAAAACTGTAGGTGTCCCAGCACTCTACTCAGTAACTCCTCCACTCTGACATCACTCTCTAGTCACTACTTATGGATTAAAGACTATTGCCTCTGGGTTACTGCGTAAACTTTCACCATCACCACCTGGATGATTGTCTGGCAGCTCAGATCATATGTCCACTGTAGAATCGCCCGATTTTTATCCTATCATTTCAATGTGATAATAACTGACGCATTCTACAATGGGCAAGCGAGGTGCTTCACCATGTTATGCCCAGGCAGTGAAGTTGAAAATTACCTTCATTGCATTTATGTCCTCTGTTGGCCATCATCCACTCTCAGATCAGCCTCATATAGAATCTAATTTATTCCCTACTCCCGACCCTTTCCCCCACTAATCTAGTTCAAATGATTTTCAGTAGCTCCCTCTATGTTGCTTGCAATTCTCAAGTATCTGTCTGATTAGGTACACCCCATCTCTCCTATATGTTTTTGTTGCAAAAAAAATCTCAGTTATTTATGAAAATGACATAAATATTTTTATACCAGTGTTTGTCAATCACTGTTTGCATTTTTTTTCTTGGTAAACTCATCTCCTTTCCATTCACAGGAAATATACCACAGAACATTGCCCTGCCATTACATTCCACTGCCATTACATTCTGGCGTGATCCTCAAATATGTGTAATTGAGGGCCTTTTAAAATTCCTCCCTATGTTGCTGACCCCTATATGGACTAGCACCACCAGCTCTCTTCCTGCTTCTTTCAGTAGCCTTTCTAACCTTTTCTTAATGTGCTGAACTCTAGTTTCAGGTACACAACTTATCAACCTGTAGGTATTATTTTTGTGACACACATGGCTATCCATTTATCTGAGCAATGAGTCCCATTGCCTCTCAATCTGTATCTGTGTCCCAATATCTTCTGTGGCTTATTCACTACCTATTCTGTAACTTGATTTCCTCATACAGTGACTACTCATTAATCTAACTTCCTGAGTAACTTCTCTGGCCTCCTTATCTCTCCTTTTTTTCCCGACCATCATCCATCCAATATCCCTATTTTCATTGTTTCCTCCAATATTTGGTTGAATGGTGACCCTGCACCTGGTTACATTGATTCCAACCCCGAAGACTTGCCCTCCTGGTCTGTGAATTCTCTGCAAAAGTTAGTCACTCATCCTTCAGGTTTCTTTCTCCCTCTGTTCTCTTTCTCCAGCTAGCAGTTGTGCCCAAAGCAAACATTCCATTCACATGGAAGGTTGCTTAACTCAGAGAAAAAGCTAAAGTAATGAGTGTCTGCTACTGAAATTTAAACCTAATTCAATTGCAACTTTCAGCACAAAGGGAGTCTGAATTTAATGTGGAAAATTGTTTGTTTTAGTTTCTCAAGCCTGTTCCCTAATAATGGGTTTATCCTTTTTTTTAGTTTTCATGTACTAATCCAGAATGGATGTGTTTAATTTAATGCAGGAAGTATAGACTGCTGCCAATTATAGCAAAAGTAGGATTACCACCAAAGGATTATATTTACTGGTAAATTGGCAGTAACCTTTCTACATATAATGGTTCCAGCCCAGATCTTTTATGGGGTAATCAACCTCAATGCAAAGCTTGGTCATGAAATTCCTTTGTTGAGAGGAGGGAAGAATCTGTGTAATGGCATCCATAGGGTTTCTGCAGATTTAGATATGGTATTTCTGAGAAAAACGGCTTTAGAGGATGCAAGTCTGCATGTTTTCAGTGGGCGGAATATTTTCAAACATTTTATACTAATGTATAATCTGAGTGTGATGACTCATAAAATAAAACAGACTTTCCTCATTCCAAAAAGACAATCAAACTGAGCAAAACCAACACACGTTTAAAAACAGACAGAAATTGTCATTAACCTTTTCCCACATAGTGATTTTTTTACAAAATACCTCCCAGGATATACAATGAGCTCATTGCAGTTCATAACTGCCAGCATCAAGCAAAAAAAGCCTCACCTTTTTTTATTGTAATTACCAATACTTAAAATAACTATCACAGATATATAAATTTTAAAATTATATAACACATTTTGAAACTGCAACATAATTGGCATACAAAGATTATCAGTGAAAATGCAGGTTGCTGTTGGAAGTCTTATCAATCTGCTTGGAGAAATCATTTCATGGTCTTGTTCAGCTATTCTCAGTGGAAAAAAGATAAAATGGAAACTCAGCCTCAAATGAGAAGGTTGCTGTAGAGGGACAAGTACTTTCAACATAAGATACCTATAAGTCCAGTGGACCAAATTCTATTACAAAGTGCCTCAAGCAATTTTACATTACAGGCTGTGCACTTTGTGTTATATACAGAGCATTGAAATATACTGTACTGTTTTTTTGCCAATATGCATTTCTTCTGCGTAGACAGATTTTATATCTATATAAATTAGATGTTTTGGGAAGATTATAATTCTAATCTGTAAAAAATTGATTCCAGAGTACTCATGTCAGTCTTTATTCCAATCTGTAATGAATAAATGACAACACACAGTGTAAAATAGCTGCTAATGTTTTCAATCGTTTCAAAATGGCTGCTGGCTACTAATATAGGCATACTAAAATTCAGGAAAAAGAACAACTCTTAGGAATTACTAACATTACATTATTTTAATGCATAGTCTGCCAGAGACCCTTTTTTGAGGTTAAGATTTAATAAGTAAATGTTGGATGTCCTGCATGATGAGTTAAAAGAGGATTTGGATTTGGTTCCTACTAGTCAAGCATTGCTGCTGCCAGTGAAGGCAATAGGAATACTGACCTTTGATGCCCCAAGCACCTTTCGGTCACATCAGAGCAACCATGGGTATCCAGTCAGTCAGGAATTTTTAAAATTACTGTTGCTTTTCTCAAGAGGACACATCATTCCATCAGCTTCTCAGCATTCTTTACTGCTGCTGGGTCTCTTGAGTTCTATCAGATGTACAACAAACCTACATTTGCACTTGCTGAGAATGCACACGTCTACAGTAATGGGAAAATCTTTTGTTCTATTAATGTGAAAATGGTGCATGATGCCAAAAATATCTTCATGGATATGTATATAGACCAACCTAACAACACACATCATTCATTTATTCATATCAACACAAGACTACACAAGAGGTTCAGGGAAGCAGGCTGACTAGTGGCTAACTGTTAGGTAAGACAGTCACCTGTGGATATCTGTGTCTGCTTTCTCCATCTAGATTCCATTCACATTTACATAAGTGATAAATACTTTGGCATGAAGCAGTCAGACCAACAGATCTCCATTCAAGTATGCATAACTCTACAATTGGAGGGTTTCAGGTCTGCCATAGACATTCTCTTGGGTTCACTACCATAAGTGATTCCTGTATCTTACATTCTGGAGTGTTCCTGTACTGCCCAATATCTAATCATACAAATATGTGATCTGTGGGCGTAACAATAGTACCTTTCTGTGATCTGAACTGGATATTGTGTCTTTTGCACATGCCTTCTACAATGTTTCAGTAGGCGGACTGAAAACAATTTAGTGAGAAGAGGCCAGATACAAATTGTTAAACAGCTCTATTTTGCGTATAGCAAGTGAACATACAAGGGACAGTCATAATCAAAAATCATTTACTTCACTTAACATCAAACCACTCGTCCTGAGTAAGAAAAATAATAAACCACTCCACACCATCCCACATTAGTGGGCCAATTTAATGTTTCCTGGTCAGGTTTCTGGTTCTGTCCAGCTCTGATCTTAAATTGAATGAATTTTCCAATGCTAATCTGGGCTCTCTTCCCAGACCTAATTGGATTAAGGGACCTTGAACATGGGTTTTTCTCTTCTTTTTGTTATGTCCGCCCACAGGAACTGGCCCTCCAACTTCTTCCCCATTCAGTGATTACCAGTAGGTCTGTCAATACAACCAGTGACCTTCTCCTCTCCACATGATTGGATTCTTGGCAGATTCCCAATGTTGGATTAAAATAAATAGGTCATCCCAACAGTAAGAGGTGAGGATGTTTGTAGGCAGTCTGAGACGAGATAATGATCCTATGTTAACTTCAGCTCTTATGCAGCTATTGGGCTGAAAAGATCGAGAAAATTTGGGTTTTAGTGCATTTGAGCATATTTACGCCATTATTGTGCTAAACGCAAGTTTCTTTGATTTACTAACAGTGCAAACTTTACTCCTGTCAAAGCTCATTTGCATAGGTGAACTATTTAAGTACATGGAAGTTTCCTGGATTTATGTCGCTCCTGCACTTGATGTAAGTTTACACCCCCAAAAAAATGGCTGAAAAGAGCACCAATTTCACTTACTGATTACAGGCTTCTGAGGAACAACTTTTAACCTGTTCTTTCACGTTGCCACTGAAGGCATCAAACGAGCAGCCACTGCATATGTGGATAGGAAATGGTTCCATTCCCAGGACATCCAGCTCGTAAGTGATGGTCCAGAAACCAGGCCATGTCCTCACTTGCAAGGGGCATCAGAGGGCAGATTCTGCAGGATGTCTACATCGACTGATCGACGACAGTGGCATTACCTCAATCTTACCACCTTCTACATATCCTACCAGATGACATCAAAGCGGATCTCATTGGCCCAGTGGGACATTGCCAGGAATCCTCACCTGTGCGAAGAAGTCTATTTCCTGACTTACTCTAACACTCATAAATAATAAATCTTGTGACAAGTGCCTAGTGTATTTCAAAGCAAACATTGCTTTTATTGCAAGCTAAAGGGGTGGAAGGTTGTGTGTGCACGGATAAGGCTGTCAGTTAAGGAGTGTGTGGCACTGTGATAGGAGAGGTGCAGTGAGCAATGTGGGGTGTGAGGGTGTTAGAGTAGAGGAAGGTGTTTTGGGGTTGTTCAAGGCAGTTGAGGTGATTTAGGGGAGTTGCAGGTGCTGTTACCTAGAGTGTACTGTGAAGGGTTAGTAGTGTTAGTGTTGCTCTAAGAGGGTGAAGAATATGGTGGTGCCCAGGATGAGCAGGGAGGAAAGGAAGACTGTGGTGACATGCTACCTTGCTTGCCCTCATGATGTGTTTTCACTTCATTCTACACTGTTGGTCAGTCCTGGGTGTGAGGAAGTGGGGATCAATACCGTGCCAGCATTGTGCAGGCAGCATGACTTATGTTGGTGAAAGAAAGAACGACCTAGACGTGTGAGGCTCCTGTCTTGTACCTCTTGAAGAAGGGTTCAGAGGTCTTCATCAAGGAAGCCAGTTACACTTTTTTTCTGCCTGCTATCCTGGCCTGGTGCCCCGTATGCACAGTTGGCACCTAAGTGGGCATGATGGTGCCATTCTGGACTGATACTGTGGGTGAGAGATGCTATCAAGTGATTTGGTGGAAATTGCCAGCGAACCTACTTATATTGGCGTCAGATAGTGTTCTGCTGCTCCAGAGAGTCTACAGAGGGCTTATAAAGAGTTGTGCCGTTGTTGCACGGATGTTTCCTGGGGGAGAGGAGGTCAGCAACTTACACAGTTTCCACATCCAAGTTACACGAAAGTGGCACCCCATATTGCCAGGCATGGAGGTCTGCAGCACGTCCGAGGTGCCGAGCACACCCCAATTCAGACGGAACAGCTCTCCAGCCACACAATGCCTGTTAGGAATGGGTGCAGAAAGGGAGATCCGACTTTAAAAACATAAAAATCCTCTGCCTGGTGGCCCCTGCCACCTGTGCCACCGCCCCCCCCCACCTCCCTTCCCCACCCCACCCCCCCTTCTATGCCAGAAAATCCTGCCAGCACTCAACAGGCAGCCAGCCAACTTTTCTTGATAGGCTGCTGGTGCCCAAAATTCCAGCTTCCGCACCAGCTCCTCGCCCCCAGAATGTTGTGTCCTGTACGCCAGGAGCGCCATCAAAAAAAATTAGAAAGAGCTGACCTCTTATTATGGGATGTTTGCAGGCAAAAGAGTGCCTGAATAGTGACGGCTCTTTTGCTCCCTGCTCCTAATCTCTCTGTCTTTGGCTCTGCATCCATTTTCCCAAATAGCTCTGTGAAGCACCTTGGAACACTCTTCTATGTTAAAGGTGCTATGTTGTTGTTGTTGTTGTTGTTGTGGTGGTGGTGGCAGGGACTGAATTATTGGCTCCAATGGGTTCTGAGTTACTTTCTTACATTCTGTAATTCACAGTGTGCACCTAATAAATGTGTCCACAATTTTTAAGTGACACAAATTCTGAGACACAGATTACCAATGCCAAGTAATTTGACCTTGTTACTCATGAACCCTATCGTAAGAACTCTGGCTCCCAGTTTTGGAAACGAGAGGAATTGATGCTTGCAGGGAGCACATCTCAGGAAATCGCAGGCACGATTAAAATGAATGCAGGCATTATTATGGGCTGTCACTCATAATTTCCCAAAATGCTCTCACTGTAGTGGTAGCATAGTGGTTATGTTACCGGACTAATAATCCAGAGACATGAGTTCAAATCCTGCCATAGCAGCTGGGGAATTTAAATTCAGTTAATTAAATAAAAAATCTGGAATAAAAAGCTAGTATCAGTAATGATGGCCATGAAATTACAGGATTGTCGTAAAAACCCATCTGGTTCACTAATGCCCTTTAGGGAAGGAAACCTGCCGTCCTTACCCAGTCTGGTCTCTATGTGACTCTAGACCCACAGCAATGTGGTTGATTCTTAACTGCCCTCTGAAATGGCCTAGCAAGCCACTCAGTTGTACAATCTCACTACAAAAAGTCATAAGAATTAAAACCAGACGGACCACTAGGCACCGGACACGACAAAGGCAAACCAAGCCCAGTTGACCCTGCAAAGTCCCTCCTCACTAACATCTGAGGACTTGTGCCAAAATTGGGAGAAGCCTAGTCAAGCAACAGCCTGACATAGCCATACTCACAGAATCATACCTTTCAGCCAAAGACCCAGACTCCTCCATCACCATCCCTGGGTATGTCCTGTCCCAGCAGCAGGACAGAGGTGGCAGCCCAGTGATATACAGTCAGGAGGGAGTGGCCCTGGGAGTCCTCAACATTAACTCCGGATCTCATGGCATCAAGTCAAACATGGGCAAGGAAACCTCCTGCTGATTACTAGCTACCGCCCTCCCTCAGCTGATGAATCAGTCCTCCTCCATGTTGAGAAGCACTGAGGGTAGCGAGGGCACAGAATGTACTCTGGGTGGGGGACTTCAATGTTCATCACCAAGAGTGGCTCGGTAGCACCACTACTGACCGAGTTGGCTGAGTCCTGAAGGACACACCTGACAGACTGGGCCTGGGGCAGGTGGTGAGAGAACCAACACAAGGGAAAAACCTACTTGACCTAGTTCTCACCAATGTACCTGTCGCAGATGCATCTGTCCATGACAGTATTGGTAGGAGTGGCCACTGCACAATCCTTGTGGAGACAAAGTCCCGTCTTCACACCGAGGACACTGTCCGTTGTGTGGCAGTACCTAAATGGGATAGATTCAGAACAGATCTAGCAGCTCAAAACTGGGCATCCATGAGGCGCTGTGGGCCATCAGCAGCAACAGATTTGTATTCCACCACAATCTGTAACCTCATGGCCTAGCATATCCCTCACTCTACCATTACCAACAAGCCAGGGGATCAGCCATGGCTCAGTGAGGAGTGTAGAAGAGCATGGCAGGAGCAGCAGCAGGCGTACCTAAAAATGAGGTATCAACCTGGTGAAGCTACAACACAGGACTACGTGCATGCTAAACAGAGGAAGCAGCATGCTATAGCAGAGCACATCTAGAATACGGTGTGCAGTTTTAGTCTCCTTATTTAAGAAAGGACAGAATTGTTTTGGAGGCAGTTCGGAGAAGGTTCACTCGACTGATTCCTGGGATGAGGGGGTTATCTTATGAGGAAAGGTTGGACAAGTTGGGCCTGTATACACTGGAGTTTAGAAGAATGAGAGGTGATCTTATTGAAACATGTAAGATCCTGAGGGGACTAGAAGGGGTAGATGCTGAGGGGATGTTTCCCCTTGTCGGAGAGACTAGAACTAGGGGCCACAGTTTGAAAATAATAAGTCCCCCATTTAAGATGGAGATGAGGAGAAATTTTTTCTCTCAGCGGGTCGTGAGTCTGTGGAACTCCCTTCCCCAGCAAGCAGTGGAGGCAGAATCATTGAATATTTTTAAGGCTGAGTTAGATAGATTCCTGATTAACAAGGGAGTCAAAGGTCATAGTAGATAGATGGGAAAGTAGAGTTGAGGTCACAATCAGATCAGCCATGATCTTTTCGAATGGCAGAGCAGGCTCGAGGGGCCGAATGGCCTACTCCTGCTCTTAATTCGTATGTTCGTATGTTTGTATCACACAATGGACAGATCAAAGCTCTGCAGTCCTGCCACATCCAGTCGTGAATGGTGGGAGACAATTAAACAAATGACGGGAGGAGGAGGCTCCGTGAATATCCCCATCCTCAATGATGGCAGAGTCAGCACGTGAGTGCAAAAGTCAAGGCTGAAGGGTTTACAACCATCTTCAGCCAGAAGTGATGAGTGGATGATCCATCTCGGCCTCCCCCCGAGATCTCCACCATCACAGAAGCCAGTCTTCAGTCAATTCAATTCACTCCACGTGATATCAAGAAACGGCTGAGTGCACTGGATACAGCAAAGGCTATGGGCCCTGATAACATCCCGGCTGTAGTGCTGCAGACTTGTGCTCCAGAACTAGCTGCACCTCTAGCCAAGCTGTTCTAGTACAGCTACAACACTGGCATCTACTCGACAATGTGGAAAATTACCCAGGTATGTCCTGTCCACAAAAAGCAGGACAAATCCAATCCGGCCAATTACCGTCCCATCAGTCTGCTCTCAGTCATCAGCAAAGTGATGGAAGGTGTCATCGACAATACTATCAAGCGGCACTTACTCATCAATAACCTGCTCACCGATGCTCAATTTGGGTTCTGCCAGGTCCACTCGGCTCCATCTCATTACAGCCTTGGTTCAAGCATAAATTCCAGAGGTGACATCAAGGCAGCATTTGACCGAGTGTGGCACCAAGGAGCCGTAATAAAATTAAAGTCAATGGGAATCAGAGGGAGAACTCTCCAGTGGCTGGAGTCATACCTAGCACAAAGGAAGATGGTAGTGGTTGTTGGAGGCCAATCATCTCAGCCCCAGGGCATTGCTGCACGAGTTCCTCAGGGCAGTGTCCTAGGCCCAGCCATCTTCAGCTGCTTCATCAATGACCTTCCCTCCATCTCAAGGTCAGAAATGGGGATGTTCGTTGATGATTGCACAGTGTTCAGTTCCGTTTGCAACCCCTCAGATAATGAAGCAGTCCGAGCCCGCATGCAGCAAGACCTGGACAACATCCAGGCTTGGGCTGATAAGTGGCAAGTAACATTCGCACCAGACAAGTGCCAGGCAATGACCATCTCCAACAAGAGAGAGTCTAACCACCTCCCCTTGACATTCAACGGCATTACCATCGCCGAATCCCCCACCATCAACATCCTGGGGGTCACCATTGACCAGAAACTTAACTGGACCAGCCACATAAATACTGTGGCTACAAGAGTAGGTCAGAGGCTGGGTATTCTGCGGCGAGTGACTCACCTCCTGACTCCCCAAAGCCTTTCCACTATCTACAAGGCACAAATCAGGAATGTAATCGAATACTCTCCATTTGCTTGGATGAGTGCAGCTCCAACAACACTCAAGAAGCTCGACACCATCCAGGACAAAGCAGCCCGCTTGTTTGGCACCCCATCCACCACTCTAAACATTCACTCCCTTTTTTTTTTATTTATTCATGGGATGTGGGCGTCGCTGGCAAGGCCAGCATTTATTGCCCATCCCTAGTTGTCCTTGAGAAGGTGGTGGTGAGCCACCTTCTTGAACCGCTGCAGTCCGTGTGGTGACGGTTCTCCCACAGTGCTGTTAGGAAGGGAGTTCCAGGATTTCGACCCAGCGACGATGAAGGAACGGCGATATATCTCCAAGTCGGGATGGTGTGTGACTTGGAGGGGAACGTGCAGGTGGTGTTGTTCCCATGTGCCTGCTGCTCTTGTCCTTCTAGGTGGTAGAGGTTGCGGGTTTGGGAGGTGCTGTGAAAGAAGCCTTGGCGAGTTGCTGCAGTGCATCCTGTGGATGGTACACACTGCAGCCACTGTCCGTCGGTGGTGAAGGGAGTGAATGTTTAGGGTGGTGAATGGGGTGCCAATCAAACGGGCTGCTTTGTCCTGGATGGTGTCGAGCTTCTTGAGTGTTGTTGGAGTTGCACTCTTCCAGGCAAGTGGAGAGTATTCCATCACACTCCTGACTTGTGCCTTGTAGATGCTGGAAAGGCTTTGGGGTGTCACCACCGGCGCACTGTGGCTACGGTGTATATCATCTACAGGATGCAACTCACCAAGGCTCTTTCAACAGCACCTCCGAAACCTGTGACCTCTACCACCTAGAAGGACAAGGGCAGCAGGCGCATGGGAACACCACCACCTGCACGTTCCCCTCCAAGTCACACACCATCCTGACTTGGAAATATATCGTCGCTGGGTCAAAATCCTGGAACTCCCTTCCTAACAGCACTGTGGGAGAACCTTCACCACACAGACTGCAAGATTCAAGAAGGCGACTCACCACCAGCTTCTCAAGGGCAATCAGGGATGGGCAATAAATGCTGACCTTGCCAGCAACGCCCACATCCCATGAATGAATAAAAAAAATCTATCCACTGAAAGGACCAGATTGCGGAATCACCTCTGAGGCTTTACCTTCTGGAAACTTCACTGACATTGACGCTGCTCTTAAAGAGGCTGCTTTCCTCTGCTAATTTTGTTTCTGTGTCATATTCTGTAAGCTGCCTATTAACAACTATGCTTAGTCATTCAAATACATTATAATTAAATTAGTACCATATTTAAAAATATATGTGTGACTACCCCTAAAAGGCTCCATGGATAAATGCACCATCCAGTAAGTACGTGAACCATCGAAATTAAGATCCACCTGGGTTTGATCCTAACCTGTGAACATATACCTGATCTTGGCTAGGACAACAGAACAGATGCTTCAATTTGATGCTCCTGTGCCTCTTTGAAGGAGTGAAGAATCAGCCTGGTCTCAAACCACCCCCCCCACCCCCACCACCCCGCCCAACCTCAAGTGTTATCCGGTGTTTTCTATTGAAAAGTTTGCTTGGGTGAGTACTCCAGGTGAAGACAGGGTCAGGTTCATAGTCAAATAACTTGTCAGCACCCACTGTCTACATTCACTCATGAAGAATACTCACCTGGACAGCAATGGAAAGGGAGGAGGTAAAACCTGATTTGATAAAGAGTGAGATGAGAGATATTATAATTGATAAAAAGAAAATATTAGAGAAGTTAGTTTAGCTGAAGGAGGACAAAGTGCTGGGACCTGACAGGATATGATCCTGACGGAAACCCTGAAGGAAGTGGGAGAAGAAATAGCAGAGGCCCTAGAAATTCTGGGGGTGATTTTTATTTGGCCCCATTAATTGGGCGAGCAGAGGGTAGAACGAGCCCATCACCTGCCCAGTGGGTCCTTTACATTATAACAGTGCTGTTGCCAGCTACCTTGACTTTTGTGGTAATGCAGTGACATAAATAATTATTTGTGTTGCATCCATAGCAGCAGAAAGCCACCTCATGAGCTGGTTTTGTTGTGTTCCTTCAAAGGCAGCAGGGTTGGCAGCAAATATAAATGCCATTGGCAACATTCATTCCTTTTGGACACAGAAGGGCTGAGCACTCAGCTCACCCGTACAGACTGACATTTCTGCTTGCTGGCCTGTATGGGCATCAGGGAATGTTCAGTGGCCAGAATGCAAGTTCTGATTCATGACTTTTAAACAACTGAGCGTACGCAAGATTTAGGTGTGCAGTTGTTTATCTATTACTGCAGGCACTGTGGTGGAATCTGCCCTGCAATGTTAATTCCACAGCTCCAGTTCCAGAATAGAATGATACAGCGCAGAAGGAGGCCATTCGGCCCATCATGCCTGTGATGGTATATTATTGAATTGCTTCTACTTGAAATGGTTCTGTAATTAAAAGGTGTTTTTACATTGATAGCCTAGTGTTGATGGCATTCGGGACCTGGCTTTTTGTTGGACCCTGGAACAGAGGTTGTAGGTGCACAAAACCAATCCTTTCCCATTGGCTATCCAACAGGGACTGGAGGCATTCTGCCACACCAAAATGGAGAGCATGAGGCTCAGATGTCGCAGCTGAGACATCTTCTGCACATGAGGAGCACTATATAAATGCAAGTTGTTGTTGGTTCTCCCCTTGCTGCTGCTCTCCCAGAACTCCATCACAAAGATTGAAGAGGGTGCAGGTGGACACTGCTCCAGAGTGCCATTTACAGCGTACTGCTCCAAGAACTGAACACTCCCTCTAGTGAGATAATGCCCCTTTAGGATGTTATCTGATCCATGCTCATCTGATGTACAGTGAGAGTGACTGAATCCTTTCAGCACTGGGCATCTCTATAAAGTAGCTGAAAACAGAATGAGAAGTGCACATCTTATGGCACTTAATTAATAGGTCGCTAACAGCCATTATTAATGTTTAAAAGGAAACCCTTGCACTCAATATCACTACAAAAATCATTGTTAGAAAGTAGACGTAATGGACATATTGAACGGCAATTCCTTATCTGGGTTCTGAAGAAAAACTGTACAAAAGGTCACCTCTAACTGCCACTAGGGGCTAGTCTCTAAGTGACTATTATAGTCAATTATGTTACAGCTTTAACTTTCAAGGATCAGAAATGTCAAGCAAGCCAGCGTAGAGTTGCCTGTGTTTCTTAAACACGATTCATGACATGGATCTTTTTTTTTATTCGTTCATGGGATGTGGGCGTCGCTGGCAAGGCCGGCATTTATTGCCCATCCCTAATTGCCCTTGAGAAGGCGGTGGTGAGCCTCCTTCTTGAACCGCTGCAGTCCGTGTGGTGAAGGTTCTCCCACAGTGCTGTTAGGAAGGGAGTTCCAGGATTTCGACCCAGCGATGATGAAGGAACGGGGATATATTTCCAAGTTGGGATGGTTTGTGACTTGGAGGGGAACGTGCAGATGATGTTGTTCCCATGTACCTGCTGCTCTTGTCCTTCTAGGTGGTAGAGGTCGCGGGTTTGGGAGGTGTTGTCGAAGAAGCCTTGTGAGTTGCTGCAGCGCATCCTATGGATGGTATACATTGCAGCCACTGTGCGCCGGTGGTGAAGGGAGTGAATGTTTAGGGTGGTGGATGGGGTGCCAATCAATCGGGCTGCTTTGTCCTGGATGGTGTCGAGCTTCTTGAGTGTTGTTGGAGCTGCACTCATCCAGGCAAGTGGAGTGTATTCCATCACACTCCTGACTTGTGCCTTGTAGATGGTGGAAAGGCTTTGGGGAGTCAGGAGGTGAGTCACTCGCCACAGAATACCCAGCCTCTGACCTACTCTTGTAGCCACTGTATTTATATGGCTGGTCCAGTTAAGTTTCTGGTCAATGTTGACCCCCAGGATGTTGATGGTGGGGGATTCGGCGATGGTAATGCTGTTGAATGTCAAGGGGAGGTGGTTAGACTCTCTCTTGTTGGAGATGGTCATTGCCTGGCACTTGTCTGTTGCGAATGTTACTTGCCACTTATCAGCCCAAGCCTGGATGTTGTCCAGGTCTTGCTGCATGCGGGCTCGGATTGCTTCATTATCTGAGGGGTTGCAAATGAAACTGAACACTGTGCAATCATCAGCGAACATCCCCATTTCTGACCTTGGGATGGAGGGAAGGTCATTGATGAAGCAGCTGAAGATGGTTGGGCTTCGGACACTGCCCTGAGGAACTCGTGCAGCAATGCCCTGGGGCTGAGATGATTGGCCTCCAACAACCACTACCATCTTCCTTTGTGCTAGGTATGACTCCAGCCACTGGAGAGTTTTCCCCCTGATTCCCATTGACTTCAATTTTACTAGGGCTCCTTGGCGCCACACTCGGTCAAATGCTGCCTTGATGTCAAGGGCAGTCACTCTCACCTCACCTCTGGAATTCAGCTCTTTTGTCCATGTTTGGACCAAGGCTGTCATGAGGTCTGGAGCCGAGTGGTCCTGGCGGAACCCAAACTGAGCATCAGTGAGCAGGTTATTGGTGAGTGAGTGCCACTTGATAGCACTGTCGATGACACCTTCCATCACTTTGCTGATGATTGAGAGTAGACTGATGGGGCGGTAATTGGCTGGATTGGATTTGTCCTGCTTTTTGTGGACAGGACATACCTGGGCAATTTTCCACATTGTCGGGTAGATGCCAGTGTTGTCGCTGTACTGGAACAGCTTGACTAGAGGCGCAGCCAGTTCTGGAGCACAAGTCTTCAGCACTACAGCCGGGATGTTGTCAGGGCCCATAGCCTTTGCTGTATCCAGTGCACTCAGCCATTTCTTGATATCACATGGAGTGAATCGAATTGGCTGAAGACTGGCTTCTGTGATGGTGGGGATATCGGGAGGAGGCTGAGATGGATCATCCACTCGGCACTTCTGGCTGAAGATGGTTGCAAACGCTTCAGCCTTGTCTTGATATGAATCAACTTGTATCACAATGACCATGCCTTGTCATGTATTATATTTTCACTGTATATTTCTTCTGAGTAGAGCCATGTCTCAGAAAGTATCAGGCACAATCAGCTGTAAGGCTATTGTGGAACCAGAGTTGAGAAGGATTACAGTTTCATCACTCATATATTAAAAGCAGTAATCCTGAAACTAATCTAAGGTGGGGGGGGGGCGTCAGTTATTCGACAGATGTTCAGGTGTACTCAGACCCATACAGAGTGACCTGGGGCTCGCAGATTCAAGTTATACCAACACCCGAGTCAAATTCTACTGAGGGAAAATGGAGCTCAGCGTATGCCAATTCTCTCTTTACTTCAAAAATATTAGAACAGATAGACTGCTTGGAAACTTCTAAACTTGGTTTCACAGCAGACTATCAATATACTACAGTGGATATGAAGAGCAATTAGTAAGAGGCTACCTTATGGAAATGACTCACCCCTCTTCCTTTAGGATGCTTCAGATGACTTCACAGCTGAATCACACTACAGTTTACATGAATGCTTAGTATCAATATAAACTGTGCAATATAACTTGCCTAGGAGTTTATACCCAATATAATCTATATTTTGCATTGGCACCAGAACTATTTTTAATGCAGCCTGCATAGTTCCATGATATGGTGCTCCCAGCAGGGAGGACTACACACAGGAAGTGTATCTTGGGAAATCAGAGATGTGCAGCCTGTGATTTTATGTTCATTCATTTTAATGAATGGAAATTCATGGGCTGCACACCCGCAGTTTCCCAAAATGTGCTCCCTATGAGTGCCACTCTCTGCTGGGAATGCCGGATCGCAGACTTGTCTCCACAGGGTATGATTCATGCACCATCAGACCAAATAGCAGAAATAGAGAAGAAGTCAGTGCCAGTACTAGCAACAGTAACAAAGACAACAGCTTGCATTTATGTAATTCCTTTAACGTAGAAAATGTTCCAAAGTGCTTTACAGGGGGAAAATAAAGGAATATAGTTATAATTCTTTGTAATATAAGAATACTGGATGGCTGGTAAGAGATTACAAGAGGTAATTCAATTTCAAGATTTGAGTGAGTCAAATCTAAACCCTTTGTTTTGATTTCAGCCTTGTAATCTACTCCCACCTATCCAGTGGCTTCTATTTATTGTTGAGAGTTAGGAACAAGCAGTTAATATTAGATTAAGCCATCAGCTTTATATTTACGACATGAACACCACAGTTACTGAAGCTGCAGCCAGTGAAATAAAGGATTTAAGAATTTGCAGACAACAATATTCCAATTTTATATTTCAATAATGCTATTAGTAGGCTGACTTCTGAAGCTAATCTTTCCAAAAACTGACCAGGACAAATGTGAATCTTTTTAGATCACATCAACGTTGATAATTTGAACTTTAGACAATGCATAATATCAGTTCTGGTAAATCCAGCTTCAGGATTTTAGCCACAACAATTTGCATATACATAGTGGCCCTCACATAGAAGTTGTAAACAATTTTACAACACCAAGTTATAGTCCAGCAATTTTATTTATTGCTGGACTATAACTTGGTGTTGTAAAATTGTTTACAATTGTCAACCCCAGTCCATCACCGGCATCTCCACATCATGGCTCACATAGAAGAACATCTCTGCATACTTTTGCAAGGGGAAGGGGAGGATGTGAGACAGGAGAATAAGGAAAGGATAGTCGTAAGATAGGGCTTTAGTAAATTTTTGAATAGAGGAAGAGAGGTAGTAAGGCAAAGTGGCACAGAGTTCCAAATAACATGTATGTCAAATGCTGAGCGCACTCATCAGATCCTGCATGTGTAGGCAAACAAATGATTTTCTGTCCCATTTATTATGGGCTGCAAGACAGTACAGAGGGAAGATGGTGTGTGAATCACAGGGCAAGAATGGGGTCTGTTCTGACTCCATTGCCAGCAGAAATGGACCATGAATCAGGAGTCTTATTCTATCATGAGTAACTTTAGTTTGCTGGGCTATATTAGGACTACTTAATCTTTTAATTGTGTAACAGGATTTTCATTTTAACAAATTCTCACTAACCAACAAATGGCTGCAACACGCTAAAGTGCACAATTCCACTCAAGGCCTTTTCATGTAAACATATTCCATGTGAACCTGAAGCCCATATACGACCTCTGATCTAAGATATCTAGTTACAGTAGAATGGAGTCAAGTAAATGTGTTATATTCAATTGAACGTAGTAACATACATCAATGGGAGTGATATCTCAACATATTGTGGAGCATATCTGTAGAATTTTTAACTGATGAAGAGCATTTATAAATTAAAACTCTGTGTAAAATAGTTGAGGTCACTGTGAACAAAAGACAAAATACATGTGAACAAAACAAAAATAATTATGGCTGTCAAGCTGTAAGATGTGTGATGCTGCTCCTTTACACAGAGAATTGTGAGATTGTGGAATTCACTTCCAGGGTTAGTGGTTGAGGCAGAAACTATGTCAACATTCAAGATTAGACTGGATAGATGGATGAAGGAAAAGGGGTTGAAGGGATATGGGAACAGGGTGGGTAAATGCGATTAGAGCTATTTGCTCTCATGGAAGGTAAACAGCGACACGGACTGGTTGGGCCGAATGGGCTTTTTCTGTTTTGTAAATTCTATGTATTTCTAAGTATTTTTAAGTTTAATGGCATTTAACCTGCACCTGATGATCATTATCAATGTGTAATGGCCAACCTATACCTGACATTTTGTAGCAAATTTGCAGTTTTAATAAAGTTAAAAGTTAGCAATGGATATCGAATGTATACGATTGGCTGACTACGCTTGTCTCCTAAAATAATCAACAGCTGTTCAAATTGTTTTGTCACATTATTTTCAAATTACAAACTTTTTAAACTGCCAAGTTGGCACCTCATTATGTACAGCAGGGTCTGCTATTGTACTTGATTAACCACTTCATTGTGATATTTTTAACACTTTATGTGCGACCTGGATGTGTTGAAAATGCAAGAGGATTCATTTGTAGCACCTGAGTTGTTTCAGGTCAATCTTTCATACAATTCATGCATTTTAACATAGTATGGTTGCAGGCACAGTGCTAAGAAAAAAAATGATTTAGCACTGTTATTCACTGAAGTGATTAATCAATTACAACATCAAACCCTGCCACACATAATGAGGAAAAATTTTATATGTGGTAACATTTGTAATTGCTGTGGTATTACATTTTGCTGGAAATTAGGTAGATATAGAACGCTTGGGTATGAGAGAGAGACAGATCCAGGGTAAAGAAATAAAAGTGGCAATGTCAACTCATGCAGTGTATCAAATCACTGGAAACAAGGCAAAAGCAAAATACTGCAGATGCTGGACCCATCTTTTGTTTATATAGTTGTCTCATTACCACCCCCTTTTGCCTTGCATGATCGTCCCTTTTGTCATTTGATCGCTCCTGCCCTGCACCCTATCACAGACCTTACCCTTTGTTCTTTTCCTGCCCCCTTTTCTCTGGCTCTGCAATTGCTTAAAAGCTGTTCATCTCTAACATCTTCCAGTTCTGATGAAAGGTCATCGACCTGAAACATTAATCGACCTGAAAGATTAACTCTGTTTCTCTTTCCACTGATACTGCCTGACCTGTTGAGTGTTTCCAGTATTTTCTGTTTCTGTTTCACTGGAAGTAAGGCATGGCTGAAACTCCCAGTTGGTGTATAAAACGTGATCAAATGGCATTGAACAAAAAGATGAAAATGACCAAAGTACGTTACATTAAATTCAAGTTCCCTGACATGGAACATGAAGAGTGATTCCATGATCCAACCCTCCCAGCGTAAAGTGACGCTCGCAGGGAATGCATCTTAGGAAACAAATAAATAAAAAATCACGGATTGTGTGCTTGCAATTTCCCAAATTGAGCTCACTGTGAGGGCTACTTCCAGCTGGAAATACAGATCATGGTGTTACCCCTATGGTATATTACTAGCTATAATCGACACTGGAAGTTTCAACATTTTAGTTTAACTCACAGGAAAGTAAGAAACATTTTGTTTCTCTCCTCTATGAACCTCTTGTGCTTGATACTTTTTTTTGGAATTTAAAGTATGCGTTTAGTTTTGGACACTGCACCTCAGGAAAGATATATTGGCCTTGGAGGGGGACCAGTGCAGATTCACCAGAATGATACCAGGGCTTAGAGGGCTGCATAAACTTGGCTTATATTCCCTTGAGTTTAGAAAGTTGAGCGGTGGTCTAATTGAGGTGTGTAAAATGATAAAAGGATTCGATAGAATCGATACAGAGAGGGCTGTTTCATCTGGTGGGGGAATCCAGAACAAGAGGGCACAATCTTAAAATTAGAGCCAGGCCATTTAGGTGTGATATCAGGAAGTACTTTTTCACACATGGGCTAGTGGAAATCTGGAACTCTTTTCCCAAACAGGCTGTGGATGCTGGGTCAATTGAAATATTCAAGGCTGAGATCGACAGATTTTTATTAGGTACGGGTATCGGGATAGGGATCAAAGGCAGGTAAGTGGAATTGAGGTACAGATCAGCCATGGTCTGATTGAATGGCGGAACCGGTTCAAGGGGCTGAATGTTCCTGTTCTTGTGTTCCTTCCTATATTTCTATGTAATTCATTCTCTTTGATGTTCATAAATAAATATGCCTTGATATTTTGGGAGGTTATCTCTTGATTGATTTACAGTTTTGTAATTTATCAAATAAGTATATCTGTTCAATGGGAGTGAAAAGTAAGAAAAAATGGAGCACACACATATATGAATCAACAGTTAATGGTCAACGGTCACATGCAGCATTCTGAATGACTGTAAAGCTATGCTAAAATTCAAATCCAGTCTTGTTTAAATAGCTCTCAGATGACAATGATTTCCAGTTGTATTCTCACTCATGTAGAAAACCATCCCAGTTCACTCTTGCCTGCAGTGTTTGATGCTTCTAGGTTCTGAAGGAGCTCTGGGAACACACTATCGCTGGATGGTAATCATTCACACCTTCTTTCACAAGCCATGCATTTCGAAAGATACAATGCTCCGTCAATATCTGTAATTATCTCCCCCCCATCCTTCCATTTCCATTTGGGGAGAAGTGTCCATTCCAATTGTGCGTAGGTCCTTCTGCCACGTTGCAGCATTTGTACTCTAGATCAGAGATGTCCAACCTACAGCCATAGGGCCAGAAGTAGCCCCCGAGCCTGAAATCCATCTCTCAACGCCCAGACAACTCAATCCTATCTGCACTTATATATTTTTATTTGCTGGGATTGTTCTGTTCGAATTTTGTGTACCTGCAGATTTGGAAAAGTTTTTTTTGGGAATTTTTGCCTCATTGTTAGATAAATCCTAAGCAGAACACCAAGATCATAGAAATCACAGAAATCACAGAATCATAGAATCTTACAGCACAGAAGGAGGCCATTCAGCCCATCGTGCCTGTACCAGCTCTTTGAAAGAGCTATCCAATTAGTCCCACTCCCCTGCCCTTTCCCCATAGCCCTACAATTTTTCCCCTTCAATTTCCCTTTTGAAAGTTACTATTGAATCTGCTTCCACCGCCGTTTCAGGCACTGCATTCCAGATCATAACAACTCACTGTGTAAAACAATTTCTCCTTATCTCCCCTCTGGTTCTTTTGCCAATTACTTTAAATCTGTATCCTCTGTTTACCAACCCTCCTGCCAATGGAAACAGTTTCTCCATAATTACTCTATCAAAACCCCTCAGATATGTTAGTATCAGCTACTTGAGATATATGTAAGTTAATGGGAACCTTAATTTAAAAGTTATACCTGTCACCCAAGGTTGTGTGGTATGCCCCTATGTGGCTCACAAAGACAAAAACTTGGACACACCTGCTGCAGATATTGGGATATCTGAGTACATCCTAATTCATGAGGTACTGCAAGAATGGCTAATCTTAGAATTCTTCATGTAAAATGAAAATACTACTGAAATGCTAATTTTCAAAATCACCTATACATTTAATAGCAGTTAATTATCTCCACTGTTTGGCATGTAACACCTGGCTACTTCGTAAATATTACTCAGATAAATATGAAAAATGCCTGGAACATTCTATATTCAGAAAAAGAAGCAAAACTGGGCATCAAAGAGACGGAATTATTGAACCTTCTTAGCCAATGTAGCATGAATTTTTTTTTAATTAAAAAGAGGAGGGAAAAGAGTAGATTGCAGCTAAGGCCAAATGTAACAAGGATATATGTGTCAGAAATTAATCGCAGCAGCTGCTGGGAGTCCTGAGAGGCTTGAGGAATTTATGCCAGGCTACCATCAGGAAAATCTGGAAAGCCTAACACATGCTTTGACAAAGCTGTTTCCGCAGGTGACTTCGGAAGACCGATTCCCCAGTCCGTTGCCTTGGGAGAGCAGAAGCACAACTGGAATAGTGGGATTGGGGAATTGGGAGTGGAGTATCAGTGCCAATTTCTTTCAAGGCTGCAATTCTCCAATTTTCTATTATTAGTGTGCAAAGTGCTTGCTCCCATTTCATGAGTGTATCTATTTAAGGCCCCAGATTTGATGCGAAAACGTTGAAATGGACACCACTCACAATTCCCTGAGATTTGTGCTAAGTTTGCTTTTTTTTTCTCTGTGCTCCCATTTAATGGGTGTAAGGGAAGCGACATGAGCTTTTGGAGGGCTTTATTTTGTAATGTTTTCAGCACTTTTTGGCGCAATGTTCCTAGACGGAAATTTTCCAAATTAAATTTTTATGAAAATATTAATTTTGGGGGAGAAATGGTGTCAATTTTGCTCATCCTTTAGGTAAGTTTGCTTCTAATGCACCTGAATTTCATGGTAGGTGGTACAAGGTGATAGAAGGCACGCCAGGGAGATCAGCAGGTCCCAGACCAATCTACAGCCCTTGGCACAGCCAATTAAGTGGGCCAACTGCCTCAATTTGCTCCAGGTCTGCAGGACAGATTTTTGTTGCTTGCAGTAAGGACACTTGCAGCAAACATGCACCGGCTGGGATGGCACTGACAGTGGTTGGCAAGATTGCCACTGCCCTCAGTTATTATGAAAATGGCTCAGACATAGCTAGCACTGCAGTATCAGCTACTATACCAGCCACATATGCATCAAAAAGGTGATTGATGGGCTGGTCAGCAAATGGACCGGTACTTTTATCTCCTTTCCCACTGAACACTGTGATACACAGGGCCAATGTCACCACATTGGTGCACTTCGCAAGCTGCAGGCTGTCACGGATTGTTAGCATGTATCCAACTTGAAGACTTCAGCAGATGTGAATGTAGAAATGCTCTTTATTATACACTGCATATTGACTTTGTACCATGTTGAAGTTTGGGTATGCATGACAGGCAATGAAAACTGTGTAAGGTTTATCAATGGGTGAGCAGTAAATGCTGTGACCTATGTCATCTACCCGGTGAATGGTACTGTGGGTTAGTCCCACATTGCCAGATCCCTTATAGTGTGTGGTCTTCTCCCTCATCGCTTTCCAGATACTGTAGACAGCGTTCAGACTGTCTGCCACCTCCTGCCAGGCAGGGTACACTGCTGCCCTCTAGGGAGGGTTCCCCGGAGTGACAATCACACCAAGCCTCCTCGCACTCACCTCATTTACCAGAAAGTTAACTTCGCCAGCTGACATGCGGGATTAGGGGCTGCTATTTGCTTCATTTTGTGCCTCCACATTCTTTGCCTTTTATTGCTACTTCTCTCCCCACCCCACCTCCAGTTATAGCACCTTCTCATTCTATACACAACCCTTTAATATCTAGTTCATTTCTAATATCAGTTAAAATAGTTTTGTTGTACATAAATGCTCGATTCTTCTATTTAGGTACTATTTTCTATTTAACACTATATCCTTATTAGCTAAAATAACTCCCTTTGCTATGCATTATATTGTAATACACAATTTTGGACAAACAGCCCAATGGCCCCCTATCTGTTACAGTACTGCGGTTGATGGCAGCTCCAACTTTGGCACCAGTGCTGTGAGGTAAACAAGGTGGCACTGACGTGTCTCAAGGTGCCAAGTACTACCTGAAGTACTACCTTAAGCACCTCCTGAGACATCAGTGTCACCAGAGACAAATAGAAATAATGTTGCTGGCAAAAGTACCATTCTTCTGACCATAATTGTCTACCTGCTCAAACTACCTGCTCAGGCAGGCAATATGCATGCTAATCTATCTTGACCTTCTGCAGTCATTGGAAAAAGTTTAACAGCCAGAAATTAAGTTGCAGATTGGGGCTGCCAAACAACTGTGCACCTGCAGGATTACACTTGCACAGTTCTTTGTCTGTTACTGCTGGTGCCATGCATTCCACCCTTCAATATCAATGGAGAAGATTCCACAGCTTCAGGATATTATAGAACCAGTTCTAGTTGAGGCGGCCAGGAGCGTGAGAGTTAAACACTGCAATTTTAAGCCTCTTTCGCAGCTATTAAAGTCTACAAAGATGGTTCAAACCCAACAGATTTTACTTCTTCTTATGAAAGCACTTTGCCTTCAAATGAAAATGAATGGTATGGCACTCTGTGGGGTGCGTTTGTGACCTGTGAGCTCACTGATAACAGCATGCACCAGCTGCTTCCCCCAATGCTGCTAGAACTCTGCTAATGGCAGCACTTCAGTGTTTTCATAATACAGCACACTAATAAGCAAATGGGAACTATGGGAAGGTGATGACAACAGAAAACTGTGAGGGGAAAAAAATAGCAGGCTGATGATTCTTGGCTAGGAGTGTGTTCTATTCCAGATTAGTGTGCCTTTTGATGTGTTTAATATGTATTAGCTTCCTCCTTAGATCCTACATTGAGTAGTTAAGCTGTCTACGTGTGAAGCTTCCTATAATCTTTATTAATTGTACTATTGTGCATGTAAATGACTAGCTGGGAGCTGCAGACTTCCCCTAAGGGTTACAGCTACTGAACAGCTTCAGAATGGGCGCCTCCTGAGACATGAATACCTTCCAGAGAGAACATTTCTTACACATAACAGGCATTCTGACTAAAATATTAGTCTTGGGGCCCAAAATTCCAGGGTTCCTGCTCTGCCATCGGAAGTGAAAAGGAGCGACGCTACTGGCCGCCTCTGTATCTCAGAGCTTTTCTCATCCCAAATCACGGGGATGGAGTCATTTAAATAGCTGGGATGAGCAGTCCACACCTGTACAGGCACGATTGAGGTGCCTGTCCCAATTGCTTTGTGGAAAATTGGAGGAGCACCCTGTAGGGCCGGAGAGCAAGTGAAAAAGTCTTAATACTTTCCCTGAAGAGAAACGGTAACCTGTGATTCATTACCTTTTCCGGAAAGCCTTTCTGGGGCCTTAGGAAGGAACCAATGCCTGTTTCCACTGGACCTAAGAAATTCCCAGAATAGCCCGGGATCGCCCCCAGTCCAGCCCCCCCCCCCACAACTAGCAGCAGACTGGGGGGTGGTGGTGGTTGGAAGAGGTCATCTACAATCCCCCCCTCTCCCATTGCAATTTGGGCCAATCTTGCCACCCAGCCAATTTGGGTTTCACTAAAAATTCCCACTCCCCTATGAGAAAAGCACTCAAAATGTTTCCTCTGTCAGCCCAGGAATTTTGGGCCCGAGGTATTTTGCACGCCTACCCTGAAGGCGTGACTCTAGCTGGGTTGCCATTTTGTGGGCAGTGCTGGTTGTCTAGTACATCACCAAGTGGGCACTGATCATGTATGAGTCTGGATAAACATAAGTATTAGCTGGCTAATTCATCAACGACGCCATCACAGCTAAGCCTGATCCTTGCCTTACTTGGCATCCACACATATGTATTTTCCGGCAGTAGTCACAAAGATCATAAAGAAAAATTCAGATAAGGAAAGCCATTTAACTTACCATCCGACCGAAACCTAAAGATAAACCTTAGAGGAACTCTGCCTGTTCAGGTGGATATAAAAGATCCCATGGCTTTATAGGAAGCAGTACAGATATACAGATCTTTAAAAGTAGGATTGTATGTTGAAAAAGCCATAACAAGGACCAACATATTTTATATATAGGGGCATTTCAGTACAGAAAACATATTAAATGGAGCACAGATTTACTAGGGTGATAACAGGATGAGAAATAATAGTTATGATAAAAGACTTGAAAAACTAGGTCTGTATTTACTAGAGCAGAGAAGGTTAATGGGGAATCTAATGGAAGCGTTCAAAATTTTGAACGGGTATGAGAATGTAATTAGTGAAAGATTATTTCCACTGGTCAGAGTATTGATATAATAGATCATAAATTTAGGATCAATATTAAAAACATAAAAGGGGAGGCTAGAAGAATATATTTTCATGCAGAGAGTTATTGGAGTATGGAACGCAAGTGACTATTGAAACACATTGGAGCTAGCACTGGCACAATGGGCTTAATTGCCTCCTTCTGTGCTGAAATTCCTACAGCATCAGCAATTGAACTGTAGTATTAATGGAGCCAATATCACATTTCCACTGCCACTGAAATGATATCTAACAGATTGAAGTGTCAGGTGGCCCTTTGTCCTAACCCATGACCTACTGTCTATAAAGTGAACTTTAATACAACTGCAGTTGTAAAACACATCTTAATGACAATTTTCATTTAATTCACACTTTGTTTATGCTGAGACCCAGTCCTGGACTTTGCAATGGAATCTGTATGGACAGATTGGATGAGCTACCCTGTTTATAGTCACATTACTGGGAGTGCTGGCTGACTTGGTTTTTAATGTACAGGAAAGGGACTAAAAATCAGGGCATTATCAGTCATCGTGATTTCTGTTTTGCTAAGTCAATGTGGTTGGAAATTCCAGATCCCAGACTGGAAATTGAAAAATACCATAATTGTGTTATCCTAAAGATTCCCTACATACTGTATAATAAGGATGCTTGCAACATGTTTTATGCAACAAAAAAAACTGCTCGATTCCATCTCAATTTACTTTGACATGTCTGCCTGTACCTAGATTTTCCACTCGAGTTAAGCTGGCCCCAGGCATAATTCAAGTGAATGAGGCAGAAACTGCTCCACCAGCTCCTGGCACTCCTCCACCACTTCCGTGATTTCCCGCTGGCAGTCGATCAGCCAACGTACAATATGTGAGTCCCTGTTTGGATTAATATGCATGACAGAAATAAGCCACTTGACGTATATTCCATTACCTGCACCATGACAACGCTGGGTGCAAGAGGCACCTGTGGGTCCCTGGCATCCAGCATTGCCAGGGGTGATAGAGGGGCCACTTAAAGTTTAAAGGTCAAAAAGCCTATGCAATCGATTGCAGAACAGAGTAATTGATTACATATGCTTAAGCTGCTTTTTTTTAAAAATAAAAACTTTAACTGGCAGCACAATCTGTAATAGCACTCAGTTCTCACTTCAGAGTTCATTTCATAATGTACTTAAGACTCTGTAAAACTGAACCAACACCAGGGCCTAAATTTTAAATCGGAACAGCGGGTGGGTTGGAGGCAGGGAGGGCAGTAAAAATTTTTTAAATCTAAAACCCGCCCCAACTGGCCTCTAACCGCCCATTTCCAGTTTTAACAGAAGCAGGACGAGGGGCGGGCGACCAACCCGCTCTTAGGAGGCGAGTCGGTCTCTAAGAGCTTTCAAGGAGGCTGCGGGCCTCCATTTTTACAGCATTTTTGTTTTTAACTCCTGGGGGCTGGGATTCCCAGGCCTTCTACTTCACACCACATAAGAGGAGGCAAGAAGGCCGGAAAATGCATGTAATTGCCTATATAGCACTGCTTGTAGGCCCGGAGGCGCAGTAGTGCTTCCCCGAGGCCCAACAAGCCTACCTGCAGTGAACACCCCACCATGATCTCCGATCCCCCCCCACCCAACTGCCGCGATCTACAACTCCCTCATGATCCACAACACCCCCCGCAACGATGTCCGACCCCCTGATGACTCCCGATCCCAACCCCTGGATGACTCCTGACCCCGACCCCGCCTGATGACCCCCGGCCCCGAACCCTCCAGATGACCCCCGGACCCACCTCCCCCCCAATGATTGACCCCCCCCCCCCATCTAAGACTTACCTTCTTGGATACGCTCCTGGCTCTTCTCCCGTCTGACTGAGGCCAGCCTGTCAATCAGGCTGGCCTGAGGAGCGGGAAACCAACAAAAAAAATAAAAATAAAAGACATCCTTATGTCAAAATCATAAGGACATCCAGGAAACCCGTGCTTCCAGGTTTCCCATCAGGAATTACCTCCCCCCCCCCCGCCCCCCGACCCCGTCTTTCCAGTTCCAGGCTAAAATTTAGGCCCATGTCTCACAGTCTCAGTTTTTTCCAGGTATTCTTTCACACATGTGGAGAAGTGTCATAACTTACTTGTAGCTGTGTCACTTGGATCTCCCAGACTCATGCAAGCACTAATGAAACTCACTACCTTCCGTGAGATATCTGCAATAGAAATCTTACACGTAATGACACCGGGTCAGCAGTTAAAGGCTCCTATTCACACTGTGCAGCTTTTGTTCATATCAAATGCTGCTTTCATAGTGGCATTGATTTCGTTCAGATTTCAGGAGACTGGCATCCTGAGCTGGGTCCCTGAATTTACATACGAAATCTGGCTCCCTTGCCCCAGTGGCACAATCATAGATCTATGATATGCACAATTATGGCGCTTTTTAATTTCAAAACTTGGATCTGGGTCAATATTCTCCAAGAATTTTGAAGTATAGCGACTCAGCAAATAAAAATCATTGTGAATGATTTATGCACTCGTCTTTAGTCCCTTTCACGTACATTGAACTTCAGCTAAATCAGCTAATATTCCCAGTTATGTAACTATAAATAGGACAGCTGCTCTAATCTGTCCATGTAGGCTCCATTAATTTCCAGAATCTGGCCAGGATCATGGAGTCGGACTTAGCAGTGGAAACACTCCCTTTGCCTGGCGTTAACGGGATGGTAACGACCTCAAAATGGGGTTGGTAGTCTTACTATTTTTTTATTTGTTCATGGGAGGTGGGCGTCGCTGGCAAGGCCAGCATTTATTGCCCATCTCTAATTGCCCTTGAGAAGGTGGTGGTGAGCCGCCTTCTTGAACCGCTGCAGTCCGTGTGGTGACGGTTCTCCCACAGTGCTGTTAGGAAGGGAGTTCCAGGATTTTGACCCAGCGACGATGAAGGAACGGTGATATATTTCCAAATCGGGATGGTGTGTGACTTGGAGGGGAACGTGCAGGTAGTGTTGTTCCCATGTGCCTGCTGCCCTTGTCCTTCTAGGTGGTAGAGGTCGCGGGTTTGGGAGGTGCTGTCAAAGAAGCCTTGGCGAACTGCTGCAGTGCATCCTGTGGATGGTACACACTGCAGTCACAGTGCGCCGGTGGTGAAAGGAGTGAATGTTTAGGGTGGTGGATGGGGTGCCAATCAAGCGGGCTGCCTTGTCCTGGATGGTGTCAAACTTCTTGAGTGTTGTTGGAGTTGCACTCATCCAGGCAAGTGGCACAAGCAGGCGTTTGGACAACTGGTCTCTTTTAAAATGGAAATTGGGGTACTATGACATAAGTAGGACTCCGATTGCCATTTTAGATAGGAACTAAGGAAGTTATGACAAATCTTTATAAATAAGGAAGTTATGCTAAATCTTTATAAATTACTGGTTAGACCTCGGCTAGAGTATTGTGTCGAATTCTGGGCACCACACTTGAGAAAGGACGTCAAGACCTTAGAGAAGGTACACAGGAGATTTACTAGAATGATACCAGGGATTAGGGGTTTCAGTTATATGGAGGGATTAGAGAAGCTTGGATTGTTCTCTTTAGAGCAGTGAAGGTTTTAGGGAGATTTCATGGAGGTGTTTAAAATGAGGAGGGGTTTTGATAGAGTAGATAGGGAGTAATTGTTTCCACTGGCAGAAGGGTCAGTAACCAAAGGACATAGATTTAAAATAATTGGCAAAAAAGCTGAAGGGGAGATGAGGACAAATGTTTTTATTCAGCAAATTGTTATGATCTGGAATGCACTGCCTGAAAGGGTGGTGGAAGCAGATTCAATAGTGACTTTCAAAAGGGAATTGGATCTTTACTTAAAAAGGAAAAATTTGCAGGGCTATGGGGAAAGAGCAGGGGAGTAGGACTAATTGGATAGCTCTTTCAGAGAGCTGCACGGCACGATGGGCCGAACAGCCTCCATCTGTGCTCTATCATACTATGATACTATGAACTGGTCGGATCCTGCACAGTGCAGCCCTTGACCAGTTCCACGGGCAATGGAAGAAGCCCAGCAAAGGTAAGTCTTGAATTACTTTTATGGGCCTTGCAGGAGCAGGAGTGCACCTCCAGGGCCCTGAAAAATAATTTGGGCCACTACTGCCCCGGGACACCCACCCTCCACAGTTGCGACCCCCCGACTTACCTTCCAGGCGGCAGCTCCAGCCCGTTTTCCTTTGCCGAATCTGGCGAGCTATGTCGAGATGCCTGTTTGGCATCCTGCAGCTCACCTGGTGAATGTAAATGAGGCCGGAGCCTCAAAATCACAGGCGGCCACTTTGCCACCGGAACGGATGTCCGGCCAGGGCACTCCCCCCAGTCGACATTGCAAATGTCAAAATTGACCTCACTGGCACCAGTCTCCCGGTAACCAGCCTGAATCAGCGCCACTATGAAAACAGCTTTAGTTACTGCATTTTCGTTATCCTTAAACCTGCTAGTGCTTCAAATGCTGTGTATCAAGCTCTTGCTGACTGTAAACACAGAGGTAATAAAACTGAAAGGTGTTGTTTTAAATCACCAGCTATTCTAACAAAGCAGATTAATTGCATCAGAGAAGAGAGTTTTCAGACATTAAGGGGGCTGATGCAGAACCCTCAAACTATTCTACTTATAAATCAGCTGTATGTGGCTCAGTTGGTAGCACTTTTGCCTCTAACTCAGAAGGTTGTGGGTTCAAGTCCCAGTCCAAAGACTTGAGTATAAAATCTAGGCTGATACTCCTGTGAAGTATTGAGGGAGTACTGTACTGTTGGAAGTACAGTTTTTCAGATGAGACATTAAACCAAGGCCCCATCTGCCCTCTGAGGTAGATGTAAAACATCCAGTGGTGCTATTTTGAAGAAGAGCAGGGGAGTTCTGCCCAGTGTCCTGGCCAATATTTATCCCTCAACCAACATCACTATCTGCTCATTATCACATTGCTGTTTGTGGGACCTTGCTGTGTGCAAATTGGCTGCCGCATTTCCTACATTACAACAGGCACTACACTTCAAAAATACTTCTTTGGCTGTAAAGTGTTTTGGGATGTCCTGAGGTCATGAATGGCATCATATAAATGCAAGTCTTTCCTTGTTTTCTTTTACAATACTTAAAGAAGTTTTCATAACTTAAATCATTTGTAAAACCTGATTTTCATTCAATATAGACCGGAAAATTTTTCACCAAGGAATATCCAAGTACAAAATACATAATCTGGTTCAACAACATTAGATGCAAAAGGTGGCTTCAATTTGTATGATTTAAAAGATCAGAATGGTTCTGACTGTGCAGGTGTTTGATTTAAAATGCTAAATTTGTTTTCATGCATTGAAGGGAAACAGCTACAGCAATATCTGAAAGGACCTGTGGAGCAGTGTAAATAGAGTGACGCCCTCTCATTATCTGAGCTTGCTACAGGAAAATGTAATTAGAATTTGGAGCTTCAACAACATCAACCTGCACCAATATGGTGCTTTTCTAGTAGTAAAATGCCCAAAGTGCCTCACAGAAGTGAAAAAGGACATCAAGGAATGATGAGAGATGAGTTAGAGGAGATTACTGAAGGCACAGTCAAAAAAGATTTCAAGGCAACAAGGTGGAGGAGTTTAGGCAGTACTTTGCAGAGTATGGGGTCAATACAACTAAAGGTTCTGCTACCAAAGATGGGGCAGATGTGGGGGGTTGCAAATGAGGCCATGGTCAGAAAAGTGGAGGGAGAATTCTGGCATTTAGAACTGCAGCAGGTTGTAAAGGTTGGGAGGGGCAAGGCTTGGAAGACTCCCCCCGGCTAGTGGACGGCAGCTAAAATAGAGCAGGGTACTAATCCACTCCTTTCCCGCCCTGATCTGGCCGACTATAATTTTAAATTGCAGGCGGCAAGTACAACCACCCCAAGCTGGTGGGGTCCTTCTTAAATATGCAGATCAGGCTCCGATGGCCTTTTGGACAGGGTAATGACAACCTTAAATTCATTCAAAAATACAGGTTGATGCTGTGATTAGGGGATTGAATGGATGAGCTAAGAGGGACACAGTGGCCTCCTTCAACTGTATTCACCTTGTGATCTTATGAGAGAAACAGGCTCTGTGGTTGAGTTGTGTGATTTAAACTGAAGTACTTCATGATTTGTATTGCAGTGGCACTAGGTTTTACTTTACTCCATGTTACAAGTAAATAGCTTATCTTGGGAAAGAATGAATTAGAGTAGAAGATGGCTTGATGAGACTTGACTTGAAGACACTGAAGACGGAGGGAAGAGAAAGAATGGGCCCGATATTACCAGGGCGGCGGGTTCGTGGTGGGGGGTCGATTGGGCGCGTGGGTAACACGCCCGGTGAAATCAGACTGCCCCGCGCGCAATCGCAGGCTGATTGGATCCACTTACCTGTTGTTCCGGGTTCCCCGCTGCTAAGCTGCGCGTCGGGCGGACTGCGCATGCGCAGTAAGGTCTGTCAGCTGGAGGAGCTCTATTTAAAGGGGCAGTCCTCCACTGACTGATGCTGCAGAAAATAGGAAAAATTACAGCATGGAGCAGCCCAGGGGGAAGGCTGCTCCCAGGTTAATGATGCCTCACTCCAGCTCTTATTGCATGGGGGGAGGAGGAGGGAGAGGACAGGGATCTTCCCTCCGACGGGTGGGAGGAAGCGGCCTGCCTCTGCCACCAAGAAGGCCTGGCTCGAGGTGGCAGAGGAGGTCACCTGCACCAACAACATATCGCCCACCTGCATACAGTGCAGGAGGCGCTCCAATCATGTAAGTAGGTCAGCCAAAGTGAGTACACTTACTCATTCCCCTACACTCCGTCTGCCACGTCACCGCCCCCATCCCACATCTTCTTCTGCACAGCCAACACTACTCTGTCACATCACCCCTCACACCCACTCAAAGCTCATCCTCATCTTACCTGCACTTACTCACCTCGCCAGTACTCATCCCGCCACTACCACTCAACCCAATCCTCATACAATCTCATGGCTCTATCTCATACTCACCCTCTCATGCATCTCTTTCACAGTCAGCCTCACTCAACCTGCCACTACCTGTGCTGCAGCCACAGGGCATGCATCACATATGTGCAATAGGCAGCGTAAGGCAAACGTGTCATGAGCATGAAGGGGATGCACAAGGGTGTTTGAGGGTTGTCATGGTTTTTACTTATAATTAATTTCTGATCAACTCACATTACATATTATATTGTCACCACTACTGCCACGTTTTTGCGAATCTTGTCTGGTTTGTGCAATAATACCCTTTCCTGAGGATCACAATGAAGACCCACAACTGATGCCACCCATTGTGTCACTGCAGAGTGGGTGTAGGTGTATTTGCAGGGCTCTTATGTGCAGACGACTGAGAGACATCGGCAATACCCCCGGTGGCACTCTGGAAGGATGCGGAGGTGAAGTTGTTGAGGGCAGTGGTGACTTTGACAGCGACAGGTAAGAAGATGGTGCTCGGGACTGCCGTGAGCAGCTCGGCATGAAGGAGGCTGCAGATGTCCACGACTACATGTTGAGTGACTCTGAGCCTCCGTGTGCACTGCTGCTCAGAGAGGTCCAGGAAGCTGAGCCTCGGTCTGTGGACCCTGTGGTGAGGGTAGTGCCCTCTGCGACGCATCTCTCTCTGCGGTAGCCCTCCCTCCTGTTATGCAGGTGGATGTGTCACAGCACTGTGTTGTGGAGCTCCACGTGTCAGAGGTGGACGGCGAGGCTGGTGATGCTGTTCGCCCTCCGTGGAGGTCATGACTGCAGCTACGGCGGTTCCCATCCGGAAGATGTACATCTGAGGGGGTCCGCAAGGTAGGTAAATGTGTCTGGACACCGGGGTAAGTGTGCAAGTTGGTGAATTTTATTGTTAGGAGGAGGGTGGTGGAAGCCAAACTTTGTCCAAAGTGACAGAGTGGCCTCCTGCAATGAGTGAGGGTCTCCCCCACCTGTCAAATGGACCTTTGCAGCTGCCACAGGCTGATGGCTGCAACACATCCATTTCAACTGGGAGTGCCTCCCCCAGTACGGGAAACAGTCCCAGTTGTTTGCAAAATCCCACCCCTCCTAAAATATCATGTTAATCAGGTCTCTAAACGACCTGAAATACCTAAATAAATACTTTAAGTGGCACCAAGCCGGCGGGAGTCCCACACGCGGGGGCTGCGCGTATGTCAGTGCGTCAGTGGGAAACCTGGAAGTGGGCGGGTTGGAGCCGGGCTCCCGACCCGCCCCGGGAATCCCCGATTTTTTGTAGCCCCCCCCGCCAGGAACGCACCTGATCGCGGGTGCGAAAATCGAGCCCAATATGTTGGACAGCAGATTTTGAGCTTAGGAGAAATACGAGAAGAGAAGTTTGGAGAAGTGTTGTCAATACAATAGAAGGGCAAATGTTACACCCCTGTTCAAAAAAGAGGAGAGGGATAAACCCAACAATTACAGGTCAGTCAGCCTAACGTTGGTGGTGGGGAAACTTTTAGAGACAATAGTCTGGGACAAAATTAATTGACACTTGGAAGAGTATGGGCTAATAAATGAAAGTCAGCACAGATTTGTTGAAGGAAAATCGTGTTTGACTAACTTGATTGAGTTCTTTGATGAAGTAACGGAGGGAATTGATGAGGGTAGTACAGTTGATGTGTATCTGGACTTTCAAATGACATTTGATAAAGTACCACATAATAAACTTGTAAGCAAAATTAAAGCCCATGGGATTAAAGGAACATTGGCAACGTGGATACAAAATTGGCTAGAGGACAGAAAGCAGAGAGTAGTGGTGAACGGTTGTTTTTCAGACTGGAGGGAAGTATACAGTGGAGTTCCCCAGAGGTCAGTATTAGGACCACTGCCCTTTTTGATATATATTAATGACCTGGACTTGGGTATAGAGGATATAATTTCAAAGTTTGCAGATGACTCGAAACTCGGAAATGTAGTCAACAATGTGGAGGATGGTAACAGACTTCAGGAGGACATAAACAGACTGCTGAAATGGGCAGACACATGGCAGATGCAATTTAACACAGAGAAGTGTAAAGTGATGCATTTTGGTAAGAGGAATGAGGAGAGGCAATATAAACTAAATGGTACAATTTTAAAGGGGGTGCAGATACACAAATCTTTGACGGTGGCAGGACAAGTTGAGAAGGCTGTTAAAAAAGCATATGGGATCTTGGGCTTTATTGATAGAGGCACAGAGTACAAAAGCAAGGAAGTTAGGCTAAACCTTTATAAAACACTGGTTAAACCTCAGCTGGAGTATTGTGTTCAATTCTGGGCACCACACTTTAGGAAGGACGGTTCCAGGGATGAGGGACTTCAGTTATGTGGAGAGACTCGAGATGCTGGGGTTGTTGTCCTTAGAACAGAGAAGGTTAAGGGGAGATTTAATAGAGTGTTCAAAATCATGAATGGTTTTGACAAAGCAAACAAGAAGGAACTGTTTCCAGTGGCAGAAGGGTCGGTAACCAGAGGACACAGATTTAAGGTGATCGGCAAAAGAGCTGGAGGCGACATGAGGAAACATTTTTTTACGCAGTGAGTTGTAATGACCTGGAATGCATTACCTGAAAGGGTGGTGGTAGCAGATTCAATAGTAATTTTCAAAAGGGAAAAAATTTACAGGGCTATGGGGAAAGAGCAAGGGAATGGGACTAATTGGACAGCTCTTTCAAAGATCCAGCACAGGCACGATGGGCCAAATGGCCTCCTCCTGCGCTGTACCTAGTATGATACTATGATACAAGAAAGGTTGCAATGAAAGGGGAGTGGCGCTAAAGATTAGAGATGAGACAGGAATTGCCTATCAGATAACAAGCCTTTTCTGTGTAGTGTCAGTACTGAGGGTGTGCTGCATTGTTGGAGATGCCATCCTTCAGATGAGATGTTAAACCAATACCCCATCTGTCCTCTGAAGTGGACGTAAAAGATCCTGTGGCATTATTTCGAAGAAGAGCAGGGAAGTTCTTCCCAGTGTCCTGGCCAATATTTATCCCTCAGCCAACGTCACTAAAAACAGGTTATCTGGTCACATTGCTGTTTGTGGGACTGTTGTGCGCAAATTAGCTGCCCCATTTCCTACATTACAACAGTAACTATACTTCAAAAGTACTTCATTGGCTGTAAAGCGCTTTGGGATGTCCTGAGGTCATGAAAGGTGCTATATAAATGCAAGTTATTTCATTCTACCCATACGGAAAAAGCTTGCAATAAGGGTAGTACAGTCAAGGATTGTGACAGCAGATCGTGCCTCCATGGCTGATCTTTCTTTCAGGAAGAATGTGGTACTCTAAGTCATGCAAAAGAAATGACATTGTGGTAGGTAATTCTAAGAGAACTATAGCTGCTTGCTTGCACACAACTAAACAGCAAGTACAGAAATAAATTGCAGGCCTGTCACATCACTTTCTACTGGGCTTATTACATAATTAGAACTCTTACTGCCTGCATAGGATCCCACAAAGACTGGAAAAATTATCTTAATTAAGTGTTTGGCTCTTCAACAGCTTGTCTTTCAGTATAGCTGGTAGAAGGAATCAGTAGAACGTATATGGGACTGAAAGTCCTTGAAGTGTTCAATTATACTAAGGACCAACCATAGATACTCAACTTTTGATGAGCTCCACATATGTATTCTAATTCACAGTTCCTAGTTTTGTTTTACCTCAATTTCCCCAGACAAGAGACAAAGCTGCCAAACTATGCAAAAGTCAGTGTCCTATGATGTAAATAAAACCCCGAGGTGATTTTAATGCATAGTCGTGCGTTTGGCGTCCAGTGCCAGCCTCACCATGGGAAATTTGGTGCCAAGCAAGAGCAGGCTCAGAAGAGGGCAATATTTTTTTCAATATCTTCTTGTTTCCTTGTGAGCTGGGAAGAGCAGAAGTGCTCCTCCAGGCCAGGATCTAAAATGGTCCAGGGCTTATTGCAGCGAGGCCAGACGAGCTTGACGCTTGCTCCAGAGCCCCTGTGCTGTACTCGCGCTCCGAGTTAAAATCGGGGCTCATATCTTTCAATCTCTGAACCAGCTAATGAAGACAGAGGCAGGAACAGATGACCTCGATTTAATCAAGAATACTTGTTTTTGATGACATGTTCGATCTCAAGTCTGTCTTGAGCCTTAATATACAAATCTCTGTGTAGTATAGTAACTTCGTTTTTAAACACATAGGGGGTTAAATTGAATAACCCCTGAAAACGGGCATAGGGACCGCGGTCCACGATTAACCTGCGCCCGGTCTATGTGATCCAGGCAGCACGTTACATTCGTGCTGTCTGCTGTTTTAAATGATTGCTGTGTGCAGCCAGCGCTATCTGCGCTGTTGATTGGCTGCATGCATAAGCAGGGGGCCCCAATATCATGAGTGACTCACGTTTCTTAAAGGCAGCCTGCACCTCTTAAAGGGAAGGTGCATTGTGACTGCAAGAAGTGGTGGGAGTCAACTGAAAACTGAATCTGTGCTGTGATACTTTGAAGAATGGCTGCGCCTGGGAGAGAGCGTGCACCAAGGTTCTCTAATGATGCACTGGAGGCCTTGGTGCAAGAGGTGGAGAGAAGGAAGGGCATCCTATATCCGCAAGGGGGCAGGAGGCCCTCCAGACATATGCTCAAGAGGCAGTGGGAGGAAATAGCAGAGGAGGTAAATGCCAGGAACATAGCTCCAAGAACATGGATGCAGTGCAGGAAGAAGTTCAATGATTTAACATGAGTTGTCAAGTTGAGTGAGTTCAAGCTTCAAGTGGCATATCGTGCCAACTGAACCACTAGCCTCATCCACTGCTCAATTCACTACATCGCCATCACCCACCTACCAATAATCTCTTTCAGTCAGTACTCAACCATTCAAATCATATGCTTTATCTCACCCTCACACAATTAGAACTGTAGCAAGCCTCACACCCACAACTCACAGTTCACACTTACTGGTAGCTATTCAATCATGAACAGCCACATCACCCAAATATCTTGTAGGACACTCACTGACACACTTCCCTCTTTCTTGCAGGAGAAGGTGGTGCATAACAGGAGGCAACAAGTGGCAGTGGCTCCATGGAACATGAACCTGCTGTCCTCCCTCAGGATGACAGCATTCCTGCTCCCACCCCTGCCACTCCGCCGGTGCCCTTGTCAGCCAGCCAGCCCACTCCCTGTAGAGTACTGAAACTTTATCCAAGTATAGGAAACCTCCAAAAACACGTACAAATGCACCAGCAACCAGAAGAAATAATGTAGCAACTAACCTGTAACTACTTCATCATCCCTTTAAATAGTGCTGGTATGGGGTCCTTCATGCCATTTAAATCCTGTTCAGCTGTACGAGGTTAAGACTGGGCTTGGCTGGAATGTGACTTCCAAAATAGCAGCATTGCCTTCAAATCACCGTTGCACACTGATCCGCCTCATAATCTCCACACTCTGCATGCTGCCAGTGGTCATTAGGCGCCGCGCAAACCCCTTTACCAAGATGGCATCCCGTGCGCTTCCAGTCGGAAGTGTGGCTTAGTTGTCCACGTAGCACTTAAAAAATGGACCAATGGCGCTACATGGACCAATTTCATCCCCTCAGCTCCTGCAAGGGATCCAATTTATTTATAACATCAGCTGTATTGCTGGACATTTGGTGCCTATTTTGGGTATGGAGAAGAGGGAGTTAACCCATAGTGTCCATTGGATACACATTTGGTCTGTTTGGCTAACCCATATTTCTGTGGTCAAGGCCACCTTAGAGGTTGAGACAGGAGGAATTATAATGGGAAATCAGGAAATGGCAGATGCGTTAAACAAATATTTTGTGTCTGTCTTCACAGTAGAAGACATAAAAAGCATACCAAAAATAGTGGAGAACCAAGGGGTAAATGAAAGTGAGGAACTTAAAACAATCAATATCACTAGAGAAAAAGTACTGGACAAATTAATGGGACTAAAAGCCAACAAATCCCCAGGACCTGAAGGCCTACATCTGAGGGTTCTATACGAGGTGGCTGCAGAGATAGTGGATGCGTTGGTTATGATCTTCCAAAATTCTCTAGATTCTGGAACAGTCCCAGTGGATTGGAAGGTAGCAAATGTTACCCCGCTATTCAAGAAGGGAGGGAGAGACAAAACAGGGAACTACAGGCCAGTTAGCCTGACATCAATCGTTGGGAAAATGCTGGAATCTATGTTTAAGGAAGTGGTAACAGGGCACTTAGAAAATCATAATATGATTAGGCAGAGTCAACATGGTTTTATGAAAGGGAAATCCTTTTTGACAAATTTATTAGAGTTTTTTGAGGGTGTAACTAGCAGGGTAGATAAAGGAGAACCAGTGAATGTAGTATATTTGGACTTTCAAAAGGTATGTGATAAGGTGCCACATAAAACGTCGTTACACAAGGTTACACAAGCTCATGGGGTTGAGGGTAATATATTAGCACGGATAGAGGATTGGTTAAAGGACAGAAAACAGAGAGTAGGGATAAACGGGTCATTCTCAGGTTGGCAGGCTGTAGCTAGTGGGGTGCTGCAAAAATAGGTGCTTGGGCCTCAGCTATTTACAATCTATATTAATGACTTTGATGAAGGGACCGAGTGTAATGTATCCAAGTTTGCTGATGATACAAAGCCAGGTGGGAAAGTAAGCTGTGAGGAGGATACAAAGAGTCTGCAAAGGGATATAGACAGGTTAAGTGAGTGGGCAAGAAGGTGGCAGATGGAGTATAATGTGGGGAAATGTGAGGTTATTCACTTTGGTAGGAAGAATAGAAAAACAGAATATTTTTTAAATGGTGAGAAACTATTAAATGTTGGTGTTCAGAGAGACTTGGGTGTCCTTGTACAAGAAACACAAAAAGTTAGTATGCAGGTACAGCAAGCCATTAGGAAGGCAAATGGCATGTTGGCCTTTATTGCAAGGGGATTGGAGTACAAGAGTCTTACTATAGTTATACAGGGCATTGGTGAGACCTCACCTGGAGTACTGCGTACAGTTTTGGTCTCCTTATCTAAGGAAGGATATACTTGCCTGAGGGGTGGTGCAACGAATGTTCACTAGATTGATTCCTGGGATGAGAGGGTTGTCCTATGAGGAGAGATTGAGTAGAATGGGCCTATACTCTCTGGAGTTTAGAAGAATGAGAGGTGATCTCATTGAACCATATAAGATTATGAGGGGGCTTGACAGGGTCGATGCAGGGTAGATGTTTCCCCTGGCTAGAGAATCTAGAACTAGGAGGCATAATCGCAGGATACGGGGTCGGCCATTCAATACTGAGATGAGGAAGAATTTCTTCATGCAGAGGGTTGTGAATCTTTGGAATTCTCTACCCCAGAGGGCTGTGTATGCTCAGTCATTGAATATATTCAAGGCTGAGATCGATAGATTTTTGGACTCTAGGGGATTCAAGGGATATGGGGATAGGGCGGGAAAGTAGAGTTGAGGTCGAAGATCAGCCATGATCTTATTGAATGGCGGAGCAGGCTCAAGGATCCGTATGGCCTACTCCTGTTTCTTATGTTCTTATTATATAAACACAAATACGGGATCTGATGCTGTTACAAGTATAATGTACAGCCTCCTACTTTCTCTTGGTATCCAATGATATAGGATTCATTTCATCCACCTCAGCAGAGTGGCCCTGTCTCTGGTCATGAGTCTGGCACTCTTGGGTGAAGTGGACACAACAACAAAAGTGCAATATTGTATAAAATGAGCAGTTTGTGGCTCTTTTCATTTCAATGAAGTGGCCTCTATACAAGGTAAGGGACCAAAGACAATCCAGCCCAGCTGCTAGGAACACTCTTCATCCCCTCCCACCAGTATTGGTACTCTTCTCCTGCTACCTCCTCGATCCAACAACAACAACAACTTGCATTTATACAGCACCTCTAACGTAGTAAAACGTTCCAAGGTGCTTCCTAGGAGTGTTATCAAACAAAATTTTACACCAAGCCACATAAGGAGGTATTAGGACAGATGACCAAAAGCTTGGTCAAAAAGGTAGATTTTAAGGAGGGTCTTAAAGAAGGAGAGAGAGGTAGAGAGGCGGAGAGGTTTAGGAAGGGAATTCCAGAGCTAGGGCCCAGGCAGCTGAATGCACGGCTGCCAATGGTGGAGCGATTAAAATCGGGCATCCGCAGGAGGCAAGAATTGGAAGAGAGCAGAGATCTCAGAGGGTTGTAGGGCTGGAGGAGGTTACAGAGATAGGGAGGGGTAAGGCCGTGGAGGGATTTGAAAACAAGGATGAGAATTTTAAAATCGAGCCGTTTCCGGACTGGGAACGAACATAGGTCAGCGAACACAGGGGTGATGGGAGAACGGGACCTGGTGCGAGTTAGGATACGAGCAGTAGAGTTTTGGATGAGCTCGAGTTTATGGAGGATGGAAGATGGGAGGCCAGCCAGGAGAGTAATGGAATAGTCCTGTCTGGAGGTAACAAAGGCATGGATGAGGGTTTCAGCAGCAGATGAGCTGAGGCAGGGGCGGAGACGGACGATGTTACAGAGGTGGAAGTAGGCGGTCTTGGTGATGGAGTGGATATATGGTCGGAAGCTCATCTCAGGGTCAAATAGGACGCCAAGGTTGCCAATGGTCTGGTTCAGCCTCAGGCACTGGCCAGGGAGAGGGATGGAGCCAGTGGCTAGGGAATAGAGTTTGTGGCGGGGACCAAAGACATTGGCTTTGGTCTTCCCAGTATTTAGTTGGAGGAAATTTTTGCTCATCCAGTACTGGATGTCGGACAAGCAGTGTGACAAATGAGAGACAGTGGAGGGGTCGAGGGAGGTGGCTGTGAGGTACAGCTGGGTGTCGTCAGCGTACATGTGGAATCTGACCTCGTGTTTTTGGATGATGTCACCAAGGGGCAGCATATAGATGAGAAATAGGAGGGGGCCAAGGATAGATCCTTGGGGAACTCCTGAGGTAACGGTGCAGGAGGAGGAAGAGATGCCATTGCAGGTGATTCTCTGGCTATGACTGGATAGATAAGAATGGAACCAGGTGAGCGCAGTCCCACCTAGCTGGACGACGGAGAGGCGTTGGAGGAGAATGGTGTTGTCAACCATGTCAGAGGCTGTAGGCAGGTCGAGAAGGATGAGGAGGGATAGTTTACCATCATCATAGTCGCATAGGATGTCATTTGTGACTTTGATAAGAGCCGTTTCAGTACTGTGGCAGGGCCAGAAACCTGATGGGGATTCAAACATGGAGTTGCGGGAAAGATGGGCATGGATTTGGGAGGTGACAACATATTCAAGGACTTTGGAGAGGAAAGGGAAGTTGGAGATGGGGCATTAGTTTGCAAGGACAGAGAGGTCAAGGGTGGGTTTTTTGAGGAGAGGGGTGATGATGGCAGATTTGAACAGGAGGGGAACAGTACCTGAGGAGAGGGAATCATTAACAATTCAGCTAACATGGGGGCCAGGAAGGGAAGTTGGGTGGTCAGCAGTTCGATGGGAATAGGGTCGAGGGAGCAGGAGGTGGGTCTTATGGGCAAGATGAGCTCAGAGCAGGCATGAGGGCATCCCATCTGGCACTCCTCTCTACCTCCCTCCTAGTTCAAGGTGGCACTCTTTTCTCCCTGCCCCAGTTCATTCTGGCGCTCTTCTCTCCTTCAATTCATGCTGACACTCTCTTCCCTTCTTTAGTTCATGCTGGCATTCTCCTCATCTCCTTCCCCATTGCTACTCCCTGCTCCCCCCCCCCCCACAGCCCTCAATGCCACCACCGACTCCTACCTCCTGCTGACCAGGGGATTTAATGTTGCTGGGTACTGTAGTTGGAAATTCCTGATCTTGCAAGAATTCCCACCCACAGTATGCAGTGACGTTCAATCCCTTGGAGCAGTAGCAGCAGGAACAGCGCTGAGGGGGAGGAGCTGGAAGAGCTGTTTAGGGGAAGAAATAGGTGCAGCACCGAGGGGCGGAGCCAGGTGAAGACAATGATTTTCATCCACAAATGCAGACAAGAGACAACCCTGACTTTCTGCTTGCAGAATGTCAGCACGTGTGTGTTGTATTACTATGCAGTAAATCACCATGGCAATGTTAATGTTATTTAGTGGTGTGCTACATTTACAGTTTAAAGGGCCCTCTTTAACAGTCATGCAATACTGCAACTACAGAATGATGGGTGGGGAAAGTCGCTGAGTTGTAGAGAACCATAGAAACTGCCGTGAAATCCGTGCCTAACCTACCGGCAAAGGAATTTTGTAGAACTTTTTTGGGGACCACACAAATAACAAATCAGTATCATCAATAATGACATTTTAAGAAAGTATAATGAAGGTAATACACTATCATTGTTTCTGCAAATTGTTGTAATGGGGAGATTAGCTGCCTTGAGACAGGCAGAAAAAGAATGCTGTGAATTAATTTAAATTGAGATGAATATTAATTTGATGGCACTACCTTCTGCATCTTGCTGTCAAATAAAAATGTTAAGCAACATACTGCTAAAAAAATTTGCTTTTCATTAATACATGGAAAAAAAAATTTAGCCAAAGGTTTTTTGCACGTGTGAAATAATATAGTCATACATTTTAACAAACATGACATTCCATTGATGTTCTTCGACATATGCCTTCATTAAGCATAATAGCCGCATAGGCTTGCATTTCCAGTTTCACTGCAGGCAATTATCTTGCTCCAGTGTTATGAAATTATCTCTACGAGCTGTGGCTCATAGAATAACCATAGGTCATGTGCAATGTTTTCAAATCTATAGGGATTCCTGATGCAAGTCCAGATACGGCCAGGAAAGTTCCAAACGCCATGGTTTCGTATTATTGTTCATCTTGCCCCATTCAAAATGGACACTTAGATTTCCCAAGAATCTCTGCTGCTGTTCTTCCAAAGCGTCTGGACTGCAACCAGTGCGAGCGTGGCAATCACGGCAGATCTGGGATTTAGGTAGGAGGCAGTAGGAGAAATAGAGACAGAGTAGCAGCAACAAAGTCAAAGGCAAGCGACAAGGAGAAGGGAGAAAAAGCAACAAAATAAGAGACACTTCAGAAAGTAAAAACAGATCAAATACAAGAGAGACAAATAAAAAGACAGGAAAACAAAGTGACAGAACATGAGAGCCAAAAGAAAGAAGTGTTCATAAATGTATTTTTCCTGTGTAGTCTGCACTTATCCCTTATTCTCTTGGTTTTCCGGTATGCATACACCTTTGACCAATTTATTTAGCCACACATGTATGCACCCAAAAAAATTGCCAGAAAAACATAGAAAAAGAAATTCTAGTCTGCAGGAAATGTGATCATGATCTGGGAGCACTGTGTGTGACCTTGAGTGACTCCACATCTGCAACTTAATCTTTGTGGCAACAGAGTCAAGACAGTCTGGAGCTGACAGCCACCTGCAGCACTGCTCACAAACATCACTGCTCACCAACAGCACTGCTCACAAATAACGCTGCTCACAAACTGCACTGTATACAAACAAAGCTGCTCACAAACATCATTGCTCACAAACAGCACTGCACACAAACAATGCTGCATACAAACAACGCTGCTCACAAACAGCACAGCACACAAACAATGCTGCTCACAAACATCATTGCTCACAAACAGCACTGCACACAAGCAATGCTGCATACAAACAACGCTGCTCACAAACAGCACTGTACACAAACAATACTGCTCACAAACAGTATTGTACACAAACAGCACTGTACACAAACAGCAGTGTACACAGAGCTTGGTTGATCACCCCAGGGGGGGTCACAGAGGAATTTCCAAGAGCTTTTTCCGAAATTGGCAGATGGTTTTTCTTCTGCTTTGGTTTTGCCTTTCCCAGGAGGTAGCATAACTAAGGGGTGGGGGCTGATCATGTAGGTTGCACCATGTATGGATGCGGTAGGGTTGATGGACCAGTTATTATTTTGTATGTTCATATATATATTCTTCTCCACAATCTCCCTTAGCCTGAAGAGGTGGGTTAGAAACATGTCTCCCAGCTTCAGTTCTCAACCCCCCCCCACCAGCTAAGCTTACCACCAGGTTAATGTTATTCATACCTTGTATCTATCTCTGTCACAAACTCGCACTTGTTGCTATCTTACTTATTTACTTACATTAATCACCTTCAAACTTGCTGGTTGTTTTTAACGTGAGATTGACGAGAGCTTTTCTACAAGTCTATGCTAAAAATACACATTCGGGGTGAATCTCCAGGCTTTCTGCCAAATTTCCACCAAAGTCATGATGGCAGAGTGGGAATAGTCCCGAGGAAATTCACCCCATTATTTCCTCAAAAGGTGCATAAATTAGAAGGTATCTAATGAAGCACAGAGCTGAAGCACAGAGCGCATTGCGAACGGAATGGATCATGAACTGAGTGAGAACTTGAGAATTTGGTGAGAGTGAGAATTAGGTGTGAAGGGGGAAGGAGGTGCTAACTTTAAAAAATTTAAATTAAATAAAAGCAAAATAAACAAAACAAACTAAAAAGTAATTATCCATAAATAAATATAAACTAAGATATGGCAGAGCAGGTTGTGCGTCAGGACTGCAGAATGTGTGAGTTTGTGGATATCGAGACTGTCCCGAGCGAACACATCTGCAGTGAATGTCTCCGCCTCGAATCTCTCCAGCTCAGAGTCACTGAGGAGTGTCTGGACAGTTTGCTCCAAAGCTCGTTCACATCTCATAGAGAGGTGCAGGATCAGAACAGGGTTGGTGTGACCAATAATGTACAGAGTAAGAGGAATCCAGGTGAGATAGAGAACGAGGATCTGCAGAAACTGATCCTATCCAACAGGGAAAAAGTACTTGTTACCTGTGAGAATAAGGATAAAGACTGTCGGAAGGACAGCCAGAATTCTGACCATGGCACCGTGGAGCAGGAGACTGTCCAAAGGGACGAGGAAGAGGCATTTTTTTTTATTCATTCATGGGATGTGGGCGTCGCTGGCGAGGCCAGCATTTATTGCCCATCCCTAATTGCCCTTGAGAAGGTGGTAGTGAGCTGCCTTCTTGAACCGCTGCAGTCCGTGTGGTGAAGGTTCTCCCACAGTGCTGTTAGGAAGAGAGTTCCAGGATTTTGACCCAGCGACGATTAAGGAACGGCGATATATTTCCAAGTCAGGATGGTGTGTGACTTGGAGGGGAACGTGCAGGTGGTGTTGTTCCCATATGCCTGCTGCTCTTGTCCTTCTAGGTAGTAGAGGTCGCGGGTTTGGGAGGTGCTGTCGAAGAAGCCTTGGCGAGTTGCTGCAGTGCATCCTGTGGATGGTACACACTGCAGCCACAGTGTGCCAGTGGTGAAGGGAGTGAATGTTTAGGGTTGTGGATGGGGTGCCAATCAAGCGGGCTGCTTTGTCCTGGATGGTGTCAAGTTTCTTGAGTGTTGTTGGAGCTGCACTCATCCAGGCAAGTGGAGAGTATTCCATCACACTCCTGACTTGTGCCTTGTAGATGGTGGAAAGGCTTTGGGGAGTCAGGAGGTGAGTCACTCGCCGCAGAATACCCAGCCTCTGACCTGCTCTTGTAGCCACAGTATTTATGTGGCTGGTCCAGTTCAGTATCTGGTCAATGGTGACCCCCAGGATGTTGATTGTGGGGGATTCGGCGATGGTAATGCTGTTGAATTTCAAGGGGAGGTGTTTAGACTCTCTCCTGTTGGAGATGGTCATTGCCTGGCACTTGTCTGGTGCGAATGTTACTTGCGACTTATGAGCCCAAGCCTGGATGTTGTCCAGGTCTTGCTGCATGCGGGCACGGACTGCTTCATTATCTGAGGGGTTGCGAATGGAACTGAATACTGTGCAATCATCAGCGAACATCCCCATTTCTGACCTTATGATGGAGGGAAGGTCATTGATGAAGCAGCTGAAGATGGTTGGGCCTAGGACACTGCCCTGAGGAACTCCTACAGCAATGCCCTGGGGCTGAGATGATTGGCCTTCAACAACCACTACCATCTTCCTTTGTGCAAGGTATGACTCCAGCCACTGGAGAGTTTTCCCCTGATTCCCAATGACTTCAATTTTACTCGGACTCTTTGGTGCCACACTCGGTCAAATGCTGCCTTGATATCAAGGGCAGTCACTCTCACCTCACCTCTGGAATTGAGCTCTTTTGTCCATGTTTGGACCAAGGCTGTAATGAGGTCTGGAGTCGAGTGGTCCTGGCGGAACCCAAACTGAGCATCGGTGAGCAGGTTATTGGTGAGTAAGTGCCGCTTGATAGCACTGTCGATGACACCTTCCATCACTTTGCTGATGATTGAGAGTAGACTGATGGGGCGGTAATAGGCCAGATTGGATTTGTCCTGCTTTTTGTGGACAGGACATACCTGGGCAATTTTCCACATTATTGGGTAGATGCCAGTGTTGTAGCTGTACTGGAACAGTTTAGCTAGAGGCGCGGCTAGTTCTGGAGCACAAGTCTTCAGCACTACAGCTGCGCTGTTGTCGGGGCCCATAGCCTTTGCTGTATCCAGTGTACTCAGCCGTTTCTTGATATCACGTGGAGTGAATCGAATTGGCTGAAGACTGGCTTCTGTGATGGTGGGGATATCGGGAGGAGGCCGAGATGGATCATCCACTCGTCACTTCTGGCTGAAGATGGTCGCAAACGCTTCAGCCTTGACTTTTGCACTCACGTGCTGGACTCCGCCATCATTGAGGATGGGAATGTTTACAGAGCCTCCTCCTCCCGTTAATTGTTTAATTGTCCACCACCATCCATGACTGGATGTGGCAGGACTGCAGAGCTTTGATCTGTTCCGTTGGTTGTGGAATCGCATAGCTCTGTCGAGAGCATGTTGCTTCCATTGTTTAGCATGCATGTCGTCCTGAGTTCTAGCTTCACCAGGTTGGCACCCCATTTTTAGGTACGTCTGGTGATGCTCCTGGCATGCTCTTCTACACTCCTCATTGAACCAGGATTGATCCCCTGGCTTGTTGGTAATGGTAGAGTGAGGAATATGCCGGGCCACGAGGTTACAGATTGTGCTGGAATACAATTCTGCTGCTGCTGATGGCCCACAGCGCCTCATGGATGCCCAGTTTTGAGCTGCTAGATCTGTTCTGAATCTATCCCATTTGGCACGGTGATAGTGCCACACAACACGTTGGATGGTGTCCTCAGTGCGAAGATGGGATTTCATCTCCACGAGGATTGTGCGGTGGTCACTCCTACCAATATTGTCATGGACAGATGCATCTGCGACAGGTAGATTGGTGAGGACGAGGTCAAGTAGGTTTTACCCTCATGTTGGTTCGCTCACCACCTGCCGCAGGCCCAGTCTGGCAGCTATGTCCTTCAGGACTCGGCCAGCTCGGTCAGTAGTGGTGCTACCGAGCCACTCTTGGTGTTGGACGTTGAAGTCCCCCACCCAGAGTACATTCTGTGTCCTTGCTACCCTCAGTGCTTCCTCCAAGTGGTGCTCAACATGGAGGAGGACTGATTCATCAGCTGAGGGAGGACGGTAGGTGGTAATCAGCAGGAGGTTTCCTTGCCCATGTTTGACCTGATGCCATTAGATTTCATGGGGTCCGGAGTCAATGTTGAGGACTCCCAGGGCCACTCCCTCCTGACTGTATATCACTTTACCGCCAACTCTGGTTGGTCTGTCCTGCTGTTGGGACACAATATACCCAGGGATGATGATGGAAGAGCCTGGCACGTTGGCTGAAAGGTATGATTCTGTGAGTATGGCTATGTCAGGCTATTGCTTGACTAGTCTGTGGGACAGCTCACCCAATTTTGGCACAAGTCCCCAGATGTTCATGAGGAGGACTTTGCAGGGTCGACTGGGCATGATGTGGTAGTTGTAGGGGATTGAATAATTAGGGGGACAGACAGCATCCTTTGTAAGCAGGATCGAGAGTCCCACATGGTAAGTTGCCTACCTGGTGCCAGGGTGTGGGACATCTCAAATCGGATTGAAAGAATATTGGAGAGGGAGGGGGAGGATCCAGTCGTTGTGGTCCATGTTGGGACCAACAACACAGGAAAGATTACGCACGAGATCCTGTTCAGAGAGTACATGAGCGAGCAGCTAAATTAAAAAACAGGACCTCAAGGTTATAATCTCTGGATTATTACCCGTGCCATGTGCAAATTGGCGTAGGGATAAGCAGATTAGAGAGGTGAACACGTGGCTGAAGGAGTGGTGTGGGAAAGAGGGGTTCAATTTCATGGGATACTGGCACCAGTACTGGGACAGGAAGGAACTGTACCGATTGGACAGGATCCACCTCTGGGACCAGGGTCCCACCAGAAAGGGTAAATAGGGCAGTCACAAGGACTTTAAACTAGTAAATGGGGGGGAAGGCTCAGGTAGAAAAGGTAGTATAAATAATAATTCTAAAACAAACGAAAAGAGAGTAGAATAATAGTCAGAAATTATGCTTTTGGCACTACAAGTAAAGTGAAAACTAAAAGATGTAAAGTGATTGGAGTAATTGGAGAGAGAAATAAGAAATGTGAGAGAAAAACATTACAGCAGAAGGACAGGTTAGATTGTGTGGCCCAAATAAGCATTCTTTATACAAACACATGGATTATAAGGAACAAATTGAATGAATTGCAGATGCAAATTCAACTTAGAGGGAACGACATGGTAGTCATTACTGAGTCATAGCTGCAAGACGGTCAAGACTGGGAACTGAATATATCACATTATCAGGACTACAGGAAGGATAGGGAAACTGGTAGATGGAGCAGAGCAGCCTTAGTGATTAAGGATGAAATTACTTCAATGATAAAAGAGGATATAACAAGAGGTAAGCATGATGTGGAGATGCCGGTGATGGACTGGGGTTGACAATTGTAAACAATTTTACAACACCAAGTTATAGTCCAGCAATTTTATTTTAAATTCACAAGCTTTCGGAGGCTACCTCCTTCCTCAGGTGAAGGAGGTAGCCTCCGAAAGCTTGTGAATTTAAAATAAAATTGCTGGACTATAACTTGGTGTTGTAAAATTGTTTACAAGAGGTAAGCAGGCAGTGGAGACCTTATGGGTCAAATTAAGAAATAGAAAAGGATGTAAGACCACCTGGTAGCAGCTGTAAAGTGGCAGAATGTATAAATACAGAGATTAGACAAGCATGTAGCAAAGGCAGAGTGGTTTTAATGGGGGATTTTAACTTATATAGATTGGGATAAGCACATGAGCTCATGTCAGAAAGGTAATGAATTTCTTGAGTATGTTCAGGAAAGCTTTCTGCAACAATAAGGGGGCAGGCCATATTAGATTTAATAATGAGTAATGAGCCAGATTTAGTTAACATCAGGTCAAACATCAGGGAAAAAGAACAGGAAGGTCGTAGGATATGCCATGTGAACCTACTTGAAGAAGAAAAGGATGAGGACTCCTGTTTGATGAATGTTGTTGAGTGGCTTTGGTTGCCTGCTATTCATTGAAGTAGCAAGCATTTTGAGCTTGACAAATATTAACACTTGTGATGTATTTGTACATGTGTTATATTTAATGTAAGATGTTTGACCTACTACTTGTTCACGGTGCGTGAACATTTATCTAATAGCGATCATAATGTGATCAAGTTCAACGTTGTGTTTGAAAGGAAGAAACCCATAGCAGCCACTAAGATTCTAAATTTAGGTAAGGCCGACTTCAGTGGAATAAGGCAGAGACTGTCCACAGTAAATTGGGCAAATCTGTTAATGGATAAAATGACAGAAGATCAGTGGGAGGTGTTCAAAAAAGAATTTAACGTGATACAGAACCAGTTTATACCCTTAAGGGGCAAGAGCTCTACTTGCCAAAAAAAACAACCATGGACAACAAAAGAGGTAAGGGACAACATGAAACTAAAAGAAAAAGCATACAAAAATGCCAAAAATAGCACAAGTCCTGGTGACTGGAAGAGATACAAAGAACAGCAAAGGGTGACAAAATGGATAGTGAGAGCTACAAAGAATCATAGAATGGTTACAGCACAGATGGAGGCCATTTGGTTCGTCGAGTCTGTGCCGGCTCTCTGCAAGAGCAACCCAGCTAGTCCCACTCTGCTGCCCTTTCCCTGTAGCCCTGCAAATTTTTTCCCTTCAAGTACTGATCCAATTCCCTTTTGAAAGCCATGATTGAATCTGCCTCCACCACCCCCTCAGGCAGTGCATTCCAGATCTTAACCACTCGCTGTGTAAAAAAAATTTTCCTCATGTCGCTTTTGGTTCTTTTGCCAATCACCTTAAATCTATGTCCTCTGGTTCTTGACCCTTCCACCAGTGGGAACAGTTTCTTTCTGTCTAGACTCTTCATGATTTTGAACACTTCTATCAAAGCTCCTCTCAACTTTCTCTGCTCAAAGATGAACAACCCCAGCTTCTCCAGTCTATCCACCTTACTGAAGTCCTTCATCCCTGGAATCATTCTGGTAAATCTCTTCTGCACCCTCTCTAAGGCCTTCACATCCTTCCAAAAGTGTGGTGCCAAGCCCTGGACACAATACTCCAGTTATGGCCGAACCAGTTTTTTATAAAGCTTCATCATAACTTCCTTGCTTTTGTAATCTACGCCACTATTTATAAAGCCCAGGATCCCGTATGCTTTTTTAACCACTTTCTCAATTTGCCTTGCCACCTTCAAAGATTTGTGCAGATATACCACCAGATCTCCCTGTTCCTGCACCCCTTTTAAAATTGTACCCTTTAGTTTACAAAAAAGGAGTATGAAAAGAAACTTGCAAGGGATATCAAAATCAACACAAACATTTTTTACAATTATATTAGGAAAAACAGGGTGGTTAAGAGCAATGTGGGCCCCTTAAAAACTGATAATGGTGATATTGTAAATTAAAATAAGGAAATGATGCACATGTTAAATAATTACCTGCTAATTAAGGATAGGGTGACTGAACACCTCGAGAATTTTCAGTTAATCAGAGAGTGCCAGCATGGATTTCTGAAAGGTAGGTCGTGCCTGACAAACCTGATTGAATTTTTTGAAGAGGTGACTAAAGTAGTGGACAGGGGAATGTCAATGGATGTTATTTATATGGACTTCCAGAAGGCATTTGATAAGGTCCCACATAAGAGATTGTTAGCTAAGATAGAAGCCCATGGAATCGAAGGAAAAGTACGGACTTGGTTAGGAAGTTGGTTGAGCGAAAGGCAACAGAGAGTAGGGATAATGGGAAGGTACTCACATTGGCAGGATGTGACTAGTGGAGTCCCGCAGGGATCTGTCTTGGGGCCTGAATTATTCACAATATTTATCAACGACTTAGATGAAGGCATGGAAAGTCTCATATCTAAGTTTGCCAATGACACAAAGATTGGTGGCATTGTAGGCTGTGTAGATGAAAACATAAAATTACAAAGCGATATTGATAGATTAGGTGAATGGGCAAAACTGTGGCAAATGGAATTCAATGTAGACAAATGTGAGGTCATCCACTTTGGATCAAAAAAGGATAGAACAGGGTACTTTCTAAATGGTAAAAAGTTAAAAACAGTGGATGTCCAAAGGGACTTAGGGGTTCAGGTACATAGATCATTGAAGTGTCATGAACAGGTGCAGAAAATAATCAATGAGGCAAATGGAATGCTGGCCTTTATATCTAGAGGACTAGAGTACAAGGGGGCAGAAGTTATGCTGCAGCTATACAAAACCCTGGTTAGACCGCACCTGGAGTACTGTGAGCAGTTCTGGGCACCGCACCTTCGGAAGGACATATTGGCCTTGGAGGGAGTGCAGCGTAGGTTTACTAGAATGATACCCAGACTTCAAGGGTTAAGTTATGAGGAGAGATTACACAAATTGTGGTTGTATTCTCTCGAGTTTCGAAGGTTAAGGGGTGATCTGATCGAAGTTTATAAGATATTAAGGGGAACGGATAGGGTGGATAGAGAGAAACTATTTCCGCTGTTTGGGGATTTTAGGAGTAGGGGGCACAGTCTAAAAATTAGAGCCAGACCTTTCAGGAGCGAGATTAGAAAACATTTCTACACACAAAGGGTGGTAGAAGTTTGGAACTCTCTTCCGCAAACGGCAATTGATATGAGCTCAATTGCTGAATTTAAATCTGAGATAGATTGCTTTTTGGCAACCAAAGGTATTAAGGGATATGGGCCAAAGGCAGGTATATGGAGTTAGATCACAGATCAGCCATGATCTTATCAAATGGCGGAACAGGCACAAGGGGCTGAATGACCTACTCCTATTCCTATGTTCCTATGTTCAGTATTTACAGTAGAGGAAGAGGATAGCATGCCGAATGCCGCAAGGAAACTAATTTTGAACCAGGGACGGGGACTCCCCATAATTAACGTAAGCAAATTAACAGTGATGAAGAAAATAGTAGCACTAAAGAGTGACAAATCCCCAGGACCAGATGGTTTCCATCCCAGAGTTTTAAAGGAAATAGGTGAGAACATTGCAGATGCCCTACCTATAATCTTCCAAAGTTCTCTCAATTCAGGAGCCGTTCCTTTAGATTGGAACATTGCACGTATTCCGTTATTTAAGAAAGGTGAGAGAGGGAAACCAGGGAATTATAGACCTGTTAGCCTAACATCTATTGTCAGGAAATTACTAAAGTCTATAATTAAGGATAGAGTGACTGAACACCTTGAAAATTTTCAGCTGATCAGAAACAGCCAGTATGGATTTGTAAAAGGTAGGTCATGCCTGACGAACCTGATTAAATTTTATGAAGAGGTGACTAAAGTAGTGGACAGGGGAATGTCTATGGATGTTGTTTCTATGGACTTCCAGAAGGCAGTCAATAAAGTCCCTTATAAGAGACTGCTAGCTAAAGTTGAAACTCATGGAATTGAGGGCAAGTTATTAACCTGGTTATGAAATTAGCTGAGTGGCAGAAGACAGAGAGAAGGGATAATGGACAGGTTCTCAAATTGGCAGGATGTGACTAGTGGTGTTCTACAGGGATCTGTGTTGGGGCCTCAACTATTCACTGTATTTATTAATGACTTAGATGATGGGATGGAGAACGTCTTATATAAATTTGCCGATGACACAAAGATAGGCAGCACTGTAAGCAGTCTAGTTGGAAGCATAAAATTACAGAGAGATATGGCAAATGGATTTCACTGTAGGTGTGTGAGGTGATCCACTATGGACCTAAAAAGGATAGATCAGAGTACTTTCTAAATGGTGAAAAGCTCAAAATAGTGGAGGTCCAAAGAGACTTATGGGTCCATGTACATAGATCACTAAAATGGCATGGACAGATAAGAAAATAATTAAAAAGGCTAATGGAATGCTGGCCTTTATATCGCGAGGACTAGAATACAAGGGGGTAGAAGTTATGCTACAGCTATACAAAGCCCTAGTTAGACCACACCTGGAGCACTGTGTTCAGTTCTGGGCACCGCACCTTAGGAAGGATATATTAGTCTTGGAGGGAGTGCAGCGTAGATTTACTAGAATGATACCTGGACTCCAAGGGTTAAATTACGAGGAGAGATTACACAAACTAGGATTGTATTCCCTGGAATTTAGAAGATTAAGGGGTGATTTGATCAAAGTTTTCAATACATTACGGGGAACTGACAGGGTAGATAGAGAGAAACTATTTCCGCTGGTTGGGGAGTCTAGGACATAGCCTAAAAATTAGAGCCAGGACTTTCAGGAGTGAAGTTAGGAAACACTTCTACACGCAAAGGGTGGTAGAAGTTTGGAACTCCCTTCCGCAAACGGCAGTTGATGCTAGCTCAGTTGTTAATTTTAAATCTGAGATTGATAGATTTTTGTTAACCAAAAGTATTAAGGGATATGGGGCTAAGGCGGATATTTGGAGTTAGGTCACACGTCAGCCATGATCTCATTGAATGGCTGAACAAGCTCGAGGGTCTAAATGGCCTACTCTTGTTCCTATTTTCCTATGTTCCTTTTCGTTTCATTTTGCATTACAAGCAAATATCAAAGCTGAGGTATTCAAATATGTGAAAAATATTTTCATATAGGCTCTTCCATTTAATAACTCCCAAAGTTCAGTCAGCAAATTTGAGACATAGTGATTTGTGCCTGCATCATGCAAGAATTTCCAGACGCAGGACTAGGTAGAAAACAAGACTTTCCCAAACGGGATCACCAAAGATTAACTGAAAGGTCTCTAAAATAGTGTCAGCCTTGGCTCACTGGTAGCACTTTCACCTCTCACTTACAAGGTTGTGGGTTCAAATCCCACTCCAGAGACTTGAGCACATAATCTAGACTGACACTTCAGTGCCGTACTGAGGAAGTGCTGCACTGCCGGAGGTGCTGTCTTTCAGATGAGATATTAAACCGAACCCCCGTCTGCCCTCTCGGGAACAGTAGTAGGCCATTCAGCCCCTTGAGCCTGTTCCACCATTCACTTAGATCAAGGCTGATCTGTACCTCAACTCTATTTACCCACCTTTTCTCCATATCCCATGGCACTATTCGAAAAAGAGTAGGGAAGTTCTCCCCGGAGTCCTGGCCAACATTTATCACTCAACCAACATCACTAAAACAGGTTAGTGATGTTGGTTGAGTTTATGGGACCTTGTTCTGCGCAAATTGACTGCCACGATTCCTCATTACAACAGTGACTACACTTCAAAAGTACTTCATTGGCTGTAAAGTGGTTTCTGACGTCCTGAGATAGTGAAAGGCACTCTATAAATTATTTCTTTCTTTCTTCTTTTTAAAAACTCTGCATGTTGAAGGTTGACGAATGGGAGCAGGAAGTTGCAAAGGGACATAGACTAAGTGAATGGGCAAAACTATGGCAGATGGATTTTAATATGGGGAAATGCAAGGTCATTCACTTTGGATCTGAGTAAGACAAATCAAAATATTTTCTTAAAGGTGAGAGACTAGGAGCTGTGGAGGAGCAAAGGGATTTAGATGTCCATGTACATAAATCACTAAAAGCTAGTGCATGGAATATTGGCCTTTATCTCAAGGGGGCTGGAATTTAAAAGTGAGGATGTGATGCTTCAGTTGTACAGAGCCTTGTTCAGACCTCATCTGGAGTACTGTGTTCAATTTTGGGTACCAAACCTCAGGAAAGATATGTTGACCTTGGAAGGGGTACAGCAGATTCCCCAAAATAATACCATAATTTAAAGGATTAAATTATGAGAAGAGGTTGCATAAACTTGGCTTATATTCCCTAGCATTTATAAGGTTGAGGGGTGATTTAATTGAGATATTTAAAATGATTAAGGGATTCGATAGGATAAATGTAGAGAAACTATTTCCTCTACTGGGGGAATCCAGAATAAGAGGGCGCAATCTTAAAATTAGAGCTAGGCCATTTTGGAGTGAAATCGGGAAGCACTTTTTCACACAAAGAGTAGTGGAAATCTGGAACTTCCTCCCCCAAATGACTGTGGAGCTGGGACAATTGAAACTTTCAAGACTGAGATCGATAGCATGGATTTGCTATGGGAAGGTCATGTCTGACTAACTTGATTGAATTCTTTGAGGAGGTAACGAGGAGGGTCGATAAGGGTAGCATGTTTGATGTAGTCTAGATGGATTTTAGCAAGGCTTTTGACAAGGTCCCACATGGCAGACTGGTCAGAAAAGTTAAAGCCCATGGGATCCAAGGGAAAGTGGCAAGTTGGATCCAAAATTGGCTCAGTGGCAGAAAGCAAAGGGTAATGGTCGACGGGTGTTTTTGTGACTGGAAGGCTGTCTCTAGTGGGGTTCTGCAGGGCTCAGTACAAGGTCCTTTTCTTTTTGTGCTATATGTCAATGATTTAGACTTAAATGTAGGTGGCATGATTAAGAAGTTTGCAGATGATACTAAAATTGGTCGGGTGGTTGATAGTGAGGAGGAAAGCTGTGGACTGCAGGAAGATATCAATGGATTGGTCAGGTGGGCAGAAAGGTGGCAAATGGAATTCAGTCCGGAGAAGTGTGAGGTAATGCATTTGGGGAGGGCAAACATGGCAAGGGAGTACACAATAAATGGGAGGATACTGAGAGGTGTCGAGGAACAGAGGGACCTTGGAGTGCATGACCACAGATCCCTGAAGGTAAGGGCAGGTAGATAAGATGGTTAAGAAGGCATTTGGGGTACTTTTCTTTATTAGCCAAGGCGTAGAATATAAGAGCAGGAAGGTTATGCTTGAACTGTATAAAACACTAGTTAGGTCACTAAGCTAGAGTATTGCATACCATTCTGGTCACCACATTACAGGAAAGATGTGATTGCACTAGAAAGGGTTCAGAGGAGATTTATAAGGATGTTGCCAGGGCTGGAGAATTTTAGATTGGATAGGCTGAGGTTGTTTTCTTTGGAACAGAGGAGGCTGAGGGGAGATTTAATTGAGTTATATAAAATTATGAGAGGCCTAGATAGAGTGGATAGGAAGGACCTATTTCCCTTAGCAAAGGGGTCAATAACCAGGGGGAACATGGATTTAAAGTAATTGGTAGAAGGATTAGAGGGGAGCTGAGGAAAAAAAAATTTCACTCAGAGGATGGCGGGGTCTGGAACTCACTGCCTGAAAGGGCGATAGAGGCAGAAATCCTCATCACATTTAAAAGGTGCTTGGATGTGCACTTGATGTGCCGTAACCTACAAGCCTACGGACCAAGAGCTGGAAAGTGCAGTTAGGCTGGATATCTCTTTTTCGGCCAGCACAAGACACGATGGGCCGAATGGCCTCCTTCTGTGCCATAAATTTCTATGATTCTATGATAGATTTTTGTTAGATAAGGATATCAAAGGCTATGGAAGGGCAGGGAAATAGGGTTGAGGTACAGGTCAGCCATGATCTAATTGAATGGTGGAACAGGCTCGAGGTTACTGAATGGTCTACTTCTGTTTCTATGTTCCTATGTAAATGGGCATCCCAGCCTACTTGGCATACATGTCTTAGGAACAGAGAGAATGAGAATCCTGCCATGATGAAGTTATATAAAAGCATAATATGTTCATCTTTCCTCATGAATTTCAGATATACTTACTTGGCAGCAATAAGCATTTAGTGAACCAAAGCGCAGAGTCAATCCAGTAAGTGACAGGAAATGAGAGGCAGCAGTCAAAGCTTGAGTTCAGTTGCTGACTTTATGGGCTGTAAAGGATTAAATGGCCTATCCCTGAAACTTTAGTCATATAGGATGCTAACACTTGTGTCCAGGGTCATTGATATTGGTATTTTTCAGAGATACCTAATACTGATAAATGTTGACTTCAAGCAAGAGAAGTGAATGATGCCACGAACGATGAAATCAGAGAATCACCAAAGTGATTCCCAGAAGTGTCAAACACCCAGCTCCACACTTGCTTGCAATTTCAGTGAATATTAATTTCAAAAATTCAGTCAGAAACCTACCACACTGGATCATCCTGAAGCAAATTCAGATTTTTTTTTCTCTTCCATCCCCCTCCCTTGCACATAATTGTACTGGACCTTAGATATATATACTTTCCCTTAGTGTAATTTTCCAAGTGTCCTTCACCAGCTTCAACGATGTGGAAAGATATATCCCTGAGCTCACAGCTATAGCCAATGTGAATATACTCAGTGCTTCCTGGGCCCTTGTTACACTAAACTAATTAAATAATGTAATCTCCGTATTACTGGCCAGGTTATATTGACCATGCACAATAGAACTATTTGGCTTCCTCAGAAACTTACAGCACCATATGTGTCGCACTATGCATCTCATACATGCCTGAGCATGTGCAGTGTGCTCCAAGTATCAGAGAAAATTGTAGCACTCATTACCTGTGTCTAGCATAACCTGTCCATACACACATTGGGCATGATTTTAACAGTAAAAAACGGGTGGGTTGGGGGCAGGGGGGCATTGAAAATTGCAACCATTTCAGACCTGCCTCCAACCCGCCCATTTCCGTTTTTCACTGGGCGGTCGACCAACCTGCTCCCAGGAGGCAGGTCGAGCCTTAAAACCTTTCAAGGAGGCGTCAGGCCTCCATTTTTCGACAATTTCCGATTTCAACCCCGGGGGCTGGGATTCCCGGGCCTTCTCTTTTACGCCTCATGAGAGGAGGCGAGAAGGTCCAAGACTAACAGGTAAGTGCCTTTCTGGCACAGCTTGTGGGCCCGGAGGAGCAGGAATGCATCCCCCGGCCCAAGAAGCCTACCTGCAGCGACCCCCCCAACAATCGCGGACCCCTCCCCCATCCCCAATTGCGGACGCCCAACCTCGATCGCAGACCCCCGACCCTGATTTCCGATCCTCCCTCCCAATGATCGCGGACCCCCAACCCCAATCATGGACTCCCAACCCCGATCCCCGATCCTCCCCCCTCAACGATCGTGGACCCCGCAATGACCCCCAATCCCGACACCCCCCCCATGTCTGATGACCCCCGTGCCAACCTATGCCCCATGCCATCCTGTACCCACCCATGTCCCCGTGCGTACCCATGCCCAACCATGCCCCCATGCCTCCCCCCATCCATACAAACAAAGACTTACCTGAAGACTTACCTGAACATGTCCTCTCCCTGGCTGGTCTCCCGTCCGACTTAAACCATCCTGTCAATCAGGCCAGTCAGTCGGATGGCAAACCGACAAAAAATAAAAGACGGCCTTATGTCAAAATCGTAAAGACGTCCGGGATACCTGTACTTCCGGGTTTCCCGTCCGTAATTTGATCCCCCACCCCCTTCCCGGCTCGGGGTCAGAATCATGCCCATTATGTTTACCTACCACCACTCTTACTGATCCAGCTTGAGATGTCAGATTTGCTTCAGAAAGTATAAAGTTATGGATTCACGCGTGAGTCCGAGACTTGAGCACATAATATAGGCTATCACTTCAGTGCAATACAAAAGTACTGTTCCATTATGGGAGGTGTTATCCTTTGATGAGACATTAATATTGTCTGCCTCATCTAGTTCAGTGGCGTCGCAGCAGCCCGATCTTCGAATCCTCTTCACCGGCGAGCTGCCTGGATCGATGGTAATGAGGCCCGAGGCCAAGTATCATATGCGCCTTGGGCCTATCCATTTAGGAGCGGGGATTGATCCTTGTGCTCCCTGTGCACCCATTTTGGGCACATGCGAATTTCTAGGCTCTTGTCTTGCAAAAAAGCAGACATATGTCGAAAAGTTGTTTTTCCCAAACTCCTTCAGGGACTCTGCGAGTCATCCCAAAAGAGGAAGTAAAAGATGGAAGTGGATCGTCTTGACATTGTGCACCCCCCACTTCACCCCAGCCTTCAGCCTCCTAGGCCTCATGCTCTGAAACTCGCTCCCCAAAACCCTCTGCCTCTCATCTTCCTTTCCTCCTTTAAGACCCTATTTAAAACCCACCTCTTTGACCAAGCCTTTGGTGACCTCTTCTAATATTTACTTTTTCGGCTCAGTGTCCAATTATATTTTCCGATTACGCCTCTGACAAGCTCCTTTCTCTAGAAAAATACAAGTTGTATTGTTGTTGAGAGGATAAACTGAAGGTATTAATTGTCAAGTTTGAGGAATATTTCACACTTCATAGAATAATACGACACATAAGGAGGCCATTTGGCCCATCGTGCCTTCAAGCCGGCTCTTGAAAGAGCTATCCAATTAATCCCATTCCTCTGCTCTTTCCCCTGCAAATTTTTCCTTTTCAAGTATATATCCAATTCCCTTTTGAAAGTTATTACACTTTGAGAATGTTACATATGAAAGTTGTGTTTAATACCATTTTCAAACATTAATTGATATTAAATAAGTTTGTGAGAAAGGTCATGTCTTGTGAGTATGGATCCCTTGCAGACAGGCTCATTAAAGCAGAATAGTAGTTGATATAATAGATGATGAAGTTAGAGCCAGATGAGAAGAGTCTCCACCTATAGAAAGCATTTGATATTTGCAGAGCAGTAGCAGACAGTAAAACACAGCTAGACCACCTATACAATACCAACATTAATGTGAGCTAAAAGGAATGAGGGGAACAGAGATGCCCATTGGTACAATTAAAAAGAAACCAAATCAAGTTGGTCAGCAATATAACAGGGATTGTACTGCAGTAAATCACAAGAAGAAAATTGTCTAACATATGGCCAAATGTGTAAGTAATATAAAAAAATGAAACCATTTTACTACAATATTCAAAACCAGAGCAAATCCATCCTCATCAGACATGCAGAGGATAGAAAAGAAAATTCACAGAAAGGAAGAGCAGTCCGAGTGATGAAAATGAATTTTGTATAGATGCAATTCGGACAGGAGGCAACAATAGAACTTTTGAATTTAAGCTGGAAATGGGAGCTTAATGTAAAGTTATGTAAACAGCCAGGTTACCAAAAGCTAAGTATATAATTGATATGTCTAATACAAAGTACTCTGGCACAAAATCAAGTCAACAGGAAAATATAACATGGTGTGTGAATATAAATAAATTCCAAAATCTCGCATTACAAATTCTGAAACATTGTTTATAGCCAGTGCTTCGACTTCAAGCATGTCAACAGTTAGAACTGATGAAAAGAATTGATGCAATCACTAACAATAGGTGTGTAAAAGTGACAGACATATTCTCATGTATTTAACGGCTTGAGATGAACTGCAGGAAAGCAGAGCATTCAACTAAATCCTGATGTTCAACCAATCATACAATCAGCAATTAAAGTGCCAGTTGCACTTCATGATAAAGTTTATGCTAATCTGGATAGAATGGATAAACATGGTGTAATAAAGAAAGTCAAAGAAGCAAGCCAGGCTGTGGTGACTGTACTTAAGTCAAACAATGAACAAATGAGAATAAAGGTCTAAATAAAGCCATAAAAAGGTAACATTATTAAATAAACACCTAAAGGGAATTATCAAATGCTAAAATCTTTACCACATTTGATACAAACTGTCGCTACTGAAAAGTACAGTTGAATGAAGTTGTGCATATTTAATAACCTTTTGGAAGATCTGTATATACCAGAATGCCTTTGGGATCACCTGAGCTTCAAACATTTTCCAACTCATGAAGTCACAGATGCATTGAAGGAATGGAAGTGATATATGATATCCTGAGAGAATGAACAGAAACATGACCAAAGGTTCGAAAAAGTCCTACAATCAGTAAGAGGACACAATATGAATATGAGTAAGTGCAAGTTTAAAGTACAAGAAGTCACATATTCACTCACAGCAGGACTCAAGGCCAATGGAAAAAGGGTGGAAGCTATTAAATATGAAAATAACAAGTAGCAAAAAAGAGATGCAATAATATCTTGGCATGGTGAACTATTTGGACAAATTTGTGAGCTATCACAAAACTGCCAAGAAAGCTACTAGGAAAAGCCATAGCGTGGCATTAGACTGATGAGTATGATGGGAATCTTCAAGAGCTGCAACACGTAGCAATAGAACCCAAGTGCTGAAAAAGTATGATGTGACCAAGCCAGTGTGGATTAGTGTCAGCATCTCCAGTTGAGACATGGGTCTCGATTTTCCATTAGTGTCAGCATCTTCAGTCGAGACATGGGTCTCGATTTTCGCACCCCCGAGCCAGAGGGTTCGTGGCGGGGGCGGGGGCTCCGAAAATCGGGGATTCCCAGGGCGGGTCCAGATCCCGGCTCACATGTGGGACTCCCGCCAGCAATTAAAGCCGGCGGGATGCCAATTAAACTAATTAAGTAGGTACTTCAGGTCGTTAGCAGACTTGATTGACATGATATTTTAGGAGGGGTGGGATTTTCATCTCAACTGAGACTGTTTCCCGTACTGGGGATAACACTCCCAGTTGAAATGGATGTATTGCAGACATCAGCCTGTGGCAGCTGCAAAGGTCCATTTGACAGGTGTGGGGGGTGGGGGGGAGACCCTCACTCATTGCAGGAGGCCATTCTGTCACTTTGGACAAAGTTTGGCCTCCACCACCCTCCTCCTAACAACAAAATTCACAAACTTGCACATTTATCCCGGTGTGCAGACACATTTACCTACCTTGCGGACCCCCTCAAACGTACATCTTCTGGATGGGGGCCGCCGTAGCTGCAGTCATGACCTCCTCGGAGGACGAACAGCATCACCAGCCTCGCCGGCCACGCCGTCTACCTCTGACACGTGGAGCTCCACAACACAGTGCTGTGACACATCCACCTGCACAGCAGGAGGGAGGGCAAGCGCAGAGAGAGATGCGTCGCAGAGGGCACTACCCTCGCCACAGGGTCTACAGACCGAGGCTCAGCTTCGTGGACCTCTCTGAGCAGCAGTGCACACGGAGGCTCAGAGTCACTCGACATGTAGTCATGGACATCTGCAGCCTCCTTCATGCCGAGCTGCTCCCGGTTGGCCCGAGCACCATCTTCTTACCTGTCGCTGTCAAAGTCACCACTGCCCTCAACAACTTCTCCTCCGCATTCTTCCAGGGTGCCACCGGGGACATCGCCGATGTCTCTCAGTCATCTGCACAAAAGAGCCCTGCAAATAAACCTACACCCACTCTGCAGTGACACAATGGGTGGCATCAGTTGTGGGTCTTCATGGTGATCCTCAGGAAAGGGCATTATTGCACAAACCAGACAAGATTTGCAAAGACGTGGCAGTAGTGGTGCCAATACAATATGTAATGTGAGTTGATCAGAAATCAAATATAAGTAAAAACCATGACAAACCCTCAAACACCCTTGTGCATCCCCTTCATGCCCATGACATGTTTGCCTTATGCTTCCTACTGCACATATGTGATGCATGCCCTGTGGCTGCAGCACAGGTAGTGGCAGGTTGAGTGAGGCTGACCGGGAAAGAGATGCACGAGAGGGTGAGTATGAGATAGAGCCATGAGATTGTATGAGGATTGGGTTGAGTGGTAGTGGTGGGATGAGTACTGGCGAGGTGAGTAAGTGCAGGTAAGATGAGGATGAGCTTTGAGTGGGTGTGAGGAGTGACATGATAGAGTTGTGTTGGCAGTGCAGAAGGAGATATGGGGTGGGGGCAGTGATGTGGCAGACGGAGTGTAGGGGAATGAGTAAGTGTACTCACTTTGGCTGACCTACTTAGGTCACTGAAGCGCCTCCTGCACTGTATGCAGGTGCGCGATATGTTGTTGGTGCAGGTGACCTCCTCTGCCACCTCGAGCCAGGCCACTTCCTCCCGTATGCCAGGGAGAAGATCTCTGTCCTCCTCCTCCTCCTCACCCCATCCAGTAAGACCTGGAGTGAGGCATCATTAAATCTGGGAGCAGCCTTTCCTCTGGTCTGCTCCATGCTGTAATTTTGCCTATTTTCTGCAGCATCAGTCAGTGGAGGACTGGCCCTTTAAATAGGGCTCATCCAGCTGACAGCCTATGATGTGCCTGCGCAGTCCGCCCACTGCGCAGCTTTCCAGCGCAAAACCCAGAAGCAAAGGTAAGTACCTTCAATTAAGCTGCGATTATGTGCGGAGCACCCCGATTTCACTGGGCGCGTTACCCACGCGCCCAGTCGACCCGCTGCTGCCAACTCGCCTCCCTCCTAATATCGGGCCCATATACACAGTATTACTACAAGGACAACCCAAAGCAACAGCTCTTGAGCATTTACACCAAGTCAATTGTCTACCCAAATACAGAAAGAACTTAAGCTATGGTATTTGGGTGCAAATTTGTGTATTCAAGAAATTTTGTGATAGAGAGTGGTTGTAAATCTTTTGACCCAATTATGAAAAAGCCACTTCATGAAACCTCATCAAGATTTTAGAGCATCTTACTAAAGTTGCAATAGCAGTTTGGCAGTAGATTACATGAAAGGTACAGATATGTACTAGAAGAGGCATTGAGTCAAAATGATCTAACTGAAACCAACGGGATAGATAGCAAAGATGACCAAATAACTGTATGCATGGTATCCTGTCTCCTAATGTCACAAGCAAGGCTTTGTCAGATGATAACAGAAACTGAGAAAAGTTGAAATTCCTGATCTTGGAAAGATTTCCAGACACAAAACCTGAAGTTGATCCTGTGATACAACAGTATTGGTCTGTCTGATGAAATGATTATTGCAGAGAAGTTTATCTTCAAAAGTCACAAAAGTTCTTGTGCCTGCCAGCCTGAGAAAAATTATATTGGGAAAATCATTTAAAAGCCACCAAGGAATTGAAAAATGTAAAAGCAGATTGTTCTGGTATGCTGGTACAAATCACAGATGTGGTCAGTCAGTGCCCAATATGCGATCCCTACAGAAATAAAGGGTGCAAAGATAAAATGAAAACACATGACATTCCAACCAGACCAGCAGGAAGTTGGGATTGATATATTTGATTTCGACCCCAATCAATATTTAATAACTCTGGACTATTTATCAATTTGCTATTTATCAGATTTCTAGAATCAGTATCACAGATTAAGTAATTTCAGATAAACATTTGCAGAAAGTTCAGAAATTTAGCATAGCCTTTGAATTCAAACAGATGCCTTATTATCAAAGTATCTGTAATCTAATGGGAAAGCTGAGAAAATCCTACAACTTGCAAAAAAATGAATTGTTAAAGCAAGGAAAAGGTCAAAATCCTGCTTGATTATCATAACACAATGGGAGATCTTATAGCATTGCCAGAACAATTACTGATGGGCCACGGAGCGAAAACAACACTTCCCACCACAGAACGACTGCTCAAACTAAAAATCAAAGGAGGTTCACAACAGCTCAAGCAAGAGTATGCAGAAGATGGACTATGACGGAAGATCTCATCCTTTACAACACTGTCACCACAAAATACAGTAAGAGTCCATGTGCACGAGCAAAATAAATGGAAATCAACGACTGTTCTGCATAGGAGTAATGAGCCATGATCATATATCATAAGAGCAGGTAAGGAGGGACAGAACAGGTCTCACAAATGTCTGAAAGTTGGAGTCAGTGCCAGAAGAGACAATTGAACAAACTAAAACATTCGAACAACAAGCTAAATCAAGATTAGTGAGTGAACCAGAACGGAGATATGCAACTAGGATTCAAAAGCCACTTGATTAGATTTATAAAGGTCAATGTTATGAATGGATGTTCCCAGCAGGGATGAATATCGGGTGGGTTCTACAACGAGTGGGCAATCCACTCTGCAGGTTATTGCCCAGGTGATGAAGGTGAAAATGACCCCCAATGGTTCCGAAATTCCACATAGGTTCTCCAGGTCTCCTGTCATAGCTTTGAAAGTTTCTCTGAGGTTCCACTAGTCTCCCAGTGAAGTTACAGCCGGAGACCAGAGAACCCCCACAAAATATCAGGGCCCATATGCTCCAAGATAGCGGCTGGCATTTTGTAATGATGTATGAGATATACTGCAGACAATCTTCCGAGTGTTATTGTTAAAATAGACTACAAATCAATACGGATCAGATGCAAAGCTACCTTATAGTATAGAAAGGATAGTCACTCATGCGGCTGTTGCCTGTAATGTCTTAAAGTGACAGGTCATCTCCATGATTCTGCCAGTTGGATTGGCTACTTTACCCATGGAATGATGAGTATAATACTGAAGAAAAAAATTGAATGTTTTCATAAATAGTGTTTCTAGAAAGAGCACTATCTGAACAGGTAGGTTTTATAGTTCCTATTTTTGCTTCAGGTATAAACCCTTATGGGGCAACTTTGGAATAGTACATCTTTAACCGAGAGTGGCCAAATTCCAAGACCAAAGTCCTGTATTCCTTTGGTACTTTATTGTACTTGATTTTTATTTCAACACTTCTATTATTTTAATAAAGACACTTCTTTGTTTAGAATACCATTATCCTCTGTGAAGGAAGAAGGTCCACCTCAAATTTCAGTAATGTCTCCGTTACATGATTTGGTTTTTCGTTTGTACATAATCTTACTGAAGTGATAAATGACTGGGTTCTTATTCCACACTTATGGAGGTAACTATAGATATAAAAAATGAGTTAACTGTAAACTCCATTCACTTTGTATTATCAATACTTCACAGAGCCTGAGGTTTTGTACAATAAGGCCATCAAAAGCAGATAAAGTTATAAAAAAAGACAAAAGGTATCTTTATTAGTCAGTTTGAGAATCGCTGTTTGAAGCAACAAGGGTCAGTATGAGGAATGAACATGTGCTACTGACACAGACGCACATCTTTCTGATCCCAACGCCAGTTTTTGGTGTGTTAGTATGAAAGAAAAGAGCGGTTTACTCCAAGCCAGGGCATTGGGCAGAGGAAGCTCCCACTTGAAACAAGCAATCACTTGATTAGAATATTTAAATGATAAGAACCAGCATTCTGATGTCTCCTGTGTCTTTTTCTGCTCTCAGAGGACCAAGAAAGGGATGCCATGCAGCTTAAGATGCATGTACCCACCTGCCGGTACCCACATAGCCAAATCTACAGGCTGACGTAACCAGACAATTAGTGCATATGGAGGTTCCAATTCTCGGTGGATTGTACTAGCAGCTACAATGGCACAGGGTTTTTAAAATTTGTTCAAAGACTTTGGGCAATGCTGGGAAGGCCGTATTTATTGCCCATCCCTAGTTACCCTGAGAAGATGGCGATGATCCTGAACTGCTGCAGTTCTTGTGGTAATGGTGCTCCCACAATGATGTTAGGTAGGGAATTCCTGATTTTGAGTTAACGATGATGAAGGAATGGTGACACATGTCCAAGTCAGGATGGTGTGCCACTTGGTGGGAACTAGGAGGTGATGGTATTGCAATGGTATAGCAATGACATTGCTGCTCTTGTTATGAAGGTCTGATGAACCGTCAAGCTGAATAATTTTTCATAGTATGTCATACTTTATGCAACACTACACGATAGAAGGTATACCAGGGTGGTCATCATTCAGCAAAGCCTGATTAGCTGCACCTGCCAAGATGCCACCAATCATGATTGTCAATTGTCAATGGTCGTAGAGATGTGTTTTCGGAGGGTCTGGGTCCACAGAGCTGAGCCATCTGCTTTAAAGATATCTGCTGCTAACATGAACCACAGGGCTGGCATAGCCTATGACAGAACTGCTCAGCTGCAACCTCTGGCTTGAATGTAGGGCTTCCTTTCCCTTCATTTTTGTCTGTCACTTTTTAATCCCCAGCCCCTTCAGCTGATTGCTAATGGGGCGAGATGCCTATTAAGCTTTTCTGAAGACTTTTGGATTTTGCTCCTCCTTTATGACCCTCCCCTTTAATTGTCTCCATCCCTTTAAATTTGACACCAAAACATTTCCTCTCCCACCATATATGTGCTCCATACACTTGCCCCAGTTTGGACCTGGATCTGTCAATAATGATGCAGATGAGTTGACCCAGGAAATCTATTGCTATTAGCACAAATGCAGAGCTTTCTGGATGATGAAAGAGATAGAGAGTAAGGTGAAGCACATAAAGGGGGCGTATGACAGATGTCAGGTTGATAATACAAGTGAGAACTAGGCTGAATATACAAAGTACAGAGGAGAAGTGCAAAAGGAAATAAGGGGGGCAAAGAGAGTATGAGAATAGACTGGCAGCCAATATAAAAGGGAATCCAAAAGTCTTCTATAGACAGATATATTGTAAATGGGTAGTAAGAGGAGGGGTGGGGCCGATTAGGGACCAAAAAGGAAATGTACGCATGGAGACAGAGGGCATGGCTGAGGTTCTAAATGAGTACTTTGCATCTGTCTTTACCAAGGAAGAAGATGCTGCCAAAGTCACAGTAAAAGAGGAGGTAGTTGGGATACTGGATGGGCTAAAAATTGATAAAGAGGAGGTGCTAGAAAGGTTGGCTGTACTTAAAGTAGATAAGTCACCCAGTCCAGATGGGATGCATCCTAAGTTGCTGAAGGAAGTAAGGGTGGAAATTGCAGAGGAGCTGGCCATAATCTTCCAATCTTCCTTAGATATGTGGGTAGTGCCAGAGTACTGGAGAATTGCAATGGTCACACCCTTGTTTAAGAAAGGGTAGAAGGATAAACCCGGCAACTACAGGCCAGTCAGTTTAACATTGGTGGTGGGGAAGCTTTTAGAAACGATAATTCGGGACAAAATTAATAGTCGCTTGGACAAGTGTGGATTAATTAAGGAAAGCCAGCACGGAATTGTTAAAGGTAAATCGTGTTTAATTAACTTGATTGAGTTTTTTGATGAGGTAACAGAGGGTTGATGAGGGCAATGCGGTTGATGTTGTGTACATGGACTTTCAAAAGGTGTTTGATAAAGTACCAGATAATAGGCTTGACTGCAAAATTGAAGCCCATGGAATAAAAGGGGCAGTGGCAGCAAGGATATGAAATTGGCTAAGTGACAAGAAACAGAGTAGTGGTGTATGGTTGTTTTTCAGATTGGAGGAAGGTATACGGTGGTATTCCCCAGGGGTCGGTACTACGACCATTGCTTTTTTTGATGTATATTAATAACTTGGACTTGGGTGTGCAGGGCACAATTTCAAAATTTGCAGATGACACAAAACTTGGAAGCGTAGTAAACAGTGAGGAGGATAGTAATAGACTTCAAGAGGACATGGACGGGCTGGTGGAATGGGCGGACACATGGCAGATGAAATTTAATGCAGAGAGGTGTGAAGTGATACATTTTGGCAAGAAAAAACATAGTAACATAGAAAATAGGAGCCGGAATAGGCCATTCGGCCCTTCGAGCCTGCCTTCCCACTAGTCACCGCCTGCCACCCTGAAAAAGACCCATTTATTCCTACTCTCTGTTTCCTGTCAAGAATGAGGAGAGGCAATATAAACTAAATGGTACAATTCTAAAGGGGGTGCAGGAACAGAGAGACCTGGAGGTATATGTGCACAAATCTTTGAAGGTGGCAGGGCAGGTTGAGAAAGCGGTTAAAAAAGCATACGGGATCCTGGGCTTTATAAATAGAGGCGTAGAGTACAAAAGCAAGGAAGTTATGATGAACCATTATAAAACACTGGTTCGGCCACAACTGGAGTATTGTGTCCAACTGTGGGGACCGCACTTTAGGAAGGATGTGAAGACCTTAGAGGGAGTGCAGAAAAGATTTACTAGAATGGTTCCAGGGATGAGGGACTTCAGTTACATGGATAGACTGGAGAAGCTGAGGTTGTTCTCCTTAGAGCAGAGAAGGTTGAGAGGACATTTGACAGAAGTGTTCAAAATCATGAAGGGCTTAGATAAAGTAAATAAAGTGAAACTGTTCCCATTGGTGGAAGGGTCGCGAACCAGAGGACACAGATTTAAGTTGATTGGCAACAGAACGAAAGGCGACATGAGGGAAACCTTTTTTACGCAGCAAGTGGTTATGATCTGGAATGCGCTGCCTGAAAGGGTGGTGAAGGCAGATTCAATCGTGGCTATCAAAATGGAATTGGATAAATACTTGAAGGGAAAAAAATTGCAGGGTGGGATTAGCATCAGTTCTGAACCTTTTAGACACAACTTGCACCAACAGAGGAAAATCAGCCCCATAATATCTAGTGTAGAGCATTGCAAATGTCACAGGCAGTTTTAAAATCATAAATCTTTTTATCTATGCAATGGTCTGAACATTAATATTCCACAAGAGATATTGGCTATAAAATTCCTGTAGTCCCGCTCCATCATCGGAAGGGCTGCAGGGCTGTCCCTTGGTTGAGGCCCTGACCCTAGTCCATTTCCTTGGGTCAGGGGCATTTAAATATTAAGGGCAGATGCTAGAGCACCCACCCTAGATGGGGAGAAGGATGATCACTGCGGAGCCTTGCTGTGCTCCCCAAGAAGCATTTTTAAAAGCAGCCAGTTTTTAAGATTGTCGGTTAATACAATCGACCATGGTGTGGAAAGTAGCTTTTTAAATGTTAAATCCTTCCCAAAGCCCTTAGCAATGCTGGGTGCAAGTTGATGCACAGGTGTCCCCTGCGCCCAATATTGCTATGGTGCAATTGAGGGGAAATACGTTCTATGATGATAGTTGGACCAGAGGGCATGAACATAATTCAGACCCCATTTTAAAGTAATTCTGGCTTATTTTTATATAATACTTTGATTTTATATTATTATTTATAGTTAAATAGTAAAACTTACAGAAGTTTGGGAAGCAGAGAAGTAGAGTTGGTTGGACCATGAGTTTGTGTTCAGTGCAGGCTGTGAGATGCAAAACTGCGATACTATGACACCACCACTGACAGGAGGGTATAATTACAGTGTGAAGAGTTCACATAGGCACTTCCCATTGTAAATGTGAACATAGGAATTTAAAATTGGAAAAGTTTGACATAAAGGTGTGACAAAAAAGGGACAACAGGAAGTTAGGTTCTGTAGACAGGAAATGCCACAGACGTAAGATTGTCACTAAATTATTATAGTGTTGTTATTTAAAACAATGGGCCATAACTTGCTGTAGCAGGGCATCTAATGGCATCTGCCGTTAGTTAGACTTGCCCTTGCACGTTTAGGTTTTAAATTTTTTTGTGTGGCAAGTTGCTGAAAGTGCAAGCTGATAATGTCACAGCGAGGGAAACAGGGCATCTGGGATCTGAGTGAACAGGGCAAGCCACTGTGTATCTCCTTAACCAATGAGATTTAATAATTGTGAAATGAACAGCGCAAGGACTGAGAAGGAAGTGTAAATTAGAGTGGGTGAATTAGAGTCAAATCAGGTACAGAAAGAGAAATAAAGAGAGGGAAAGAAAGATTGGATTAAGAGAGAGAGAGAAAAAAAGAGACAGAATGGAAAAGTAAAAAAAATGTTAAAATTTTAAATGTAAATTTTTTTAAATCTCGAACAATTAAAACCTGAAGGAATGAGACTCCACACTTGTAATAGTTAATTTTCAGTGCCAGAGAGGTTGACTGACAGTAATTAACACCATCACGTCATTAATAGGTTTAGACTGAAATGGACAAGACTTAACTATCTGTGGGGAGTTTAGTATGTGTCTACAGTGCAAATACAGGATCTTCACGCCGATTATTGCTTTTCAATGGTGAGGCAGACAGCGAGATACCGTTTTCATGAAGCTAAAGGCAGAGAAGCGCATCTCGGACAGCAACTTTTGGATATCCACATTTAACCACACATCTGTTTTCGCCTAAATTTGCTGTACAATTTGACCATAAATAACAGCGAGGGCCATTATCCTCACCATTATTTTGACAGCAAGTTCTGCTCCAATGATATTTTTTCAGTTACACAGGAGATAAAAAAGGTCATCACACTGATAGGACCAGATGCCTAGATGGTAACCTTGTGCCTTACCATAAGTTTCCAGCTAACATCCCAACTCTCTCATTTAATAAATCCCATCACAGTCCAGTTATTATTTATTCATACTCTAGAGAACTCCAAATCTCAATTCTGCTCTTGTCCTACCAGTTAATTCAGTAAGAAAGTTTAGAATATTTATCAAAGTGAGGCAAAGTAACAATATTGAATAATTCACATTTTTAGGAAGTGTATAAGAAATTTAAGCATGCAGGTAAGCTGAAAATATTTTGTTTGTTAAGTATGAACAAATATATTTGCAGAAACAGCTCATTCTCCTGATCGGAAGTGGCCCAGTATAAAATGCTGTATTATGTTTTGTACTCCTTAGGTGTAACCCTTTACACCACACAAAAGAAAGTGTTTTCTTTGAGGGCAAAAGGTTAATGCAGTGAACTAAACTGATTATCTGGAAATTAGTAAACATAGTATATCCTCCTGGATATGTGAAAAAATGCATATTACCAAAATCAGGTAACATTCAAAGGCTGCCATGTTGCAGGACAAGATGCTTTTCCTCTGGCTTCATGCCCAAGTCAGCACACAAACTGCTGATGCTTCCTATTCCAGTCACGCCTCACATTCCTCGCCAATATATCCATCAGAGTCAGAATGTACTATTGTATAGGCACGGCAGTAGCCAGTCGGAAGCAGCGCTTAAATCTATTTATTTCATTTTATTTGTCCTGTACGTGCAAGTATTAATATACAGTACCAGATAAGGAAACCTTAAATTTAATTCAGCAGCCTTGACGGGCATATTTTGTTCAGTGAATGAAGATGCTGTGGCTCTCACACACAGTGGTGCATAATTTCTCACTTTGGCACTCTTTATGCAAAGCTGCATCCCCTGTGAGAGCCATTTACACAGCTAGTACCAACCCTTTTCACATTTCATCCATGTTTTCAGGCCATTGATGAGTAAATGCATTAAACATAATCACATTTCAATCCCCATTTTTTTTCACCCCCAGACAAATAAAAGTGCAATATATTACGCTACTAGGGTGTATCGTAAAATAATTGATCTTCACGCAGGAAAAGAAAATCATTAGCTCGGAATTCCTTCCACAAGTGAGAATCTGCCAGGTCAAAGCAAGGAGAATTATGGTCCTGAAATTAACTGGCTCTTCATGTCCAGCATCTTGAAGCAAATGCAACAGCCCTGTAATCTTTCCCAACACAGTCCTAAACCTGATATATATATACCTTATTCTGGTGGCCAACATAAGCTGCATTGTAGAAAATATCAAATATCACCACAATGAACCTTCTAAACATGACTCAGCATCTTAAAGCAGTACTAATGTTCTTACAGTGAATGGTTATCACAAAATAATTTCTTCCTATTTACCGTTAGGAAAGATAGTATTCAGACATTCTGTAACAGTTCCATGAATAGGTCTGCTTCATCATCAGAATGTCGCAGAAAAAAACTGGGAACTGCTGCAAAAATGAATCAGAACTAGTAAGGTATGCTTGGCTAATGTTATAATACAGACTGTTCAAATATTACAGAAGCAAGAAAATTTGCTGATTTAAAAAAAAAATGTGGTAAGAATACCATGTTCATTTTTAATGCTAACTATTTGAATACATATTTTGACATCCCTCTCAGATTTTGCCCCCTTTTCTATTGAAGATGCTGGGGTACAGATCCACAGATGTAGATGCCTTACAGTTCCTTGTCCAAATGGCCATTCTGTGGAAGTGTGAACTTACATGAGTGTCAGAAGGTTATTTTGTCACGGAGGCACCATCCTGTCCTCACCTGGGACTTTTCAAAGGAGTGATCAACAGCTGGAACTCTGGATGATTTTCCTCCCTTCTAACCCAGGAGAATGGAAGCCAATTTTAGTACCCCTTGCCTGTGATCAGATAACTCAGCATAGATAAGAACCAAATCTGTAACCTTCCGAGTCTGTATTGTTCAATATCACAATGAGTAGTGCACTCAACAACTAAATTTTGGAAGTTGGCTTGCTTACTTTTTTTTGGTAAAACATATGTTTAAGCAGAGTGGCAGTATAATGAGGAAAATATCAATAAGAGTACTGTAATGTCATATCAGCATCTCATGCTCTATACAATGTATTAAAATGATTTCTGATTACTGTACTGCTGATGCACAGTTTTCAAGATACTGTATTATATCAGAATATTACTGCAGTCATGAACTTGTTGGTGAGGCCTTCCTCGAACTGGCTAAAATAATTACATTTATATTATCAATGCTGCACCAGAATCCATTTGAATACATGAGGGCATGACAGATTGAGTTCATCTTAAAATGGTGTCCATTAGGGTTTCATATTTTATTGAAAATTAAAACAATGTGGATACAATGATTTTGAATATGGCTGCTAAAATTTCCATTATGGTTGCATATTTCTGGTGTGTTTACACTTTGGGAAGTACTGCAGATTTTATCAGTACCTTAAATAAATCAGTACAGCTCTCTCTGGGTGCTACCAGGATAACAATAAAGAGCTGCTGCATTTGTACTACAACAGGCTTAGATGTCAAGAACTTTAAGGACCAAGGGGAAGCTAGATAAACACATGAGGGAGAAAGGAATAGAAGGTTATGCTGATAGGGTTAGATGAAGTAGGGAGGGAGGAGGCTCGTGTGGAGCATAAACACTGGCATAGACCAGTTAGGCTAAATGGCCTGTATCTGTATTGTACATTCTATGTAATTCTATGTGAGAATAAGGATCAATTATGACAGGAATGTAACCTGTGGTTTCTACTATAAGTAACCTGAATTAATGTATAAATTGCTTCGAGATCACAAAAAGCTGTCCATTGCAGTATTTAGAATTTGATTGTTACTAGTTAAAAAATAAACTTAAAATGGTAATGGCAGAACCTTTTATAAAACTCTATGCACAAACTAATAGCATGTATCCGCATGTGCACATGCACATGTGTAGCGTACTGGTAAAAACAAAGACTTTTTGCTTTGTTCTTCAAATCAAAAGGAAAACTACAGTGAAGGAGGATGAAGTGATCGTTCCCCTGCTGAGACTAGAAGAGGGACTTTTGGGCATTTGTGCATTTTGGATTGTTGAAAATGGCAGCATTTACACTGTTAAAACTGGCTGCATTATCTCAGCAGTTAAATTGTAGACTCAGCTTTTTATGGATCCATAATTCTGTGACTAGTATTAAGGAGTTGGTTTTGGCAGTGGTGCATGAATGCCACTCTCCCACTGTCTGAACTAAGCAAGCGTCAATGTAAGGGCATCTTTCAAGAAACTGTACTAAATATTAATGGTAATTCACAGATACCCCATAATCTAATATATGCTCCAGCAGCTCTGGTTCAACAAATGATGGTTAGGTCTGTGTTTGAAATTTGGTACACAAGGGATAGTTCCATAGGCCATGCTGGGAAAACCCTACTGAAAAACAGATCAAGCCAGCATGGCAACATTTCATATCTTGAGCTTCTTGCTGCTTTCATACCCCAGTACTTCTTAGTGTAAAACACACAATTGATATGAAACTAATACTGATATTTCAGCAGCCTAGTTGTTACCATGGTAATGGATGCCCAACAACAAAAAGTATCTTTCACTCTCCATTTCAGTGTTCAGAGATGGAGTGTTATTAATCATTCAGCAGTATTCCACAATATCATTTTTCTAAACATCGCAAACACTGATATCCCTTTTATTTGGAATTTCAAATTTCATATTGAAACAGAATTATTAAAACTTACATTAGACCACAAAAAGGCTCCAAGTTGCTCCTTGGCATGCCAGCAGAAATTCTACAATTTATGTTCTCTCAATTTTCATGGTAATTTTTTTAAATTTTGCTCTCAAGAAATGGGCAACATTGGCAAAGCCATATTTTTATCGCCCATCTTTAGTTGCCCTGAGAAAGTGATGTTGGGCCCTCTCCTTGAACTGTTGAAGTCCTTGTGGTGATGGTGCTTCCACAATGATATTCAGTAGGGAATTCCAGGATTTTTAATGAAGGAACAGCAATATATATCAGGGTCAGGATGGTGTGTGACTTGGAGGGGAACTTATGATGGTGTTTCCATGATGCTTCTGTCCTTTTTTGTGATATGAGGTTACAGGGGAAGTAGATGCTGTCAAAGTAATCTTGAGTTGCTGCAGTGCATTCTGTAGACAATAAATTCTGCAGCCACAGGTCTGGAGGGGATGCATACTGAGTCTAGTGGCAGGGGCACCGATCCAGTGAACTAGATGGTGTCATGCTTCTTGGTGGGCGATATAGTGGCCTTGGAAAAGGTCCAGGGGAGAGCTACTGGAATGATGCCCAGCTTAAAGAACCTCAGCTACTCAAATAGACTCAAGGACCTTGGTCTATTTACTTTAGTAAGGAATCTTACAACACCAGGTTATAGTCCAACAGTTTTATTTGAAAATCACAAGCTTTCGGAGATTATCTCCTTCGTCAGGTGAGAGAACTTTACTTTAGAACAGCGTACACTTAGAGGTGACCTTATAGAGGTCTATAAAATAATTAAAAGGCTGGATTGCGTCCCTATTGATAGATTATTCCAGTTTAACAGATTTCATAGGACCCAGGGACACAAGTTGAAACTATGTAAGTGTAAGAATAAACTGGATATTAGGCTGTTCTTCTTTTCCCAGAGAGTAGTGAGCCTTGGAATTGCCGGCTGGTGTGATGGGTGCTGACTCTCTATGTGCCTTCAAGAGGGAGCTGGACCAGTTCCTGACTGGGGCAGAGATCGCATCATGTAGAAGGTAAATAAATTACTTTATAGATAACACTTAGTCCATGAGATCTTCTGGATGGATTTGATCGCCTGAGGGAGTCGGAGAGAAATTTTCCAGAGTATTTTTTTCCTTTATTGGCCCTGGGTTTTTCTCTGATTTTTTTGCTTCTCCCAGGAGATTATGTGGCTGTGGGGGTGGGTGGGAGGGGAGAAGTGTTTAGTCACAATGGTCCAGCCATCATAGTGTGGGGCTGGCTTGATGGACCAGCTGTTTTTTTCCTGCCCGTCAATTTCATATGTTCATATGTTCTTAGCGTTGTTGCAGCTGCACCTCTCCAGGTGAGTGGTGAATCTTCCATTACATTCCTGAGTCTAGTCTAGAATATGGTGGAGAGTCTTTCAGGGGTCAGGAGGTGAGCCATTCTTGCAAAGTATCCGACCTCTGTGCTGATCTTGTAGATATAAAGTGGGAAAGGATAGCGGGAAGGACTATCAGATGATTTATCTGATTTTTACTGGCCTTAGGCAGTTGGTGCTGCAGAGCACACAGCAGCCTGCCTTGGAGACTCAAATTGGGAGCTGGGAGAGCTCAATCAGAGGTAAGTATATAGAATATATAGGTATGTTTTTAAGCATTACAGGCAGGTATGACAAAAATAGGATAATAAAAATAGCATGATGGAAGAAGTGACAGGAAAGTGTTACAGGGAATGCACTCTATCTTTAATACGTAGATATGTTACATAGATTGATATACATGCTCACGAAGCTATATGACACAGTTCCAGTTGAAGGACAATATTGGTTATAACAAATACCCTTACCTACTTAGCAAATGTGAGATGAATAGTTTCACTGGTGTTTAACTAGGTTACCAGGCCAGGCAGTCCCATTATGAAGAAAAATTCACTGTCAGTGTACTGATCTCAGAGGGGCTTTAGTATCAGTCACTGAAGAGTCTCAGTCTGAGTATCAATGAAAGTGGGAAGAAGGAAAGTGAGTATAAGGTACCAATCTTCAACATTTTGCTTGTAGTCCTGGACATAAATAATTCTGTGCCTTTATTCAATTTTTAATATGTAAGAAAGTGAAACTCCAGCGTAAAATGACTTATTCATATTACATGTTAATGAGTGCCCAGACCACCAGTGTTTTAATGCAGAAGTCAAATACTTTGTTCACAGGATGGGACGTGTGGCATCAGCAAGTGGAGTTTGCATTCACTGCAACGGGGGAAAATGGAGGCTTAAATGACCTTTGTATTTCATATTCCAAAGTCCAAATTCCTCTATTAAAGGAGAATGTTAGTACAAGGAGAAATGCATATAAATATGCTTGAGCACTATGAGATGTACAAAGTGTACACTAACACTACATCCCAAAGTGGCTGTCACACATAGCTCCTTACTACTAAAACACCCAGCAGGAGTTTCTAGTTTAGTCTCATCACCAATAAGCTTTGCAAAGGCTGGTATAATGTGGTTTAAACACCATAGCGCCAACACAGAAGTCAGTGGCCAAGGTAGGTAAACTCTACCGAACAACAGATCAACAACGACACTTCATATCTTGAGCTTCTCACTGCTTGCATACTCCCAGGATTTCATACTGTAAAATATACAATTGATCTGAAACTAATACTGATATTTCAGCGGTCTAGTTGTTACCATGGATGCCATACAACAAAAGCGTCTTTCACTTTCCTTCATCTCAGTGTTCAGAGATGGAGTATTACTATCACTCAGCAGTATTCTACAATATCATTTTTCTAAACATCGCAAACACTGATGTCCCTTTTATTTGGAAATTTTAATTTCATATTGAAACAAAATTATTAAAATTTACATTAGACCGCAGAAAGACTCGAAGTTGCTCCTTGGCATGCCGGCAGAAATCCTACAATTCGTGCTCTCTCAATTATCAAGGTCAATTTTTTTTAAATGTTGTTCTTACGAAATGGGCAACTTTGGCAAAGCTATATTTTTATTGCCCATCTCTAGTTTCTCTGAGAAGGTGGTGTTGGGCCTTCTCCCTGAACTGCTGCAGTCCTTGGGGTGATGGTGCTTCCACTATGATATTAGGTAAGAAATTCCAGGATTTTAACCCAGTGTCGATGAAGGAACAGCAATATATATCACAGTCAGGATGGTGTGTGGCTTGGAGGGGAACCTGGAGGTGATGGTGTTCCCATGCTGCTCTTGTCCTTCTTTGTGATGGGGTCACAGGGGAGGGAAGTGATGTCAAAGTAATCTTGGATGAGTTGCTGCAGTGGTAAACAGTGCGCATAATCCAGGGTAACTCTTCACTTGCCTGAGTGATGTACAGCACCGCTTCTCAGGACGCTACAGAGGTAGAATCATAGAATCTTGGATCATCTTCTGATTATTCTCTAGTGATAGAAGGCTGCTCACAACTAGCACTGTAGAACAAGCACTTAAAGGAATAAGCACTTAACATTTAACATAATCGCTCCAACCATGCACACACACATATATACTCGCACACGCACACACACTGTCACAAACACTGATAGAAACATTCACACACACATTCACACAAACATTCACACACACTCATTCCACACACACGCATTCCATATAAAAAAACAATTGCCTTCAGGAACTAACTTGCAGTGACAAAATTTCTCTAAATTAGTCTCAATTTTCTCTTTTTTTTAAATGAGTTATTTTTGACAGTGAAACTCACCAGCAGCAAAGAACCTTTGTCCACAGCATAACGCCACTGTGGTCTGTGTGGCTCAGATTAACTGAAGCTGCAGGCACAAAATGAAAACTTACATAGCTCTTCATCCATTTCATGTTTCAGCATCGACTGACTCTCACCAGATGAGCCTATAACCTCTGGAGGGGATGGGAGTTACGAAACATTGCCAACTTCAGCAATTATTTACTAAAAACCAAGGGGAACTTAAAAGGATACGAACGCTAAGGCTAGTGACGACTCATCTTATGACATCCCGCTATAAACGTGATGACTTTTTAAAATTTACTATCACAAACATGATTTTGCCCATAAGTAGCATGATTTTTAAAAATCATATTACTTCTGGGCAATATCAGGGAGAAGTGAGCAGCAAGAGCCAGGAGTGATACCGGTAATCGTGTGGGAGGGAGCACTGGGAGCTAGGACTGAGGTCAGGAGCAAGGTGGGAAAGGGCTGCCAGAATCAGGACTAAAGTTGAGTGAGAGAGAACAGCAGGGGCTAGAATTGGTATTTGTTTGGGAAAGGTTTTTTCGCTGAACAGGTAAAGTTGAGCTGGCTTCTTGCTGTGATGAATTAATTGAGTTGGTTTGCACAATGTGAGACAGTAATATAGAACCGCTTCAAATTCACCACAGTTTACACTATACAGGTGGATTCCAGTGCACCAGCAGCAATACAAAAACAACTGTAAAGCAACAGCGCTGTGATGGTACTGGTGTGTCTGCTCAGTAGTTCACAAATATATAAAATGGCAGATAACAGAATTACATCTGACTATATCAAGCAGGTTTTATAGGCAATCTAGAGATAACTATTATCTCCATTTACTTTTGTGGGTAACCCGCTCAATAAAATCTGTCCGTTTCGCATGCGATCGCAGGTCAATTGGAGCCATTTAACGTGGCTTCCAGGTTTGCCGTACAAAAGCTGCGCAGCGGGCGGACTGCACATCCGCTTCACAGGCTGCCATCTTAAGGAGCTCGATTTAAAGGGGCAGTCTTCCAATGGCTGCTCCTAGATTTTGCGATGCCTCACTCCAGGTGCTACTGGATGGGGTGAGGAGGAGGAGGGCTGTTCTACCCGGCGGACAGGAGGAAGTGGCCTGCCTCTGCCACAAAGAAGGCCTGGCTCGAGGTGGAACAGGAGGTCACCAGCAGCAGCAACATCTCCCGCACCTGGATTCATTGCAGGAAGCGCTTCAATGACCTAACTAGGTCAGCCAAAGTGAGTACACTTACTCATTCTCCTACATTCCATCTTCCACATCACCGCCCCCACCCCCCAACTCATTCTGCACTGCCAACACTACTCTATCACATCACTCCTCACACCCACTCAAAACTCATCCTCAACTTACCTGCACATCCTCAGCACTTCCTCACCTCCCCATTACTCACCCTACCACAACCACTCAACCCAATCTTCATACAATGGCATGGTTCTGTCTCATACTCATTCTCTGATGCATCTCTGTCACGGTCAGCCACACCCAAGCCACATCACCATCACTCACTCACGCGTTTGTACTTTCTCCCCTTAAAGGAGAAGAGAGCCCAAAATGCATGGGAGGGGGCGAGGACCGGAGGGGGGCTGCAACAAATCGTTGTCCTCACAGACGCAGAGCAGGAGGCGCTGGAGCTGAGCCGCACCCTCAAGTGCCTGTCCGTCGGGGATGCCGAGACTGGCACCTGACAAACGGCTGGTGACAGAACTTTAACATTCAGCACACACAATATGAATTGATGTTAACATGCCTTGCCATCTTCAGCACCTCAGTATGCTCATCGCAACATGACACATCTGTGATCATGCTTAATATTGCCCTCTGTTCTCTTACAGGGCCTTTAGCGACCGCTGTGATGGCAGAGGGCGATTCCTCAGAGGACCTGCCAGCCTCTGAGGGGGCACCGTCACATCTGAGCGAGCCATCCACCAACGCAGATACTCACATCTCGGTGGGTCCCCATCCACAGTTAGTTGGGGTTGTACATGGTGAGTTACCACACACGTGAGCACGAGCAGACACTGGTGGCAGGGGCAGCTGTGGAGAATCCACGTCGGTGGGCGCTCTCCTCTCCAGGCTCTGTTCAGCTGGACACAGATGCTGAACCCTGGGGGCCATCCTTTAAAAGGAGAATGATCGAGGGACAGCAGCACATTTGCGAGGTACCGGAACAGGTGCCACGTGCACTCTCCACAATAGTGCAGAGGATGGAGGAGTCCAACTCCTGCATGAGTGTCACAGGTACGGGAAGGAATCTCTGAGATAGTGTCACAGGGACATGAGGGCATCTCTGACATTCCGTCACGGGCAAGTGCGGGAATGTCGGCGATGGAGGGAAGGCTAGCCTCCATTGACCTTCAGGCACGGCTTGCAAATGAGTCCATTCAGGCCCTGACAACGGCTGTTCAGACACAGGGTGAGCAACATTCTGCCGCCTTAAACAGGCAGGCAGATGCACTAGCACTGACCTTACAAGGCTTCATACATGTCCTCCAAACTGTCATCCAGCAGAGTGGTAGGAGTGGTGTGGGCCTGGCCCAGGGGAGGGAAGATGGCAAAAGGGGACATGGAAGTGGGCATACCACTCAAAGCGCTCCCACGTCTCACCCGTTGCTCCCCTCTCAACCAGTACCCACAATGCTGCCTCCTCTTCAGATGGCCGAGTCTGCCCCTGCACAGGTGCAGGTGGAGCAATTGGAGGGGCCCTCATGGGCTCCAAAACCCAGAGAGCGTAGGCCCAAAGCATCTAATCGGTCAGGGCATAAACAAGAGCAACTTGCCAATAGCTTTGCTGCAGCCGCAGGGGATGCACCCCTGTAGAAGTAGTTGGAAGCGAAAGGCGAAGGTTTTGTAAGCACGAAGGGGATGCACAAGGGTGTTTGACGGTTGGTCATGTTTTTTATTTATATTTGCTTTTTGTTAAACTCACATTAAATATTATTATCATCACCATCACTGCCACGTCTTGGCCATTCTTGACTGGCTTCTGTAATAAGCCCCTTTCATGAGGTTCACCATGAACGCCGACACTTGATGCCACCCATTGGGTCACTCTACAGTGGATGTATGTGTAGTTGCAGGACTGTTTTGTGCGGTGTGGGCACTGCTCTATCCAGGTGGTATGAGGACTGGACTCTTCACACTGTCTGATGTTAGGAGAACTGATCACATATCAGTGACTCCCTGGCCTTACGAGCGGCCAGGTGAGCCGCTCTTCTGCCCATGGGTTGCTCCTCCTCCTCTGCCTCCTCGTCCTTGTCCTTGTCGTCCTCCTCCTCCTCCTCCTACTCTGCCTGCTCCACCTCCTCCTCCTCAATATGGGTGGCAGATGTGGATGGGGCCTCCTCAAGCGGCACCCCTCTCTGTTGTGCCATGTTGTGCAGGGTACCAACGGACGACTATAATACGTCCCACTCTGTTTGGTGTGTATTGAAGCGCTCCTCCAGAACGATCAAGGCACCTGAAGCGCATCTTGAGCAGCCCTATAGCATGCTCAATTGTAGACCTGGTAGCGATGTGGCTGTCGTTATATTGACACTGTTGCTCGGTGATGGGGTTCCTCGGAAGCGTCATGAGCCACGTTTGCAGGGGGTATCCCTTGTCCCCGAGGAGCCAGCCCTTGCGGGTGTTTGGTGCGTGAAAGAGGGGCGGGATGTTGGATTCCCTCAGGATGAAGGAATCATGGCAGCTGCCAGGGTATCTGGCGCACATGTGATGGAATCTTTTGCGGTGGTCACAAATGAGCTGAGTGTTGATGGAGTGATACCCCTTCCTGTTGATGAACAGTCCTGGCTCGTGTGGAGGTGCTCATTTCGCTATCTGGGTGCAATCAATTACACCCTGCACCCGTGGGAAGCCAGCCACAGTGTGGAATCCCACTGCCCTCTCCGTCTGGCTGAGGTCATCCATGGGGAAGTTGACATAGTGCGAGGCCCTGCAAAACAAGCCGTCGGTGACCTGCTTTATGCACTTGTGTGCAGACGACTGAGAGACCCCGGCGATGTCCCCGGTGGCACCCTGGAATGACCCGGAGGCGAAGAAGTTGAGGGCAGTGGTGACTTTGACACTGACAGGTAAGGAGATGCTGCTCGGCCCAGCTCAGCATGAAGGAGGCTGCAGATGTCTGCGACTACCTGGCGACTGACTCTGAGCCTCCATATGCACTGCTCCTCAGAGAGTCCAGGAAGCTGAACCTCGGTCTGTAGACACTGTGGCGAGGGTAGTACCTCCTGCGACGTCTCTCTCTCTGTTGCCCCGTGCTCTTGTGCAGGTGCCTGTGGCGCAGCACTGTGTTGTGGAGCTCCACATGGCGGAGGTGGACGCTGTGCCGGCCGAGGCTGGTGATGCTGCTCGTCCTCGGACGTAGTGATGAATGCAGCCATGGCACCCCCCCCATCCTGATGGTGTGAGTTTGAGGAGGTCCGCAATGTAGTTAAATATGTTTGAACAGCAGAGTTTTGGGTGGAAAGTAAGAATTTTGAGTGAAAAGACAAAGGTCTTGCAGCCAAAACTTTGTCTGAAGTGACAGAGTGCCCTGTTGCAATAAATTAGGTTTTTTTCTCCACCTGTCAAATAAGCATTTGCATCTCTCACTGTCTGCTGGCTGAAACACGTCTGTTCCAACAGGGAGTGTTTCCCACAGCACGGGAAACACGCTGAGGATCCTTCAAAATCGCACCCCTGCCAAAATGTCGAGTCAGTAAAGTAGTTCAAGTATTTCAACTAGCTGATAAACTAAGCAAAGTATCATCCCGCCGGCTTTAATTGCCGATGGGACTTCCACATTCGGGAGGCACGCGCGTACCTGGATGCGTCACTGGGGAACCCGCTCGGGATTTCAACGATTTTCAGAGCCCTCCCACCCTCACGCACCCGCTCCGTCACCCGAAAATCGAGCCCTGTATATCACATGCAAATTTTGCTTCATGAAATCAGTGTCTTTTTGTCTTGACTTTACAAACTTTTAAATAACTTGCAGCAAAAATCTGTACAGTTGCCTTAGCTGCAGTTGCTGATAATTCTTAAATCTAACAAAATTCAGTTCGCATGAAGTCTGCCTGAGAATGACGAGAAAGCATTCCCACATTTAGTCCTGAGCCCTGGATCACACTAGGATTCCCAAAAAATGATCAGTGGGATTTTCCAGTAATTCCTTAGTGATTTTCCTGTGTTTTTCTTTGTATACACAGATTGGTAAGAGTATATTAAGCAAAGTGATATATGATGACATCATGAAAATGGAGGCATTTTGAAAAATATTAATAAAACATATTGCTCATCTCCATTTATTGCCCTGTACTTATTTTAGGAGTCATCACTGCTCCGACTTTGCATCCAGTTTGGGCGTGTGTAAAATATCTTTGCTTTGGTCTTGTATTTTCATAAAAATAATGTGTTTAATTTAAATTCATTTGCAGAATAAATGTAAAGGAGAGGGTACAGATATCATGAATTGATCATACGTTTGTGCAATCTGTTGTAATCATGAGCACCTATTAGCCTTCATTACAACAGTAAAGTATAACCCATCCTCCTCTTACACAGAACAGGCATCCTAAGAGTCGCGTATGAAAGACTAGAGAGGGAGTCGCTCTTTCAGTCTCGTTTCCACTAAACACAGCCTTGGGCTGGAATTTCCTGGATCGCACTTAGGCTGAAATTATGACAAAATTTGTGCCCATTTTTACGCCGATCTTGCCAACAGTAACTTATGCCAAAATTTCCTGAGAATCTCATCAGCATGCACCTGAACATAAAAGCCAGTGTAATACAAACGGAAATTAGTGTAAACAATTGGGGCCTGAGGACAACACGGAACATACGCCAACTTCCTTCACGTCGCGATTTAACTTATTGATGTTATGAAAATTAAAATTTGAAGCCCTCAAACCATCATTTATGCACATGAATCATGTTTAAGAAAATGCAAATGTGGAAGCTTTTCTCTTTTTAATCTAACAGATTCTGATGCCATTAAAAAACCATTCAAAGATACAAAAAAATATAGTGCAGGTCTCAGTAAGGAGAATTTTTAAAAATCATTTAGCCTGCATAATTATAGTACATCTAAATAATTTCCAGTATGCAGATTGCTACAATTGAGGCTATTGGTAGCCTGGGTTCACAAGTTCATGAAAAGATACAGCTCCTGATCACAGGGGAAAGTTTTACTAATGGGGCCACTGTGGCATCACTGATATCCAAATGCCAATATCCTGTTCTTGTGCCTCTCCCGGGAGATTTTATGCTTAGGGGGTTGGTAAATGTTGGATGTGACTGCACCACGGCTGGATGGGGTGGAGGTCTTCTCCCATTTTTTTGTATGTTTATATGTTCCTCTAGCTTCGTCAGTCCTGCGAATATATTTTTATCACATTCAGCTGAGTCTTGCCACAAATCAGAATATCGTCCATCTGGTAGATAGCGCCTTCAGACTTTTTAGCATTTGTAGACATTTGTCTTCTTTGGCACATACGGAATTCTGAATGGAAGTTGTTTGAAATAGGATCACCCAAACAGTGTTGTAAACATAGTTAATAAGGCTAAATCTTTTGCCAGCAACACTTGCCAAGCTTGGATCAAGATGAGAGAGAATTTATGCACTCGAAAGCTGCCCTAACATTTGATCTATGCTTTCAATCATTCCATCCATTTACATTATTCCATCCACTTCACATTGGCCAGTTCAACCTTTACCTAGAGGGTGAATAACATGCTCCTGACATAGTGCCTTGGAGCTCACCTCATGCTGTAATACGAGATCAGCTCATTTGCATTATTGTGGCACTCTAACAGTGCATGGCACACTGGTAGTGTGCTGAAAGCGTGCAAGGGTTGTGGTGTAGGTTATCTAGTGCCAGCAGCCCTTGAAAGGTTGCTAGTCACCCTTACAGCTGTCCTTCTACTGAGGGGAAGAAATGGCTACAGCAAGGTAACAAAGCAGAATAGATCCATTCACAAAGCAACTTTAGAGTCATTCTTCCGGAGGTCTTGCACAGAAAGGTGATTTTTGTTTTGGAACTGAAGGACATCCTCTTGTCAACAGCAGTGCCAAAGCAGGCTGGATGAAGGTGACTGACAGACTGAATGCTGTCTCAGCTATGCACTGAACCCGGGAGCAGGTGAGAAAGTAATTTGCTAGTTTCAGGATAGTTATCAAATTACGTATGATCTTGTTTTGCGTAACTTCATAATGTTGCTTTACAATACATTGTAACAAATTGTTGTCTGCCTTAGATATTGTCTCAGGTACAGCAATGCTGGTCACTCCAGTAAATGTCGGAGGTCTTATTGTCAGGACTGTTCCCAATATCCAATCGTATGATAGCGTAACCTAGGGGCGTAACATTAGTACTCCTTTGTGATAATGAATTGAATATCATGTCTTTCACACGTGCCCTCATGTGCACTTCTCCATTCTTTCAGTAGGTGGACTGAAAACACTTTGGTGAAATGAGACCAGGTATGAATCTTTAAGCTGCTTTATTTTACATACAGCAAGTGAACATACAGACTAACTGTTATAATCGAATCTCATTTATGTTGGTTAACTTCAGTTCCCTTACGTACACAAAAAGCATAATGGAGGAATTCTCTTCCGCGATTGTACCTGAAATAAGTGGAAAATGACTGTAAACTCAGGCGGTTAGGCATACCACCACCTCACCGCCCTATCCAGGAATTCCCTCCCCCTACCCCTACTATTGACCAGAAGCTTAACTGTATCAGCTATATCAACATCATGGCCACAAGAGCAGGGCAGAACCTTGGTATTCTGCAATGAATGGCTCATCTCCTGACCCTCAAAGTCATTCCACCACCTACAAGGTTTAAGTGAGGAGTATGATGGAAAACTAACTACTTGCCAGTTTGGGTGCCACCGCTACAGCACTTAAGGAGCTCAACTGCAGCATCTTCGCCCACAACCTCTATTATAGAGAAGGACAAGAGCAGCAACACGATGGAAACACTCATTTCCAAGTTCCTGTTCAAGTCATACCATCCTGACTTGGATATATATCGCTGTTCCATCATCATTGCTGGGTAAAAATCCTGGAATTCCCTACCTAACACCATTGTGGGAGCACCATCACCATAAGGACTGCAGTAGTGAAGGGCAACAAGGGTTGGGCAATAAATGTGGCCTTGTCAGTAATGCCAACATCTTGTGACCAAAAGAAAATTAGACATCAGGAAAAGCTGATAACGTGATTACTGCAACATTAACTTGACCAATATTGATGACCTATCAGTTAAAGGAATGAATTCCATTTACAATATAAACTGCTGATGTATCAAGCACATCCATTGCATAGATATTAACATATTAAAGGCGCATAGGCACATGTTCAGTACAACAAAGTGAAAACACTACAGGCCAGTCAGTTTAACCTCGGTGGTGAGGAAACTTTTAGAAATGATAATCCGGGACAAAATTAATAATCACTTGGACAAGTGTGGATTAATAAAGAAAAGCTAGCACAGATTTGTTAAAGGCAAATCATGTTTATCTAGCTTGATTGAGTTTTTTGATGAGGGAACACAGAGGGTTGATGAGAGCAATGTGGTTAATGTTGTGTATACGGACTTTCAAAAGACGTTTGATAAAGTGCCACATAACAGGCTTGACAGAAATATTGAAGCCCATGGAATAAAAGGGGCAGTGGCAGCATGGATACGAAATTGGCTAAGTGACAGGAAACAGAGAGTAGTGGTGAGCGGTTGTTTCTCGGACTGGAGGGTCGGTACTAGGACCACTGCTTTTTTGATATATATTAATGACTTGGGCTTGGGTGTATAGGGCACAATTTCAAAATTTGCAGATGACACAAAACTTGGAAGCATGGTAAACAATGAGGAGGATAGTGATAGACATCAAGAGGATATCAACAGGCTGGTGGCGCGAGCGGACACATGGCAGTTGAAATTTAATGCAGAGAAGTGCGAATTGATACATTTTGGCAGGAAGAATGAGGAGAAGCGAAATAAACTAAATGGTACAATTCTAAAGTGGGTGCAGGAACAGAGAGATCTGGGGGTATATATGCACAAATCTTTGAAGGTGGCAGGACAGGTTGAGAAAGTGGTTAAAAAAAGCATACGGGATCCTGGACTTTATAAATAGAGGCATAGGAGGTGATTTTAAACCCCAAGGAGTGGGTTGGGGGTGGGTGGGAGTTGAAAATAGTCGTTTTCTGGATCGCAACCGCAACCCAGCTTTATTTCTGGGTTTAACTTTGGCGCGTAAAAGTACAGGCTTCCCACTGGGAATGCAAAGTCTGAAAATTTGCAGTTGCGACCCATAAAAACAACAATTTTCAACTCGCACCCGCCCCCAACCCACCTGTTCTTGGGGTTTAAAATCACCCCCATAGAGTACAAAAGCATGGAAGTTATGTTGAAACTTTATAAAACACTAGTTTGGCCACAGCTGGAGCATTGTGTCCAATTCTGGGGAATGCACTTTAGGAAGGATGTGAAGGCCATAGAGAGGGTGCGAAAAAGATTTACTAGAATGGTTCCAGTTACATGGATAGACTGGAGAAGCTGGGGTTGTTCTCCTGAGAGCAGAGAAGGTTGAGAGGAGCTTTGGTAGAAGTATTTAAAATCATGAAAGGTTTAGATAAAGTAAATAAAGAGGAATTGATCCCATTGGCGGAAGGGTTGAGAACCAGAGGACACAGATTTAAGATGATTGGCAAAAGAACCAAAAGCGACACGAGGAAAAACTTCTTTACACTGTGAGTGGTTAAGATCTGGAATGCACTCCCTGAAATGGTGGTGGAAGAAGATTCAATCATGGCTTTCAAAAAGGAATTGGATAAATACTTGAAGGGTAAAAAATTTGCAGGGCTACGGGGAAAGAGCGGCAGAATGGGACTAACTGGATTGCCTTTACAAAGAGCCAGCACAGGCTCGATTGCCCGAATGGCCTCCTTCTGTGCTGTAGCCATTCTATGATTCTATGAAAAACTGCAAACAAAATCGCTTCTTAAACCTCAGAATGGATCAATAGCTTTTTTTTGTTGACAAAGGTACTTCAATACCAACCACCAAACTGCTATACCAGACACAGAGATTAAAGTTCAATCATTTTGGTACCAAATTCTCAAATTAAAAACAATAGTATGTACAGTTACAATGAACTGGAGATTCACACATATTTTTTCAATGTACTAATTAGATTTATTGAGGTTAGAAATGATGCTGCTGCAGAATGGAAAGTGCTTTGCTCCTGGCGTTTAATGACATTATCGAGGCTTTCTGGCACAGATCAGATCTAACACGGAGTTCCTCCTACAGGACCCATAATAAACTCCAAGCCTCTTGAGTACCAGTATCTCTTGAATGTGTGATATTTGGGGCTTTTCCAACTGCAACTGCCAAAATTCACAGTGTTCACTTTGAAGGCAGTGTTATGCTGAACACCCACTCGAATAGGAATTGGATTGAGGCTGTGGGTTTTGCTTTGATTTCCATCCTGTCTCAGAAGATTTGAACCCAGGTGCCAGAACTGAGTAGGAAAGGGAATGAGCAATCCACTCATAACCACCAGAACATCCTCCTGTTCTAATGAAGGGTACACATGCTAAACGTCAGAAGCTGTCTTTTCTCTCTTATAGATACTGAATGGCCTGTATTTTTCCAACTTTTTCTGTTTTTATTTCAGAACATCCTTCTGCTAGGCTTCTGACATTTCCCTCTCACAGGTACTAGGAATAGCTTGATAGTGACATAGCAACCAGTTAGAGGAGGGCCTCAGTAGCTGAGCTGCAATACTTGGCCACCCGACTATACTGCAGTTGTACTAGCTTCATGGCAAGAGTCCCAGCTCAGTGCATTCTTTAATATGTCTCCAATTTTACACACTGAGTATTCTGGCTTCCTCTGAAACTTAAAACATATCGTAAGAGCAAATTTGTATTACTATGTGCAATTTTGGAAACTTTACTTTGGAAAGTTCATGGTCCCAAAATTCCTGGGGCCGGGAGCAGTGAATTAGTGGCGCATTGACACCGATAGAGGAATGAGGGTTGGGGTCAGAATTTGGAGCGGAGCCCAGATCCGGAATGGGCTGCTCCTTTATGGCAAATTGGAAATCCTGGTACTTTTGGGGGCAGGTCCATAGTATACCTGCCCACAAATGGCTGGATGCATTATAATAAAATTTAAATGAGGGAAATGTGGCATACAACGTATTTCCCTCAGTTATGCCTGTCGATCTCTGGTGTCCAGTGTTACTAGGGCCATGGGTAGGGGGAAGAGTTACAAATTTAAAGGCTGGTTTTGCAGTGCATCAATTGCAGAGTGATTGATTGCATTTCCAAAACCAGCAGAAGAAGGAACCAGTTTTTTAAAGCTTTTTGCACTCCCGGAGCTCTGCCGGTCACAGCAAAATTCCCCTAACACCCTGCTCAGGTGGACACCTAATTTGTGCCAAAGCTCAGGTGCCCCCTGAGACATTCAAATGGGCTGACTCCAAGATTTCAGATGGGTTCAGAAACATTGTTTCAGGACAGGTGAAAGTTCGCCCTCTGCTTCAGATGCACCAACCACCACCCATCTCACACACACACACACACACACACACACACACACACAAACAAACACGCACACAGAGACACACAAACCCTCCCATGGAATTTCAGAGCCCATAAGTCACCAAAGAGGATTCAGAGGAGATGACTAAAATTTTCCCTTTTCACACGTACTACGTCCAGTTAAGTTGGACAGTTGGCAGTTTCTTTCAGGAAGGTCTATTTTTCCCGGATTCTGTTTCGGTGCCTCATCCTCTCTGTTCATCTGCCATAACATTGCACATCAAGGGAAGGAGCTAAGTCCAGCACAGACATCATCAGCGTCTTTATTTACATGAAAAAGAAATGAGCAATGCAGCCCCGGAGCAGCAGAAGTAGAGGGGGTGGGCGGACAGTGAGGTCCAAAATGGTAGAATATCAGAGGCAGATCAGCAGGAAGAATTGGTGTTGAAGAATGAGAGAGATAGGTCTAGAAGGAAAGGCAAGGGAAACTGAAAGCAGTCTGGTGTTGTGAGTGTGTTTCAAAGTAACACACTCTTTAGTGAACTCTTTAATAGTTCACATGAACTATTACTAAAAATGAAACATATGAGGGCCTGTTCCACCCCTCCCCCCCGGCACTAGTCAAGCAGAGCGCATCCAAAACGCATCCACCTAACTTGACCTGAACACACCCACACTTACAGGTTCAGGTCATTAGCCTAGACTTAACATATCCCAGATACAGGTCCACCCCTTGGCAGGGCCGTGCACCTTTAAAAGGATGAAGAAATGTAGGTGCTGTGTTATAATTGGATAGCCATGTGGTGAAGGATAGAATACTAGAGCCTGGTCTTCAGTTGTTTCCAAGCCTTTATTCATAGAGATTCCCTTTACACACACCCCACACCCTAGATAAGCTCTCCTATAGAAAGGATACACAAGAGTCCCCAATTGACACCCACCACCTGAATACAATTAACACTAATTGATATAAATCATACAATGAATATGCTGCTGCGGTAATAGCTGCCGATGTCAGTGCCTACTGGATCCAGTGCTAATCCCGGTGCCTGAAGAGAAAGGAACTTACCTTGGGTCCTACGGGTCTCCGCGGGGAGAGGGGCCAGGCACTAGGCCTGAGACCTACTTCTGGGCTCTCCTCAAAATAGGCACCATTCTGGCATTGGGGGAGAAAAATGAGTCTGAATAGCTGAGAATGCCCCTCCTGCCTCAATAACATGGTCACTCTTTGACTGCACCTGTTGTCAGCACAGGCACTCCTTGCCCCTCAGGAAAAATCCCAGTAATCCCAGGGTACCATAACAGGTGACGAAGACCTAGAGAGCCATGGATCTCCATCCCATTTTCCCCTCCTCTGCGTCTTTAAGCCGTGGCCAGCACACCAGACAGGAAGATCGACCCTGTGATTTTAAATGATTCTATAGGGGTAATTCTTCGATTTCCTGAAAGGGAGCCTTGCCCACTGAGAGCACACATCAAGAATTCTGGCAAGTGCTGCCCATGATTTTCTAACCCTTGTTTTAATTGGTGGAAGATCAAGTGCAAATATCACTGGAATTTCGAATATGCGTTTTCAGCGAACGAGGCACCCACCAAGAGTGAATATTGGAAGTGGCCCCTTATATGTTGTGGTTACTTTGAATTTACATTTAAATTTATTTTGGTTTACTATGAAATTTATTCCAAAAATGCAATTACTGAACCACAGATTTTTTAATATCTATTTCACTAGCAGCACGCTATATATATAAATACTAAATTTGATCAGTTGCATGAAACAATGAAGGGTGCAATGGATGCCTAAAAAACATCCTTTAAATATTTTATTTAAACTTATTATATGTGGGTTTGTAACTTCAAAACAGTTGGCAGCTATTCAAGTCCAACGTGGTTGTTGATATTGCAAGAGGAGTGAGGAGAGGCTGGCACCATCTCATTGAAGCTATCAAGACCTCCTGTTTAAGTCCTGATGTCACAGCCTGCAGTATATACTTGTCAGAGTCTGCATGACCTAGCAAAGGGATTCAATTCCTGTTGATGTGTAGGGTATGATCAGTGGGTCTCAAAGTTCTGAGTTGCTAGCGCTATTCAGGTGCTGTCAGTCATCGATGTGTGGGGAGTCTGTACTGATACATCCAATGCCCGCTCTTAATTATTGATCTCTCAGCCTCCATGCAGCAAATCTGGATGGGTTCAAAGTTGAGAGTGAACCACAAAGTGAGCATGCATTAAGATATTAGTGCTTTGACTAGCTCTAAGATTGCCATTTTGATCCCACCCACTGTTACTGAAGCTTTGCCCTGGATGATGGTTGTGATTTTCATGAAGGCAATCTGAACTTACTTCTCAAGTGTTTTGGCAAAGAGCCTGAGAGTAACTTTCATAATATCATAATAGGTACAACACAGGAGGAGGCCATTCGGCCCATCATGCCTGTGCCAGCTCTTTGAAAGAGCTATCCAATTAGCCCCATTTCCCCCCCACCCCTCTCTTTCTCCACTGTCCTTATGGGGGCTTTGTAGTAGGTGATTTATTCTTGTGGAGAAGTGGATGGCCGGAGATAAAAGGATGGGGCTCTGATATAAATCATTTTCTTCTATGAGGACTTCTTGGCAGTGGAATTATTTTGGGTGCCCACTATCTATACCTCTAAAAATGTGCAGGTGTAATCGTCACTTACTCTGTGAAATAACTAATGAAAAAATAAGTCTTGTAATATAAAAATTCAGTAGCCCATAGTAGTTGGATGAGAATTCTCATGTGAAGCAAAGAGCAGTACAGCCATTGTTCACGGTGAGGGGGAATATAGATAGCTAGGGGATGAGTAAGGAGGGCATTCTTCGATAAAATATCGAGGCATATGGGAAAGGTCACTTGGTTCTGGCCTACTTGTCTCTTAAGAGGTCTTGCTGGTTGGATAAAGCTCATAGCGGGGTATGTGAAATGCAGCAAGTAAACAATAACAAGCATAATATTCTGCTTAAAAATCTGATAACTGAAATCTGAACCTCGTCTTTTTACCAGCAAAAAAGATGGGAAGATTACATAACGTCAACTGTGAAAGGATAAGCAGGATTTTTACAATGTAATCTTCATTGAATGTAACTGAAAGGTTAGAATGCATTGCAAATAGTTAAATTCAGTTTTAGTTTAGTCTCTAAAACTAATCAGAAAACTCTGAATGTGGTACTTATTTAAATGCTTCCTGAGCCACAATAGCATTGTTGCACCACGTCAAAAACTATTACTTAAGAAGTGTTTGTTGTTATGTCAAGTGGCAACGACTTTCTTTCTCCCCCTTCCATTTTATTTTCCCCACTTCCTGGGATAGGGCTAATTTTCCAACTTTTCACTCACACGAGGGAGTCCCGCCCACCAGCAGTGCAGATCAGAAATTTGGGCACGTGCTGCGCACGACTTTTCAACCGTTATTTTAGATGATGGGAAGAATGTAGGCAGCACACACCTGAAGTTACGATATGTGCTGGCAGCATGTGAAGTTCTCCGTCAGGAGCGGAAAGGTGGACAATGTCCCCCAGTGACTTGTCACGGAGTAAAGCTCCTTTGGCGTCAGCAATCCTGTGACATCTCACCCAACTAGCCTTTCTTAATGTGCAAGTCTTGGCAACCTCAGTAGGTGGTGCGGGAAGTGGGGTCAATCACCACCCCCAAGCTTGATTATGTTGTATCCTCAATTTCAGCAGGGCCACTTAATAATCATCGGGCTCCTGGCTGATTATTCCATTTCCTAGCCAAGGGCTGCAGGGGCTAACTGTGAAAAGAAAGAAAGGCTTGCACTGATATAGCACCTTTCATGACCTCAGGACATCACACAGCACTTTACAGCCAATGAAGTACTTTTGAAGTGTGGTTACTGTTGTAATGTAGGAACTGTGGTGTCTACATCATTGTTTCAGCTGAGATCAGCTAACTCAGAACAGGCCACTGGTCAATCTTGGACTGTTCCTGCTATATGTGGTTCAGTGCCATACCCTATTGTGTATTTCTCAAGATCACAAAATAGATACAGATAAGAAACACCATTCAGGACATTCCAGCCCATTCATTCAGATTTTTTTTAAAAAACCTATAGGGGGTTAAATTGGATAAACCCCGAGAACGAGTGCTGGGATCGCAGTGCTTGATTAACCTGCGCCCGGTTGTAGCGATGAAGACAGCACGTTACATTCGTGCTGTATGATGATTTAAATGATAGCTGCGTTCAGCCAGTGCCAGCTGCGCTATTGATTGGCTGCACGCACCAGCAGGGGGCCCCGATATCAGGAGTAGCTAGCACTACTTAAAGGCAGCCTGAACCTCTTAAAGGGGCTGCAGAAAGTGCTGGAAGTCCATTGAGAAGTAAATCTGTGCTGGAATTTTGTGAAGGATGGCTGCGCCTGCGAGAGAGCGTGCACCAAGGTTCTCGGATAATGCACTAGAGGCCTTGATAGAGGAGGTAGACAGAAGGAGGGACATCCTATAACAACAGAGGGGCAGGAGGTCCTCCAGACATATGCTCAAGAGGCAGTGGGAGGAAGTCCCGCACGAGGTAAATGCCAGGAGCATAGCACCACGAATGTGGATACAGTTCAGGAAGTTCAATGATTTGACACGAGTGGTCAAGGTGAGAGAATTCAACTGTCAACTGTCAAGTGGCATCTCCTACCAACTAGCCTCATCCATTGCTCCATGCACTACACCACCCCCCACCATCACCCACCTACCAACAGTGCGCAGGAGCCGGGGCGGGAGGAACGGATACTGCAGGTGCCAGCTCGCTGAAGGGCGAGATCGCACAATGATTCTGCTGCAGAGGAGTCAGATGGTGACTTTGATGGGCCTTCGAAGGCTGATGGGTGTACACAACCAAATGCTTAGTACACTGGAAAGCCTGTAAGAAAGCCTGCGCACAATGTCAAAGGACATGGAGGAGTCCAGCTCCAACTTTGCACAGAGCTTGGAGACCATCCTTTCCCACGTGGAATGGGTGGTCACCTCCATCAGCACACCTGTGGAACCCACCATGATGCAGGGTCTGATGACCGATGTCACAGCTTCTATTGCAGCACAAACATCTGCCATCCAAGGTCTGACTGCTGCATTTGGAGCTCAGACTGCAGCGTTTGGAGCTCAGACTGCTGCTATCGTGGCTCTGGATACCACGGTGGAACGGGGCTTCCAGGGCATCGCAGCAGTTCAGCAATCTGTTCTCCAGCAGATCACCAGGATCATTGAGGTGCCGCCCTGGGATAGTGGCAGTGGCACCATGGAGGACGAACCTGCTGTCGTCTCTCAGGATGACAGCATTCCTGCTCCCACTCCTGCCACTCCACCAGCGCCCTTGCCGTTGCCCGTCAGCCAGCCAGCCCAGATTGCTGCAGCCCAGGCCAAGATGGTGCAGTCTGAAGCTGGACCCTCTAGGCCCAGAACTGCTCGAAGTCGTCCTTCAAGGCCATCTGCACGCTCCTCCATTGAAGGTCAGCGGGCCTTCCACCACCAAGGCTCCAGACACTGGGGATGCACCTCATAGGAGCACTAGGATAGGTAAAGGCACACAAACGACAGGCTCTAAGGGAATGCACAAGGGTGAGTAGTCTAATTTTGTTTGAATCATTTTATGTGTGAATCTATAAATGTGGTTTTGAATTTGCATTTGGTGTTGGTTTTCATTTCTGCGATGGGCTGAGGGAGGAGGCAATGTGTAATCATAAGGAGGATGATTTGATGGTCATGTGGGAGCAGAAAGGTAAGGACTGTGGGACTGTTGATGAATGGGGAGGTGTCGTTGAGGTTACTGGTATCACTCATTAATAATCTGATCACGCAGAGCCCCGACAGCAGGGCCTGTCGACCTTGTAGCCTCCCTGCCTCTTCATCCACTGCCTTTTCTTCCTCCTCCTCCTCTGCCTCTTCCTCTTGCTCAGGTTGTCACCTGATAGGCAGTGGCAAGGGCTGCTTCCTCACAATGGCGAGGTTGCGCAGCATGCAGCATACAATGACAAATCTGGATACCCACTCAGCTGAGTATTGCAGGGCTCCTCCAGTCCCGCACGAGGTAAATGCCAGGTCCAGGCAGCGGAAGCGTTCTGCGTATGATGTTCTGTGTGGCAGCATGGCTCTCATTGTAGGCCTGCTGTGCACGTGTGCATGGGTGCCTGACCGGAGTCATGAACCATTTCATTAGGGGCTAACCCTTGTTGCCAGTAGCCAGCCTTTGACTTGCTGTGCTGGTTGAAATACAGGTGGCACGTTGGACTGCCGCAGAATGAAGAGGTGGAAGAGGCAAAGGAGGAGGAGGAAGAAAAGGCAGTGGAGGAAGAGGCAGGGAGGCTACAAGGTCGACAGGCCCTGCTGCCGGGGCACTGCGTGATGAGATTATTAACAAGCGATACCAGTAACCTCAACAACACCTCCCCATTCACCAACAGTCCTGACTGCTGCCAGGATCACGGCCATTGACCTGCATGATGTGCTGCGCATGGTTGCACCCCAGCAGCACATTGAGGGAGTGTAATCCCTTCGTTCATGAATATGGCCGAATTCAGAAGTGCAGCATGCATGGCAATATGCGTGCAGTCAATGGCACCCTGCACCATGGGGAAGCCTGCAATGCGAGCAAATCCTTGTGCTCACTCCCACTGCTTGCGTCTGGCAAGAGGGAATGAGATGAATCTGTTTCTGAGTGTGTACAGAGCCACAGTGACCTCCTTTATACAGCTGTGCATTGCAAATTATGAGATGTTGCTTATATCCCCAGCAGCAGCCTGAAAGGAGCCAGAGCTGTAAGAATTAGGCACCACGGTTACCCGGACAGCCACAGGCAATGCTGTTCTTGCCCTGCTCTGAGGCTGCAGTTGTGGCTGCTGCAGTTGACAGATTTCAGTCACAACCTCTTTAGTGAATCACAGCTGTCTGATGCACTGGTCATTACTGAAGTTGAGGTAAGAGAATTGGTCCCTGGAGGCCCTCATTGGATATGGCCTCCTGCTGAGTGCCCTCCTCCTCCTCCTCCCTCTTCTGGCAGCTTGCCCTGCTCTATGTGGCCTCTCTGCCTGCTCCCAGTCATGTTCAATTCCCAGAGGAAGCCCTACAGGCCACCCATGTCTGGCAGCAACCTTGTTCAACACTCTATTTAAATGTCACTAAATTACTTCACAACCACCCAGACCACTCTCTATAGAATATTGCAACTTTATCCAAGTATAGGAAACTTCCAAAAACAGGTACAATTGTACCAGCTGCCAGAATAACTAATCCAGCAACTAGCCTGTAACTCCTGCATGCTCCCTTTAAATAGCACTGGTGGGGGGGGCGGGGGGGGGGGGGTTCTTCATGCCATTTAGGTCCTGTTCAGCTGTGTGAGGTTAAGACAGTGCATTGGCTGGAGCGTGGAGTTCCAAAATGTCACCGGCTGCTTCAAATCAGCGTTGTACACTGATTCACGTCATAATCTCCCTACTCTACATGCTGCCGCCGTTCGTTAGGTGCGCGTGCGCAAACGCCTTTAACAAGATGGTGTCCTGCGCACTTCACGTGGAAGTGTGCATGCGCATATTGAATGCCATTTTCGGGGCTTAGGTCTTCGCGTAACGCCCACAAAACGGGCACTACACTGCCCAATTTAGCCCCCAGTGTCTCACCCCTCCCCTATCACAACATCCAACTGTTTTTAAAAATTATTCCAAGTTTTTTGTTACCACTCCCCTACCAGAAAGCTCATTCCATAGAGATAATTTTCTGAATTCGCATTCCCAGTAGAGAGAGTCTCCAACAGAGAGCTCATATCAGAAATTCCAGCACTCACTGTGCACAACTCTCTGACCATTATGGTTGAAAAAAACATGCACAATGCTGAACTGAATTTCCAATACAAGCTCTCAGCGGACAAGGCTCCCCGTTGGGAGCACAAAGTTGAAATATTAACCTTGTGCTGAAGGGCAGTTGTGCATGAAGAAAAACTTATTGACATCAGCCCTAAATTTGTCTTGTATCAGTTTGAGCCTATAACCCTTGCCCTACATAGTGGTTTAGCTTACAGTAGTGTTGCAGATTTACTTTTTCTATACCATTTACTATTTTATATACTCTTTATGAGGTGCCATCTTGGCTGCCTTCTATTCAGGCTGAAGAACCTGAAGTTTTTCCAGTCTTTCCTCATAGTTCAGTCCTCTGTCACGTGGAATGAGCCTCACCACTCTTCTCTGCACTATTAGTCCCTTGTGTTTCAGTGATCAAAAATGAACATATTACTCAAGCTGTGTTCAGAGCACTATACAGATCTAGAGAGATGAGATCCTCTAACTTGTCCTCCATGAATTTGGCTATTTAGTTCAGCATTCTATTTGCTTTGTCAATTGCGACTCTGCAGCGACTAGAATCGTTTTGTGCCAAGTCTGTTGACACCCTGCATCAATTTCAATTTGGCTCCTAGTTATTGAAACACCAGTGAATATATTTATCAGCCAGTTTTTTCTTCCAATATACCATACTTATCCATATTGAATTTCCATACAGGCCATCTATCTGTGTTTCACATGGACGGACAGCATTTTGTGCACAGTGGATGCTTATCTGCATTCATAGATAGAATCATAGAATCATAGAAGTTACAACATGGAAACAGGCCCTTCGGCCCAACATGTCCATGTCGCCCAGTTTATACCACTAAGCTAGTCCCAATTGCCTGCACTTGGCCCATATCCCTCGATACCCATCTTCCCCATGTAACTGTCCAAATGCTTTTTAAAAGACAAAATTGTACCCGCCTCTACTACTGCCTCTGGCAGCTCGTTCCAGACACTCACCACCCTTTGAGTGAAAAAATTGCCCCTCTGGATCCTTTTGTATCTCTCCCCTCTCACCTTAAATCTGTGCCCCCTCGTTATAGACTCCCCTACCTTTGGGAAAAGATTTTGACTATCGACCTTATCTATGCCCCTCATTATTTTATAGACTTCTATAAGATCACCCCTTAACCTCCTACTCTCCAGGGAATAAAGTCCCAGTCTGTCTAACCTCTCCCTGTAAGTCAAACCATCAAGTCCCGGTAGCATCCTAGTAAATCTTTTCTGCACTCTTTCTAGTTTAATAATATCCTTTCTATAATAGGGTGACCAGAACTGTACACAGTACTCCAAGTGTGGCCTCACCAATGCCCTGTACAACTTCAACAAGACATCCCAACTCCTGCATTCAATGTTCTGACCAATGAAACCAAGCATGCTGAATGCCTTCTTCACCACCCTATCCACCTGTGACTCCACTTTCAAGGAGCTATGAATCTGTACTCCTAGATCTCTTTGTTCTATAACTCTCCCCAACGCCCTACCATTAACGGAGTAGGTCCTGGCCCGATTCGATCTACCAAAATGCATCACCTCACATTTATCTAAATTAAACTCCATCTGCCATTCATCGGCCCACTGGCCCAATTTATCAAGATCCCGTTGCAATCCTAGATAACCTTCTTCACTGTCCACAATGCCACCAATCTTGGTGTCATCTGCAAACTTACTAACCATGCCTCCTAAATTCTCATCCAAATCATTAATATAAATAACAAATAACAGCGGACCCGGCACCGATCCCTGAGGCACACCGCTGGACACAGGCATCCAGTTTGAAAAACAACCCTCGACAACCACCCTCTGTCTTCTGTCGTCAAGCCAATTTTGTATCCAATTGGCTACCTCACCTTGGATCCCATGAGATTTAACCTTATGTAACAACCTACCATGCGGTACCTTGTCAAATGCTTTGCTGAAGTCCATGTAGACCACGTCTACTGCACAGCCCTCATCTATCTTCTTGGTTACCCCTTCAAAAAACTCAATCAAATTCGTGAGACATGATTTTCCTCTCACAAAACCATGCTGACTGTTCCTAATTACATATGAAAATCACTAGCGCACTGAGTCCCACCCTTCAGCATTATTCTTGGCCCCTACCTACTGCTACTCGTAAGAAACACACTCTGCTGCGTGATGTGTGTAGGAATTCCTGATCCTACAAAACTATCATGAGAATAAAATACAGTGGCTTTTGATCACATGGCTATGGGAGAGAGCAAGGTAGTGGGATTAGTGTTGGATTGCTCCAGCAAAGAGCCGGCACAGACACGAGGCACTGAATGGCCTCTTTCTGCTCTTTAAACGTCTATGGTTCTATGGGGAGATTAGAAGAAACTTTTCCACGCAGAGTTATTGAATTATGGAATGCTTTGCCACAAGTGATGGGCAATAAATGCTGGCCTCGTCAGCGACACCCACATCCCATGAACGAATAAAAAAAAAGTGGAGATCAATGCTAAATTGATTACAGCATTCAAAGAGGTACTATATAATTACTTAAAGAAGAAAAATATGGAAGGGCAGAAAGCAGGAAATGGGTCTATTTAAAATCAGCTCCTATAAGAAGACAGGCTGGTGGCAGACACATGGTAGATGAAATTGAATGCAGAAAAATGCAAAGTGATACATTCCCACCTTGTGTGCTGCAATGCTGACCAATAACTCTTAAAATTGCATAAACTTAGGCTCTGTATTTGAAGCCATGATGTGGAGATGCCGGTGATGGACTGGGGTGGACAAATGTAAGGACTTGCACAACACCAGGTTATAGTCCAACAGTTTTATTTGAAATCACAAGCTTTCGGAGCTTTCCTCCTTCGTCAGGTGAGTGAAGAGTTCTAAAAACGCATAGCATATATAGTCAGAGAACAATGCCTGGTGATTACAGATAATCTTTCCAACTGCCCCCGATCATACCTCGGCTGGGAGACGATCACAGCAACCAAAGGTGTCGTTGGTGTTCAGACAGGTTAGCCACGGAAAACATTACATCCCAATATACTGAATACACAATGGATCAGATCCGATGGGCCACAGCGAAAAATCGCATAGACCTCCTCAGAAGACAAACACGGGACACAACCAACAGAGTACCCTTCGTCGTCCAGTACTTACCCGGAGCGGAGAAACTACGCCATGTTCTTCGCAGCCTTCAACATGTCACCGATGATGACGAACACCTCGCTAAAGCCATCCCCACGCCTCCACTACTCGCCTTCAAACAGCCACCTAACCTCAAACAGACCATCGTTCGCAGCAAATTACCTAGCTTTCAGGAGAACAGCGTCCACAACACCACACAACCCTGTCACGGCAAACTCTGCAAGACATGCCAGATCATCGACACAGATACCACCATCACACGAGAGGACACCACCCACCAAGTACATGGTTCATACTCCTGTGACTCGGCCAACGTTGTCTACCTCATACGTTGCAGGAAAGGATGCCCCGGAGCATGGTACATCGGCGAGACCATGCAGACACTGCGACAACGGATGAACGGACACCGCACAACAATCGCCAGACAGGAGGGTTCCCTCCCAGTCGGGGAACACTTCAGCAGTCAAGGACATTCAGCCTCCGATCTTCGGGTAAGCATTCTCCAAGGCGGCCTTCGAGACACACGACAACGCAAAATCGTCGAGCAGAAATTGATAGCCAAGTTCTGCACCCATGAGGACGGCCTCAACCGGGATCTTGGGTTCATATCACGCTACATGTAACCCCACCAGCAAAAAAAAGTTATCTGTTTTTAATACAACTGGACATTCTCTCTCTCTCTCTGCCTTTCGGGTCTCTTTCTCTCTCTGCCTTTGTGATCTGACCCAATGTGTATTCAGTATACTGGGATGTAATGTTTTCCATGGCTAACCTGTCTGAACACCAGCGACACCTTTGGTTGCTGTGATCGTCTCCCAGCCGAGGTATGATCGGGGGCAGTTGGAAAGATTATCTGTAATCACCAGGCATTGTTCTCTGACTATATATGCTATGCGTTTTTAGAACTCTTCACTCACCTGACGAAGGAGGAAAGCTCCGAAAGCTTGTGATTTCAAATAAAGCTGTTGGACTATAACCTGGTGTTGTGCAAGTCCTTACATTTGTCCACCCCAGTCCATCACCGGCATCTCCACATCATGGCTACTATCGACACCACAAACTGCCGGCTCACAGTGGAGAGGATCTCCAAGAAGATCGCGCATATCGACACAGACATCAAGGGCCCGATTTTACCAGGGGTGCGGATTTTCGGCGGGTGGGCCAGCGGGCGTGTTTTCAACGCGCCCGGTGAAATTAGTGGGTTGCCCGCGTGATCGTAGCAGGCAACACACTAATTGGATCCACTTACCTGCTCCTCCGGGTTCCCCGATGCTGATCTGTGTGTCGGGCGGGCTGCGCATGCGCAGTAAGATCTGTTAGCTGGAGGCGCTCTATTTAAAGGGGCAGTCCTCCACTGACAGATGCTGCCACAAACAGCAAAAATTACAGCATGGAGCAGCCCAGGGGGAAGGCTGATCCCAGTTTAATGATGTCTCACCCCAGGTATCATTAGATGGGGTGAGGAGGAGGGGGAGGACAGAGATCTTCCACCCGGCAGGCGGGAGGAAGCGGCCTGCCTCTGCCTCCAAGAAGGCCTGGCTCGAGGTGGCAGAGGAGGTCACCAGCGCCACCAACATATCGCCCACCTGCATACAGTGCAGGAGGCGCTCCAATGACCTCAGTAGGTCAGCCACAGTGAGAACACGTAGTCTTTCCCCTACACTCCGTCTGCCACAACACTGCCCCCACCCCACATCTCCTTCGGCACTGCCAACACTACTCTGTCACATCACCCCTCATACCCACTCAAACCTCATCCTCATCTTACCTGCACCTACTCACCTCGCCAGTACTCATCCCGCCACTACCACTCAACCCAATCCTCATACAATCTCATGGCTCTATCTCATACTCACCCTCTCGTGCATCTCTTTCACGGTCAGCCTCACTCGACCTGCCACCACCTGTGCTGCAGACACAGGGCATGCATCACATATGTGCAGTAGGCAGCGTAAGGCAAACGTGTCGTGAGCATGAAGGGGATGCACAAGGGTGTTTGAGGGTTTGTCATGGTTCTTACTTCTATTGAATTAAAGAACAACTCACATCACACATTATATTGGCACCACTACTGCCATGTCTTCGCAAATCCTGTCCGGTTTCTGCAATAATGCCCACTCCTGGGTATCCCTATGAGGACCCACCACTGATGCCACCCAGTGTGTCACTGCAGAGTGGGTGTAGGTGTATTTGCAGGGCTCTTCTGCGCTGACGACTGAGAGACATCGGGGATGTCCCCGGTTGCAGCCTGGAAGGCTGTGGAGCAGAAGTTCGGGAGGGCAGTGGCGACTTTGACAGCGACAGGTAGGAAGATGGTGCACGGGCCAGCCAGGAGCAGCTCAGCATGAAAGAGGCTGCAGATGTCCACGGCTACATGTCGACTGACTCTGAGCCTCCGTGTGCACTGCTGCTCAGAGAGGTCCAGGAAGCTGAGCCTCAGTCTGTGGACCCTGTGGCGAGGGTAGTGCCCTCTGCAACGCATCTCTCTCTGCGGTTGCCCTCCCTCCTGCTGTACAGGTGGATGTGTCACAGCACTCTGTTGTGGAGCTCCACGTGTCAGAGGTGGACGGCGTGGATGGCGAGGCTGGTGAGGCTGGTGATGCTGTTCGCCCTCCGAGGAGGTCATGACTGCAGCTACGGCGGCCCCCATCCGCAAGATGTACATCTGAGGGGGTCCGCAAGGTAGGTACATGTCTCCGGACCCCGGGGTAAGTGTGCAGGTTGGTGACTTCGACCATCAGGAGGAGGGTGGTGGAGGCCAAACTTTGTCCCAAGTGACAGAGCGGCCTCCTGCAATGGCTGAGGGTCTCCACCCCCCCACACCTGTCAAATGGAGCTTTGCAGCTGCCACAGGCTGACAGCTGCAACACGTCCATTTCAACTGGGACTGTTTCCCCCAGTGTGTGAAACAGTCCCATGTTTATCCAAAATCACACACAGTCCCTTAATCAGGTCAGTTAATGACCTGAACAAGCAAAGTAAATACTCTCAAGTGGCATCCCGCTGGCTTTAATTGCCTGCGGGATTCCCACCAGCGGTGGCTGCGCGCACACGCCGGCGCGTCATCGGGGAACCCGGAAGTGGGCAGGATCGAGGCGCGATGCGGTCCCGCACCTGGATTTCGGGATTTTCGGGGCCCCCCCGCCGAGAACGCACCTGGTAGCGGGTGCTAAAATCGGGCCCCAAGTTTCTACAGAGCTGCAAGAAAGCAGACAAGATCCCGAAAGGACTACAGATCATGAACCCACTCAAGTCGACATACAACTCAGACTACGCTGAGAGACTCTGCCGTCGTACCTCTCGCACACTCCGCAACCATCTCGTACACCAACTCTACAACAGACGCCGCAACCTCGAAACCAAGATAGAGTCCATACTCTCAACCTGTACTCAGGACACAGCAGACCAGCTACGAGATACCGCCAGACAGACGAGGCAACGGAACTACGCTGCCTACATGAAAACCAAGAGCAGGAAGCTTGAGAAACTCGGCATCACCACCAGCATCAACCAAGCCTCCCCTGGTACCACGGTTGCAACCACAGGGAAGTCCATCGTCAATTTGTCCGACCACACCCTTCAACCAGACGAAATCGAAGTTCTCAGCCGAGGGCTCAATTTCTGCCCCACCACCAAAATGGACCCCATCGGTCTTGCGGCGGACACAGAGGAATTCATCAGGAGAATGAGGGTCTGGGAATTCTTCCACAAATCCCAAGATTTCAGCAGCGAACCCAATGAGACAATCAACGATACGGAACAGCAGACAGAGGGATCCGCGGTACAGCAATCGAAGAAGAAAGAGTCAAATTGGACTCCTCCGGAGGGTCGCTGCCCTAAACTCGACATGTATGTTCAAGCTGTCAGGAGATGCGTCAACGCCAGATTCATCAGCCACACTCACAAGACAGTTCAGAATGTCACCCGAGCACAACGCAACGCCATCAACGCTCTCAAGACCAACCGCAACATCGTCATCAAACCAGCGGACAAAGGAGGAGCCATTGTCATACAGAACAGAACGGACCATTGCAAAGAAGCATACCGACAACTGGACAACCAGGAACACTAAAGACCCGCAGATCCGACCAAAGAACACACCCACCAGCTCAATAAACTGATCAAGACCTTCGATCCAGACCTTCAAAGCGTCCTACGCGCTCTCATCCCATGTACTCCCCGCATGGGAGACTTCTACTACCTCCCAAAGATACACAAAGCCAACACACCCGGACGTCCTATCGTATCAGGCAACGGAACCCTGTGTGAGAACCTCTCTGGATACGTCGAGGGCATCCTGAAACCCATCGTACATGGAACCCCCAGCTTCTGTCACGACACTACAGACTTCCTACAAAAACTCAGCACCCACGGACCAGTTGAACCAGGAACACTTCTCACCACGATGGAGGTCTCGGCACTCTACACCAGTATCCCCCACGATGACGGCATCGCTGCAACAGCCTCAGTACTCAACACCAACAACAGCCAATCTCCAGACGCCATCCTACAACTCATCCGCTTCATCCTGGATCACAATGTCTTCACCTTCAACAACCTGTTCTTTACCCAAACACACGGAACAGCCATCGGGACCAAATTTGCACCCCAATACGCCAACATTTTCATGCACAAGTTCGAGCACGACTTCTTCACTGCACAGGACCTCCAACCAATGCTATACACCAGATACATCGACGACATTTTCTTCCTATGGACCCACAGCGAAGAATCACTGAAGAGACTACACGATAACATCAACAAGTTCCATCCCACCATCAAACTCACCATGGACTACTCCTCAGAATCGGTTTCATTCTTGGACACACGAATCTTCATCAAAGACAGGCACCTCAGCACCTCACTCTACCACAAGCCCACGGACAACCTCACGATGCTCCACTTTTCCAGCTTCCACCCTAACCATGTCAAAGAGGCCATCCCCTATGGACAGGCCCTGCGAATACACAGGATCTGCTCAGACGAGGAGGAACGCGATGGACACCTACAGACGCTGAAAGACACCCACGTAAGAACGGGATATGACGCTCGACTCGTTGATCGACAGTTCCGATGGGCCACAGCGAAAAATCGCATAGACCTCCTCAGAAGACAAACACGGGACACAACCAACAGAGTACCCTTCGTTGTCCAGTACTTCCCTGGAGTGGAGAAACTACGCCATGTTCTTCGCAGCCTTCAACATGTCATCGATGACGACGAACACCTCGCTAAGGCCATTCCCACGCCTCCACTACTCGCCTTCAAACAGCCACCTAACCTCAAACAGACCATCATTCGCAACAAATTACCCAGCTTTCAGGAGAACAGCGTCCACGACACCACACAACCCTGCCACGGCAAACTCTGCAAGACATGCCAGATCATCGACACAGATACCACCATCACACGAGAGGACACCACCCACCAGGTACATGGTTCATACTCCTGTGACTCGGCCAACGTTGTCTACCTCATACGTTGCAGGAAAGGATGCCCCGGAGCATGGTACATCGGCGAGACCATGCAGACACTGCGACAACGGATGAACGGACACCGCACAACAATCGCCAGACAGGAGGGTTCCCTCCCAGTCGGGGAACACTTCAGCAGTCAAGGACATTCAGCCTCCGATCTTCGGGTAAGCGTACTCCAAGGCGGCCTTCGAGACACACGACAACACAAAATCGTCGAGCAGAAATTGATAGCCAAGTTCCGCACCCATGAGGACGGCCTCAACCGGGATCTTGGGTTCATATCACGCTACATGTAACCCCACCAGCAAAAAAAAGTTATCTGTTTTTAATACAACTGGACATTCTCTCTCTCTCTCTCTCTGCCTTTCGGGTCTCTTTCTCTCTCTGCCTTTGTGATCTGACCCATTGTGTATTCAGTATACTGGGATGTAATGTTTTCCGTGGCTAAACTGTCTGAACACCAACGACACCTTTGATTGCTGTGTTCGTCTCCCAGCCGAGGTGTTATAGGGGGCAGTTGGAAAGATTATCTGTAATCACCAGGCATTGTTCTCTGACCATATATGCTATGCGTTTTTAGAACCCTTCACTCACCTGACGAAGGAGGAAAGCTCCGAAAGCTTATGATTTCAAATAAAGCTGTTGGACTATAACCTGGTGTTGTGCAAGTCCTTACATCTGTATTTGAACACACACACACATATTGTGTGCAAGAAAGCAAGTATGAATGTCCTGAAACATTTCAGTGGAAATACAGCATTGCCCTAAAAAGATTGCAGGAAACTCTCGATAGGGAGAAATTCGCAGGGTGTCAAATGAGCCTTGCTCGGGTTGAAGAGTTAAAGGCTGTGAGGAATTCCAGGATGGCTTCTTTGATAAATTATATTAACTGAAAGCAATCTAATCGTTCAGTGACTGCATCAAACACTCAACTTACAAACAACTGATCCGATTGATAAAAGCTCAGAGGCACCGTAGTACGTGGCAAACAGCCAATTGTTTCATCCCATTGAGAAAAAGAGAAGAAAGAGCAGGCACCAAGCCAGATTACAGCATCCAACCTGTCTCACAAAATCTTCACGCCCACCAGGACAGCGGACTAAAAATCTTAACACATTATACTCAAATTACATTCAAAAAGACCATGCCGAAGACAGACTCTGTTGTACATAAACATTACATCTTTTATACTAAAAACAATTAAAGTTTAGTCATGGGGAATTAAATTAAAATAAAAGCTGCACTAAATTCATGGAAAAGATTTAGATTTCAATTTCTTTTGGTGGATGCATTATGCAATTAAATAGGTACCTGGTGAAAATGAAGGTAGTACTTCAGCAGATTTATAGTTATATACACTGCACTTCGACAGATGGAAGGAAGATTTAAAAGAAGCTCTGTAGATATAGCAGCAAATGTCAGAATTAGACTAAAAGGAAAGTATAGTCTCCTGAATTGTGCCATAATCCCATGCTATAAAGGGAAATATCTGCACATTTACCAGTGGCTCTCAGTTTCCTCTTATTCTCCTGTTTTACACTTTAGAACTGCTGGTTCGAGACATCCTGAGAGAAGACATTGTTTTTCGTACAACTTCCCTTCATTTAATGTCACAAGGTTCTGATCTAGGACCTCGATCCATTGTACTCATCCATGATTTCGTGGAATGGAACTTCAGGGTATTACAAAAAAAATGAACTGTACTATGTAAAAGAAATATCTATTCCCAGAACGCCTCTACACAGCTAAGTACAAAAATAAAGAGGATAACAAGAGATAACGGAGACACACTTGTAACTGTACAGGTATCCTCCTTAGTAACTTATAGATGTTTGGGAAAATGCCGTACATTTAATTTGATTTTGAGTACTTGTGCACACAAAACTAGAAATCTTCACAGAATCATAGAAAGGTTACAGCATGGAAGGAGGCCATTTGGCCCATCAAGACCATGCTAGCACAATGCAAGAGCAATCCAGCTAGTCCTATTCCCCCACCCTATCCCCGTAGCCCTGTAAATTTTTACATTTAAAGTACTTATCCAGTTCCCTTTTGAAAGCCATGATTGAATCTGCCTCCACCACCCCCTCGGGCAGTGCATTCCAGATCCTATTAAAAAGCATTTGGACAGTTACATGGGTAAGATGGGTATAGAGGGATATGGGCCAAGTGCAGGCAATTGGGACTAGCTTAGTGGTATAAACTGGGCGACATGGACATGTTGTAACTTCTATGATTCTATGATTCTAACCACTCGCTGTGTAAAAAGGTTTTTCCTCATGTCACCTTTGGTTCTTTTGCCAATCACCTTACATCTTTGTCCTCTGGTTCTTGACCCTTCCGCCAATGGGAACAGTTTCTCTCTATCTACTCTGTCTAGACCCTTCATGATTTTGAATACCTCTATCAAATCTCCTTGCAACCGTCTCTGTTCCAAGGAGAACAACTCCAGCTTCTCCAGTATATCAATGTAACTAAAGCCACCTGGAATCACATTAGTAAATCTCTTCTGCACCTTCCCTAAGGCCTTCACATCTTTCCTAAAGTGCAGTGCCCAGAACTGGACACAATACTCCAGTTGTGGCCGAACCAGTGTTTTATAAAGGTTCATTATGACTTCCATACTTTTGTGCTCTATGCCTCTATTTATAAAACCCAGGATCCCGTATGCTTTTTTAACTGCTTTCTCAATCTGCCCTGCCACCTTCAATAATTTGTGCACATATACCCCCAGATTTCTCTGTTACTATTCCCTTTTTAGAGTTGTAGCCTCGAGTTTATATTGCCTCTCCTCGTTCTTCCTACCAAAATGTATCACTTCACATTTTTCTGCGTTAAATTTCATCTGCCACGTGTCTATAACACCAGCCTGTCTATATCCTCTTGAAGTCTATCACTCTCCTCCTCACTGTTTACTACCCTTACAAGTTTTGTGTCATCTGTAAATTTTGAAATTGTGCCCTGTGCACCCAAGTCCAAGTCATTAATCTATATCAAGAAAAGTAGTGGTCCCAGCACTGACCCCTGGGGAACACCACTGTACACCTCCCTCCAGTCCGAAAAACACCCGTTCACCACTACTCTCTGTTTCCTGTCACTTAGTCAATTCTGTATCCATGTTGCTACTGCCCCCTTTATTTCATGGGCTGCAATCTTGATGATAAGCCTACCATGCAGCACTTTATAAAACGCTTTTGAAAGTCCATATACACCATATCAACTGCATTGCCCTCATCTACCCTCTCTGTTACCTCATCAAAAAACTCTATCAGGTTAGTTAAACACGATTTGCCTTTAACAAATCCATGCTGGCTTTCCCTAATCGATCCACACTCCTCCAAGTGACGATGAACTCTGTCCTGGATTATCATTTCCAAAACTTTCCCCACCACTGAGGTTAAACTACCTGGCCTATAGTTGCTGGATTTATCCTTACACCCTTTTTTGAACAATAATATAAGGGGAACAGAGGGGAAGGAATTTTTGAAATGTGTCCAGGATAATTTTCTTAAACAGTACATTTCCGGCCCAACGAGGAAGGAGGCATTGCTGGACTTGGTTCTCGGGAATGAGGCAGGCCAAGTGGAGCAAGTGTCAGTGGGAGAGCATTTAGGGGGCAATGATCATAGTATCATAAGGTTTAGAATTGTTATGGAAAAGGACACGGATCACTCTAAAGTAAAAATACTCAATTGGAGGAGGGCCAATTTCAATGGGATGAGAACAGATCTGGCCCGGATAAATTGGAATCAAAGATTGGCAGGCAAAACTGTAATTGAACAGAGGGCGGTCTTTAAGCAGGAGATGATTCGGGTACAGTCTGGGCACATTCCCACGAGCCAGAAAGGTAGGGCAACTAAAGCCAGAGCTCCCTGGATGACAATTGAGATAGTGGGTAAGATGAAACTGAAGAAAGGGGCATATGACAGATGTCAAGTTGATAACACAAGTGAGAACAAGGCAGAATATAGAAAGTTCAGAGGGGAAGTGAAAAAGGAAATAAGGGGGTCAAAGAGAGAGTATGAGAAAAGACTGGTGGCCAACATAAAAGGGAATCCAGAAGTCTTCTACAGGCATGTAAACAGTAAACGGGTAGTAAGGGGAGGGGTGGGGCCGATCAGGGACCATAAAGGAGATCTATTCACGGAGGCAGAGGACATGGCCGAGGTATTAAATGAGTACTTTGTATCTGTCTTTACCAAGGAAAAATATGCTGCCAGAGTATCAGTAAAGGAAGATATAGTTGAGATACTGGATGGGCTAAAAATTGATAAAGAGGAGAGACTTGAAAGGCTAGCTGTACTTAAAGTAGATAAGTCACCCAGTCCAGACGGGATGCATTCTAGGTTGCTGAGGGAAGTAAGGGTGGAAATTGCGACGGTACTGGCCATAATCTTCCGAACATCCGTAGATACGGGGGTGGTGCCAGAGGACTGGAGAATTGCACATTTTACACCCTTGTTCAAAAAAGGGTATAAGGTTAAACCAAGCAACTTTTGGCCAGTCAGTTTAACCTCAGTGGTGAGGAAACTTTTAGAAATGGTAATCCAGGTCAGAATTAACATCACTTGGACGAGTGTGGATCGATTAGGGAAAGCCAGCATGGATTTGTTAAAGGCAAATCGTGTTTAATTAACCTGATAGAGTTTTTTGATGAGGTAATGCTGTTGATGTGCTGCATATGAATTTTCAAAAGGCGTTTGATAAAGTGCCGCATGGTAGGCTTATTATCAAGATTGTGGCCCATGGAATAAAGGGGGCAGTAGCAACATGGATACAAAATTGGCTAAGTGACAGGAAACAGAGAGTGGTGGTGAACGGTTGTTTTTCAGAGTGGAGGGAGGTGTACAGTGGTGTTCCCCAGGGATCAGTGCTGGGACCACTACTTTTCTTGATATATATTAATGACTTGGACTTGGGTGTACAGGGCACAATTTCAAAATTTACAAATGACACAAAACTTGTAAGGGTAGTAAACAGTGAGGAGGAGAGTGATAGACTTCAAGAGGACATAGACAGGCTGGTGGTATAGACACGTGGCAGATGAAATTTAACGCAGAAAAATGCGAAGTGATACATTTTGGTAGGAAGAACGAGGAGAGGTAATATAAACTAGAGGGCATAACTCTAAAAGGGCTACAGGAACAGAGAGATCTGGGGGTACATGTGCACAAATCTAGCTTTAGTTGCCCTACCTTTCTGCCTCGTTCAGAAAATAGTGGAGATATTTGAATTTGTTTAGTTCTCAGTCATTTTTTTTCCCGGAATACTTTATAGGACTCAGAAACAAACACCCAAGGCTGTTTACACTGTTTTTCTAGGGTTTCTGCAGTTCTTCTGCCGAAGTTACGGTGGATCCAATATTGGCTCAGTGGCAGGAAGCAAAGGGTAATGGTTGACGGGTGTTTTTGCGACAGGAAGGCTGTTTCCAGTGGGGTTCCACAAGGCTCAGTACTCGGTCCCTTGCTTTTTGTGGTGTATATTAATGATTTGGATTTGAATGTGGGGGGCTCAATCAAGAAATTTGCAGATGATACAAAAATTGGCCCTGAGGTTGATAGTGAGGAGGAAAGCTGTAGACTGCAGGAAGATATCAATGGACTGGTCAAGTGGGCAGAAAAATGGCAAATGGAATTCAATCCGGAGAACTGTGAGGTCATGCATTTGGGGAGGACAAACAAGGCAAGGGAGTACACAATAAATGGGAGGATACTGGGAGGTGTGGAGGAACAAAGGGTCCTTGGAGTGCATGTCCACAGATCCCTGAAGGTAGCAGGACAGGTAGATAAGGTGGTTAAAAAGGCATATGGAATACTTCCCTTTATTAGCCGAGGCATAGAATATAAGAGCAGGGAGGTTATACTAGAACTTTATAAAACATTGGTTAGGCCACAGCTTGAGTGCTGCATACAGTTCTGGTCACCACATTACAAGAAAGATGTGATTGCACTAGAGAGGGTACAGAGGAGATTTACGAGGATGTTGACAGGGCTGGAGAATTTTAGCTATGAGAAAAGATTGGATAGGCTGGGGTTGTTTTCTTTGGAACAAAGGAGGCTGAAGGGAGATTTAATTGAGCTGTATAAAATTATGATAGGACTAGATAAGGTGGATAGGGAGGATCTATTTCCCTTAGCAGAGGGGTCAGTGACCAGGGGGCATAGATTTAAAATAATTGCTAAAAGGATAAGAGGAGAGCTGAGGAAAACTTTTTTCACCCAGAGGGTGGTGAGGGTCTGGAACTCACTGCCTGAAAGGGTGGTAGAGGCAGAAACCCTCAACTCATTTAAAAAGTACTTGGATGTGCACCAGAAGTGCCATAACCTATAGGGCTGCGGACCAAGTGCTGGAAAGTGGGATTAAGCTAGATAGCTCTTTTTTGGCCAGCATGGACACCATGGGCCAAATGGCCTCCTTCTGTGCTGTAACTTTCTATGATTCTATGAGCAGAGAACCTCCATGGAATTCACCCACCCCGTTTTAACCAGCGCTGATGAAAGGTTCACTGAACATTTGACGCCTTAACACCGAGTATGTAAACCAAAACAGTTTCCCTTTTCCCAAAGTACTTAATCTTTGAAACATCCATCAGCAAATTGGCACCCTCTGTTTCAGTATGTTTTATAAATCACTAATGCACGAGAAACAATAACTGCTTCCACAAAAAAACTTGCAGATACATTGCTACCTAACAATGTCACATTTTAGTCCTTTGTTAAAGAAATGAGGGCATGACCTCCGTATAGTTTCCTCCAATTTTTCCTGCAGCCATAAGGGTGAGTAGGTGACACGTCTCAGGCCTCTACTGCTGCTTTTAGCCAATGACCAGTAGTGAAATTTGTATAACCTTGGATATGATCAGTTTTGCACTGTCGGAGACACCAAACCTCTGCTCAACACTTCACTACATACAGTTTGAGGGTAATCAAATCTCTATCTTTAAAATGGGTGGTCCCATTGATACTTCAGTCTACTAAAGGGACACTGTCAACATGAAACCTGGTTCTTTTGGAAAAGGGGAATAGCCATATATCATTTCCATCACAAGAATGTCACACACATGTAATTTGATATTGTGGTTCCACATGATTTACATCATTTTGCTGTGTCTGCAAATAAAAAAGATGATTTCTCAAAAACTCTCACGCCACATCACCTCAGCTGTGCTCGTTTAGGTAATAAATGGAAGTCATATTTTGTCTTAATTTTTTTTAAATGTTTCTGAATTTAGATATGATGAAAACTCTTTACTGCAGGGATAGATTTCATTCATTCACAGAAAAAAGCTTCATGAATGATTTATGAACATCCGATACACATTTACTGGCAGAAGAGCAGACGGAGCTGCTGCTGAGATATTTCAATTGAAGACATCCGGTAATGCTCATATTTTCCTGACAGGGAACCTAACTATTTTAGAGGGAACAAAAGTCTGATGTGGCATTATCTTCATGAGTAAGTATTTGGCAACGCTTTTTTCTATTCATTTACAAACGTGGGCAGATTTCCCATGACATTGGTCATGATAATCAGATGCTATCCTGTTTTATAAGGACAAGAGCATTATATTATCCATTACAAAATGGCCCAGAATTTTCTGTAGCAGGGCAACGAATGGCATCCACCGTTAGTTGGACTTGCCCTTGCCCATTTCATCTCAATGATATTTTGTGCTGCGAGTTGCTGGAGGTGGGAGATGGAAATGGCACGGCGCCCTCTACAGGGCGTTTGGAATCTGAGTGAATAGGGCAAGCAAGTAACCAATCAGATTGAAGGATTGTGAAAGTAACAGTGCAAGGACTGAGAAGGAAGTACAAGTTGGACTGTCAAATGTCAAATCAAGTGCAGAAAGAGAAATAAAAAGAGGGAGAGAAAGATTGGATTAAGAGAGAGAAAAGAGAGAAAGGAAAAGTAAAAAAAAAATTACTTTTTTAAAAATCTCCACCAACGATTAATACCTGAAGGAATGAAACTTCACACTTGTTATAGTTAATTTTCAGTGCCAGAGAGGTTGACTAGAAGTAATTAACACTTATCATGTCATTAAAAGGCTACTTAGACTTGAAATGACTTAGCTTAATTTTCTGTGGCAAGTTTAGTTTGTCACTATCGCGCAAATACAGCAACTTCACATCGTTCAATGCATTTCAATGGTGAGCCAGACAGAGAGATGCCGATTGTGTGAAGCGTTAACCGCGCATCTGCTCCTCGCCTGAAGTTGCTGTACCATTTGCGCATAAATAACAGCGAGTGCCATTAGTTTCACCATTATTTTGACAGCAAGTTCTGGGCCAATGTATTATTCTGTTCCTAAGGTGAAACTGTATCACTTTAAGGCCACAAAAAAAGACTTGCATTTATACAGCGCCTTTAATGACCTCAAGATGTTCCAAAGCGCTTTACAGCCAATGAAGTACTTTTGAAGTGTAGTCATTGTTGTAATGTAGGAAATGCAGCAGCCAATTTTCGCACAGCAAGGTCCCACATGCAGCAATGAGATAATGACCAGATGATCTGTTTTTTTAGTGGTGGAGTTGAGGGATAAATATTGGCCAGGACACCAGGGAGAACGCCCCAAGTCTTCATCGAAATAGTGTCATGGGATATTTACGTTCACCTCAGAGGGCAGACAGGTCTTTGGTTTACCATCACATCTGAAAGACAGCACCTCCAATATTGCAGCACCTCCTCAGTACCGCACTGGAGTGTCAGCCTAGATTTTGTATTCAAGTCTCTGGAGGGAGACACAAACACATTCACGCACATATACACACACAAACATATTCCTGGCTCAAAAAAGGGCAGGATTGGGTACTAAATATTCCTGGATACAAGGTGTTCAGGAAAGATAGGGAAGGAAAGAAAGGAGGGAGGATGGCAGTATTGATTAAGGAGAATATTGCAGTACTGGAGAGAAGAAATGTTCTGAAGGGGTCAAGGACAGAATCTATTTGGCTAGAGTTAAGATATAAAAGAGATGTCATTACACTACTAGGTGTATTCTATAGGCCACCAACTAGTGGGAAGGATATAGGGGACAAATTTACAGGGAAATTACAGAGAGGTGCAAAAGCTATAGAGTAGTGATAACTGGGGACTTCAACTATCCTAATATAGACTAGGATAACAATAATAATATAAGGGGCAAAGAGGGGGAGGAATTTTTGAAATGTGTTCAGGAGAACTTTCTTGACCAGTACGTTTCCGGCCCAATGAGGAAGGAGGCATTGCTGGACTTGGTTCAAGGGAATGAGACAGGCCAAGTGGAGCAAGTGTCAGTGGGGGAGCATTTAGGGAGCAGTGATCGTAGTATCATAAGGTTTAGAATAGCTATGGAAAAGGACACGGACTACTCTAAAGTAAAAATACTCAATTGGAGGAGGGCCAATTTCAATGGGATGAGAACAGATCTGGCCTGGGTAAATTTGAATCAAAGATTGGCAGACAAAACTGTAATTGAACAGAGGGCGGTCTTTAAGCAGGAGATGGTTCGGGTACAGTCTGGGCACATTCCCACAAGGCAGAAAGGTAGGGCAACTAAAGCCAGGGCTCCCTGCATGACAAAAGAGATAGTGAGTAAGATGAAACAGAAAAAAGGGGCATATGACAGATGTCAGGTTGATAACACAAGTGAGAACCAGGCAGAATATACAAAGTTCAGAGGAAAAGTGAAAACAGAATTACAAGGGGCAAAGAGAGAGTATGAGAATAGACTGGCGGCCAACATAAAAGGGAATCCAAAAGTCTTCTACTGGAATGTAAACAATAAACGGGTAGTAAAAGGAGTGATGGGGCTGATTCGGGACATAAGGGAAATCTATTCATGGAGGCAGAGGGGATGGCTGAGGTATTAAATGAGTACTTTGCATCTGTCTTTACCAAGGAAGAAGATGCTGCCAGTGTCTCAGTAAAGAAAAATATAGTTGAGATACTGGATGGACTAAAAAATGATAAAGAAGTGGTATTAGGAAGGCTGGCTGTACTTAAAGTAGATAAGTCACCCGGTCCGGATGGGATGCATCCTAGGTTGCTGAGGTAAGTAAGGGTGTAAATTGCGGAGGTACTGGCCATAATCTTCCAAACATCCATAGATACGGGGGTGGTGCCAGAGGACTGGAGAATTGCAAATTTTACACCCTTGTTCAAAAAAGGGTGTAAGGATAAACCAAGCAACTATAGGCCAGTCAGTTTAACCTCAGTGGTGGGGAAACTTTTGGAAATGATAATCCGGGACAGAATTAGCAGTCATTTGGACGAGTATGGATTGATTAGGGAAAGGCAGCACGGATTTGTTAAAGGCAAATTATGTTTAACTAACCTGATAGAGTTTTTTGATGAGGCAACAGAGAGGGTAGATGAGGGCAATGCAGTTAATGTGGTGTATATGGACTTTAAAAAGGCGTTTTATAAAGTGCCGCATGGCAGGCTTATTATCAAAATTGTGGCCTGGGGAATAAAGGGGGCATTAGCAATATGGATACAGAATTGGCTAAGTGACAGGAAACAGAGTGTAGTGGTGAACGGTTGTTTTTCGGACTGGAGGGAGGTGTACAGTGGTGTTCCCCGGGGGTCAGTACTAGGACCACTGCTTTTCTTGATGTATATTAATGACTTGGACTTGGGTATACAAGGCACAATTTCAAAATTTGCAGATGACACAAAACTTGGAAGGGTAGTAAACAGTGAAGAGGATAGTGATAGACTTCAAGAGGCTATAGACAGGCTGGTGGAATGGGCGGCCACGCTGCAGATGAAATTTAACGCAGAAAAATGCAAAGTGATAAATTTCGGTAGGAAGAATGAGGAGAGGCAATATAAACTAGAGGGCACAACTCTAAAAGGGGTACAAAAACAGAAAGATCTGGGGGTATACGTGCACAAATCTTTAAAGGTGGCACAGCAGGTTGAGAAAGCGGTTAAAAAAGCATACTGGATCCTGGGCTTTATAAGTTGAGGCGTAGAGTACAAAAGTATGGAAATCGTGATGAACCTTTATAAAACACTGGTTCGGCCACAACTGGAGTATTGTGTCCAGTTCTGGGCACCGCACTTTAGGAAAGATGTGAAGGCCATAGAGAGGGTGCAGAAGAGATTTATTAGAATGATTCCAGGGATGAGGAACTTTAGTTACGTGGATGGACAGGGGAAGCTGGGGTTGTTCTCCTTGGAACAGAGAAGGTTGTGAGGAGATTTGATAGAGGTATTCAAAATCATGAAGGGCCTAGACAGAGTGGATAAAGAGAAACAGTTCCCATTGGTGGAAGGGTCAAGGACCAGAGGGCATAGATGTAAGGTGATTGGCAAAAGAACTAAAGGTGACATGAGGAAAAACTTTTACACAGCAAGTGATTAGGATCCAGAATGCACTGTCTGAGGGAGTGGTGGAGGCAGATTCAATCATGGCCTTCATAAGGGAACTGGATAAGTACTTGATAGGAAAAAATTTGCAGGGCAAAAGGACAGGGCAGGGGAGCAGGACTAGCTGGATTGCTCTTGCATAGAGCTGGCGCAGGCTCGATGGGCTGAATGGCTTCCTTCTGTGCTGTAACCTTTCTATGTTTCTATAAAGGAGATGATGATGGGACCTATGCATTATTTTACTTGCATGGAGAATTCAAAAAGTCATTGTTAACACAAAGACTTATTTATTTTTCTCAGTCCAAAGAGTAAAATGTGTCTTTTCTCTCTATATATAACAGTATTCACATCCTTGTATTTCCAGAAGATTTCAAATCGAACTGTAGAAGCTTTTCTGAAGTAACTGTTTCAAGTGTTGGTGTATTGTTTTACTTCGCAGAGAGGTGACTGAGAAAGATATGCAGACAATGAGAAAGATAGTAGTTGATGAATTGAGCAGCGCTGCTTTATTTTGTTTCTACTGCTGCACTTGAGTAAGGGAAATGCTAATTATTCATTTTCCAAGAACCAATTAAAAAAAACACTTGTTTCATTGCCTCTGGGGAAAAGGCCTGGACATTTCTTTCTACATTATCCTCTACTTCCACAGTCCAGCACACCTGTGCTTTTGAATGTTTTATGAGGTATGTCTTTAAACAAAAATAATGTATACACTATAGATTGTTTATATATGTAACTTATATTTATTAAAAGAGCAATGTGTTTATTTACTGTCAGTATCTGAAAACATTAATTTATTTATTTTACAAGGGACGATCGATAATCACTTGCTTCATTATCTCTGGGGAGATCTCATACAAATCTTCTTTTGAAATTCTTTCTCCATCCACCAATGCTGCCAGGCCCACATTCCACCTCTCAGATCTGTTCCTTCTGAAAGTATATACGTATGGAAATTGGTTACGGATAGGGTGAAGTTTTGGCTGTGATGCCTCCGGTGGTAAAATAGCCTGTCCACGTTCACTATCCAGGCTGATGCATGAATAGTGGTTACTTTGGCAAAGTACCAGAGAGCAACTAGCATCTAGAGAAGCATGCCACAGCAAGGAGTCAAGACTTCCAGAAAATGACAACAGGGAAATGGAGAAAGACTGATGGATAAACTTGGCAGGAAAATGAGGAAATAAAAAATTAAGCAAACATGTAACATATCATTGCCTTATTTGCAATTCATGTTGCTATAAGGAAACAAATGCATGATTCTTGGCTTTTCAAACGTTTGTCTTTTTTCCCATAAAGAGAACGGGGATGAATTTCCACGGGTGTTCTCCCACTCGTCTGCTGTAATTTCAGTGAAAGAGCAGTGTAAACCTTGGGAAAACAGCATAGATGGTGTTCACATCCTTTTCGTGGGGTTCTCATGGCTCTTCGCCAAAGTTACAACAGATGAGCAAGAGACCCCCGCCCACCCCCATGGAAAGTCACCCCCAATGCCTCTTTAGGTTACATTTAGGGCAGCAATGCTATTTAAACTTTTCATCTGATAAATACAGTATTACCTCTGTGTGAATAGAAGGACTCTTGTCTTTAAGTAAATATGAAGAATTTCAAAACTATTCTTTGTTCATAGACATTCACCCAATGCCCCTCATAAAATGTGGCACTTTCTTTCATATTGATTCCATCTCAAAGTTAAATAGTTCTTTTATACAAGTGGAAGATTTGCACCCTAATTGCTTTCATTTTCATCAGGATGTTCGGTTTTCTTTTTCTTTTCCAGACTCAGCAGATTAAAGACTCGGGACACAAACTACAATCTTTTAGATTCCAGAAAATTACACGTTAATGATTTTTATGCATTTTCCTGGGTGTGTTTCTTCACTTTACATACAGCAGTGCTGTCACCCTTCTTTAGTGTTACATATGCAATCCCTTGATACACTGAATTCATTGGTCCCAATTTCTCCAAGCATGTGCAGTAATGCTATTTTGTGTGCAAACTGGCAGAACACTTCAGCACAAACATATGGTTTCTCTTCATGGTAAGATACATATTGTGCACTCACCAATCAGGCATCTCGTGCAAATTAGATACTATGTTTTAATGTATGTAATGCAGCCTACCATTGAAGGCAAACAAAAAAGAGACCAGATTTGCTGACATAGAGAGAGAGAGAGAGAGTGAGGAAGGAAAGACTTAAAAGAAAATATGCCTTTTTGCAGAGAGGAACTAAAATAATAAATGCTTCTAAACTCCAAAGGGCTGAGAAAACACTGTCAGAAAACTGAATTCTACCCCTCAGACAAGGAAGGGTTGGGCAGAGTGACAGAAAGGCCAAAGAGCAGCTGTTTTAAATGAATTGGTTCTTGAAGTTCAATGCTAGAAACCAACCTACTACTAGTAGGTTGAACTAATACCAAATGAAAGGTTGGATTAGGTGTGAAGACTAAAGATGGTTCAGTTAATAGGAAAGTTGCCTATCAGTGAAATGGTTTTACTACCACAAACTTTCTACAGCCACTTGAAAAAGTAGCAGCTCCCAGAGTTACTTTTAAACAGCTGTGAACACACAATTGTATTAAATGTGGATCGAACTGCTGTAGGATCTGTCCTGCAATATAAATAGTGGTGGTTTCTACAACAACGAGATCTGGCACTGATGTTACAGAACTGTTGCAGGAGTTCTGTATTATAATGCAGTACGGGTTCGTAGTCCAGACAACTTCCAGTGTAACTATCACAGATTTCAGCAAGCAGGCTGATTCATCCATCTCTTCCTCCTAACAAGAGCACAGGTGAAGTGACTCATCAGGAAACTTGCCCCCTTGTTACCACAATAGATGGTAGAACTACTTTGGTGAGGTCAACCAGTGCTTGAGGATAAATGGCACCTTTGAAAGAGAGAATGGAAAATAGTAAAAATTAACTGCGCTTTCAGCATTCCTCCCTCATGGGAATCTATAACAAATACACTGAATAACTGAGGAATTCTCGGGGGGTCTCAAGAGATGCTGGACATTACCTTACAGCTCCTAGTACTTCAAAAAACTAAACATCAACTAAGATAATTTGCCAAGAAGCAAAATAGGTGCCCTTTCAACAGTTGTGCAGTACATAACATGAGTAGTGTGCACGGTGAAGGCCATACACTTCATTCTTTACCACACAAGGCATCAAGCTACATCAGGCAAAGTTCCAGAAATGTTATGATGTTACATAACAAGCCAAATGCATCATCATCAGTCAGCTAACCATTCCATCCAAAATTCCTGTTGTATCAACCAATTGCCCTGCTTCTGGAAACAAGCAAGTACAAATCAAACCAAATTTTCCAGAAGTCAACAAAAATTTGCTTCTTGTTATCTCTTTATGAAATGTTGCCTTTTTTTCTTAAGCATCATCAAAGTTATTATAATTAGAAAAACAGACCAAAGACACTTGTGCTTGCTCAAAGTGCTCATTTGACCATTTTCAACAGTCATTTTATACGTTGGTGCAATGGCTCATTGTATACAATAACCTGGATTTTCTGATTGACATTATATGAACACTGGCAGTAACTCATGGTGACTGGGAGGAGAAAACAGCTGGAAAAACCATATCATTTTCCTCACAGACATTCTTGCAAAGTCCTAACACATTTCCACATAATTTGCATCATTACATTGCAATGTTTGGTGAACACCTTTTCATAAAGTTAACTTAACTTTGACTTTCAGTTATAACTTTTAAATGTTTAGAGTTTTCAGCTTTACTCACCAGCCCATGGCCTAGAATAACTGTGAACAATGCTACAAATCTACTAGTATATATTTAAAAACTACGACAGATTTATGACATGTTCTGTGAAATAGAAGCCCATATCACTGCAGTGTGAGTCACTGACATAATAGTACTGCAATAGTACACATACAGGTCCTGTGGCTACTCCATCCCTAAAAGGAAAATCCAGCCCTATTTTCAAACTTGCAATGTATCCTTTCTTGTGTATTATTCTATATATAATCTCTTCTACTATACCACAATCTTCAGTCGAATGCAGATTATGTATTGTTCCTTCACCAAATTTAGAAAAACATATCAAACAAAACTTTTACAGTGAAATTTTTAAAACACAGCTTCAGAGACCAGGGAATGTACCAGTTTTCCTGTATTCAGGACTCTATTGTAATTATTTCTTTCCATGAACCCACATTGATTTTAGAATACTCACAGAATTAACCAAAATACATCCTTCAAAGCAGAGTAACAGTGCTGTGTGTGAGAGAGGAAGAGGTTGATTGTATAAGTTACTTTTTTTTTTGAGTGTAAACTTGAAAATGTAATATGACCTCAGGTACTCAAGAGCCAAGAGCCATAATATGCATTGGGGATTCATACAATTATAGTTTGCTGGTAAAATTAGGATGGTGCAGATAGAAAATCAGAAATAATTATGAATACAATATAGAAAAGAGCTACAGAATTGTGCAACTCTCTGCCTCCTACATTTGAAGAGGGTAATCTCACTGGTACTTATAAACCTACTAGAAGACAGAGCTGTCATAAGAACATTAGGAACAGGAGTAGGCCATTAGACCCCTCTCGCCTCTTCCACCATTCTATTAGTTCATGGCTGTTCTACATCCCAACTTCATTTACCAGCCTTACGAACATACGAACAACGACAGATAGGAAAAGACCCTCTGGTCCATCCAGTCTGTCCCACACAATTGTGATCGTTTGTGCCTTTGCTCCATATCCCTTGATACCGTTACCTAACAAAAATCTATCTATCTCAGTCTTGAAAGCTCCAATTTGGCTAACAAACCTTGTTAATGTCTCAGCCTGGCAATTCTGTAGGGGTTCTTCCCGTATCCTCCGTAACTTCAGCGAAAGACTGGCAGAACCTCCAGAGCACCTTTCGGAAATGGCCGGGAAAAAGATTTCAGAACCGCCTTCCTTAATTTCTTGTATGTAGCAATGGAACACTAGCTATTACCTTCCGGACAATTCACAATATGCAAACCCTTTCTCATGCAAATGCATGCCTACACCACACAAACCACCCTGTGTGCGTATTGGGACTAGCAGGGGATAAGAATAGTCATCAAAGCTTTGGGATTCTACGCGAATGAGGAGAGGGAACAGCACCAAAATTTGGTTTCACCATATTGCCTTTGGAAAGTTGCTTAAGTTTGCATATAGATTTTTTTTTTCATAACAACAGGTATTGTCATGAACTGTAGGCAGCCCATGATTTCCCTCCAGGCCAAGTTCTGAATCTCAGCAGGTCCATCAACGGAGAAAGGTGACCAAAATAAGTAAATACTAATAAATCCAATTCTGTAAGTCACCTATTTGAGGCTTTGGAGCCGGGCATCTGCCTCTCCTCTCTGACAGGGAATGGTGGTTGACACTGATGGAAGGGATAAAAGATGCAAAAAAACTGTTTCATTTTTTGGTTAAAATTTTGTTTGCTGCAAACCAATAATTAATCATCCATTTTTTGGACCTCATTTCTGGATCATGCTGTAAACTAACCATTTTAGACCAAGTCAAATTAAACATTTCCAATTCACCCAATATTTTGAAAGCTAACACTGCATTTGTGTTATTTCACCAAATGAAACCCTTGTGTAGTAAACTCAGATAACAACTCAACTCTGTTTACAGTCAGATCCATCATTTCTCATGTTGTGATAAAATATCTCCCTACGCCAGTAAACCTATCACATAAATAAATGGAATAATATTTCTATTACAATAAAAATACTTACAATGAAAACCTCAGCACTACTTGAATTCAACCTATTCATTTTTTCTAATGTTCCTTCAGTATCTCTCTCAAACTTTGAATTTCTATTCATTAGTGTTCTTCAATTCTGCCGACAATTTGTTTTGCGATTGTTCTGTTCATTTCAATGGACAGAAAATCAAGAACAGGGCACCCACGATTTTTGGATAAGCCACCCGCTGTGTGCAACGCCCCATCGGTGGTGCCACGTCTCAGAAAATATCACCCCATCCTTAACTTAGGTTCTTCAGCAGCCTCATTATTTCAAGGGCATGTGTTAGCAGCTCCTCCAAGCTATTCCTTTACTGGTTCCAGTAATACTACTTTTGGATACAGTAATAAGAACATTAAAAACCAGAATGACAGGAAGGGAACTGGGTATTGTAGTGAATTCACATACTTTTAACTCTGGGAGTGGAGGTTGAATTCTGCCTTAACTGATGTTTCCTCCAACTGTGCCTGTAAGAGTTCTACGTAAAATGAGTTTAAGCAATCTCAAAGCAGTTCAGTTCATAGTGGGCATGAGCCTGCAGCATTAAAGTGCACCTAACTTGGCAATCTCAGTCAGAGAGGAGTTGGAAAGGCTGGTGTGAAAAATGTAACACCGATGCAGTAGGGGCCACTCTTCTGAGGTTGGGAATGAGGCAGAGTACAGGAGGCTACACTCCGCTGCTAACCCATACTGTGTCTCATATTCGAGTATGATGTTGACAATGAGTTTCTGAAATGGGAAAAGTGTTCTCTTTCTCAGCAATAATGTCCCTTACCTGTTAGTTAGCATACAATTCACCAAAAAGAAATGGTTAAAAAAGGACAGAAGAAATGAATAAAGCCCAGATTTGTCATTCTTTACATACTGTAACATGGTTTACTCACCTGTTCCTATATTAGCTATCTAGAAGGGTTCACTTAAAATTTGGGGGATGATTTTAGCCACTCACTATTAAGAACAAAATGACAAACACAATTTTTTTTAAAATTCATAATTTTGCAACTAGTAGTGATCAGAGGAAACCTTTTCCTTTGAAATTTTACAAAGGTGCGACACAAGGGCAGCAATTAAGACATTTATTTCTCTCAATGGTGGACACTGGTTTAAAGCTTTGCATAGATGCACATTGCAATTCAGCACAGATGTTTCTACATACATTTCTGCTGAGCAACTCAAAAGGGCAAATATGACAAACCCAGCAATAGTACAGTGCTACAGGCTATATAGATACAACTATAAGTTATTTAATTCACTGTTTTACTCAGCGATTAAAATTTCACCCTGGCTGCAAATGAACCCATGCTGGTATTAACATTCACAACTTTACCTTCCAATATCAAAATCCCTAAAGTAATTATAGTACCTCTCATTCGCCCACATAATTACATAATCATGGCAATAGAGAATTTTATGCAATTATCAATTGGTCATGTAGTTAAGAAACATAACTGAAATTAATATTTTGGGCAGAGGAAAAACAGGAAGAAAGAATATGATCAATTTTGTACCATAATCTTTTGGTACCAATAGGTTGACCTCGCTTTGACTAGTGTTTTACTGTTCCATCTGTCAAATCGGTAGGAGATTGGTGTTGGTTAGATCAAGAGACCAAATTACAATGAAATAGAATCATAGAATGGTTACAGCACAGAAGGCAGCCATTTGGCCCGTCGAGCCCGTGCCTGCTCTCTGCAAGTGCAATCCAGCTAGTCCCACTCCCTCGCCCTTTCCCTGTAGCCCTGCAAATTTTTTCCCTTCAAGTACTTATCCAATTCCCTTTTGAAAGCCATGATTGAATCTGCCTTCACCACCCCCTCGGGCAGTACATTCCAAATCACAACCACTCGCTGCGTAACAAAGTTTTTCCTTATGTCGCCTTTGGTTCTTTTGCCAATCATCTTAAATCTGTGTCCTCTGGTTCTTGACCCTTCCGCCAATGGGAACAGTTTCTCTCTATCTAAGCTCATGATCTGGAACACCTCTTTCAAATCTCCTCTCAACGTTCTCTGCTCTAAGGAGAACAACCTCAGCTTCTCCAGTCTATCCGCGTAACTGAAGTCCTTCATCCCTGGAACCATTCTAGTAAATCTTTTCTGCACCCTCTCTAAGGCCTTCACATCCTTCCTAAAGTGCAGTCCCCAGAATTGGACACAATACTCCGGTTGTGGCCGAACCAGTGTTTTATAAAGGTTCATCATAACTTCCTTGATTTTGTACTCTATGCCTCTGTTTATGAATGTAAGGAATCTTACAACACCAGGTTATAGTCCAACAAATTTATTTTAAAATCACAAGCTTTCGGAGATTATCCCCTTCGTCAGAAAATAAATTTGTTGGACTATAACCTGGTGTTGTAAGATTCCTTACATTTGTCCACCCCAGTCCATCACCGGCATCTCCACATCTGTTTATGAAGCCCTGGATCCCATAAGCTTTATTAAATGATTTCTCAACCTGCCTTGCCACCTTCAAAGATTTGTGTACATATACCCCTAGGTCTCTCTGTTCCTGCACCCCCTTTAGAATTGTACCATTTAGTTTATATTGCCTTTCCTTATTCTGCCTACCAAACTCTATCACTTCACACTTCTCTGCATTAAATTTCATCTGCCACGTGTCTGCCCATTCCACCAGCCTGTCTATGACCTCTTGAAGTCCATCACTATCCTCCTCACTGTTCACTACACAATTGGATTGCAGAGAATCAATCTTATTCAAAATCTATTTGTTGTAAAATGTAATCATGTTCTTAAATAACATACTTTTTAGACGTTTAATACAATAGCACTGGACTTCACTGGAAAGACAACAGCAATGTGTTAAGCTATTAGAAGTGTCAGCAGATATATCACTTTGATTTATGTATATCCATTTTTGTCTACTGTACAGTGTTATATCTAAGTCACCCTAGGGCATAAAACTACTGTAAATACGCTTTCAAGCTTAACTGCATCATGTATAAATACCTAAAATAAATAAACCCTGTTTTTTTTTCTTCCTGTTAGGCTTGAATAGGTCATCACTATGAGAGTCCTATTCAATGTTTCTAAAGCAACGTTGTTTCAGTGAAATACTGTAATTAGTAATATATGGAGTGCATCATGAAAAAAAACCTTAGAGGCTCAGTGGCTAAATGCACTATGTGGTTTGCAATTGAACTGTACAGATCAGGTTTGAGTCCTGATCTGTGAAACCTGATCTGTGCTGAGATGGCTGGAGTATCATTTGGGTTCCTACAATAGGCCTTGACATCCTGGGCAAGAGAAGGGAAAAAATATTCACCAGTTCCTGATCCTAATTGCTATCCAGTGACTCCTGCTGGAAAATGCTCACACATGAAGGGTGTCCTTTTGGAGCAAGGGCCGGCAGCTTCTGTGAAATCAGAATCCAGATAGAAGCACTTGGGCCTATTTGTTTGTTCCTAGCATCTGTTGTGCAATGGTTTTCAACTAGAATAATGCTATTATTGGCAATATTCTAGATATACACAGATTTGTACAAAATCTTCAATTCCATTCATAACCAGATAGACATTTACCCCTACTTCAAATGTGATACATTGACAAAGTATCAATTGCTTTAGATGGAAGTCTATTCTTCATTATTCTGGGGACAGGGGACAAATTGGTTCTAACCTCGAGTCTTGCCTAATGAATGTTTGAGAAATACTTTCTGAGAGCTAACTGAAATGCATTATAATTATCTGTTGTATGTGTTAATAATTATAGTCAGTCTTCAATCTTTCTCTGCTGCATCTTTCGAAGTTGTTATGCACAAGTTGGCTGCTGCATTTCACTACATAATAATGACTATATTTCAAAAGTACTTCATTGGCTGTGAAGCAATTAGAGATGTCCTGAATTGTGAAAGGTGCTATATAAATCCATGTGCTCAACCATCTTTATTACTTCCCTTTGTGTTGCAGTTGCATGTTAAGTATGCCAAACTACTCAAGCAAAGTCATCTGTAACTTACTTTGATTGGCATCAGTGACTTCCTGCATATATGGCAGCCTCCATACATGCTTGAATATGATTATTCATGGTCATCACGTTTACTCATCTGGATACTTTTCTTCAAGTAAGATATTTTCTTGCAGATACTCCTCCAGCTTCTCCATATATGTGATCCCGTATTGAGTTCCAGGGCAATGGCCTCCGACACCTGCAAATACCCTCTGGGTATTGGGTGAGTTGCTCGTCCCTAACTATACTTCTTCATTTGTAAACAATTTTACAACACCAAGTTATAGTCCAGCAATTTTATTTTAAATTCACAAGCTTTCGGAGGCTTCCTCCTTCGTCAGGTGAACGATGTGAAAATGACGAAGGAGGAAGCCTCCGAAAGCTTGTGAATTTAAAATAAAATTGCTGGACTATAACTTGGTGTTGTAAAATTGTTTACAATTGTCAACCCCAGTCCATCACCGGCATCTCCACATCTTACTTCTTCATGCCCTCCAACCATCAACTATCACCTGCCGAATATTGTTGGAGAATCTATGTTTTTGTCCTCTGACATTTTCCTTCATTTTGCCCAGACACTCAACAGGTGGATTGACCCAGGGTGTGCTATTCATTGGAGTTAAGTGGCTATTCCGCTAGATAAGCAGCATTCTTCCAGGTGCTTTCAAGTCCAAAAAGTTCATAAGTTAATGTTGTAATTTCTGCAAGTATATAAAAAATGCACTATGCGCTAAGAGGAATTTCACTCCACAAGAATTTTATAACACATGACTTACTGCTTCTAAATCCTAATGATGTCTGTGCTCTTTAGATGAACATTGATTAGAACCTTTAAAATGCTTTTAGCATTTTTTCCAACCATCAATGTTATAACTATAACTCCCAGGCTTATGGATCACTCCTTTTTTTGAATATCCAGATAACATTTGCACACTTCCAGTTCATAGGTACAGCTCTGATATTTATGGAACTGCTAAAACATAATCAGGACCGTACCTATTTACCCTCTCATTTCCTTGAGCATTCTATGGTGCCCCACATCTGCTCTAGATGTCCCACAGCTATTTTCATTCCTCTGTAGTATTTACATATCTTTGTGTTTTTTGGGACCTCTGCTTCTGTTTCTCCCAAAATTGATTCATAATCCTATGGATAATAATAAAACAACTAAATTTAGTGAATAAATTGTCATCTTTTAAAATGTCATTGAAAGAGTCAGCACAGGCACAATGGGCCGAATGGCATCCTGTGCTGTATCATAAGAACATAAGAAATAGGAGCAGGAGTAGGCCAATCGGCCCCTCGAGCCTGCTCTGCCATTCAATAAGGTCATGGCTGATCTGATCCTAACTTCAAATTTAAATTCATGTCCAATTTCCTGCCTGCTCCCCGTAACCCCTAATTCCCTTTACTTCTAGGAAACTCTCTATTTCTGTTTTAAATTTATTTAATGATGTAGCTTCCACAGCTTCCTGGGGCAGCAAATTCCACAGACCTACTACCCTCTGAGTGAAGAAGTTTCTCCTCATCTCAGTTTTGAAAGAGCACCCCTTATTCTAAGATTATGCCCCCTAGTTCTAGTTTCACCCATCCTTGGGAACATCCTTACCGCATCCACCCGATCAAGCCCCTTCACAATCTTAAATGTTTCAATAAGATCGCCTCTCATTCTTCTGAACTCCAATGAGTAGAGTCCCAATCCACTCAACCTCTCCTCATATGTCCGCCCCCTCATCCCCGGTCTCATCCTCGAAGGGACCTACGTTTGCCTTAGCCACCCTTTTTCTTTTTATATAACTGTAGAAACTCTTGCTATCTGTTTTTATATTTTTTGCTAATTTATTTTCATAATCTATCTTCCCTTTCTTAATCAACCCTTTAGTTACTTTTTGCTGTCTTTTGAAGACTTCCCAATCTTCTATCCTCCCACTAAGTTTGACTACCTTATATGTCCTTGTTTTTAGTCGGATACTATCCTTAATTTCTTTACTTAGCCACGGATGGCTGTCATTTCTTTTACACCCTTTTTTCCTCAGTGGAATATATATTTTTTGAAAGTTGTAAAATAACTCCTTAAATGAACACCACTGCTCATTACCGTCTTACCCTTTAATCTATTTTCCCAGTCCACTTTAATCAATTCCGCTCTCATACCATCATAGTCTCCTTTATTCAAGCTCAGTATGCTTGTTTGAGAACCAACCTTCTCACCCTCTAATTGGATATGGAATGTAACCATGTTATGGTCACTCATTCCAAGGGGATCCTTAACTAGGACATTATTAATTAATCCTGGCTCATTACACAGGACCAGGTCCAAGGTTGCCTGCCCCCTTGTAGGATCAGTTACATACTGCTCAAGAAATCCATCCCTAATACACTCAATAAACTCTTCCTCAAGGCTGCCCTGCCCAATTTGATTTGTCCAGTTGATATGATAGTTAAAATCCCCCATAATTATAGCTGTTCCCTTATTACATGCCCCGACTATTTCCTGATTAATACTTCTTCCAGCAGAGTTGCAACTATTAGGAGGCCTATATACTACGCCCACTAGTGTTTTTATTCCCCTTATTATTCCTTATCTCTACCCAAACTGTTTCATTGTCCTGATCCTTTGTCCCAATATCATTTCTCTGTATTACATTCTATGATTCTATGATATCCAGGCAGCAGTTGCATTTAAAAGAAACTGCACTTTAGGTATTTACAGAATTGTTTTGAAGTAAAAGGAATCAGTTAGCCACATGAAACGCCATCTTTCACATACCTCAAAGCAATATTGCATCCCAGTTTCCTTGACAATTTTTAAAAGATGCCATCAATTTTGTACATCACACAACCTCAGAATTATTCGTTTTCACAGTATTCTTTTAAGTGATTAGCCAGAGTGAATAATTTTTTTAAATAAACCAGATAGGATAAAAACCATACCTATTTCTCCAGTTCCTTCCTGTACTCTGAGGAGAATGAGTGCTTGCCAGAGGCTGACATTTTTAAGTTCATGTGGGCTACGCTGTTTTGCGATTAGGTCTTCATAGTGATTGTATAATTTATCTTTTATGCAATTCAATGCCCACTATGACTGGAGTACTTATGATTAAAAGTGCCCTTGTCAAGCTAATTTAGCTTTGCAAGTCTCAGATCAACTAGCTGGGTTCCCAGCTACACAACGTATATGACCCAAACAGCGTTTGATATGTATTTATTATCTCAAGTGTATGCAATACAGAATTTATTCCACATCTGTGACATAACAATCAGACCAGAAATATTTCTACAGGAGTCACTAGCAGTTTGAAAATCAAACAGCTGTGTGCTCACTTTCACTATCAATGAGTGCCAGCTGTAACCATGGCAACTTTCTTGCCGTGGTTGCCCCCAAGCAAACTGAACTGTCAGCATTCACTGATGCTATGCAGCTGATCCAGAAAAGAAGTGAAACAATTCACAAACACACCTAATAAAACAGAAGCAGAGGTCCCAAAAAGGTAATGCACACACTCCATCATTGCATCCTCTCTTGACAGCTAAATGGAAAGTGATGATAAGAACGGTGAAGATAAACATTACGGGATGCCACTAGATACTATTCATTATACACAGCAATAACAAAGAACCACTATGGGCATTTTGCACTCATAGTACATCATTTCTTTTCCATATTCATTTTTCTCTACCTCCAATTTTCTCTTTGACCCTCTTGGCATAAAGCTGATGATTCATGCAGGATTAGGATTCTATGGGAATAACAGTCCTCCAGAAACTCACCCAAGAGGCTACTTCTTCAAGCAAGTCCCCATATTTTGATTGTGGCAACCTACTCAACTGTGGGGAAATCACAACCGAGCACATCGTGTCCTCACTGAAATCTACATACATCAAAACTACTGTATGCAGATGGTGGTGAACGTATGGAATGGAGACAGTGGGTCATTCAAGAGAGGGTTGGGTAAGTACCTGGAGAAACTTTGATATAGGGTATGAGAGGTATCGTGGGATATATTTTCTACAGTTATTTTTAAATTGTTTCCTGCATGCTCAGGAGTATGTACTTGGGATGTTTTACTACGTTAAAGGTGCTATCTAAATGCAAGTTGTTGATGCTGTTGTAATGTATTCCTTTTGTCTTCAGTTGAGGACTTCTTGACCATTAACCCTTCCCCCTCAGTCAAATTGTTTAAGCTCTTCCGTCATTGCTTGAAGTTGGTCCTTTTAAAGTTATATACCTGAGTATCAGTTTATCCTATATCATGTCAAATTTAATCAAGTTATGGTCACTATTGCCCTAGGGAGCCAATATCTCCATTTCCAGTACACTATTTGAGTCATCGAAGTTACAACATGGAAACAGGCCCTTCGGCCCAACATGTCCATGTCGCCCAGTTTATACCACTAAGCTAGTCCCAATTGCCTGCACTTGGCCCATATCCCTCGATACCCATCTTCCCCATGTAACTGTCCAAATGCTTTTTAAAAGACAAAATTGTACCCGCCTCTACTACTGCCTCTGGCAGCTCGTTCCAGACACTCACCACCCTTTGAGTGAAAAAATTGCCCCTCTGGATCCTTTTGTATCTCTCCCCTCTCACCTTAAATCTGTGCCCCCTCGTTATAGACTCTCCTACCTTTGGGAAAAGATTTTGACTATCGACCTTATCTATGCCCCTCATTATTTTATAGACTTCTATAAGATCACCCCTTAACCTCCTACTCTCCAGGGAATAAAGTCCCAGTCTGTCTAACCTCTCCCTGTAAGTCAAACCATCAAGTCCCGGTAGCATCCTAGTAAATCTTTTCTGCACTCTTTCTAGTTTAATAATATCCTTTCTATAATAGGGTGACCAGAACTGTACACAGTACTCCAAGTGTGGCCTCACCAATGCCCTGTACAACTTCAACAAGACATCCCAACTCCTGCATTCAGTGTTCTGACCAATGAAACCAAGCATGCTGAATGCCTTCTTCACCACCCTATCCACCTGTGACTCCACTTTCAAGGAGCTATGAATCTGTACTCCTAGATCTCTTTGTTCTATAACTCTCCCCAACGCCCTACCATTAACGGAGTAGGTCCTGGCCCGATTCGATCTACCAAAATGCATCACCTCACATTTATCTAAATTAAACTCCATCTGCCATTCATCGGCCCACTGGCCCAATTTATCAAGATCCCGTTGCAATCCTAGATAACCTTCTTCACTGTCCACAATGCCACCAATCTTGGTGTCATCTGCAAACTTACTAACCATGCCTCCTAAATTCTCATCCAAATCATTAATATAAATAACAAATAACAGCGGACCCAGCACCGATCCCTGAGGCACACCGCTGGACACTTGCCATTATGAAGTTGAGATGTGGTCTTGTGGTATCCTTACACATTGGGTAAGAAAGTAATCATGCATTACATTCATTTGCTCAAATTCTAGACTGCTTCTCAGTTTAAACTAAATTGGTTAAAATCCCCCAATAGTATGTCCTTTCTGTTTGCTATTCCTTGTCTCTTCATAGGATAAACTATCATCTCTTTTGTTTTTATCCAGTGATCTATAGCAAACCCCTACAGTTACCTTAGCACCCTTTGCATTACATACCTCAGGTCAGAGTAGCTCACTGGGAAATATTTCCTGTATCAATGGATCTCCCTCCTTTCCTTCTCATTATCCCTGATGTAGAGAGCTACTCCACCTCTTTTTCCACCTAGTCTATCCTTCCCAAGCATTCTATATCCTTGTACGTTGTAATTGTATCGATCATTAAGGGTTAACCATGTTTATGAGATAGCCATTCCATCAGAATTCTAAATTGCCACAATAGTCTTGAGAACAGAGCTTGACCCATCACAGCCAGGAATTGCTGTGGTGGGTCAAGCTCTGTTCTCAAGACTATTGCTCTGGCTCTGCCACTGTAACGTTGAAATTCGGTGGAAACCTTGTTTAGGGAGTGGTGGAGGCAGATTCAAACATGGCCTTCAAAAGGGAACTGGGTAAGTACTTGAAAGTAAAAAATGTGCAGGGCTATAGGGATAGGGCAGGGCAGTGGGACTAGCTGGATTGCTCTTGCATAGAGCTGGCACGGACTTGATGGGTCGAATGGCCTCCTTCCATGCTGTGACCTTTCTATGATTCTATGACGCGTGTATGGCAACGAAGCAGGGGATATCCCGAGGAAATTCCCGGTTAATGCTCCAGGAGTACACAGTACCTACCTATATTCACTCACATCTGCACTGACCTTTACAAGCTTTTTTGAATAATAGAAAGTAAGCATTGGCTCCTGTGATGTTACAACTTACAACTCTTGCATTGATTTTCCTGTAACCGTTACCAGAGTGTTCTTCTCCAGCAATATTCTTAGAGGTTCTAATCTAATTGACAGGTCTGGAATGTACCTTCTTAGATAATTATCATTATCCCAGAAATCAAGGTACCTTCTATTTTTGTTGGGTCTATCCATGTTAATTGCGAATTCAACTGTTTTGCTGTCACGTTCCATGCCCTGGTCCATGACTCAGTCTCCTATGAAAGTAAGTTCACCCATACTGAATCTACACTTGTCTTTGTTGTTCTTCCTGATTCTTTCTAGCACTTGCCTAAATTTGGTATCATGTTCCTACGATGTGGATCCCCAAATAGTGATGATGACACAAACACCCAGGCAACACCATCTATGAATGAATGCTACAATGTCACACATCAGGAAAGAAAAAACTTGCTGAAGTGTCAGCCCATATATTATGTGTTTAAATCTTGGAGTGGGACTTGAACCTACAACTTTCTGACTCAGAACTATACCACTGAGCCAAGCTGACACAACATTGAACATGTAAGTAGCATAACTATCAAAAATGCGAACTTGTGTCATCAAGAAATAGTTGCAAAAGCTACTAGATTCATCTAGTTTGGAAAACACCAGCACACTAACATAATTTCTTCTTATGTAGGTAATTTGTAGTGTCCTTTTTCTATAGCTTGTTTAAATTATATGGATTAAGGCACATCTGCATATGTCCATGTGTTTGTGCCGCATTATGAGGAATCTAAACCATAAACTTATACAGCATTATAATAATCTAACCCATCAACTTTTGTAATCATGGCCAAGTGATTCCATGTGCTATAATTCTGTTTTGAGTTTATCTTTCAAGACAAATGGTACTTTTCTACAAACTTCAACTGTGGGCTGTACATTATCTAACAAATTAATGTCATGTTCTTCAGCCAAACAACCAAGACCTTGAAACAAATCATTACATTCACTGAAGATTGAAGCTGAGGTTTCTCTGGGTGCATTTATGCTGCAGCTATTGATCTGATACCAGAAGGTGCAATATCAGTTTCGCCTCTTTAATACTGCCAGGCTCTGATTGGAATTCTGCTGCTTCCCTTTGGACAGTTACAATTTAAATGTTTGGAGAGCATTTGTGGGAGTGTCCTAAACAGCTACGGTCCAATTTCACAAGATCGTCCTCCTCATCGGGGGTGCACATCAGGAATTTAGACGCATGCTCCCTAAAATTTTCTGTGCCATTAATGGATGGAAAATTGTGGCAATCTTGAATGAATTCCTGAGCTTTGAGTGCAATCTCTGCTATTATGTAAGTAAATGTGGCAGTCGTTTTACACAACAAGCAGCAATGAGATGAATGGGGGGAGGGAGGCACATAACAGGGGAACATGTGTTACTGGGGAGAGTTTTACTGGGTGGGAGCTGTGCAAGTGGGAGTATAGTGTTACGGGGAACTGTTTAACTGAGGGGCCTGTGTTACTGGCGGGGAATGTTACTGGGGGACGGTTGTGGCGGTGTCAGTTGAGAGAGGAATGGACTAGTTGGGCTGGATGGCCTGTTCTGTGTTGTAACTTCTATCTAGTGTGTCAACCTAGATTATGTGCTAAAGTCCTGGAATGGGACCTGAATCCACAACCTTCTGACTCAGAGACGAGAATGCTACCAATGCATTGTTTTCCTGTTTTTTGTTTCACTATTGTTACACACTGGTCATTACCACTGTATCACTGGCAGAATATACATTGAATTTAATTTGTGTAGGCCTCTGTTTTTTCTTCTTTTGTCGGCTATAATATCCTTATATCCTTATATCCTATGATGTATTACTAGACCCTAGCTTCAGGGGTATGACACTCCCAAGTAAGCTATGTCTACTGAATGACCCTCATCCATTAGCCTAGTTATCAACGAAAGAAATTCCAGCAAATTTGTAAAGCAAGAGTGACTATCTCTAAAACTATTTCAACACCCAAAAGGGGCCAAATGTAATGGTGCACAGATGGCATCAGAACCTCTAGAATATAAGAGCATAAGAAATAGGAGCAGGAATAGACCATACGGCTCCTCGAGCCTGCTCTGCCATTCAATAAGATCATGGCTGATCTTCTACCTCAAGTCCACTTTCCCACCCTATCCCCATATCCCTTGATTCCCTTAGTGTCCAATAATCTATCGATCTCAATCTTGAATATACTCAACGACTGAACGTCCACAGTCCTCTGGGGTAGAGAATTTCAAAGAGTCACAAGCCTCCGAGTGAAGAAATTTTTCCTCATCTCAGTCCTAAATAGCTGACCTCTTGAGACTATGACCCCGAGTTCTAGACTTTCCAGCCAGGGGAAACAGCCTTTCAGCATCCATCCTGTCAAGACCTCTAAGAATTTTATACATTTCAATGAGATCACCTCTCATTCTTGTAAACTCCAGAGAATATAGGCCCATTCTACTCAATCTCTCCTCATAGGTCAACCCTCTCATCCCAGGAATCACTCTAGTGAACCTTCATTGCACCTCCTTTAGGGCAAGTATATTCTTCCTTAGGTAAGGAGTCCAAAAGTGTACACAGTACTCCAGGTGTAGACTCACCAGAGCCCTATATAACTGCAGCAAGACCTCCTTACTCTTAGACTCCAAACCCCTTGCAATGAAGGCTAACATACCATTTGCCTTCCTAATTGCTTGCTGCACCTGCATGTTAACTTTCTGTGATTCATGTACAAGGACATCCAAATCCCTCTGAATACCAACATTTCTTAGTCTCTCACCTTTTAAAAAATATTCTGCTTTTCTATTCTTCCTACCAAAGTGGATAATTTCACATTTCCCCGCATTATACTCCATCTGCCACCTTCTCGCCCACTCACTTAACCTGTCTATATCTCTTTGCATCCTCCTTACAGCTTACTTTCCCACCTAGCTTTGTATCACCAGCCAACTTGGATACATTACATTTGGTCCCCTCATCTAAGTCATTGATATATATTCTAAACAGCTGAGGCCCAAGCACTGATCCTTGTAGCACCTCACTAGTTACAACCTGCCAACCCAAAAATGACCTGTTTATTCCTACTCTCTGATTTCTGTCCATTAACCAATCCTCAATCCATGCTAATATATTACCCCCAATTCCATGAGCCCTAATCTTGTGTAACACCTTATGAAATGCCTTTTGAAAACCCAAATATACTACATCCACTGGTTCCCCCTTATCTACCCTGCTAGTTACACCCTCCAAAAATTCAAATAGATTTGTCAAACACGATTTTCCTTTCATAAAACCGTGTTGACTCTACCTGATTTTCTATGTGCCCTGTGCTTAATAATGGATTCTGACATTTTCCCTACTACTGATGTCAGGCTAACTGGCCTATAGTTCCCTGTTTTCTCTCTCCCTCCTTTCTTGAATAGTGGGGTTACATTTGCTACTTTCCAATCCACAGAGACTTCTAGAATCTAAGGAATTCTGGAAGATCAAAACCAATGCATTCGCTATCTCTTCAGCCACCTCTTTTAAAACCGTAGGATGTAGGCCATCAGGTACAGGGGATTTGTCAGCTTTTAATCCCAATAATTTCTCCAATACTTTTTCTTTACTAATATTAATTACTTTAAGTTCCTCACTCTCATTAGACCCTTGGTTCCCCATTATTTCTGCTATGTTTTTTGTGTCTTCTACTGTGCAGATACAAAATATCTGTTTAAAGTCTCTGCCATTTCCTTATTCCCCATTATAATTTCTCCTGTCTCTGCCTCTAAGGGACCCACATTTACTTTTGCTACTCTCTTCTTTTTACATACTTGTAGAATCATGTGATTCAAGGAGGAAAAATACATGAAAGGTGAGACTCATACAAGACGTGTACCTGTCAAACTGAATATTTATAACCAAAACAATAAAATCATGCTAGAGAGTGGGCTGGGTGCGGAATCAGCTTGCCATTCCTCCAAAGGAAAAGGAAGATTCCTCTATTACAATCACACATCCGTATTCAACAGTGTTGATTATTCTGGGAACCTGAAGAAAGCATAGAATGGCAAAAGATTATTTGGCCCATTAAGTTCAGATATTTTACCCTATCATGAACTCTACCACAACCAATTTAATGGAAAGTTCTTCATAAATGCTTCAATCCCAAAGATAATCAAAAGAAACACTAGATTATCTATCATCACATGACCAACATTCAAAATTAGCCAGCTGCCCTCCACAGATGGCACACCTTCCCGCTCCCATCTCTCTCCCTCATCACAGGAATCATTGTTTCTGTGGAATATTTGATCATCTCAGTCCCAGTCTACCCCTACATTTATATTTCTATCCAGATATTTATCCAGTTTTTTTTAAGTTAGTTGATACAGCATCAACTTCTTTTGCTGAGAATACGCTCAAATTGAAGTCAAATGTTCTCAAAATGAATTGTAGTATTTGACTAGTTTTTTGGTAAATGCTTTACACTGACTGGAAAAATTCAGTGAATGGATTAGTAATTACACTCAAATCCTTTTTCATCTTTGCTAATGGACACTCCTCCATCATGTACACATTAAAATCCATTTGTATTGCTTGGCCCATCTTCTTAATTGGTCCAGATGTTTCTGAATGCTGTTTAAGGCTCTTTATACCAGTCACTGGGCATATTTTACAACATAATGGGCCAGAAATCGCGCAGAGTGGTGAGGCAACACTCACCACAGCTCCTGCAAATTTAATTAATGAAAATACTTATTTCGGGCTCTGTGGCATCCAATTGCTTGAATGTGAACTTTAAACAAAATATGCACTATCAACCCAGCCTCAGAGCAGCGTGAGTTGTCGCACGGCTGGAAATGTCTATGAGGAGAAAACACGCCCACAAAATCTGTCAGGAAGAGAAGTCATGTCCACAGATTCAGGCTGCATTGCTCAAGCAGGCAAGCAGACTTCATTCATTTAAAGTTAGTATTCTGTATGTCATTGTCAATAAAAATGTTAATTTTTTAAATAAAAAGCCAAAGAAATTATTGAATTAAATTAAAGAAACAGAAGGGAAAAGTAAAAAAAAATTAATTTTTTAATTTTAAATTTTTTTTTAATGACCAAAAACTATTAAAATAAGTAGTATGAGACGCCACATTTTTAAAAGTTAATTTTTAGTTGTTTGGCAGTCATTAAGACAAATCGTGCTTTTAAAACTTAGTTTAGATTTGGTATTTTTAAGCGTATCTGTTTGGTGGTGTAATTAGTTACTTTCCAGCTGGGCAGATAAGTAAGTTGGCGCTTTTTCAATGATCTCTCTGATTGCAGCATGCGACGGCCTTTTCATTCGAAGCTGTCACATCACCGGCGAACCACTAGGAGCACGTTCACGATTCCCACGTTTTACTGCACACGTGCAAACATGGGAACTTGTTCCTTCAATTCACCACTAAAAACTGAGAGCACTGTTGAGGTCCTCCATTATTTCAGGAACGATTTCTGGCCCAATATTACAAGTAGTGCTCTCCTTCAAATTCCTTATCAATAGGGCTGTTATTTGCTTTTGATGAAGTCTTGGGACAATCATGGATTAATCACGATAAAAATGTCAAAAGTCACAGAAATCACAGTAAAAATCAACAATCACAGTTATCTTGTGTGGTAACCAAACTACATTTATTTTGCAATTTTTTTCTCCTCTATTTCTGTTTCTTTCTCTGTCTTCCTTCACTTCTTTCATTCTCATCTTTTACTTCTATTTCTCTCTATCCATACTATTTTATTTTCCTCTTTTACATATTTTCACATAGCCTTTTCTCTCTTCCTCATTCTGCGTCTCGTTTTTAGTTCTCTCTTGTTTTGTCTTTACAATCATGAGCAGAAAAATAGGGAAATGTTGCAGTACTGGAATTTGGATGAGCAGGATTTTGGGGGCTTGTTGTGCTGAGGAGTTAACCATGACTGACTTGGACTCCAGCACGACTTTCTTCTATGGCTTTTAAAAAAGAGTCAGTGGGATCCATGATTCCCAATGGCACCCGTGAAAAAAGTATATGATTACTTCGGAACAGTCTGACCAGCAAGTTACTCTGAGTTGTGAACAGGAATGAATAAACTTCTCGAATTCCATGACAAGATTCCTGTGCAGTCTTGTTAAGCAGCCTGATGTTGTGGTAGAAAAAAATCATTAAAGATTGAGTCAGTTGCTACAATTATGCAACCACATCAACCCTGTATGTCCAGAACCTCAATTGGTTAAATAAACAGCCTTTCGGACCAATCAATTTTGAACACTGGACTTTACCTTCAGAATAGGCAGTGGAAAAAAACACAACATTTTTTTTAATTTAGTGAAAAGTTGATGTACATTAGAGGCAATTTTCTGTCTACATGATCCACAAAGTCTGAAGTCCAAAAAGAAAGATGCTGTGGAATCCAAAGCTTCAGTTGATTATGCTCTGGAATAGCCAGACTTTTACTTTGCAAATACGGCTGTGGAACAATCCTGTTCGTCAATGCAAAGGGTGCATTGGAATATCGGCAAACATGTCAGACTTAAGAATCGACCATTGAAAGATAGGCTGGTTCAAGCCTCGTGTTCTAAACTGAGAAGCCACTTGATCCAAAAGAATATCTGACGATTTTTAAAAAAGGATTTCAGCCTGATGTTGAACATATAACAGATTATAGGCCGAAGTTCCTGATCCTTCCCCAGGGGAACATTCAGTTCGCCGGGGCACAAAGGTCAGGAAAAAAGGTTGGAGACAAAGCAGCCTGCTTGATTGGCACCCCATCCACCACCCTAAACATTCACTCCCTTCACCACCAGCGCACCGTGGCTGCAGTGTGTGCCATCTACAGGATGCACTGCAGCAACTCGCCAAAGCTTCTTCGACAGCACCTCCCAAACCACCTAGAAGGACAAGGGCAGCAGGCACATGGGAACACCACCTGCACGTTCCCCTCCAAGTCACACACCATCCCGACTTGGAAATATATCACCGTTCCTTCATCGTCACTGGGTCAAATTCTTGGAACTCCCTACCTAACAGCACTGTGGGAGAACCTTCACCACACGGACTGCAGCGGTTCAAGAAGGTGGCTCACCACCACCTTCTCAAGGGCAATTAGGGATGGCCAAAAAATGCTGGCCTTGCCAGTGATGCCCACATCCCATGAACGAATAGAAGAAAAGACTCATTGCCACATCTGTAATCCTTTATGTTTTCCAGGGTTATTGGAATTTTCCTGGGATGTGGAGCTTGGCCTGCACCTGCAGTAGATACAGGCCGAATGAAGCCATTTAAATGGAGCCTCCTGCTTTATTTTCTGGGACCAACTCTTGCTGGGTGCCCCAGCCAAGGGGTAACCAGAAACGTGATGCTGTGGGAAGCCCCTGAGTCCTGCCGACAGGAGGATGTACAGTTCTAAGCGAGACCTTCTGGCCGTCGCTATCAATCAGTAACCGAAGGGATTGCATCTCCAAGGCCCAACACATCGCTGAAAGCATCAGCACTAGGCACTACCAAGGGGCAGGCCTGCACCAGGGGTGCCCCTGGGTCACATGAATCGCCCAGAGCAGAAAGTCCCACTGCTCCTGGACCTGGACAGGAGCAGTGCATTTCTCCTGACCAGTGCCAGCACGGGGCAGGGGGTGGGGGGGGAGGGCAAGAAATTTTGCTCTTTGGGATGTCCAGGTTTCTGTGACATTTCTGAATCATCAGAGATGCACGAGAACTGAACAACTGTTGCTCTCATCACATTTGCTGATAAAATTAACAGACAAGCTAGATGCACATTATAGGCTGACCTATTAGCGATGGAATCTTGTAAAGTCGTGTTCATTGTTTCCATGAGTCAGAAACTGCTCGATAAATGTGCAAAAAACCAGGAAGATGTGTGCCTTTATAGCAATGCTGCTAGTTAAATGAAGAAATTCCAGGGTTCAAGCCCAGTAAAGTCTTCTCCTAAGTTACTTTCAAAGAGAATCCTAGCATCAATCCCAACTATTCAATAAGTGATTGTAGGGCTTCTCAGATTCTAACCTTTTAATTATCTCCACAATTGGAATCATGTTCTCACATTAGAAATTATAATACACAATTATGAGTGTTCATCACTTTACTGTCAATATGGTGGTGTAGGGTTTCCTATTTCTTTACAATTGCTTCTTCACCAAAAATGAATTCTATAAACATGTCAACTGCTTCAACATCTGACACTAGCTTTGTGTCACAGCAGGGATGATTCATGGATTCACTCCCACTTAAACACAAACTGTACACTATTTTTCTTTCAGTTGATTTCCACACTTATATAAGGTACCTGAATAAATGAAACACATAACACTTGTGGTCACATTGATGACTTAAGAACACTCTCAGGTAAGTGGTACAGATCAGGTTGGAAAGGCTTTGACCTGTGAGCTCAGCATTTTTTGGACCTCACATAACTTCTTCAGATTTACAGGTTGCGTTGGTCACTACACAGGACAAATGGCAAGTACTGATGTCATGAAACCTGTCGTCTACAATGCCTTTTGAAATGGGCAAAGCATCAACAAATTCAGCACAAAATATTAACCTATAAGAACATACGAATGTGAGGACTAGAAAAAACCATTGCAGTCTACCTGGCCAGTCTCACTATACAAAAAGGATGAATTCTCTTCACACTTTGAAAACAAAAAACTTATTTTTGATCATTTAATGATTCTGATGAGATACATACAGTTTTCTGCGTATCTTGATAAGCACATCTCTGCAAAGAAGCATCTTCAAGTTCATTAATTCTGACCTCAACAGCGGCCTACTGTCATACTGTGTGTTGCGCATCTTGGCCTTGAGAGTATCAAGTGCCAGTGTTGAAAGTTCTCTTTCAGAGATGGAAATCTTCACCTATCAGAATGACACATTAAAATTCTGAAATAGACTTTGCCACTTGTTCCTATTGGTACAGAGAATATTTTACTGTTTTTTGTAAATGAAATAAAGCGTATATTGTGTTTACACATCTTAAATATCAATTTTTTTTAATGGATTATGGTGGAACAGCCTTCCTTTACAATGACACGATGGGAACCTAAATTAAAGTGGAACTAGTAGTAAATGAACAGCAAGCTGTTGACGAATTCTGATTGATCAGTTGATGTTTGATTTGTTTTTGCTCTGACTTTAAGTTTATTTAATGAAAAACAATTGATAAAACTCCAGCTTTAATAATAACAGAAAATTCATAAAGGAAGTATCAGAAATCCAACACAGAAAACCAGAAAGTATGGTATGGGTGACAGAAGCCAAAGTCATTTTGTTCCTTAGTTTTATCAGTATTGTAGTAAAAGTAGCAAAGTGAATCCTTGCAGGTTTACAGTGCTAAAAACGCAAGAATTTGAAGCCATTAACTGGAAACCTTCAGACTTCCATGTCTGTATTGATGGACAAAGAAGCTACAGGCTTTTAAAGTGAATGTGTGCCATTCTCCATCAAATAAACTGATATTCAGATTCCCTGCCTACCATGCAATCATCAAGATATCAGGAATCAGCTTAAAAGCCATGTCATATATTTTGATGCTGTGAGGCAGACACATTTATCATTACAAATATAAACATTCAAAAGCCTCAGTTGATCTGCCACCAACTTTGAGTAATGTAGCTTTCTTGGGCCTTCATAGAGTGAGCCACACTCATCAGCTTCCTTGCCAGAAGCAAGAAAATAGATAGTACATGAACTGTCAAATCAAAGGTGCTGGGTAGGGCAGGTTTGAGTTGTAGGTATGTATATGCATAAAGCATTATGTATAAAAATTAGTGGGCCAATGGCACAAATTGTTATGGAAGGGTTTAATATAATAACAGAGACATGGCTTAGATTAGTGCAGGACTAGTTGCTGAATGTTCTCGGCTACAAAAATAAAGTAGGAAAAAAAGGAGTAGGGTAGCAGTGTTAATGAAAGACTCCATTAAAGCACTAGAATGTAAGGATGATATATGGAATGGTGAAAGATGAATCTATTTGATTAGAGTTGAAGAATCAGAAGGGAACTGTTGATTTATTTTTTTTATATAGACCAGCGAATACTGCAAAGGAAATAGATGAGGAGATATGCAGATAAATAAGAAGAAATTGCAGAAAGGACAGGGCCATTATAGTGCATGGCTTTAATTATCCAAAGATAGACTGGGTTAAAAATAATGTAAATAGCAATAAAGGGAGGAGTTTGTACAATATGTACAGGACTGCTTTCTAGATTAGTATGGTTTTCATCCATCAAGGAAGAGGCCTGTAGTTTAGGAAATGGATTGGTACAAGTAGGGATTGCAAGGGAAACTATGACCATAACATATTTAGACTTGAGATAACCATTGAAAAGGAGAACAGTCAAAGATAATGGTAGGTAACTATAAAAAGCAAATTTCAACGACAATAAAAAGGGAAGTGGCTCAGAAAATTAGAAAGAAAATTGGTAGATAGGAGTCTGCAACAAAAAATGGGAAACTTTCAAAGAGGAGGTGATTTGCATACCGACTAGACATTCCTAAAAGTAAAGTGTGCAGCAAAACCTTGAATTCCTTGGATGAGTAGAGAAATGAAAATTAAGAGGACATTTAAAAAGAGGCATATGACAAACGTAGGGCTAATAATGCAAAAAAAAATCAAGCAGACTACTGAAAATATAGAGGGAAAACAAAGGAGCAGATTAGATGGCTTAGAAAGAAAACTGTCAGAAAGCATAAAATGAAATAATAAACAATTTTATAGACACAAAAATGAAAAGAATAGTTAAAGAAAGGGAAGGGCAAAAGGAAACATTCTCAGGGAGGATGAAGGAATGGTAGAAATACTGAATCAGTATTTTGTCACAGTTTTTACAGGAGCGTGATAGTGGGAACAAAAGGGTACAAGAGGAGGAGCTGGAGCATTAGGATAACTATAAAGAAATAGCACTGGAAAAATTGGTGGAACTCCAAGTGGAAAAGGCACCTGGCCCTGATGTCATGCATCTAGAATGCTGAAGGAGGTCAGAGGAAATAGCAGAAGCTCTGATCGCAACCTTTCAAACATCTTTGGATATGGAAATTGTGCTAGAGGACTATAGGGTTGCTAATGTGACATCTCTTATCAAGAAGGAAGAAAGGGAAAAAATGAATAACTAAACCAGTCAACCTAATATCAGTAGTAGGTAAGCTGCTACAAGGCATCACACAAATACTAATACTCACTTAGAAAGAGACAAGTTAATTAAGGTCGGCCATCACACATTTACAAAAGGCAAGTTAACTCTGACTAATTTAATAGAGTTATTTGAGGAAATAATGAAATGTATTGATAAAGGAAAGGCAGTGGATTACGTATATGGATTTTCAAAAGACATTCGATAAGATCCTGCATTGGAGGCTTGTGATTAAAGTTGCACAGTATTAAAGGAAATGTACAACATGGATAGGACAGAAAATGGGGAGTAGCAGTTGATGGATGTTTCTCAGACTGGAAGGATGTAATCAGTGCTGTCCCCCAAGGGTCAGCATTGGGACCAGTGCTCTTAATATATAGAAATGATCTGGACTAAAATAAAGGAGGCACAATATCAAAATTTACAGATGACACAAAAATAGGAAGCATGATTAACTACGAAAAGGACTGTAATAAACTCCAGGAGGACATAAACAAATTATTAGATTGGCAGATAGATAATAGATTAAATTTTATGTGAGGAAATGTGACATGATACATTTAGGAGGAACAAGAAGGAGGGGATATGTGCACCAAATTACAAGCCGGAAGTGCACAGCCCGCCATATTAGCAAAGGCCAAAAAGTTGTTGTGCAGTACCCACTCCTGAAACACCCCTAACACTCTTATGTTTGGGGCCCTCTCTCCAAGACTGGCACCTGTTTGGCACACCAGAGCACCCTCCCCAGAGGATGGCAGTGATCCATGCCTAGCAGCAGGTGACAGCCAGAATGAATACTGTCCACAGCACTTGCAGGACCTGGGAACAGATGCAGAAGATGAAATTTAAGGAATCTGGCAAGTTAAGACTAAACAACAGTTACTCGTCAGGCTTTCAAAAAATAAGTTAGTTTATTGCATAAACTGTCAGCTCACATCCACGATGATCTTTCAGTAAATCTGATCTCCTACCATGCATTGCTTTTGGCCTGACTGCACTAGACGTTGCACAGTCTACAGCAGACTTTCCAGGGATGAGGTGTACAAATATAAACGTCACAGAAACAAGCAGTATTAATTTGTTCACATTCAACCATCTCTTTAGGGAATCCTTAACTTTTTATCTGGACTATCAATAAGATTTGAGAAAAGTAAGTTCCTTAGAAGCTGCAGTGCAAATCTTTCAACTGCAAACTTGAAAATACCGAACTTCAATTTATATTGAATAGAGTTTGACTATGATTGACCCAACAGCTAAATTACACTCCCTGTTTATAGGATGTTCAATACTTTTAGGAAAGGGAGAGAAAGAGAGTAAAGAGAGAAGAAAAAAAATCCAATAAATGTATTTTTTCCATCAAACGATCTGTTCTCTTAATTGCTGCACTTTCGGCAAAGTTATGGTGGTGGCTCCAAGGAAATTCCTGGCCTATGTATCTAGTAGACAGTTCTGGTGATTCAGGGGTTCCCTGCACCATGTGTCCTATCTCCCTTTGCTGCTCCTGCAGATGGTCACCAGCTCTCTTTCTACATTATCCCTATATCCTGCATAATTTAGAACTGCTTGGGGAGTGTGATCCAGAATTCCTTCATCTTCTCTGATGTTGCGGAGAGTGGTCAATTGCTCCTTGAGCACAATGATCCTTTGCTCCAGAGACTCCATTTTCCAACACTTAGTGCAAATGTCTCACATATCACACTTCACACACATCACGAGGGTTCCCTGCATTTCCAACCTTCTGTGGCTGACTGTCTAATTAAAAAATGTAGCTAATGTTAGCCTGAGCTTCCATTAACACCAAATTCTCGCAAGAATCCAACTCTACTTACCCTGCACGAATATTAATTATTCAAAACTCTCCTGTCGAACTGCACCTCAAGATTGAACTCCTGCTACGGCTAAATTCTACACTTTCGTGGCCATTCACACTGACCTCATGACTATGATCAACACCAAGAAAAACAGATTATCTGATTATTAATTAACTAGTTGTTAGTGGGACATTGTGCACAATTTGGCTGCCATGTTTGCTCGTGTAACGACATTGACTGCATTTCAAAAAGTAATCCATAAAATGCTTTGGAATATCCTAAGGACAGATAGATAATAGATTAAATTTTATGTGAGGAAATGTGACATGATACATTTAGGAGGAACAAGAAGGAGGGGATATGTGCACCAAATTACAAGCCGAAAGTGCAAAGCCCGCCATATTAGCAAAGGCCAAAAAGTTGTTGTGCAGTACCCACTCCTGAAACACCCCTAACACTCTTATGTTTGGGGCCCTCTCTCCAAGACTGGCACCTGTTTGGCACACCAGAGCACCCTCCCCAGAGGATGGCAGTGATCCATGCCTAGCAGCAGGTGACAGCCAGAATGAATACTGTCCACAGCACTTGCAGGACCTGGGAACAGATGCAGGAGATGAAATTTAAGGAATCTGGCAAGTTAAGACTAAACAACAGTTACTAGTCAGGCTTTTAAAAAATAAGTTAGTTTATTGCATAAACTCTATTCTGTCCTCATCTGATGTGCACTTCAAGCAAGTGTACAGGATAGATATCCGGAGCTTCCCTGGCCCCACAATGTTGAGGCCAACAATTTTTGTGCCTCCACTGCTACCTGTCTGAAACTGACTAATTCAGCATACACCTCGGATCAAACTTGGGATCTTCTTGATCTTACTGCTACATCCTAGTGCTACATCCTGCAATGCCACTGAGCCCTCTGGGAATCAACAACATTACTTTAAGGGGAATTTGGAGAAATAGGAAATATATGGGGGGGGGGCAATCATCATATGGAAAATATTCCACAATGAACTGACCACATGTACAATTAAAAAGAAAGCAAAAGAAATGCAAATGCTGGGAATCTGAAATAAAAACAGAAAATGCTGGAAACATATATTTGCAAAGAGAAAGGATGGGTTAAGTTCGGACGATAAATTATTCCCAAAAGCTCACCTGTCCTTTCTCCTTAAAGAGACTGACTGACCTGCAGTGTATTTCTAGTATCTTCTGTTTTTGTTTCACATGTGTACAAGGAAAATGGTGGTTAGGTCATCATAAAATATTTGCTGTGTTCCTGGTTCAAATATTCAGTTTATGCTACAAAAGTGTCACTACAGGAGATGATTTTCATATTTTAAAATCACTTAATTTTTTTTCCCTCACTGGGTGCTAGTTTCTGTGACAGTGTCATAGACCCTGACTAGGTCATGAGAAGTCAAGCATGCACTGTTGCTAAGAAATTATTAGGCCTTAAAAAGCTCAACAGACCATTGAATTCACTGGATGTTAGTAAATCGATCATGGGTTAAGTTTTACAGGAGAAAGATTTAGGAACAAATATCTACACATTGCTACTATAAATGTCCATTTATTCTGAACTCAGATTTGCTACTCCCATGGCACTATTTTGAAGAACAGCAGGGGAGTCCTCCCCGGCGTCCTGGCCAATGTTTATCCCTCAACCAACATCACTAAAAACAGATCATCCGGTCATTATCACATTGCTGTTTGTGGGACCTTGCTGTGCGCAAATTTGCTGCCGTGTTTCCTATATCACAACAGTGACTACACTTCAAAAGTACTTCATTGGCTGTAAAGCACTTTGGGACATCCTGAGGTTGTGAAAGGTGCTATATAAATGCAAGTTCTTTCTTTCCTTCTTACTTCCCTTGAGAATCTCCTTCATGTCAAGAGGAATCATTTTAGTTGAAAGTTAGCTTGTGTGCTGAAACTACAGTTGAAATCTTACTCAGACTCCACCAGAAACAGTAATAACTACTTTCTCTTCTGTTTAATTTAGGGTTGTGCAAAGCCAAAAGAAAAAAGTGCATTACGACATATGAAACATAAAGCTATAATTTAGATGATACATGGTAAAAGAAACACTATTTAAGACCATTTAGAGAACAGAAATTAATTCAATTGGTGTAGACCAAACATAGGGTGTTATTAAGCATTGATTCACTCAAGAGAGGTGGTTGGATTTGAAGTAGTTTCTTAAGAAGAATTAAGTATACCCAACAATTTAAGAAAAATAACATGTTATTTGATTGGAACTCCAGCGGTCGTTCCTGGAACATGCATCAGCAGGGATTAACACTTTATTTCTTCTCTGCTCTAATTATTCCTTGCTTATTATCCCCTTTTCCTTCAGCCTGAAGGAGCTAATGTAGGAGGTATGATTCGGCAGGTGGTGCTGGCTTTCCAATACCTCACCAGGCGATCATTCTTTACCCGTGAGCCCAGCCCATGAGCGTCGATGAGCAATACAAAGATCCACAGATGCATACTGTGATCAGGAGCTGCCGGATGGCAATCAGCAATGGGAACTCTGGTTGTTTCTCACCCTCCTCGGTAACTTAAGGACACTGATGTCAATCAACTATAACACCCCACTGCCCAAGATCAACTAATTTGCCATGGAGCAGGAATTAAACTGCGATTTTCCTGGTCTGTATGATTTAAATACCAAAACCACGTGATACATTAACCCACTAAGCCATGCAGCAGGCTACATTTTCTTCACTTGATGCCAAATTCCCAGAGTCCAGCCAAACCTACTCTCCACTGTACCACAGTAATCAGTCACAGAAATTTTTCACAGTCACTAAAACAAAAATTGATATCCCAGGACCCTTAAAAATAGCCATCATCCATCATATCTCAAGTGAAAATTAAATATTTTATTTGCAATTACTATTTCACAAAAGTGCCAGCCCATCTGGCAGGCAGTCAATCATTCTGTTCTTCTGAAGCATTCAAATCTTTTTTTTACTGTAACGTCAAACAGAATTTAAGTATTTGAGTTCAGGACTTTAGAAAGATTAAGTGTGAAAATTAAAATCTGACCTATTCACCCTAGCAGTTGGGGGTTTATTCAAAACAGCTCAAAGTGGGAGGTGGGGTCTTAATTTGGTTTTCGGTACTTCAATACATTTTTAGACACTTTTAAATATGTGCCCTCTTCAGGGACCCATACATCAGCCCCATCAGCTGTTCACTCATCACTGGTTCTGCTCTTATGCAAGAAGTGTTACACCAGTTTTGGGGAATGTATCCAACTACTTGTATAAAGATTTTTTTTTTATATCATTCATATATCATTCGCCACAGAGACTACAACATCTGTCCATTTGAAAATGACGGGTCTTACTGGGCCATCACACCATCAAGAAAAGGTATGAATATTAGTGAACACCATCACTGTAGTGCTTCCTGTGAATGTCCATCAATTTTATTCTTCCTCACTTAAGTTACTTTTCTTCCTCATTGGTTAAGTTTATATTTTTCTATTTTTCAATTGCTTATTGCGCCTCCCCTGGGGGGGTGGGGGGGGGGGGTGGGGGGAGGAGGGTGTAACTATACCATGACAAGTTTTGCATAGCCAGTTTCTATTACAAATGTAGACATAGGAATTTATAATGGAGAAAACTGACAGGAAGTACATGCAGGCATATTATATGCAGGCAGATGCAGCCAAGCAGCTGCTCTATCCAAGTGAACAGTTCCCTACAATCCCATGTCCTTGCCTCAAACCCGACTCTCTTCCACCCCATGCCAAGGCCCACTGCTCCCTCCCAGTCCCAGACAGCAATTTATCATCTTTGCATTGCAGCAGCTCCTGGAAGCACCACTGCCATTCAGGACCATGGCTCCAGCTCCAAAATAATAGCAACAGGAAAACTATCTGGCCCAGAGTAGACATGTATTCCAGTCCAGGTCCTAGTCCCTCACTCACTCCCAATAGAGAGGTAATGACAACCCTACAGAAAGAAAGAGTGGGACAAACATAGGGAAAGAAATTGCATGAGCCATACCAACAGTGGGAGACACCCAAGGGGGTGAAAGGCAGGTTGACCACAAGAATACGGAGAGTGGTAGTGGTAGGATATTCTACAGTCAGGGGAATAATCTATAGTCAGGGGAATAATTAGCCTTTTCTTCAGTCAAGGCTGGGAATCCTGAATGGTATGTTGCCTCTCTGGTACCAGAGTGAAGGTCATCACAGAACAAGGAAGGGAGAGAGGAAGAGCAGAACCATGACATAGCTATACATATGTTTGAGGGAGCTTAAGCAGTTGGGCACTAGATTGAAAAACAAGACCCCAGGGGTAATAATCTCCTGTGCTACGTACTGGAGCTTAAGAAGAGAAAGATGAGGCTGGTAAATGTGTTGGTGCAGAGTAAATGGTTCACATTCCTGGGACATTAGAGCAAGTTCCGGAACAATGGAAAGCTATACTGTTGTTCTCCTTAGAGCAAAGTAGATTAAGGGGAGATTTAATAGAGATGTTCAAAATTATGAGGGGTTTTAATAAGAGTAAATTAGAAGAAACTGTTTCCACTGGAAGGAGACTCAGTAACCAGAAGATACAGATTTAAAATAATTTGCAAAAGAACCAGAGGGGAGGTGAGGAAAAACATTTTTACGTAGTGAGTTGTTATGATCTGAAATGCAATGACTGAAAGGGTGGTGGAAGCAGATTCAATACTAATTTTCAAAAGCGAATTGGATATATACTTGAAAAGGAACAATTTGTAAGACGATGAGGAAAGAACAGGGAAGTGGGACTAATTGGATAGCTGTTTCAAAGAGCTGGCACAGGCACGATGGTTGTATGATTCTATGATCTAGAGAAATAGTGACATAATAGCAGAAGAATCAAAGATACAGAGGGACAGAGGCATACACAGAAAGATTTAAAGTAAGAGACAGGCAGGCAACGTCACATAGAAACATAGTTTAAAAAATGTCCGTGAACACCATGGAACATCAACTAGTGTAAAATAAACTGGCATAATTGAAACTTTAATTAATAATCTAATATAAGTTTGTCCCACACATCAGAAAGAATCTAGACTCATGTGTGATTATTACTTGTCAAAGCAAACAGAAAATGTTATGTTGTCTCTGCACATTTTCTAAGATTAATTAATTATGCATAGAAAATCACAATGCTTGATAACAATCACCACAAAACTGAACCCTCATTAACCATTGCAATAAAATGTTTCCTACAAACAAGCAGGTGTAATTCTTCAGCCATTTTGATGGCTGGGAAAAAAACAAAGTTTAAGAATACACATGACTCAGAATGCACAGTACCATCAAAACAAGAGCACCACAAGGTACTGCTGCTTATGGGAGCGATGCAGCAAGCCATTTCATTGTTTATTTGTGTACAACTTTCACACAACTATTACTCATTAATCTTCAAAAATTTCTACACTGTTATATTACAAATACTAGCAGATATGTAAACACAGTTGAAGCAGCAATGACTAGAGTTTAACAACCTAAGCTTACGTTTAAAAATATATTTCAATTAAATTATGAAATGCAGCTCCATTCAGTAACATTGAACATTTACGGTATGTAGTTACATTTGTCACGTTATGAATTTTTTACTTTCAATCAATTTTTAATATTACCTAAGCAGTAATCAGTGGCTGAAAACACAGCTACAATAATCAGGACTACAGACTCGTCATATTGGAGGATCTCAGCAGCAGAGTTTGTGGTCAGGAATCAGCAATGGGTTAACTCTTGGTAGAAGAGAGATGAACAAATCTCCACCATGCTGATAAAATCAAACCCTTACAGTAACACTCCATGGCAAAGAAACAATGCTCTTCAATTATTTGTGGAAAAAATGCTCTCCCCCCACATGTATTTTTAATTTAACTAAAAAACTTGCTTTGTGATGGTTGCCTCCTGACCAAGCCCCCAACTTCATACCATTTGCTAAAGCAAGAGCACTAAAACATACTTATATTTCTGTCCTTAGCCTCAACTCCAAGCACCCTTCATTGTTCTGTTAGCAGCAACAATCATTAAAGGCAGATATTTACCTATAAAAAATAACTTACAGGTGTTGTTCATGGAATGCGTCACATCTCCTTCTGGAGAGAGTGGAACATACCAAATATGGGGGGGGGGCCAAACACACACCAAAATGATCACTTCCACTAAGCAACAACAACTTGCATTTATATAGCATCTTTAAGGTAGAAAAACGTCCCAAGATACTTCACAGAGGCGTCATTAGACAAAAATGGATACAGGGCCAAAAGTGAAGATATCAGTTGGGGTGACTAAAAGCTTGGTCAAAGAGGTGAGTTTTAAATAAGGTCTTGTAAGAGGAGAGGAAGGTGGAAGGGTTTGGGGAGGGAATTCCAGAGTGTGGGGCCTAGAGAGCTGAAGGCACAACTACCAATGGTGATGCAAAGGGGGAGATGCACAAGAAGCCAGAGTTGGACGAACAGAGTTCTTGGGGTGAGGGGGTGGTTGTAAGGCTGGAGGAGATTACAGAGATAGGGAGGCAAGGCTATGAATATGTGGATGAGAATTCTAAATTGGAGACATTGGGGGACCAGAAGCCAATGTAGGTGAGCGAGAACGGGGGTGATGGGTGAGCAGGATAGGATATGGGTAGAAAATTTTTTGATGAGCTCAAGTTTATGGAACATAGAGGATGGGAGGTCAGTCAGGAGAGTATTGGAATAGCCATGTCTGGAGGTGACAAAGGCACAGATGAGGGTTTTAGCAGCAGATGGACAAAGACGGGTGATGTTACAGAGGTGGAAGTAGGCGATAGAGAGGATGTAGGTTTGGAAGCTCAGCTCAGGGTCAAATAAAATATCGAGGTTGAGAACAGTCTGGTTCAATTTGAAACAATGGCCAGGAAGGGGGATGGAATTGATAACAAGAGCATGGAGTTTGTGGTGGGGGCTGAAGACGATGGCTTTGGTCTTTCCAATGTTTGACCGGAGGAAACTGCATCACATCCAAGTCCGAATGTCGGACATGCAGTCTGACAACACGGAGGCAGTGGAGGGGTCAAGTAAGGTGATGGAAAGGTAGAGCTGGGTGTCGTCAGCGTACATGTGGAAGCTGATTCCCATATCTTCAAATGACGTCACTAAAGGGCAGCATGTAGATGAGGAAGAGCAGGTGATCAAGGATAGATCCTTGGGGGAATCAAGAGTAAATGGTGCGGGGGTGGGAAGAGAAGCCATAGCTGGAGACACTCTGGCTGAAATTGGATAGGTCAGAGTGGAACAAAGCAAGGGCAATCCCACTGTGCTGAATAACGGAGGAAGGGCGTTGGAGGAGAGTGGTGTGGTCGACCATGTCAAAGGCTGCACAGGACAAGGAGGGATAGTTGGAGCAGTCACAGAGGATCTTGTGATTAGGGCAATTTCAGTGCTGTGGCAGGGTGGAAAGCGGATTGATTCAAACATGGAGTTGCAAGAAAGATGGGCATTGATTCAAGAAGCGACAACATGTTCAAGGACTTTGGTTTAGTGGGTAAGGGGAAAGCAACAGAGGCAGCTGAACAGATGGTCTCAATCTTAGTGACAAGGAAGCCCATGAGCTCCTCGCATTTGTTGATGTAAGTGGGGATATAGGAAGCAGGAGAAAAGGGTTTAAGGAGACAGTTGATAGTGGAGAAAAGAATGAGGGACTCTTAAAATATGATAACTTTTACAGGTTTTACTATTCAATCCTTCATCCATTGTAAAAGAACATTTATTTCTGAGAGCTATAAAGTGCAGAATGAACTCACTATATAGTTGAAATTATATACAGTTGTAATATTCAAGAAAGCACTGGGTAAATATATTACAAGCGTTTTTAACTGTGGACACAATTTAAACTGAATTTTTTATCCTCTATTTCATTCACTGAAGAAATTTAATTTAAAATGAACGATATTGAAACTACAATATTAGCTATATTCACAGTATTTCTTCAGATTAAAGGAAATTTGCTCAATTGTTGACAGTTTTTGTGCTGTGAATTCACTTCCACCACAAACTGGGTGGAGAGTACTCAAAAGAACTAATTTCACTCAGCACCCTTTTATCATTTTCATTTTCCCAAAGGGAAAGGACAATACAGCCCATTGTGTCATCCAAACGTTGCCTTGCTTGAATGTTCAGTAATTAAATATTTGCACCATGGCATAACCTAATCCTCAGTTAGCTGAGAAGATATGGATCAATTTCACCTCTGGAGCCTCAGCTGCTTCAGTTTCTTCTTCCTCTCCAACCCCAATCATCACTAGCACATCCCCATCATTCATCACCTACTTCCTTATCTCTCCTCTACCTGTCAAACTCATCCCCTCCATTAGACCTCAATGCACCCTTGCTTCACTCCCTACTGCACAACTACCTCTCCTCGGCTCAATGACCACTAACATCACCAATGGTTCTTTTTTCTCCAACTCCATCCCTCTGCCCTTTAAAACTGCCAGAACCTTCCTTCTCAAAAAGTCCAGCTGCCACTCTATCTCCAACCTCTCTAAGGTTCTCGAATGTGTCGTCACCACCCAGCTCCATGCCGCCCCACCACCACTGTGTTTGAATCTCTGCTGTCTTTTATCCGCCCTGATTTCCACAGAGACCACACCTGTAGTGGAAATGGTAATGTACTATCATTCCTTGTCCTCTTTCCTCTCTGGCATTCAAAATGGTTAGCCACTCCATCCTTCTCCTTTGTTTCTTTTCTGTGGTTCACCTCCATTACACAGCCCTCACTTGGTTCCATTCTTAGCCGTCTCAACGCAGTCAGTACATCTCTTGCAATTACATTTCTCCCCACCCTGCACAGTCATTTCAGGTTGCCCCAAGGTTCTGTCCTTTTTTCATTGTTTTCCCCTTGGTAACATTATCTGTAGGCATAGTGTCAGCTTCCATATGTATGCTGACAAAACCCAGCTCTAACTCTTTGCCATCCATGACTCCACGACTAGCATTGTGCTTTCCGAGTGCTCATCTGATATGAAGTTGAGGATGGGCAAAAACTTTCTTTATCTTAACATTGGCAAAACTGAAGTCATCTTATTCAGCTCCTGTCAAAATCTCCACACCTCAACCTGATTCCATCTCCCTCCTTGGTTTCTTGTTCAGGCTGAGCCCAATGCTATGCATCCTGACCAGAGGTTCAAACCTCACATTCTACACACCACCAAGATTGCCCATTCTACCTCCACAACGTGGTTTGCCTCCACCCCTAGCTCACTCCACTGTCTGTGAAATCTTCCAGGCTCAGCTACTCCTAAGCCATCCTTGCCAGCCTCCTGAGTTCCAGCCTACATAACGTACAACCTGTCCATATCTTATTCCACACTAAGTCTTGCCCCCAGTCACCCTTCACCAACCCCCATTGGCTCTCATTCCCCCAACAGGTCAAATTCAATATCCTCATCCACATCTACAAATCCTTTCACTATCATGCCCCTCGCTACCTCTGCAATCTCCTTCAGACCAGCGTACCCTCTCATCTTCTAACACTGGCCTCCTTTGCAATCCCCAAACTTGACCGCAGAACCGTCAGCCATTTCCTCCACACATTCTTGGAACGTTGCCCCTAAATTCCTCCACCTTGCTCCTCCCTTTCTTCAATATCCGCTTCAAAATTTACCTCTTTGACCGTGTCTTCAATTAACTCTTCTAAATCTTTTCCCATCACTGCTCGGTGTCCATTTTTGTCTCTTTGAAGCACTTTGGGACATTTTATTACATTAAAGGCACTAGATAAACATAAATGGAAACAGAAATTGCTGGAAATACACAGCAGAGCAGTCCACATCTGAAAAGAGAAAAATGACAGGTTATCATTTTAAATGTGTAACTTTCTTCAGAACCCGTTTCTTTTCTCTTTACAGATGCTGACGGGCCTGTTATGTATTGCCAGCAATTTTTGTCTTAATTTCTAATTTCCAGCATTTGCAGTTTTTTTTCTACCTGCATTACATAAATGCAAGCTGTAGCTGTATTACAAAGAGCACTAAACTAGGATCTAAGAGTGTAACCAGTATTTCAATTAAACAATGTAAAATGCTCTAAACACCCAGTTAAACTATTGGTGTTGTGATCTGTGGCCATTAGGTCCCATTCCACTTCACTCTGCTTCCCAGAGCTGTCCAATCAACTCAAAGCTGCGGTATTTCCCTTTAGAAATGCCAATTTGCAATTATTTCAAACTGTAAACATCTTGTAATCAAGCTGGTTTAGTTACCAGAGCACCAGAAAATATGAAGCATACAAAATGAAATATCTTTAAACACGAAAGGCAGTCAACAAACTCATGCAAGCTGTTGAGTAGTTTCAAGTGCAATGACAATGTTTAAAAACACAAACCTATCAACTCAAATTAATAAAACAACTTGGGATAGAGTTTCCGCTAGATTGCGCAACCAGTGCATCCGGCTGAACCAGCGCAAAAGATCGCAGAAAATCGATTTACACTGGGTGTCTTCTGCGCTGGGCTAAAAATCATTGCGCTGAATCCGGTCCCACCCACAAAACTAGCCAGCCCCCCCGATTGAAATAACGAAGAAGGCGAGTTTCCACCGATTGCTCCCATTTGCGGCCTTCGAGGAGGGTCTTCAAATTCATAGAATCATAGAAAGGTTACAGCACGGATGGAGGCCATTCGGCCCATCGAGTCCGTGTCGGCTCTATGCCAGAGCAATCCAGCTAGTCTCAATCCCCTGCCCTATCCCCATAGCCCTGCAAATCTTTTCCTTTCAAGTACTTATCCAGTTCCCTTTTGAAGGCCATGATTGAATCTGCCTCCACCACCCCCTCAGACAGTGCATTCCTGATCCTAACCACTCGCTGTGCAACAGTTTTTCCTCATGTCACCTTTGGTTCTTTTGCCAATCACCTTAAATTTATGTCCTCTGGTTCTTGACCCTTCCACCAATGGGAAAAGTTTCTCTCTATCTACTCTGTCTAGACCATTCATGATTTTGAATACCTCTATCAAATCTCCTCTCAACCTTCTCTGTTCCAAGGAGAACAACCCCAGCTTCTCCAGTCTATCTACATAACTGAAGTCCCTCATCCCTGGAATCATTCTAGTAAATCTCTTCTGCACCCTCACTAAGGCCTTCGCATCATTCCTAAAGTGCAATGCCCAGAACTGGACACAATACTCCAGTTGTGGCCGAACCAGTGTTTTATAAAGGTTCATCATGACTTCCATACTTTTGCACTCTATGCCTCTATTTATAAAGCCCAGGATCCAGTATGCTTTTTTAACCGCTTTCTCAACCTGCCCTGCCACCTTCAACGATTTGTGCACATATTCCCCCAGATCTCTCTGTTCCTGTACCTCTTTTAGAGTTGTGCCCTCTAGTTTATATTGCCTTTCCTCATTCTTCCTACCAAAATGTATCACTTCGCATTTTTCTGCGTTAAATTTCGTCTGCCACGTATCTGTCCATGCCACCAGCCTGTCTATATCCTCTTGAAGTCTATCACTATCCTCCTCACTGTTTACTACCCTTCCAAGTTTTGTGTCATCTGCACATTTTGAAATTGTGCCCTGTACACCCAAGTCCAAGTCATCAATATATAATCAAGAAAATCAGTAAAAAAAATTAAGCTAGTTTTCTAGGCACGCAAGCGCTCAATTTAAACATTATTACATATTAAAGGATATTTCATTTACTAAGAAATTGACTAGTGTACACCAATGAAAGTAGTGAATGGTTCAGTACAGTTTTTTAAAGTCATTTTCAGTGATTTAAAGTCAGGTTACTCACAGGTGGAGGACTGGACACTTATTAAAGATGCTTATTTTTTGTGATAAACCAATTTTCAGCTGTATTAATAAAACTGCACCAGGTTACCACTCTTAAATGCATCTGAAATACATCAATGAATATTTTTTATTGCAAAAAAATAAACGATTACGCTCTGTTCAGCTGCACGATTGCGCTGATTCATGGAAGATTTTATGTACGTGATTATGCAAATACATTTTAGCGGAAACTCAAACTGTAACCTAACCGGTGCAATTTTCGGGCACAATTTATGCCCAATTGCCGATTGCACCCAAAGTGGAAATTCTACTCCCTTATATTTTTATAAGGTCTTTTCTACTTTAAAAGAGGACTTAGCCTGACCTCAGAGAAATGAATGTTCTGAGATTACTAGTCACTCTGAAGCAGAAGGGATTCAAATGATCAAACATCTGTTTATCTGGAAGCCTGGCTATGTTAAACCTGCTGTATTTCATAATCAAAACTGTAAAGAGTGCTTTTGTTTTAAAAAAATCCTGCAAAGTTAAATATTATTTATATTATCTACTCATGCATTACTTACATCAGCAATTTATATTGATAACTGTTAAAATCAGTTCTTCACTCCTAATTTCTAGCTTTGTGACTGGCAGCAAATGGGGTCGGGGAAAGGAATGGATGTCAGTACTAAGAGTAGACAAACTGATAGTGATATTGCAAAAGAAAGTACAGAGTTTCTGGTCCCTCCACACACAACACTACTTCAGCACCAACAAAAGGAAGTACATATACTGCTCATCTTTAGGTCATTCTTTCAACGGAGACTTTACTCCACTTACCACCAGAGATCTGCAACTTGAAAAATCAATGAGCACCTGTCTCTTTAAGGCATTTTACTACTACAAACCATATCATAATTCATCTTCAGTTTTCGTCTAGAGAAGACTTTTAGTATAAGGTCCAATGTTGACAGAGTTTGGCTTATTCCTTACAATAATTAGAAAACAATATCTGCTATACAGGAATAAAGTCTACAGCGTGGATTTTAATAAAATACATTTTGAACAATATTTAATAGTACCAAAAGATCTAAAATAACCAAAGAGCTAGCAGTACAAAAATCGGGGGTTGAAGAAATGTAAGCAATTCAAAACACAAACAGCATGTGCAGTTTAATACAGTATCCCATAAACTCATGGAAAAAACAATTGGAAGAAAAATAATAGCTAAGAAACCCACAATAAAGGTGGGCAAGATTATAACCTTCATAACTAAACTACCTTCACTTAGTTACACTCCAAATACCAAGGATAAATCTTTCACAGTATTCCGTCACAGAGGGTATGGAGGGCCAATACACTAGGACAAAACACAGTACAGTACAACTCAACCAAATAGCAGGTCTTAGCTGTCTGTTTTGTCTTCGGCAGTTGCACTTGAATAAGTTCTGATTTTTCCAAATCTTGCAGATTTCTCGGGAGTACCTGAGGTTAACCCATTATGTTGTCCTTAATTTCTTCACTGGTTTCTACTCCTGCCTACCAGTAGCAAAACAACTAGCCAATCAGTAGTACATTGCTTAAGATAGTGGAGTGGACATTTCCTTTTGTGGCCAATGTTAATTCTGCAGGACATATTTTCAGTCCTGTCAAAAAGTCTGCTTAATATACATACAATAGAATTGATATTCCTTCTCAGTTTTATGAAGCAGGAAAGTAATATGGCACATGACTTTGGGCCACGTGGAGTTCAGATCACCTTTAGGGGGAACTGCAAGTGTGAACTCTACCCTCATGGCAAAAATGGTAGTCCAGCTACTAAGGCATGCGACTCACCGACAATGGTAAGCTGCGGCAACAGTAACATCATTTTCCAGGACACTGTTCATGTGTATTGTGGTCACAAACTCAAATAAGGGATGTGTCTACATAAAAATAACTTTAAATTTTGTGCCACAACCATGGACTTGACGGGTAGTCAGATTTTCCACACCCTATTATAACAGTAAACGATAGGGTCCTGCCATATGAGATCTATTCCTGAGTGAGCCCTCGTCAAATAGATGTTTACTGTACAATTGTTTCATATTAAGCTTCTTTCCGTTTAATTGGACCTCATGTTAGACTATTGTATTAGAGGGGGCACTTTTGGTAATGTTTTCTGTGTGGTCCCCGTATTGGTCCAATTAAAATAGACATGTTTCAGAGGCTTTAGTAATTTGTTTGCATAGTAAACACATGTTCAGTTGCCTGACCAAGTGTTCGCAGAATCTGGGCTATGCTTTGATCTTGACAGAAGTTTTCAATTTTTGATGATTCTTTCTTCAATATTTTCATCAATTTGAGGAGCAAGTTTTAATTATTTGAAGCCATTACCCAAGAAGGTGTTGTACATCTAATATCTATCTGCCATTACTGCTTTTGTTGCCATATTTAGGGCAACAAATCCACGAAAAGGAAAAATCTAGTACATCAGGGGTAGGGTAAAACGGGCGAATCGACAGCCTGTTTTACACCCCACCTGATTTTCTTTTCTATGAACTCAATGGAAAACAAAATGGGATGGGGTGTAAAACAAGTGCCCGTTTTGCGCTATCGCTGAGGACCAATTTCAACCCCCATCAAATCACTGAAATAAAATGCTTTGGATCAGAACCAGGTCAACCATGTGTTCTCACTCAAGCTGAATAACTTATTGAAAATTTGCGTCTTTGCTGAAAAGACCATTTCTTTATGAATGGTTCACTCATGACTCATGGAATAGCATCACAGAGTTTTAAAAAATACACATCACCAGTTGTTGGGTAATCCATATGACATTGTACTTTATGCTATAATGTGGAGATGCTGGTGATGGACTGGGGTGGACAAATGTAAGGAGTCATACAACACCAGGTTATAGTCCAACAGCTTTATTTGAAATCACAAGCTTTCGGAGCTTTGCTGACGAAGGAGCAAAGCTCCAAAAGCTTGTGATTTCAAATAAAGCTGTTGGACTATAACCTGGTGTTGTACGACTCCTTACTTTATGCTAGTATTCCATTATTCAGCATCCAAATACCGACATCAGCACCATCCCATTAAATTTCTCATTCACAAATCATCCATCCAAAGATGAATTTAGGCTTCAGTTCAATCTGGTTTGTTCACCAAGTGCCTTTCATGCATTGGCTTAACAGGAGCAGTTGCAATAATCAGAAATGGTGCACAAGCACCAATACATAAACAGGACATTCCAGGTCATGATAGACAAATTTCAGAGTATTGTCACCATGTGTAGGTAGTGGCAAATATCAACTTAATACATTGTGCTCTGAATAAATTTACTGCTGTGGGGGTGGGTGGGGGAAGGCAAGAGGAAAGAGAGAAGATATCAAAGATAGCAATCTGGCTGCAGCTTGTCTGGCTTCCAGAAGGTGTCTTGTGTCTTCTGCTTCCAAACAGAATCATTCTGTTAATTAAATGTGGAAGACTTAGCTTGGATGTGACACCGACCTGTGGATTATTCAACCTGGAAATGGAACTGTCAGAGAAAACATTAAGCCATTAATGTACATTCCAGGCAATTCAAACGTTAAGGGATTATTTAAAATTGTGTAAGAAAGAACAAATTACAAACGTATGAGAACAGGGTGGTCCAGGATGAAAGAGAACCAAAATCAAGTGCTTGAATGTGCTATACACTCACTGTTGTCAAGGGCAGAGCATAGATTTAAAGAACAGGCCTTTTATTCATGTCACTATATCACAGTTTGTGCTGTTCAGTAGCAACCACCCTCATTTAATTACTGTAAATAAATCTAGTTTGTTAATTTGGAATCTAAGCCCAGCTCAAGTGGATTGTTAATAATACCACTTCTGAAGTGGCTTGCAGAGAAACAAAGTGCAGTAGGCACCAGCAATTTGGGATTATGTAAGTCCTGAAGGGCATAAGGATCTCTGCAGGGGCAGCAAATCACAGGGCTGCAGCTTCGGGTTTGTAGGAGACACATCTGCTTACAGGAAGTGAGGCGAGACTGTTTCAAGAAGGAACGACTCATTAAAATATCCTAAAATTCCACGACACTAGTGGCAGTGCCTTAGGTTAAGGCAACATGGGGTGGGAGAGGTGGGTGCGACGTACTATAGGAACTAGACAGTTTTTATTTAGGATCCAAAGAAAATGACTGAATCCCAGAACTAGTATTTTTTTTTCTTGCCTTCTACCTACTGCGAGTTAATGAGTTAAATATTCATTAAAAAATGCTTTTCATATCTCACTTCTTTTCAAGTCATCGTAACAGTTACTGCAATAACTGGTCGTATGAAGTGAGTCTAGTTACATTAATGTTCGGATTGCCTGGAATTTGCTTCGAGACATCTTCAAAAAAATACCCAAGCAAATTGTCCACGTTAGGGTACAAATATACCCACTGTAGATAAAGGTGAACAGAAATTATTGAGTCATTTTGTATAATCAATACTGTAGCGAGAATTAAAAAGTAGCATCTTATGCCTTTCACTTTGCATTATAACAACACTAAGTCTTTTTCAGGAAACCACTAAGAAGGATAATTCAAATTTGCCTCTCTGCAGCTCAGGAATATAACAAAGCTACCATATCAGAAGCAACGTCCCACAAGCACACAAGATTGCACTCCAATCTTGGCACAAGATTTCACTTCCTCCCATTCTGACATAATCAAAATCAGAAATAAAATCTCAAAGCCTTCAAATGAATCGTCCAAAGCAGAATGGACGCAATGCATGTCAGCTAAAATCAACAGAAGTTTAGACCAGAGTGCTGGCTAAAGATGCTAACCTTCTTGACCAAGAACTGTACTAGCCAAAAAAAAAACTCAGTAGAAAAATAGCCAGGACAGACTGGTAGGATGTGAAGCAGGATGTGGAGAGATGAAAACAGTCCTCACACTGTTCAAAGTTTAGCCTTAGTGCAAAGTGGTGTAACAAATTCTAGAAAAGCACTGCGACAAGATATAAAACCTAAAGTAGGCATCGACCAAAGCTATTAAGAACACTTCAGACAAAATAAGAAAAATTCTGGCACTGGAGTAATATTGTTAGAAAAACTCAGCAAAGGATGTTGAGAAAAAAACAAGTTTTTTAATTACAGAAAGAACTGAACACAGATTCAGCTGAAAGAAAAAATAAAGACTCAACAAGTTTTCCTAGTAGAAAAGGATCAGCAGGATGCTCGTCAATCGAAGAATCAAGCACTGGTGCTCATAATATTGCTTGGGGACCATATGCAGCCTTCCTCACAACAGGCCACCATTCATGGCCTGCTACCGTTTGGGATCCTGGCAGAGCTATTCCTTCTCCTATTCTTGCCCTCTAAAAAAGGTAGCAACAAAACACTTTTGGAATGCAGGATTATGTCATCTCCCCGACTGCAAGTGAAAGAGCCCTAATAAAATATATCTCTTGGTCTCAGATTTCCCCCCTTCCTGCAGGAAAATGCCTGGCCTCCTGATATTAAATACTGCTTACAGTGGCATAATTGAAATGAATTACTTAATGCATGGCAATATTGCAGGCACTGCCCCATACCCCTTCACTCAACAATGCAGCAGTCATGGATTATAATCTTCAACTGAAAGCTAGCAATATTTGCCCAAGACTTGCAGTTCATAACCACCATTGGGAAGGATTACATGGTTTGAGATTACCCCAAGCTCTTAGAGATACCGTCCTTAGATTTTTTTTCTTTAACAGTCCTATCCTAATACGTGCAGAGGATAAACAAATGCAGTACTGAGAGTTATACCTGTTACCCAGAATTCTGAGTGCCATTTAACTTTTTTTTTAAAAACAAAAATGAAATTTGATGTCATCGCCAGATATTGATATTTTCCATGCATGTGCAGCAGTCTGTGTTCGAGAGGAAAAGGGCCCTTTGGACAATGAAAACTGTTTTCATGTGGTCTTAAAAGTTCTCACTGAAACATATAGGGTTCAGTTTGGAAGTGAAAATATGTCACTTTTCAAAATATTATCTCTCACTTTTCACCACCATAACATAATCTAATACATAAAACAAAACACGGATACAAAGTGCTTTGTAACAGATTACTACTTGCTGCCCCAGGAAAACTTCTATACAAATGACATTGAGCTGGTTCTCTCCTATCTTCCCTCCCTAACCTGAGGTGTTGAGGCCAACTGCAGTACCCCATCACCACCCCAGGTCAAGTTCAGCTAATACAGGATACACAGGGGAGTGCACCCGGAGCCTTCTTCGTCTAAGGTTCAGCTGCTCATGGCTAAACATGAAGAAATTATACAAGCAGCGTTAGGAATTGGAGAAAAGAAAAACTACAAGAAAATGAAAAGCACTACAGCTTGCATTTTTGATGCTTCAAACCATGCAAACTACCTTTAATTTAGGAATTGTAAACAATTTTACAACACCAAGTTATAGTCCAACGATTTTATTTTTAATCCCACAAGCTTTCGGGGGCTTTCCCCTTCCTCAGGCAGTGTGGAAAAGACAATTTCGAATAATTTAGGAGAGGTGGAATGATTATATGAGAATTTCTGAAAACATCCCAAAGCATCAAAAATCTGCTTTGTTCAGATTTTGGTTCTGTGACTGATCCTACGACTCAAAACTACATATATGTGTCAATTTTGAGTCAATGAAAATAAACTGGTTTACAGTTACAAATATTAGAAGAGATTATTAAGCTTCTTTTATTGAGGATGAAACACTTAACAGCACTTACTTCCAAATACAAGGGAGGTAAGGGGTTCCATACACAAAAAAAAAAGAGTAGCTAAGAAGCAGATATGAATCAAGGAGCAGTGACTAGGAATTTCCTAAAAAGTTCAAATATATGGGTTTTGGTTAACAAATAAGTTTTGTCCATTGTTTTTAGATATAAAATAGAATATAAAATTTCAAGTGAAGTCATCTTTGTACATGCAATCGGCACTCTAAATTGCAATTTATGTATGACGTTTCTGAAGCACAAAATAAACTCTGCCGCCAGCAGTTTTATCATCTTTTGTTTTTATATCTTCCATTTTATCTCCTTAATCCTGCATTTCAACTTTTTAAAAAAATGTACCAGCTTCTGCTAGCTCTTAGTTTTTGATACACAACTGAGATTTTCAAATACAATAATAAGGCAAAGCAACAACTGGAAAAAATCTTTATTTTTTTTTATTTGTAACAATACATTCAGCATAATAACCCATTCTAAAATCTATTAATCTTTCAAAATACTGAACAAGTTCATGCTGTTTTCTCCTCTAAATATTCTTGTTTGAATACAAAATTTATTATATCCTCTATAAACAAGAACTTTTCTTCCAGTCTGAAAATAGTGTGCCTGTTATTTACACGTTTGGACATTGGTTTTCCTGTAATTTCATCTCCCACAGAAATCCATCCATGTGAAATTCCATCTTTGACATTTGTTCAATGTTCAGAGAAGCTTCTTCCTTGAAAATCAAACTTGTGCAGATTACGTATAACATTGGCCAATGGGCATAGAATAATATGCAATTATGATGTTTCCTCTGCCTTCATTCATTTGGGACTTCTTCATATCTTGGCTCCAAAACATCTCAGAATGATACCCACAAATGATTCCAAACATCTCTCATCCATTAGGTTTATTTTAAGCTTACATTTTCATTCTTTCATTTCCTCCCATTTCAATCAAAAAGGTTTCCACTTGTTCTCATCTCTTCTTCAGTGGGGTGTATAACCTAGATAAGAGTTCTTTAGTTTTGTTAGCTTATCACCCAGTGTCATTGCCCCAATATATTTCTCTTGAGGTGAATGAGGTGAAACTGACAATCAATGATATAATGCATTCAACTTAAAAAAAAGTCCCAAGGGGCTTCACAGATGTTAGGAAAACAGATGCCAAGCTAGGAAATGAGGGATTAGATGGAGCAGAGGTAGAGGAAATTGCAAGGATAAAGTGGGGCAATGCCATGAAGGGATTTAAAGAAAAGGATAAGTTTTAAAAATTTAATCCATATGGGGATGGGGAGCCAATCCAGGTCAATGAGGACAGGGCAATGGGAAGTAGGACTTAGTGTAGAACAGAATACATGCAGCAGAGTTTGGCAAAGTTGAAAGTTTATGGAAAGTAGAAGATAGGAGACCAGCATTAGAGTAGTAAAGTCTGCAGGTAACAAAGACATGTATAAGGGATTCAGTGTCAGAGGAGCTTAGGCGGGAGTAAATGATCTTGATGATAGAAAGGATATGGGGTTTAAAACTCATTCAGGGTTGAGCAGGGCAATAAAGTTAAGATGGTCTGGTTCAATCCTAGATAATGACCGGGGAGGCAAGGAAGCGGAGTTTGCGGCAGAGGCCAAAGTCAATTACTTTGATTTTCACGATGTTGAGCTGTAGAAAATAATGACAAGATTGGATGTTGTCAAGTAGTCTGGCAAAGAGAGGCAGTCGAGGGGTTCAGAGGAGGTAGTGCTGGGTGTCACCAGCAAAGGTGAAAGCTGACCCCATGCCTACAGCTGATGTCACCAAGGGGCAGCATGCAGATGAGAAAGGAGAGAGGTCGAAAGGTGGATTCTTGGAGGTCTCTGGAGGACATGGTACAGCGACGAGAAGACAAGCCATTGCTGGAGTTGCACTGGCAGCATTTGGAAAGATAGAAATGGAACCATGCGAGGGTAGTTCTGTAGAGCTGTGTTGAATGAAACGGAGGATAAGGGTGGATTTTTTGACAACGATGCTAATGATGGTGGTGGTGGTTTTGAAGGGAAAGGGGACAATGTCAGCTAGCATGATGGCCAGCAACTGGGAGTTGAGTAGGAAAGGGATCAAGGGAGCAAGAGATGGGTCTCATGGATAAGATGAACTTTAAGGGAAAGAGGGAGATCAGATTGGGAAGAAAGTGCAGAAAGATAGGGCCAGTGGGTGGGAGATTTGGGGTGAGAGGAAGGGGAGAGTGCAGCAAAAACAGATATATGAATGGTCTCAATCTTGGTGATGAAGAAATCCATGAGTTCCTCACAATTTCATTTGAAGTAGGCATGGAAAAGGGGGTTTAAGGAGCCAACTGGTCATGCAGAAAAGAAGCCTGGGATTGTCCTCGCTCTCCGGGATGAACCTGCAATAGTAGGCAGTTTTGGTTAAGGAGAGTGAAGCATGGTTATGCTTGAGTCAAGTTAGATCTAGGAATAAATGGATTGGCCAGTTGTATGCCAGGTGCGTTCAAGTTTGCTTCACTGACAAGGGAAGAAGGGCCTACATTGGGGAAATGAGAAGGGTGGGAGATGGTAACTATATTGCTGGGAACAAGGACCTCAAAGACAAAGGTGAGGGAGTAGTTAAGCAAGCCTACAGTGGTGCAGGTGCCATGATGAGTAGCGGGCCAAGGACAAGGAGTTGGGAATCTAAATGAGGTTTAGTTGAAGATTGAAATCACTGAGGATGAAGAGTCGCTAGGTGCAGAGGTTAAGGGAAGGGGGAGCAAAGGCATCTCGGAGAAAGTCAGCATAGGGTTTGAGGTACTGTAAAAGATAAAGATTGTAAATGAAAAGCCTGCGGGTTGGAAGAGAAAGAAATACAGAGAAAGGCAACAAATGCTGATCCGCCAGCGGGGTCTAGGGGAGGAAATGGCAAGGAAGAGGTGAAAGGAATGCAGAAGAGGTTGGACAGATTAACCTCCAAGGAGAATATTGGACGAGATGGTCAGTGGGAACAGAGAATCAGGCAATTGGGTTTGCTGCTCTGTAAGACGTAGTAATGCATGCCACAAAGGGCAGAGAGGGAAGCTGTGGGCTTCTTCATGAGGGATGAGAGCCTGGCCAGCATCAAAAGAGAAGGTAGGCTGAGGAGTAATGATGGGCAAAAAGAAGAATCAATGGAGGCTTGCTTGGGGAAGATGAAAAGTGGCATGGCCAGGTGAGAGGACGAGAGGGGAGAACAGGCCCGCGAAAGTTCAAATAAGAGAATTAGGAATAGTGGGCCTAGTCTGCAGAGAAAGCCAAGGTGTACACATTAATAGCCACAGAGGGAAGCGTGAGGTGCATAAACAGGTAGGGTGTTAAAAGGTGAAATATCACTATTGAAAGGTGCATTATCTATGTGCATACAGTAGTACACTCACCTTGACTATTGCCTAATGCATCCAGATTAAGTGAAGAGCAGCCGTGGCAGACTTGAACCGTTAGCCTTGAATATGTGAAATTACCACTCTAATGTTTATGCCATCAGGTCAGCACCTCAACAGTTTAAATATCCCTTTATTCAGGGAATTTCAAAAAGAGTATTTATTGATTTATTTCTTAATAAACCCAAAACCACTTTTGTAGATGCAACAAATGTAGAATGCTTTAAAATTCGGCTAATTTTCATAAAATACATTTGACACTATTTTATATCAAAATTTAGAGAAATGTACACACAAGTATGTCAAATGTCTGTGTTTTATTAAAATATAACTATCTCCTAACTAATCTCATGTAACAGATGAGCAATACCAAATATGGGTTACCAGCTAAACATAGCAGAGCACTCTCTACAGTACATACTACGTATTGAGCTTTACAGTACAAGCATTCAGCTACAACAGTTGCAGTACAATGTGAAGTATGCACTCCTAGGCATTCCATATATTTTTAAATTAGACAACTGTACAAGATGAGGAAAATTGTAGGAAAATTAAGTTGCCAAAAACATGCAAGAACGGCATCCAGTTGAATAGCTTCTTCAAAGCCATCTGCCTCTATTTGTCACTGACAAAAACTGTAACAGACACCCTTTCAAGAGTACACCCTACTGTTCACTTTTTTCTTGTGACTGCCAACAACTTTGAAAACATGCAGCCATGTTTTACATTTGACCAGCTAATACATATTTTCAAAAGTGGATACAACCGAATAAAGTCAACGTCGAGTGCCTTCAGTATTTCAAACTTCCTTGTGACTACAGCAATTTTGATAGTGTTTAGGAATTAGCAAATTTTGTATACCACTTTCTTCTTTTGAGAACCAGTGATTGAACTCAAAGAAGTCTGTTGGCTGCAGAAGGGGCCTTTCATTTCAAAGCAGTTGCAATCACATCACCCCATAGTCTTACACATGACTTCTGACAAAGCAATATCATGTTTTTCTAAAATATGTATGATTTGATGAAATCGAAGATGACTACCACTAACAAAAGATTTTTTTTTTTAGCAATCATAGTAATTTAAAAACTGTTGAATCAGTTAATAAACATTACACAACTTCACATAATCACACACTTTGTCCATATGAACATTATACAACTGAAAACAAAAGGTAGTGACCAATGGCAATTTCTCCCAAACCAATCTTTGCACGCTTTAAACAACACTATTTCAACCTACATCATGGTAGCTCTGAGTCACTTGTGGAAGGGTTCACCCTCAGTGGTTTCGGGAAGGGAAAGAAATCCATCTAACTCCCATGTTTTTAAAGTTAACAGATACCACCCCAACTACCTTCCTAAATAGGAATCAGAGCTTCTAGCCAACTGTCCTGTTTGCTTGTTCTATCTGGAACTGTAGGCTGTTAAAAATGAAAGGGTAAGGATCAAAAACCAGAGAAATGAGGATCAGAATTTACACTGCAATACCAGGCTTTAGAGGTTTTAAATTTAGATCATTTTTGAACACTGTTAATTGGCCACTTAACTTTATGCACTCCATGATGCCATAATTGTCCAACCACTCAGTTTTAAAACTCTTAGATATGATCAAAAAACAAAATCAAATTATTAATCAAAATCTAAGGAACAGCTGGATGATAATATCAATTTGTTTATTGTACAGAACTAATAGATTAAGGCTTTTTTTTGCGCTTATGGGTCACTACATTATTTGCCGGGAGAATGTAAAATACTACAACTTCTGATTAATAACTATTTACACTCCTCAGTTTGTACTACAGAATGCTCAAGCACCTAATACCAATGTTGCATTGAACTTCTTGCATAATCTACAAAACTTGTACTTTTAAAACAAATATGGCCATCATGTTCTTATGAGTGGACATCACTGAAACTCTGTAAAACCTGAAAGGAGAGAAAAGAAAAAAACAAAAACATTAATTAAAATGAATTCAGCATAGGAAAACAGTTAAAATAAAGATGAATTAAAAAAAACCAAACCAAATAATGTTAAAACTAAGATTTATGAATGAAAATACTTAGGCCACACAATGTTTGAGGGAAGCAATTCACAAAAATGTATTTGTCAAAAGTGAAAAACATCAATATCAGCAAATAGCCATAAGTGTTTTCCATATATTTGGTGCCAAAATAAACCTATGCTAAGTTGTCAGTGTGGGGACATGAACAAACAAAGAAGCCAAAACCACTACTTTAAGCTTTCACTCCCAACTTTAAGTCCCACTTGACGCAAAGGCCCACCTGAATAATTCAGTAGCCAACCTCAAAATGGGTAATAAAAACAACAGTAACCAAGCTTTAAATGGTTCCTAGTTTTAAGTAATTTTAATTAAATTGATGCCCCACATAAATACTGCAATTAAAAGACAACTTTAAAACTTTCCATGATATCTTTTCAACCATCAGATTTATCTCTCCCCTCTTTTCCAAACTCTAAGCAACCTCCTTGAGCTAGCCATGCAAGCTCTACAGCTTCAAAAATTAATGTCATATCGTGATCAGCCAATAGAAGGCATGCATTATTGTAGTTGCTGCTGAAACAAATCTGATTGGTTCCCCCCCCACCTCCCCTCCAATGCAGGACGGGACACTCTGCTACCCACAAAGCATCCCACCCAACAAGAACAAAACTCATCACAAACAGGGCTCACAAACCAGAATCCAGCTAATGCTGCAAAACTGAACTTGCCACCACAGAGTGGTGAAGTGAGCATCTTAAAATAATACACTACTGTACAGGTTCAGCCTCAGGACAGTGTTTTAATGAGCAATTGGAAAAGCCAAGCACGCTGATGTGAGGGTGCCAGAGGAGGAGAAAAATGTCACGTGCTGGCCTATAGTCTTTTCTTTAGCGTTTTCTCTATTACCATTCATACTGTAGAGTTCATCTCCCACTGCTGGGCATCTCAGAGACTGCTAGACTTCAGCTTCTTTTAGACTAGAGACACTGACCATTATATCGCTGCCTTCACTCCTCTGATGAGCTACTGTAGAAAAACAAATGGATGAATTATGACACACTTAGTAGCATCTCCTAAAAATACAGCAGCCTCTCACTATAACATTCTTCATTATACTACAGCTTCTGCTATAATGTTCAGCCCCTAAAAAGCTTACCACTATCATTCCCAAAAGCTAGCAATGTACAGAGTTTGCTATCTGGATATTCTGTAGCAGCACTAGAACTTGATTGGATGCAAACTGAAAAATCTAACAGCATTTTGCTAGTCAATTTTATAGACATTAGCAGGAATTTCACTTATAAGTGCTCAAATCCTAAAACAATTACGTTTGAGGAAAGGGTTGGAATTGTCTTTTTTTTATATAATTTCACCAGAATACCAGGTAAATGCATAAAATGTGCAACATATACAGGTACAAAAGGTACCAAACCAAAAACATCCATGTCAGATTAAGATTGTATCTCGCACCTAATAAATTGACATGATTCCATGGGGACTTGAGGTAGCTCAGAAGTACCAGAGGTGAGAGCTTAACATTTCATTAAAATTAAAAACACAGGTGCAATGCAGGGCAGAGGGAGAGTTTGAGGCAGTAATATTCCAGTGGGACTTCAGACAGAATCAAGAACTCTCCCCATGGCCTACTGGGTAAAAGCACTGCCCAATGTAGCATTGATCCATACAGGCCAGAAAGTCCCAGATTCAACTCCTGATCTGTGCTGGGTTAGCTAATTTCAGCCAGGGCATCAACTGGGTGCTACATTTGGCCTGAACATCTCTAGGCAGACTGTAAAAACAGTCAAGATCTCTGCTTCGAATTGCTGTCCAATATGCCTACGTAACAATAGTGACTACAATGCAAAAATAAATTCATTGGCTACAAAGCGCTTTGGGGTGTCCTGAGGATGCGAAAGGTGCTATATAAATGCAAGTTTGCTCTTGCTTTATTGTAAGCCTTGCTGGAAAGTGTGTGAGGAGGGGATGAGGCTCATTTATGACGTCCTGCCATGTGTAAAAAATAATCAGCTGGGTAAGATACCAGAGAACGGCATCTGTGGAACCCTGCCTCAGCAAATATCAGCACCTTTGGAAGGAAAGGAAGTTACAGAAACAAGAAACACCATCAAATCCATTGGTTTTGCTCTTGTTTTAGGATCTCTGAAACCCATGCAACCATTTCAGTCACTATTCTGCTGCATTATAATGAACACTAAACTACTGCAACGCCAAAAGCAGCACTGGTTTTGTGTTAGTTAGATTAATTAACAAAACAACACTAGTTCCTGCTACTCTATGTCACCAGACCCGTCCTGAGATGGCCAGGCCAAGGTCGAAAGGTCTGGTGAGGAGCATCCAGCTCGTCTCTGCCGTGAAGTTGACAGAGACACTTACAGGCGGACTACTCCCCCTGGTGCAAACAAAGAGGCCGACACAGCCACAGAATTAAAATTTAGAGGCGGATTCGGCTGTGGTATTGGACAACCTCAATAAATGTGCACAATTTGTAGTGTGAAATAAAGTCAATTGATATAAAAAAAATGTTTCTGACACAAAGTCACATTTGTTTGAGCCAGGACAACAAAAACTTAACAAAATTGCAGTTCACAAATCAGTCAGTCAGTCAGTCATTCATATATACTTCTCTCTCTCCTCCTCCCCAATAATTGTTGCAGTGTCCAAAAACTGAAAAATAACTCAGTTGTACAGTTTCAATATCACCTTACATAGCCTGTGTAGCAATTGAAAATGTACATGACAACTCCTTGGACGCATCAAGCACTTCGCGGTAGTAGCATTGCATTTTCAGAAATTAAAACACCAAAGTGTAAAAACATATCATATCTAAATAAAAACACAACGGAGAACAATGGAAAGCACTGAAATATGTTTTTAATTCCCACTTCAGATGCATGCCACAAATCAAATACCACGACTGCATTTCTAGTGGAAAATAATCATTTCATTGTTCTCCATTGCATACTCAAGTTACTTGAAGATTTTCTTTTTAATGGAGTACACAAATTAATTCATGCTCCTTCACAAAGCCCAACAGTATTGCTTTGATTTCTGGTGCTGTCAAGAAGAGATATCCATTTAAATGACTACTTTTAAAGGGTAAAAACTTATTGAATGAAACCTCCTTCACCACAAAAGTTCAACCACAAGCTTTTCCTTAATGCCAACACCCAGTGCATGTGTCTTATCCTTGGATGCTCCAAGCAAAAATGCCCTTTCAAACATATGTATGTCAACTAGATTAAATTTAGTGTATTCTAGTAAACTGCCCATGGTGCTGCCCACAGTCAGTTGATGAATACAAGTTTTTTAAAAATACAAAATGATAACGGAGTTGGGAGAGAAACTTCAGAAACGCACTCCACAGTAACACCTACTGGCCAAAGCCTGCAACCACACCACAGGCAACTATTTACAGGCAGGATTTCCACTCTGACGTTTACATAAACAGTTTCAATATCAAATGCCGACAAAGACGTGACCAAAAATTGTAATAACAGTTAAGTTGGTCAGGTAGTGCATACATGCAAGATTTTTGTTTTGCTTGCTAAAAATCAGAATATCATGCAGATATTTACACTAATCATAACAAATATTGCACGGCAATACGTTTTCAGTTTAAAAGTAACAATGGTGCACAGCTATCCTTACACGAATACCACAGAAATGTTACCACGAAAATGTATTACTTCATGCCATCATACTTCTAGCATACAAGTTGGAGTCAATGAATGCACTGAAGGAAAAAGATGGAGCAGTTGGGGGGGGGGGGGGTGACAAATTCTGCTGATGCACCTTGGGAAATTGAGCATACTGCACATGCTTAGAGTGCAGGATCTGCCTTCAGAGTCACAACTCCTGGCAAAAACATCAAGTCCAAGCCAAGACTTCCGGGAGAGACTTTCAAATAAATGCTTTAAAAAGGTTTTAAAGACAGAAAAGATAATTCAATTGGTAAATTTAATGTTATTGTGAAATATGTAACTTAATGTTTTTATTTTGTTTAAAATTTGACATTTTTCCCCCCCAAGTGATTTAATTGGTTCAATTTTTTTAAACATTGAAGATGCTCAGATTTTAACTACTAGAGCTTTCAGACTAAATTGGGTACCGATTTGTTCATTTAGCTCGTTCTTACCGATGGGTACCTACATCAATAGTCTACGAATTCTGATTTTTTTTTACAAATGAGCAAAGCACAATGGTGCACTGCTATCCTTACACAAAGGGGCATAGACATGTCACCACAAAAATGTATTAATTCACACAATCATACTTCTGGCATACAAGTTGCAGCCAATGCACTGAAGGAGACAAAAGATGGGTCATAGAAAAAAAAATACAGCACTGTATTCAACGTCAACTGGGAGAATCCTTTGAAAAGTAGACATTCTTTTTGACCATCTGTAACAGATTTTTACAATGTACATAAGCCTAGGCTCAATAAGGAGAAATTAGCAAAGTATGCACAACATATGTCAGCCTTGCTGCTCATGCAGAAATGGACATGGCTGATTTATGTACATGCAATAACTAGTTCCCCAATGAATAACAATGATAGTGCAGTGTAGCACTGTACTAACAGAACACATGAGCTGCTGTAATTAAAATCAATGAAGGTAGTGGGTCTTCGTATAATGAAGGATCAAATCACAGCTGTTTGAACTTTAAATCACAATGAAACAAATCCTATAAAACTAACGAGCTTCCTTCCTTTCTTTGAGAGCATCAGTATTGGCACTCTGGTCTGGTTTTTAAAATGCAGACTGCACTGAGAGATGCCGTCCCTCAATTCGTATTCCTTCTATTGCTGTAACACACTTAATCCTTATATAAATCATGCTCGAGTACAAAAAGAAGCACCTGGAAAAATGTTAGCAAAGTATCAAATAACATTGCAAATTAAGCAATGATTCTTTAAAAAAATCAAATACTAGCCTAAAATACATTTACAATCTCATTGTGCAAAATATGTTATTGGCACTTTTGCACCACTTTAAAATGTGCTTTACAGTAACACAAACAATTTATTATTGTCCTAGTCTACAAATTTAATTGAGAAAAGTTAGTAATCGTGCATGCATAAATCAAAACTTCTGCTGAAAGAAAGACACATGGATGTTTCCTTAAAATTGAATTTGCAAGTTAATATGGTCTGGCACACCTATCTAATATTGAAATATGCTAATCTGAGAAAAGAGGCCTTCATTTAACTATACATACACATGGAAAGTTTAGCAGCAGCGTGAAGTGGTATTGGCTTCACAGTGACATTATATTTGTGCAGTTCAAATCGAATGTCAAGAACCGAACAGACTCTCAGGTGAGGCGAAGTGAAACTCTCTCCTCCAGGGAGTCTCACTCCTCTTCGCTCTAAAGTCAGTCAAGCCCTGACTCTGGATTTAGGCTTCATTTACACAACTGCAGCATCAGCACAGGTCTCTCAAAGCCTTGCTTATAAGGAGTCAGAGGATACACTGTTATAGGCTTTAGGCAATTTAGAGGATAACATCAGGTCCAATGATTTACAGTGACTGAATAAGTGAAATTGCATTTTGTTGCATGGTGCTGTGGGATTTTTATCAGTGCTTTAAGGATTGAAGGCTGGCATTCTGTCCATTAGTCTCTGAAAACTTTGAATGAGTAGCATTTTTTTTTATTATGCATATATATTTATTAGTACCTACAGAATTAAATTTTAATCTCTTACTATTTTTAAAGCCGAGGATTCACAGTACAACAGAATCCAAGATGCATCAACTTGAGGTAGGTGCCTGGTCTTTAGCAGTACTGAGGAGGGTGTGTGATATCACTGCAATTGGGCTGTTCTGGCTTTGGTAGCACTAGATCCTGTAGTTTGGCAGCACTGGGGTGGGAGTGTTGGGATTCTGTGGTCTGGCAGAACTGTGGAGGGGGAATAGGAAGTTTGGTAGAATGAAGATGGGGTGTGTAAATATGAAGTTTGGCTCACTGATGAATTTCTAGGGTCTGTCAGCAGTGAGGAGAACGAGAAGCCATAAGTATGACAACAGTGGGAGAAGGTGAGGCCTGGGTCTGGTTTGCAAGTTTCTAAGAGGTCTCTACAAATATTGAATTCAGTGTTCTTGGCTGGGTGTGGATGTGCATCTCTCCGTCTCACAGATTAGAATGTTTACATTTTTTTTTAGGTATCAACAAAATACGAGTGATTTTAATCATAACCTTGTTGTTTGTTTGAGAAGCTTTCAAAATTCATTCATTTGTTTAATTGGGGAAAAACTCAAATGAGAATGAGATAAAACACAGTGTCTCTGTTTTTCTCTCTCACTTTCTCTGTCTCAGCTTGATACTTTTTTTGCCATTATAAAGAAGTTTTTTTAAGTTCAATTAAAAACCTAATCAAATTCATCAACTAGTTTGTATTCACATCATTTCAAAAATATATAAATATAGTTACGCACAGAGCTGCCTCAGTACAAACTTAACTTGAATAAAGCTTTTGAGATTTGTCCTCTAGCTTTTCTTCAAATAATCTTGAAGAACAATCAAGCAGATAACTGAAGAGAAACAATGGAATTGTTTGGGGCGGGTGGGGGGAGGTGACAAATTCTACAGAGCACCCTTGGAGTGCAGGATCTGCCTTCAGCTGGCAGAGTCACAATTCCTGGCAAAAACATTAAGTTCAAGCCAAGACTTTTAGGAGAGGCTGAGGCTTTCAAGTAAAAGCTGTAATGAAGGTATTGAAGACACAGAAGATAATTCAATGGGTAGATTTAATCATGTTATTGTGAAATATGTTAACATTTGATGTTTTTCATTTGTTTAAAACTATATTTTAGACATTTGAAATTTCAGCTGAGAAGAAGTTACTTTTTTCCAAGAAAGTATTTTGAGTGATTCCAATGGTTCCATTTTTTAATGGTTTAGTTTTTAAAAAAATCTGAGCATCCTCAATGGTCAACTACCAGAGCTGTCAGACTAATTTGTGTAGGGATTTGTTTATTTAGCTCGTTCTTAAATGATGGATATCTACATCAATAGTCTACAAATTCTAATTTTTTTAATAAACGAGCAAAGCAGGATTCTTTTTAAGGAGGTGGAAAGAGAAGGAAGAAACAGTGTTACTATGGTTTTAATCTAATTCAATAATGAAAAGATAATTGTGAAAACAAAAATCCACTTAATAAACAGCAATACCATTAAATCAAGTTAGTAACATAACACTGAAAATTGTCAAAGCTAGGAAACACTGAAAACTGAATGACAATATTTGAAGTATCATAGCATTTCTATTTTCCCACAAAACTAATTCAGTAAATAGCATGGAAACAGGCAAGAGACAGAACATTATGCACACTCATGCCACTTTTTTGGAAGCTGCAACCAGTACATAAGAACATAGAAAGCTACAGGATCAGAAATGACACTCTAATCCATCTAGCCGATCCCAAACATGAATAGCTGTCAATCATGCAGCTCCCACTTACTCAAATATCTATCCAACTTTCCTGTAAATTTTTCAATAAGTGCCACCACTGCCTCCTTAGGCAGTCAATTCCACATATTCGCCACTTCTGTGTAAGATAGTTAAATCTAAACCATTTCTGCCACCTTCCCTCTTCTAAGCTAGGGATGGTGTTCTCTTGTTCTAGTGTTGGGGCAATCTCAAACATATTATCAGGGTTCAATTTATCTATTAACGTAAAAATCTGGAATAGTATCTCCCCGAGACTTCTCTTCTCCAGAGTAAACAATCCCAAGTCCTTCAACCTCTCCTCAGAGCTCAAGATGCCTTAAGCCAGGTATCTTGACACGTCTTGACCCTCTAATTACTGCATTTCAAAACGGTCACTGGAGAAAGGTTTTCTATTAATCAGCTTGAGGTGTGGGGGGGGGGGTTCGAGAGACAGAAGAGAAGGGGGTTGGCTGTGTCGACTAAACACCAATTACTGAAATATTCCTAGTCAAATTGCAATGTCCTCAGCTAACTTTAATGTTAGTTGAGATACTGTGATGGATCATTTAAAACTTGGAAACCTTGTTGGAAGCATGAACGAGTTAAACAGATTTTGAGAGGGATGGCTGCCTTTTTAAAAAATAATTGACATTCTTTCTCTTCAGCTCCAGGCAATTGTTACCCGGCAGCAAAATCCAAAACCTGAAGAAAGCTTTTATTTTTTGAACCTGTGGTAACGTTAGTCATTCTGTGCCTCGAGCAAAACAATGATTTCATTTTTTAAAAAGTCTTACACAGGGAAGGGGATGCATGAAATGAAGCAGGAGCCCCAGGGCAAGCAGAGATTTTCATTTGGGTTCAGAACCTACGTGGAGCTGTTCTCTCTTAGCCCTCCCCTCCCCATTACCACCGTGACTTGCCACCCCTCTTAACCTTATTCCATGGGGCTTTTATGAATTATGAAACCAAGATTTGAAATAAGCTGTTAATACGATTGTTAACACTTGACTGAAGCCTGCAAATGGCACACTAAGACAATGGTCCTACAAGACCCATCTGCGCCAAAATTAATTTTAGTAATAACTGCTAAAAATCAAGACAGCTTAGACAGTAGCAAAGCACATTCCTCAGCCTTTTTGGAAGCCTTGAATGGCAGCTCAGAGCAAGAATTTTAACTTAAAATGGCTCTATTTAAACTGCTACTTTTTTTTGTAAGAATCACTACAGGTATAGAAACCGAAATGTAAATATGCATTGTGTCTTCATTAATAAAAATTCCAACTTACTATCCTCCCCTAAACCAAGAGTACAACACAATATTGATGCTTGAGCATTCTCTTTTCATCATTTAAAAAAATACTCTGATCTATCCTTTTTTGATCCAAAATGGATGATCTCATATTTACCTGCGTTGAAATCCATCTGCTACAGTTTTGTCCATTTACTAATCTATCAGCGCCTCTGTAATTTTATGCTCCTGTCTACATTACTTATTATGCCACCGATCTTTGTCATTGGCAAACTTGGATATATGGCTCTCTATTGTGTTATCTAAGTCATTAATGAATATCGTGAATAGTTGAGGCCCCAGCACAGATCCTTGTGAAACACACTACTCGTCACTTCCTTCCAATTAGAGAACATACCCATTATCCCTACCCTCTGTCTTGTACCACCTAATCAATCTCCTAACCAGGTCAATAACTTGTCTTCAATTCCACGGGCTTTAATTTTAGCAAATAGTCTCTTATGTGGAACTTTATTGAATACCTTCTGGAAGTCCATATAAACTAGATCCATAGAACATTCCCCTGTCTACTTTAGTTACAAGAAACTCAATTCGTTTCGTTAGATATGACCTACCCTTTACAAATCCATGTTGGCTCTCTCTAATCAGCTCAAATTTCTTTAAGTGCTCAGTCACTGTCCTTAATTATAGATTCCAATAACTTCCCTAGATGACATATTTCCACACTAACTTATCATTTGAATATCCCCTGGATTCAGCATCTGCATCATTACAATTACTACAAAATTCACACACATGGAAGGGTGCTGACTACTTGAATACTTAAAACTACAAATATTAGCAGTATGATGTTAATGTTCTAGTAATGGGCTACATGATACACTGCCACTCTAATTCTTGTCAAAATCATTACCAGGCTAGAATTTCATTGTATTCCATCACTTTGGCATATCACTGCACAGCGCAAGGATTAAAAAGTACAAGATTAATTTGTATAAACATATAAAATGTCATTACAACGAAGCAGACAAGTGATGCCGCATGTGATGTTTACTCCCACGTCAAATGAAGACCCCAGAAGAACTGCCAATGTTAGTTAGTTTGACCTGAGGCTAAACATACAAACACGTGAAAACAAAGAACAGGAAAGACCGGCTGGTCCATCGAGCCTATCCATTACTGGCATGGTGCAACTTATGCACACCAAAGCCCGCATTCACCCACCCCACCAGCCAGACACACAATCTCCTGAGAGAGGCACGAGAAAAAGCTCTAGGTTAACTTAGGGGAACAAAAACTTGGGAAATTCCTCTCCAACCCCTGAAGACCAAAACAGTAAGTTCTAGGAGACCTGGAGTGAATGGGAGACATAGCCCCCAATACCCCAGCTGCCTTCTATACATAGTGATGTTGATATGGTCACGAGCTCGTCCAGCTCTCTTTTGAATATCTGCAACAAATCTGCCCTCACTGCACAAGCCAACAATTTGTTCCATCTGTCAATAACACTGTGAAAAGAAATACCTCCCAACATGTGACCTAGTTCTATGCTTCTGTAACTTATACTCATGTCCCGTGGTCCTCCCTAACCTACCTAATTCAAATATCCTATCCACATAGACCGAATGTAATCCTTTCATTATTTTGAAGGCCTCCATCAAATCTAAATCAAATTGAAGTCTACCCTTTTCTGGAGTAGAAAGCCCCATCTGTCTAAGCCTATTGTGGTAATTAAGGGCCTTGAAACTAGGTATCAATCTATTGGCCGTCTTTAAACCTTTTCCAGGGCCTCTATATTAACCACCATATGAGGAGATCAAAAGTGGACACAGTATGCTAAACTAAGCCTAACCAAGGTCTTACACAAGGACAATTTAAAAAAAAATTTTTGGATTTAATAATCATGGCAATAGATCTTAGCACTCTAGTTTCTTGTGCAATACGGCACTGGTTGTGAACTTTCAGAGATTCGTCTACTATAATACCTAGGTCTTCCTCCTGCTCAACAGCCTTAAGTTCGTAACCCTCCATGGTATACACATGCTTGGAATGATATATATATATATATAATATTGCCAGACAGATCCATTCACCTATCGTGTCTAGATATGCTTGTAATCTATTTCTCTCAAAGATCTTAACACCCACAGAAATCTTAGTATCATCCATGAACTTGCAGACAGTTCCCCTGACGTCTTCATCCGGATGATTAAACACTAAACTACCCTAAAAGAATTATACTCTCATGGCCTGAAGGAATGGGTGAAATCCTAGGGTCTACAAAATGCCTATCATTCCAAGAATGAAGATAGCCCTACAAGGAAGGTATCCTTACTTCATTCTGGGTTGGTTCCCATGGAACGGAGGGTGGTTCATGCTGCCCCATTATTTAAGAGAGGGAAGAAATCGGACGTAAGAAATGATAAGCCCACAAGTTTCATTTGAGTAGTAGGGAAGCTATTGGAAAGCATTACACAGGTGGTAAATGATCACTTGGAGAGTTTGATCATTATTAAGAGTACCCAGCGTGGCTTTAGGAAACATAAATCCTGCCTGATGGTTGACGTAGTACATTCTTGATTTCCAAAAATCATTCCATAAAGTACCGCATAGATGGCCATGAGAAGCAATTCGATCACATGGGGATTATAGGACAGTTGTTATGTTTAATAATTAGCTCGTTGAAAGCACATAAGCAGAGGGATGTTATTAATGGGAACAGATCAGATTGGGGTCCATCCCTGTTCATTTTTTCATTAATGATCTCGAGGGCTTAAATGGAACTATGCTTAAATTCACAGACAATGTAAAAATGTGCATGGGGGCGAGTACTTCAGACCAAATTAATAGATTGCAGGCCGATTTCGATAAGTAGGTGAATGGGTCAGAGTGCAGCAGATGTCAATTAATGTGGACAAGTGCAGTTTCATGCACTTGGAATTAGGAAACTCCGGGTATATTTATACCTGCATGGGTACCTATTAAAAGTAACAGATCAAGAAAGAGACATGAGCTTAATTACCAACTTGTTTGCTAAAGGTGCACTATAGGAAAAGCAAATCAGATTTAGGTTGCCTTGCTAATATTGAATATAAGAGTATTATAGTTAGGCTGTGTAAGGCACTAGTGCGTATACACTTGGCATATTAGTAGTCATTACACAAGGCTCCCCTCCAAGAGATTGGATTATTTACTTTGTAGAAATGCAGACTTACAGTGGATATGATTGAAGTTTGTATAACAATGAAGAGTTTGAATACAATTCAGTTAGATGGGTTATTTGAAATAGACAGTACTAGACATCATGCTTATAAAATCTGTAGACGGAGGTTAGATGCTATGAAGTATTTCTTCTCGTAGAGTCATCGTGTATGGAAGAAACTGCCGAGACATGTAGTAAGGAGAGGTCACAGTCCTAGAAAAAAGGTAACTCGACATGTTCCTGAGAAAAGAGGGCATTTTCAGTTACGGGGGTAAGTTGGTGATTATGAGGAATTTTTAGGCCACGGCAGTCCCTGGAACTTGCTTGCTGCTTTATGGAATTGGAGGGGAATTTCCCAGCTTTTTTGACCCGAGTTGTCAATAGGTTTTTTGCTCTCCCAGGAGGTAGTGTGGTTAGCGGGTGAGTGAATTATGTATGATTTTTACACTACGTCTGGCTGCGGCAGACTTCATGGGCCTGATTATCTTTTCTCATTTCTTGTATGTTCATATTTCCTCTATCTCCCCCTTCTATCAGACAAAGGGAGATCCCAGAATTGGTATAATTCATGCAAATTTATACAAACAATGGATTTTTACAGATTACTGCAGAGTGCATACTATGTGCAGACATCCAATGGAACTGAGCGGAACAGATCATATCACTTAGTTCTCTCAAAATTGGAAACTAAAACCAGGAACCTCCAAATCTGAACGGATTTATTGGTGAGCAAAAGGAAATCTTCCGATCACCACCCTCATTATAAGCAATCATAACCCAAACAGGAAATGTTACATCAGGGCTAAAATGGTCCACTTCAGCAACTGCCCAAATGGAATCCAAGATGTCGATTCAGGTAGCATGATGCCTGCAACACAATTTCAGTCATATCCTTCCTACTAAAACCAGTAATTTAACCAAACTGCTCCTCAGTTCATGATCTTGTTCCCCAGTATCCTCGTTACTATTCTTAGATCATCTACCAAAGGATGTCATGTTCAGCACTGATGCATGGTGTTTTTTTTAAAACTGAGTGACATGCAGCTGGCTGCTGAGCTAGCTAGTATGTGTACGGCAATAATGTGCTCTAAGCTGATAGCTGTGTGGCATGGGGATGGACATCGAATAGATATCTGGCAATTTAAAAAAAGAGCATTCAAACATAATTCACTTAACCCTAACTAGATGTGGATTTGACTACCAATAATCTGTGTCAAGCTTCTTTTTGTTAAACTAGTTAACCTTCAAAAGGTGGATTTTCCCTTGCAGGTCCCAATTGAAACCCTTGTATGAAAAAGGCCCATCCACATATAAGCATACTTAATAAACCAATTCCTATTAAAGGTTGAACTTTTACGGTGGGGTAATATTAAATTTATGCCGAATCCACGACCACGAGCACAGAATTCTGCTTCAAATTTCCATATTGATCAGTCAAATTTCCTCTCACATTTTTGTCAGCATCCTGCTAAACTAGTCATTTCATCATACCAACAGATCAATCGTCTCAACTTCTCTGGCTCTAGGCACATCTTTTTCCTGCAAAAGAAATTTGTTTTGTTGGGGAATGGAATGGCACTACACCCTGGAGCATTGAAAGGAAATGCCAAGGAATGCAGGCTCAATCACCCACTCTACTAAGCTGCTGACCTGAACTATGCTGCCTCAGTAGGTGCCAAGTGGAGGCCTAGCGTTTCACCACATGGGAAGAGAACGAATAAGATGGAAAATCTCCACCTCTTATTCATCCTCCCAAAATGTACCATCTCACATTTCTTTTTTGTTTATTCGTTCACGGGATGTGGGCGTCGCTGGCGAGGCCGGCATTTATTGACCATCCCTAATTGCCCTCGAGAAGGTGGTGGTGAGCCGCCTGCTTGAACCGCTGCAGTCCGTGTGGTGACGGTTCTCCCACAGTGCTGTTAGGAAGGGAGTTCCAGGATTTTGACCCAGCGACGATGAAGGAACGGCAATATATTTCCAAGTCGGGATGGTGTGTGACTTGGAGGGGAATGTGTAGGTGGTGTTGTTCCCATATGCCTGCTACTCTTGTCCTTCTAGGTGGTAGAGGTCGCGGGTTTGGGAGGTGCTGTCGAAGAAGCCTTGGCGAGTTGCTGCAGTACAATCCTGTGGATGGTACACACTACAGTCACTGTGCGCCGGTGGTGAAGGGAGTGAATGATTAGGGTGGTGGATGGGGTGCCAATCAAGCGGGCTGCTTTATCGTGGATGGTGTCGAGCTTCTTGAGTGTTGTTGGAGCTGCAGTCATCCAAGTAAGTGGAGAGTATTCCATCACACTCCTGACTTGTGCCTTGTAGATGGTAGAAAGGCTTTGGGGAGTCAGGAGGTGAGTCACTTGCCGCAGAATACCAGGCCTCTGACCTGCTCTCGTAGCCACAGTATTTATATGGCTGGTCCAGTAAAGTTTCTGGTCAATCGTGACCCCCAGGATGTTGATGGTGGGGGATTCGGTGATGGTAATGCCGTTGAATGTCAAGGGGAGGTAGTTAGACTCTCTCTTGTTGGAAATGGTCATTGCCTGGCACTTATCTGGCACGAATGTTACTTGCCACTTATCAGCCCAAGCCTGGATGTTGTCCAGGTCTTGCTGCATGCGGGCTCGGATTGCTTCATTATTTGAGGGGTTGCGAATGGAACTGAACACTGTGCAATCATCAGCGAACATCCCCATTTCTGACCTTATGATGGAGGGAAGGTCATTGATGAAGCAGCTGAAGATGGTTGGGCCTAGGACACTGCCTTGAGGAACTCCTGCATCAATGTTCTGGGGCTGAGATGATTGACCTCCAACAACCACTACCATCTTCCTTTGTGCAAGGTATGACTCCAGCCACTGGAGAGTTTTCCCCGATTCCCACTGACTTCAATTTTACTAGGGCTCCTTGGTGCCACACTCGGTCAAATGCTGCCTTGATGTCAAGGGCAGACACTCTCAGCTCACCTCTGGAATTCAGCTCTTTTGTCCATTTTTGGACCAAGGCTGGAATGAGGCCTGGAGCCGAGTGGTCCTGGCGGAACCCAAACTGAGCATCGGTGAGCAGGTTATTGGTGAGTAAGTGCTGCTTGATAGCACTGTCGACGACACCTTCCATCACTTTGCTGATGATTGTGAGTAGACATCTGCCCAATTTACTAAACCATGCCCTCCTGAAGTCACTTACAGTTAACCACACTCCCTATTTTTTTGTCATCTGCAAATGTTGATTTTGTGCCTCATGTGCCCGAGTTTAGATCATGTATGTGTTTGGGTTTTATGCTAAATATTTGACTTCGGGCACGTGAGGTCTGCTTACAGGAGTGGTCAGTAAAGCTGAACCTATGATCATCTTCACTTTCCCAGTAGCTCGATGAACAAAACCAAGAGGTCAAACAGAGAACCCTTGCTGCTGTATGCTGGCTTAATTGAATGTATCACATGCAGCCACGTAATTCTCCTAATCTTCAGCTGGTGATCTGCATATACCAGTCTCAGACTATAAACCAAAAGAAAATTTCTCAAGAAGAGTCAGGTAAATGAACAGCACTCAGTGCAAAACAGTAATTTTAATTAGAAACATTACTATCCTCCTCAGCATATACCAAAACAATAAGTATGCTTTTCCCTGTGCTCTCAACATATATTGAATCTTAAACATAAGACTGTTACTTCCAATATGGTGAACGACTGCCATGGAGTCAAACTAGCCTAGTTTCACTGCTGGCTGGGGACTGTAAGCTGCTGATATAAACCAGTCAACCAAAGGTAAAAGCTCATGCTAGAAACTTCTGACCACAGAGTTGACCATCAAAAAGACGACAGCCAACCATTGACCTTATCCCATCTCACAGGTCTCAGACACCACCTGACAATAAAAACCACCCCAGGCAAGTCTGATTCTTTGATCTGTGCCAGATGTCTTGAATCTGTGAAGACATAACCAAACAAAATGCATTAACAGGCTAGCTTCTTTTATTTACACAGATTGGATGCCATTCTTCAATTACATAAGATATTTGGAACTGAATGTGATAGCTTGGGCTTTTTAAACAATTAACATATTAGCCTCTGTACTATCTAACAGAAATCAGAACCAGGCACACCAATTGGTTTTTTGGTTTGTCACAACCAAAGTATGTATTCTTGTATCTTGTAGGAAAGGTCAACAGAAACCAAAATTCACCCTCAGTGTACTGTGGCTAACAATAAAGAAACCAAATGACAAACTAACGACATTAATTGTTTATTTTCCCAACAGTCATACCTGAGGAACACCACTGTTTGCATCCCTCCAGTACAAAAAAAACTCATTAACCACAACTTTGTTTTTTGCCCTTCAATAAACTTCCTATCTTTTTCCTAAGCTCGCAACATCTAATGAATCTTAAAAACAAATGTTTACTTCTTATATGGTGAACCACTGCCCATTTTCCCTGCTGGCTTTGGGCTGTAAACTTCTGCCGCATTTCACTTAGTATTGCATACCTAAATATTAACAAGCTTATGTGGCACCATATCAAATGCCTTTGAAAATCCATATACACAATTTCCACTGCATTTCCTTTATCAATACACTCCATTACTTCCTCAAAGAACTCTTAAATTTGTCAGACACAGCTTGACTATTACAAACCGATATTGGCTGCCCTTAATTAACCCACATCTTCCTACTAATTTTATCCTGCATTATAGCCTCTAGAAGCTTACCCACTCCAATGTTGGGCTGACTGGTCTATAGTTATCTGGTTTATCGCCTTCTCGGTTCTTGAGCTGAGGTTACAATGGTAACTCTTAGGCTTCCGGCACAACTTCCATATCCAAGGATGCTTAAAAGACTGTGGTCAGAGCTTCTGTTATTTCCTCTCTGACCTTTCTCATCATTCCAGGATGCATTTAACCAGGGCCTGGTGCCTTTTCTACTTTTGAGTACCACCAATTTTTTTTCACCACTACTTCCCTCTCTATAGTTATTCTATCTAATTGTCCATCTCTTCCTCCTGTATCATTCCAATCCCATTATCATAATCTTCCGTGAAAACCCAGGCCAAGTACTCATTTAGAATCCCTGCCACTGCTTCATCTTCCCTCAACCCTGACTTTTCTTTATCATCTCTCAGTAGCCCAACCCTTTACTGAACTATTTTCACTTTTAGTTTTTATGAGATCCTTTACCATTTCCCTTAATGTTACCTGCTAGTCTTTCTTCAGACCATCTCTTAGCCTTTCTAATCTTTTTTGCTTCTCCATATTTTCTACATTCTGCTTGATTTTCTTTTTCTTAATTAAACCTTACCTTTTTTTAAACTATCTTTTTAATCTTTTCCAAGGAACTCCAGTTTTTGCTGCACCATCTTTATGTTTTGCTGGATTATGTCTGATTGCTCCCCTCATCATCTCCCGTTTAAAAGTTACTCAATGTTTGTCCACTACCTTACTGGCCAATTTTTTTTCTTTCCAATTTAAGTTGCCCAAGCCAAATTGATCAGCTTTTTAAAAAAAATATAGCCACATTATCTTACTCCCAGTTCAGTAGATCCTCTCTGAGATTCCTTTGAGAGTCTAGTCAGTGCCTCAAAGATTTCCTCTCCAACCTAGGATATATGCCATCTTGTCCAAAACACTTATTAAGACTTCAGTCCTTTTAACTGTCAAGTACTTCTGCTTCACTGGCAGGTGTGTCCAACCTTTTGCTACAGGGGGCCAGATCTATGTACCAAAAGAAAAGAGATGCTATACATGATTAAATCACTTTTGGATCATGCAAAATCCTGAGTTAAACGCCATTTCTACATAATCATAGGATTTGAAATGTGTTAACCAAAACTAAGCCAAAAAAAGGAACCAAGAAATATGACCAGAATGAGACCTTATATATAAAATGGAGGTGAGCCTCACTATACACATACAACGTAAATTTCTTTGAGAAACAATTTCTTTAGGTAACTTAGTCTGTGAATATTGTGGATTATCCTGTTTAAATGTGAAAACTGACAAACGGCAGAGCACAGAGTGAATACCTGAGAGTTTGGTGAGTGTGGTAGTTGAAGGGTTAATCTCTGTAAAATCTAGTGTAAATTGCTATCAACTGTTTAAGTTCAATTTTAAAGTTTAAATTTTTAAGTTTCTGTCAGGCTTCAGCAGAGAGAACTGCTGTAGTTAGTTAATTGGTTAGCTAGATTAAACTGGTTTCTGAAGGAGGAGCAAGCCTGACTCATCTGAGTCACAAACAGTAGAAAAACAGGGGCCTGTTAGTGCAAACCGAGCACGGAGTGCAGCGGAGCACAGAGTGAACACCTGAGAGATTGGTGAGTGTGGGAGTTCGGTGAAGGAGGTGCTGCTTTGCCTTGCTTTTCCTAACTTTTTCCGCAGAGTGGCGGCGGACCTGAGTAGCAGAAGACCGAGAGTGGGGATAAAAGCAGCAGCAGACCTGCAACAAGAGAAAACTACTGTGCGACGTCGTAGGTGAGGCAGGAGAGTCCGAGAGGTGAGCACCGTATAAAAGGAGAGACCGAGAGCGGGAGGAGAGTCTGAGAGGTGAACGCAGTGTAACTCTAAGGCAAGTCGTGGCAGCAGAGCTCGCACCAGTGATATGCTCCTCCTGCATTATGTGGGAAGTCATGGACACTACCAGTGTCCCTGGCGACCATGTGTGCAGGAAGTGTGTCCAGCTGCAGCTACTGGCAAACCGCAATTCGGAGCTGGAGCTGCGGGTGGATTCACTGTGGAGCATCCACGATGCTGAGATTATCGTGGATAGCACGTTCAGTGAGGTGGTCACACCGCAGGTAAAGATTACGCAGGCAGAAAGGAAATGGGTGACTGCCAGGCAGAGTAAAATGACGAGGCAGGTAGAGCAGGAGTCCCCTGGGGCCATCTCCCTCTCAAACAGATATTCTGCTTTGGATACTGTTGGGGGAGATGGCGTATCAGGGGAAAGCAGCAAGAGCCAAGTTCGTGGCACCACGGTGGCTCTGCTGCACAGGAGGGGAGGAAGAAGAGTGGCAGGGCTATACTGATTGGGGATTCAATTGTAAGTGGAACAGATAGACGTTTCTGCGGCCATAAACGTGACTCCAGGATGGTACGTTGCCTCCCTGGAGCAAGGGTCAAGGATGTCACGGAACGGCTGCAGGGCATTCTGAAGGGGGAGGGTGAACAGCCAGTAGTCGTGCTCCATATCTGTACCAACGACATAGGTAAAAGGGATGAGGTCCTGCAAGGTGAATTCAAGGAGTCAGGCGATAAATTAAAAAGCAGGACCTCAAAGGTAGTGATCTCAGGATTACTACCAGTGCCACGTGCTAGTGAGTATAGGAATAGGAGAACAGACAGGATGAATGCGTGGCTGCTGGGATGGTGTAGGAGGGAGGGATTTAGATTCCTGGGACATTGGGACCGGTTCTGGGGAAGGTGGGACCTGTACAAGCGAGGCGGGTTACACCCGAGCAGGACCGGGACCAATGTCCTCGCGGGGGTGTTTGCTAGTGCTGTTGGGGAAGGTTTAAACTAGAGTGGCAGGGGGATGGGAACCTGAGCGGGGAGTCAGAAGGGAGTAAAGAGAGGGGAAGACCCAGGGGAAATTTACAACATAAATAGTACAAACAGTTGTCCAAGAACAAGGGAAAGGGAAAAGCGTAGAGCAGCAGAAAGAAAGTGTACTTTAGGCAATACAGATACAGTGAAAACTAGGAGGCGTAAGGTGATTAACCTAGCATCAAAGCTGAAAGTTGGGCCACACACCCTAGCCTGACCAAGAGTTCTATATACAAATGCACGGAGTATAAGGAATAAATTAAATGAACTACAGGTTCAAATTCAAATTGGAGGGTATGACATGATAGCTATTACTGAGACATGGCTGCAGGATGGTCAGGATTGGGAACTAAATATACCAGGTTATAAGGTCGACAGGAGAGATAGGGAAAATGGAAGAGGGGGAGGAGTAGCCCTAGTGATTAGAGATTAAATCAATTCAATGATAAAGGAGGATATAACGAGAGGTAAGCAGCCAACAGAGACCTTATGGGTTGAACTGAGAAATAGGAAAGGATCTAAGACTATAGGGGGAATTGTGTATAGGACCCCTGGCAGCAGCTCTGAAGTGCTATATTGTATAAATGCAGAGATTAGTCAAGCGTGTAACAAAGGCACAGTGGTCTTAATGGGGGACTTTAACCTTCACATAGATTGGGAAAAGCAGACTAGCAAACTGTCAGAAATGTAGTGAATTTCTCGAGTGTGTCCGGGATAGTTTTCTACAGCAGTATGTCCTAGAGGCAACAAGGGGGCAAGCCATACACTATTTAGTAATGAACCAGATTTAGTTAACGGCTTAACTGTGTGTGAACATCTATCCAATAGCGATCATAACATGATCGAGTTCAACGTAGTGTTTGAAAGGGAAAAAAGTGAATCAGCTGCTAAGATTCTAGACTTGGGCAAGGCTGACTTCAATGGGATGAGACAGAGACTGTCCACAGTAAACTGGGCAAATTTGTTAATGGGTAAAACGACTGATGATCAGTGGGAAATGTTTAAAGAAACATTTAATGTGATACAGAATCGGTTTATACCCCTGACGGGCAAGAACTCTACTTGCCAAAAAAAACAGCCATGGACAACTAAAGAGGTAAGGGACAGTATAAGACATAAGGAAAGGGCATACAAAAAGGCAAAAAATGGCACAGATCCTGGCGAATGGGAAAGATACCAAGATCAACAAAGGGTCACAAAACAGATAGTAAGAGCTACAAAAAGAGAGTATGAAAAGAAACTTGCAAGGGATATCAAAACCAATACGAACAACTTTTATAGTTATATTAGGAAAAAGAGGGTGGTCAGGAGCAGTGTTGGCCCCTTAAAAACTGAAAGTGGGGATATTGTCATTGACAATGGGGAAATGGCGGACATGTTGAACAATTACTTTGCGTCAGTATTTACAGTAGAAAAAGAGAATAGCACGCCGGAAATCCCAAGAAAACTAATATTGAATCGGGGACAGGGACTCGATAAAATTAACATAAGTAGAGCAAAAGTAATGAAGAAAATAATAGCACTAAAGAGTGACAAATCCGCAGGACCAGATGGTTTCCATCCCAGGGTTTTAAAGGAAGTAGGTGAGCACATTGCAGATGCCCTAACTATAATCTTTCAAAGTTCTCTAGATTCAAGAACTGTCCCTTTAGATTGGAAAATTGCACATGTCACTCCGCTTTTTAAGAAAGGAGAGAGAGGGAAACCGGGGAATTATAGACCAGTTAGCCTAACATCTGTTGTGGGGAAATTGCTGGAGTCTATCAGGATAGGGTGACTGAGCACCTCGAGAATTTTCAGTTAATGAGAGAGAGCCAGCATGGGTTTGTGAAAGGTAGGTCGTGCCTGACAAACCTGATTGAATTTTTTGAAGAGGTGACTAAAGTAGTGGACTGGGGAATGACAATGGATGTTATTTATATGGACTTCCAGAAGGCATTTGATAAGGTCCCACATAAGAGACTGTCAGCCAAGATAGAAGCCCATGGAATCGAGGGAAAAGTACAGACTTGGTTAGGAAATTGGCTGAGCGAAAGGCGACAGAGAGTAGAGATAATGGGTAGGTACTCACATTGGCAGGATGTGACTAGTGGAGTCCCGCAGGGATCTGTCTTGGGGCCTCAATTATTCACAATATTTATTAACGACTTAGATGAAGGCATAGAAAGTCTCATATCTAAGTTTGCCGATGACACAAAGATTGGTGGCATTGTAAGCAGTGTGAATGAAAACATAAAATTACAAAGCGATATTGATAGATTAGGTGAATGGGCAAAACTGTGGCAAATGGAATTCAATGTAGACAAATGTGAGGTCATCCACTTTGGATCAAAAAAGGATAGAACAGGGTACTTTCTAAATGGTAAAAAGTTAAAAACAGTAGATGTCCAAAGGGACTTAGGGGTTCAGGTACATAGATCATTGAAGTGTCATGAACAGGTGCAGAAAATAATCAATAAGGCTAATGGAATGCTGGCCTTTATATCTAGAGGACTAGAGTACAAGGGGGCAGAAGTTATGCTGCAGCTATACAAAACCCTGGTTAGACCGCACCTGGAGTACTGTGAGCAGTTCTGGGCATCGCACCTTCAGAAGGACATATTAGCCTTGGAGGGAGTGCAGCGTAGGTTTACTAGAATGATACCCGGACTTCAAGGGTTAAGTTACGAGGAGAGAGTACATAAATTGGGGTTGTATTCTCTAGAGTTTAGAAGGTTATTGGGTGATCTGATCGAAGTTTATAAGATATTAAGGGGAACGGATAGGGTGGATAGAGAGAAACTATTTCCGCTGGTTGGGGATTCTAAGAGTAGGGGGCACAGTCTAAAAATTAGAGCCAGACCTTTCAGGAGTGAGATTAGAAAACATTTCTACGCACAAAGGGTGGTCGAAGTTTGGAACTCTCTTCCGCAAATGGTAATTGATACTAGCTCAATTGCTAAATTTAAATCTGAGATCGATAGCTTTTTGGCAACCAAAGGTATTAAGGGATATGGGCCAAAGGCAGGTATATGGAGTTAGATCACAGATTAGCCATGATCTTATCGAATGGCGGAGCAGGCACGAGGGGCTGAATGGCCTATTCCTGTTCCTATGTTCCTAATGTCAAATTATCCTCAACATACTGACTGTACCCACAGGATATCAAGTCTAAATATCAATTTTCGGGGGGAATGGGGTGAGGGAAAGTAAGTTTTCACAACTTTTCAGATTTTTCCTTTCATTATATTTGTGGTTTTGTCTTCGTATTTAATGTATTTTACTACACATAAATAGTATGGTAACCCACAAATACCATGCAAAACAGTGCCACAACAATTCAGTATATTACAAAAGCTGATTACCATCAAGAAAATGTGATTACACAAAGTACACTGATGAATAAACAGCACAGACACTTGGAAAAAAACACTTGTCAAATGTCTCTTCTACCTTGAAGGTGCTTGGTATAACAGTTCATTAACCCAAAACATTTGATCATGCTGGTGGTTTAACTGCAAGTAATTAAAAGCAACATTAATCCAGATTCCAATACTGGTGGGAGGGAGTTCCTGGCCAGAAGACTTGACAGCACTACGCAGGTTTAGCCTGCCGAGTACTGCACACTGTATGTGATCTCTGCTGGTTTGTTTATTTAGGCATCTTTCACATGAAACCTACCGACCCACTACCCCAAATTTATCCTGTGCAATACCCTGAAGCAAGTGCTGTCACTCTACTTTCTGTCGAGGAAGTCCTAGCTGATACTCTGAGAAGTGCCAACAAACTGGCGTCAGTGGTTGTGAACCCAGGGCTCCATTTCAAAAGGCAGCTCTGACTTCAAAGTGGCATTTTCCTATTTCAATCTTTGTTTGATTCTCTAATTTATAACTTCAATTTGTTTTACTTCATTGAATATTCTGGCTACACATGCATACTATAGAACCAAACACATTGAGTTTATTTAGCTCTCTTGGATATTGCAATAAAGATAACACCACATACAAGGGAATTTTAAAAAAATTAAATGCAATTTTGTTGCAATAGGATACGCAGGACAAAATAACTTTCACCAAATGTCAGTGCTGGAAAAGATCAATGAGTCGGAAACACAAAAAAATTACTGTCTCCTTTACTGGAAATTGGAAATTAGCTTGGGTATTGAATTTGCCCAGATGTTAGACAATCCTCTGATTCACAACTTGTACTTAGAAAGGATACATACAGCCAAATTACTTTGGGATCAGTGATAATGGTTACTTTTTAAATTTTAGATCTCACCACAATTCAGTCAGTTGCCACTATATAGACTCCTATATGCTGGTTGGTAAAGGAGTTAGCATATGCCCAACATATATCAAGCTCAAATCCAGCCCAGAGTGATGGGTTGAAAAGTTTCCTCTCTCTGCTGGTATAGGGTACTACATAGAACACATTTGGGTATTATAAATTGTAAACAATTTTACAACACCAAGTTATAGTTCAACAATTTTATTTTTAATCCCACAAGCTTTCGGGGGCTTTCCCCTTCCTCAGGCGGTGTGGAAAGCCCCCGAAAGCTTGTGAGATTAAAAATAAAATTGTTGGACGATAACTTGGTGTTGTAAAATTCTTTACAATTGTCAACCCCAGTCCATCACCGGCATCTCCACATCTTGGGTATTATAAAGTGTGCCTTGCATTGTGACAACCCAAAACTTCCCATAATTTGGCACAAATTATGAAATCACTGATCTTGGAGTTACAATGAAAACTTGCCAAGTAACAGTTAAAAAGCAGCTTGAGGACTGGATCACTGCTTAAAGTTAAAACTATGCATCAGGACAACTGCAGTACTTTCCAAGTTTTAAGTATTACTTTAGCATTTTTTCTACTCCGTCCCATTAACTTAAGAGTACTTTAAGAGTAATAACAGCAGCTTTAATTATGCTGGTAGTTTTGAAGAATTAGCAGGATTTCTTTGTTCAGTGCAAAAGAAAGGTCTCCTAGAAAAGGATCACATGGCTTGTATGTCTACAATAGCAGGAAATCTGCACCCGTGAAGTGCTGTCTATCTTTTTCCCCCAATGGCATCAAAGAGTCTCAACTATTTAATCAGTTACTGATCTCAAGCACAGCAGTGTGCTAGCAGGCAACTGTTTTAATGAGTGCCAATGAAAGACAAATTACACTCTCACCTACATGAAGTGCAGCTTCCCTCTGTACATTTTCCTGTTTTGTAATTATGTTACAAGTTATTTGCTTGTGTAACCATCATGCAATGACATGGAGCACATCAAAATATCATCTACATTACACCAACATAAAATAGAAAACCTGTATAAATTTGACAACGCCCTATACAAATTAGAAATCCTATGCATCACAAAGATGACACGGGAATGATTTTGTCTGCTGGCTCTTTGAAAAGAAAAGCTCTCTGCTCAAACTGTTAATTCAGGTGCAGACAATGTCATTCCACTAGTAGACCAGCAGTTTAGGTGGGGCCGGTTGAACTGATTCAGCCATAACATAGGCAATTTGGGTAGCTCTTAATTATGATTATCACTGTAACAGAAATGTGTGAAGTATATGTATTAAGAGTATAGATCACCCCATCCAAATGTAATCACTCACTCATCATGGTTATGGTTAGAATCTTTTTTTAATTCATCATATATTGAATAGCTGCACGGTGAATTCAAGGCTGAAGTTCATTCTGAGTTCTGCCACTGTTCATAAACTCCTATTGTGGTTTATGATTTCAGAAATTTTCAATTTCAGATCGAGTTATTGAAATCTCACAACAAAATGATAGATACCCTTGCTTTGCTCTGCGAATCAATTGTCCTACATATATAATACACAATATCAATACACAAGTTCAGTAGGAGAAAGAGATCACTTCATTTGAACATTATGTAAGTTAAAGGTTTAATAACTAACTTATGTTCTACTGGCAAGATTGGATCAACACAGAAAATTCAGAAGCATAGTAGGTGTGCAAGTAATAGCAAAAGAGTGAACCCATCACAAATACTGATTGTACAGGTAATAGGAGATGCCCTCATGCCATTAATCCAGTAATCCAACTGGCTAGCTGAAACTCATGTAATGATTTATAATAGCACTGAATGGTTCTGAAGCATAGAAATATTTATGCTAAATCAATGACATTTTTTGAAATACAATTGGAAGACTGCATCCCTGTTGCTGACCAAGCAGCTTAGTCAATAAAAACTGCAAATAATTCAAGGAATTTAGTTTACCCCAGTCATGTCAAATCCATGCTTTACCATCAGCACCTAATACAAAGAGAGTTCTTTTGCATGAATTTTCAAAGATCTTGGTTGATGTTAGAATCTTACATAGCCCTACAGAGATTATAACCTTTGCTACAAGCATGTGGATATGTACAACTATCATTAGACAGAAGGATGCTACAGTCTCAGTCAGGCCACATCTGGAATTTGTCTGCAGTTTGGTGCTGCTCACTATAGGAAGTATATATTTGCCAGTGGAGAAGACTTACCAGGATGGTACCAAGGATGAGGGTTTGACTTATGAGGAAATTTGAGAGTAACTCGAGTTTTATTTTCTCAAACTGAAGATTATGGGGTGATTGACAGAAGTGTTCAAAATTATAAAAGAAATAGATAAGGCAAATAGATCATTTCCACTGATGAGTAAATAGAACAGAAGAGGCCATGGCCTCACAGCAAGTGCTCAAACAAAGGAGGATATGAAAAAAGTCTTTCTATGCATAGTTACTGAAACATGAAATGCTTTGCCACAAGTGGTGACATGCTAAATCGATTGCAGCATTCAAAAGGGTACTGAATAATTACTTAAATATAAAAGGGTTTGGGAAGAAGGCAAAAAAATGGGCCTCTGTACAATCTGCTCCCAAGGGGGGCCTGAATTGAGCAGAGCCAAGTATCAAACAGCCTGCTCCTATGCTAAACTTCCCATGCTTTTGATTGACAGATTAAAATAAAAGATTTCTGCAAAAGTATGTTATAAAATTAAGTGTGATATGTAATGATCTTTGTTTTTAATAGAACTGGGAATAGCTCTAAAATACTTTAAAGGAACACTGACTGATAATCACTAAGTGGAGAGTCAAGCTGCAAGACAATATAGTCACTCAGTACCCTAAAAAGGTTACATTTGCTATTCCATGGTTTTGCTGCAAGGGAAGCTTAAGATGCAGGCACTTTCCACACATCAGTCGGAGGGACTGAAGTCACATGGGAACTCGGAATATTGCTTCAGAAAGCAGATTTAGCAGGATCACTATCCAACAGCAAATGATATTAGTCTCTGCAATCAAATCTGCTTTCAGTCCCCACTATACCAGCTGACTCCAATACACTTCTCAAAAATCATCACCATTCATCTTGGCGACAAGCAGCTTAAATGTGACAAAGTGTCTGATTAGTTCAGCATTTCAGAGTTCAGGAAATGAAGGATTAACACACTGAAATCTTTGATGATATCATGTCCGGTGCTACAGTGGTATTGAAGCATAGTAATATATATCAACACCACAATCAACTTTGGTGAGCAGGGGTTGTTAAACAATTATGCCCTCTTAGGTGGACATAAAAGATCTCATGGCACTATTTGAAGAAGAGCAGTGGAGTTCTCCCTGAGGTCCTGGCCAATATTTATCCCTTAACCAACATCACTAAAAAAAATTATCTGGTCATTATCACATTGCTGTTTGTGGGACCTTGCTGTGCGCAAATTTGCTGCCGAGTTTCCGACATTACAACAGTGACTACAGTTCAAAAGTACTTAATTGGCTGTAAAGCACTTTGGGACATCCTGAGGTTGTGAAATGCGCTATATAAATGCAAACTTTTTTTTTCCTTTTTAAGTAAGATTGGCAGTTTCCGTAAATTTAAAAATCACAGTACTAAATGAATACACATTACTGCAAGATACAAATTAGGCTATAGATCAACTTTTTTTTCATGATCAAGATGTGGCCATTACTGGTAATGCTGGCATTTAGTTGCTCTGAGAAGGTGGTAGCGAACCGCTGCAGCCCATGTGGTGAAGGAGCTCCCACATTGCTGTTAGGCAGGAAGTTCCAAAACACTGACCCAGTGACAATGAAGCAACAGCGATATATGTCCAAGTCAGGATGGTGGGGAACTTGAAGGTGGTGGTGTTCCCATGCACCTGCTGCCTTTGTCCTTCTAGGTGGTGGAGGTCGAGGGTTTGGGATGTGTTGCCAAAGAAGCCTTGGCGACTGGCTGCAGCGTATCTTGTAGATAGTACACACTGCAACCATGGTACGTCAGTGGTGGAGGCGATAGATGTTTATACTACTAAATGAGAGACATATCAAGTGGACTGCTTTGACCAGGATGGTGTTGAGTGTTTTTGCTGCTGCACCCATCCAAGCAAGTGGAAAGCATTCCATCACACTCATCCTGTAGTTGGTGGAGGGGCTTTGGGGAATCAGATGAACCACTTGCCACAGAATACCTAGCCTCTGACCTGCTCTAGTAGCCTCAGCATTTATGTGGCTGATCCAGCTGAGTTTCTGGTCAATGGTAACCCTCAGGATGTTGATGGTAGGGGGCTCGCTGATGGTAATGCCACTGATTGTCAGGGAGAGGTGATTAGGCTTTCTCTTCTTGATGGTCATTGCCTGGCATTTGTGTGGCACGAATGTTACTTGCCACTTATCAGCCCAAGCCTGGATGTTGTCCAGGCATGGGCTGCTTCATTATCTAAGGAACTGCAAATGGAGCTGAACACTGCAATCATCAGCAAACAGCCCCACTTCTGACCTTATGATAGGGAGAAGATCATTGATGAAGCAGCTGAAGATAGTTGGCCAAGAATGCTGCCCTGAAGAACTCCTGCAGCGATGTCCTGGGGCCAAAATGATTGGCCTCCAACAACCACAACCATTTTCCTTTCTGCCAGGTATTACTCCAGCCACTGGAAAGTTTCCCCCACCCCATTGATTTCAGTTATCCTAGGGCTCTCTGGTGCCACACTTGGTCAAATGCTGTCTTGATGGCAAGAGCTGTCACTCTCACCTCACTTCTGGAATACAGCTCTCGTGTCCTTGTTTGGCCAAAGGCTATGATGAGGTCTGGAGCCAAGTAGTCCTAGCGGAACCCAAACTGAGCATCAGTGAGCAGATTATTGGTGAGTACATTCCACTTGAAAGCACTGTTGACGACTCCTTCCATCACTTTGATGATTAGGAGTAGGCTGATAGAACGGTAATTGCTGGGATGGAATAATCCTGCTTTTTGTGGACAGGACATATCTGGACAATTTTCCACATTGTCAGGCAAATAACCGAATTGCAGCAGTATTGGCCCAGCTTGGCCAGGGATGCGGCTAGGTCTGGAGTACAGGTGTTCAGCATTCCAACCGGGATGTTATCTGGCCCCGTTGCCTTTCTGTGTCTTTAGGTGCACTCAGCCATTTCTTGATGTCACGTGGAGTGAATTGAAGTGGCTGAAGACTGGCAACTGTGATGTTGGGGACCTCAGGAGGAGGCAGAGAAGGATCCTTCACCCAGCACTTCTGGCTGCAGATGATTGTAATCGCTTCAGTCTTGTCCTTCGCACTCATGGGCTGGGCTCTGCCAACATTGAGGATGGGGAACTATTTATTTTATAGCTATAGCAGGTTGATAAACAAGGCAGCTTGTCAGCTGGCAAGTGTGTTTCTTTTCCAAATCTAAACTTTCATCCTTTGTGATCTGCTGCAATATACCAAAGATGTAATTCACAGAGCCGAAGAAGTTTCAGCAGAGGAAAACACCGTTCAGTGCATCGTGCCACATTGAAGTTATCTGCTTTAATCCCATTCACAACCTTTTTTTTGTGTCCTGTAAGAATTTTCTTCTTTAAGTGGTTATCTAATTCCCTTTTAAATTCCTTTTACAATTTTATACAATGCAAGTATTTATTGCCATGTGAAGCATTACAAAAAATGCAAAAATCCTCCGACAAATAATGGAGCAAACAACACCTCAGCAATCTACTTTCCTTCGTCAAGGTCTAGATGGATGATCTACAACCAGACCTCCGTTAATGCGCTGAACTGAATGCTAGGAGATACTTTAGCAGTTTGGTGGCAACTTTCACATTTTTTCTTGACCACGTGACAAAGTATCTGGCCTCTGCTTGGTACTCCTCATATCAGAGGCAGAGATTGAGAACTGTACGAATGGTTCTAGCACAAATCTATGGTTCCAGATTAATGGGCATACCTGCTCCACATCACAATGCAACAAAAACATCTCATTTACTCCCATTGTGTACTGTTGGCCACATCTTCACTATACTAAAATAGTCAAATCATTTCCAAATGTTAGCTAGAAACAGCAACTCTGCTTTAGAAATCTACTAATTTGTATCAGATTTAGTGAATAGATTTGCCTAAGTAAAAGATAATACTGTGTATTAAAATTTGCAATAATTGTAATTTTAAAGCAGTTTACAGGAATCCACAAACAGGCCTGATTTTGCTGTCAAAATAACGGCGAGGCTAATGGCACTCATCGTTATTTATGCATAAATGGTACAGCAACTTCAGTCGAGGAGCAGATGTGCGGTTAAATGCAAATATCCAAAAGTTGCTGTCCTCGATGTGCCGCTCCACCGTTAGCCTTGCAAATGTGGCATTTCGCTGTCTGCCTCACCACTGAATGTTGTGAAGTTGCTGTATTTGGCGGTAGATAAGAACTAAGCTCGCCACAAAAAGTCAAGTCTTGTCATTTCAAGCACAAGTAACCCTTTTAACGATGTAATAATTGTTAATTACTGCCAATCAACCTCCCTGGCACTGAAAATTAGCTATTACAAGTGTGGAGTCTCACATTTCCCTCAGGTATTAATTGTTATTGGAGATTTAAAAAATGACAAATTTAAAAACATTTTTTTTTACTTTTCCTTTGTCTTTTTTCTCTCTCTCTCTCTCTCTTAATCCAATCTTTCTTTCTCTATTTCTCTTTCTGTACCTGATTTGACATTGAAATCACCCACTCTAATTTACACTTCCTTCTCAGTCCTTGCGCTGTTCATTTCACAATTGTTAAATCTCATTGGTTAAGGAGATACACAGTTGGTTGCCCTGTTCACTCAGATCCCAAATGCCCTGTTTCCCTCGCTGTGATGTTATCAGCTCGCACTTTCAGCAACTTAGTGGGCAAAAATGTTTTGAGCTCAAGGGTGCAGGGGCAAATCTAACTAACAGCAGATGCCATTAGATGCCCTGCGACAGCAAAATCTGGCAAACAATTCTGGATTTATCTGGATTAAACTGCATCCCATTCTAATGCACCCACCAGCATACAGTAGTCAGATATTTTGTTTCTCTGCCAACGTACCATATGCATGTTGCTTGGACCCTAACAAAGAATGACAAAGCATTTTTCTCCAATTCACTTCCAGCAGCGACTGGGTGCCGAAGAGCAAAACATGGCAAATTTGTTAATAACTTTTTTTGCAGGAAAACACAAATCAACTATCAAAAATCAGCTCTCAAGCACCAACTCTTAAAACAATTAAGGCATCTACAAAATTAAACAGTAATTCAATTAAATACCTTACATTTTCCATCCTTTATTTTCATGTAAACTAGAGATATTCATTAACCAATAAAGTAACAATTTGGCAAACAAAGTTTCCAAAGATGATCAACAAGTAATTAATTGTTTTTAGACCTGTTAGTCCTATGTTGCAAGACAAGACATTATAGGAGAAGCTCGCTGGTTTAAGCAGTAATCGTGAACTGCCAGCCAAAAGATCAATCGTTCAAATCTTAGAAACGTTACCACATGCCTTTTTATGGTATTGAGAGGTGCTGATTTCTAATTATCAAGCCGCTACGAGGTGTGCAGTTCCATCTTTTAATTGAGGGCCCTCTCCATTACAAAGGACAGAATCATAGACTTTATAGTCATCGAAGTCAATAAGATATATAAATCTAAAATCAGCAGTAACCCTGCCCGGTACTTGGGCTCAGCACTCAGTAAAGATAGTGGGGCCTCAACTTGTGGTCATTTTGGAAAAAGAACAATCGTTTTTTTTTCCTTCCCCCTTGTCAGATCAGATTGAAGTTACATCATTTTTAAAGTGCAAGACTCATGGGAGAGCGCAAAAGGGTGAGAAGGGGAGAGCGTGAGAGAGAGAAAGCGGAAGAGAGAGACACACAGAAAAGGGAGAGAGAGAAAGACAGACAAAAAAGGGGAGCGCGAGAGGGAGAGCAAAATAATTTTTTTTGGTTTTTAGGCTTAATGAGTAATAAATCTACTCAGAAGTCAGGTGTAACTTTGCCACTGTACAATAAATTCTATATTCTGTGATGTGCCTTGGGACATTTTGTCTACTTTAAAGATGTTATATAAATGCAAGTTTTTGCTGTTGCTGCTTTCCCAATGGCTCAGTGAATTATCCAGGACATGCAGACCAGCAAGGCCCTGGGTTTGGTCCACAGTCTATTAGCTGATTTCAACTTGGGTCGTGGAAGAGGAACTACAATTGGCCTTTGTGCTAAGGGTTACTCATCGTCAAGGCTCACACATGGGGCTCGATATTAGCACCCGCGATCGGGTGCGTTCCTGGAGGGGGGGCACCGAAAATCGGGGAATCCCGGAGCGGGTCGGGAGCCCGGCTCCAACCCGCCCACTTCCGGGTTCCCCACATAAGCGCTGACGGCGCGCGCAGCCCCTGCATGTGGGACTCCCGCAGGCAATTAAAGCCAGCGGGATGCCACTTAAAAGTATTTATACTGGTATTTCAGGTTGTTAACAGACCTGATTAAGGAGATATTTTACATGGGGTAGGATTTTACAAACAACTGCGACTGTTTCCCGTACTGGGGAAAACACTCCCAGTTGAAATGGACGTGTTGCAGCCATCAGCCTGTGGCAGCTGCAAAGGTCCATTTGACAGGTGGGGTGTGGGGAAAAGAGACCCTCACTCATTGCAGGAGGCCACTCTGTCACTTTGGACAAAGTTTGGCCTCCACCACCATCCTCCTAACAATCAAATTCACCAACTTGCACACTTACCCCGGGGTCCAGAGATATGTACCTACATTGCGGACCCCCTCAGATGTACATCTTCCAGATAGGGGCCGCCGTAGCTGCAGTCATGACCTCCTTGGAGGCCGAACAGCATCTCCAGCCTCGCCGTCCACCTCTGACACGTGGAGCTCCACAACACAGCAGGAGGGAGGGCAAAGGCAGAGAGAGATGCGTCGCAGAGGGCACTACCCTCGCCACAGGGTCCACAGACCGAGGCTCAGCTTCCCGGACCTCTCTGAGCAGCAGTGCACACGGAGGCTGAGTCACTCGACATGTAGTCGTGGACATCTGCAGCCTCCTTCATGCCAAGCTGCCCCCGGCTGGCCCGAGCACCATCTTCTTACCTGTCGCTGTCAAAGTCACCACTGCCCTCAACAACTTCTCCTCTGCACCCTTCCAGGGTGCCACCAGGGACATTGCCGACGTCTCTCAGTCGTCTGCACAGAAGAGCCCTGCAAATACACCTACACCCACTCTGCAGTGACACAATGGGTGGCATCATGTGTGGGTCTTCATTGTGATCCTCAGGAAAGGGCATTATTGCACAAACCAGACAAGATTCGCAAAGACGTGGCAGTAGTGGTGCCAATATAATATGTGATGTGAGTTGGTCAGAAATTAAATAGAAGTAAAAACCATGACAAACCCTCAAACACCCTTGTGCATCCCCTTCATGCTCACGACACGTTTGCCTTACGCTGCCTACTGCACATATGTGATGCATGCTCTGTGGCTGCAGCACAGGTAGTGGCAGGTTGAGTGAGGCTGACCGTGAAAGGGATGCATGAGAGGGTGAATATGAGCTAGAGCCATGAGATTGTATGAGGATTGAGTTGAGTGGTAGTGGCGGGATGAGTACTGGCGAGGTGAGTAAGTGCAGGTAAGATGAGGATGAGCTTTGAGTGGGTGTGAGGGGTGGTGTGACGGAGTAGTGTTGGCAGTGCAGAAGGAGATGTGGGGTGGGGGCGGTGATGTGGCAGACTGAGTGTAGGGGAATGTGTAAGTGTACTCACTTTGGCTGACCTACTTAGGTCATTGCAGCGCCTCCTGCACTGTATGCAGGTGCGCGATATGTTGGTGGTGCAGGTGACCTCCTCTGCCACCTCGAGCCAGGCCTTCTTGGTAGCAGAGGCAGGCCGCTTCCTCCTGCCTGCCGGGGGGGGGAGGGGGAAGATCTCTGTCCTCCCCCTCCTCCTCACCCCATCCAATGATACCTGGAGTGAGGCATCATTAAACCTGGGAGCAGCCTTCCCCCTGGGCTGCTCCATGCTGTAATTTTTCCTATTTCTTGCAGCATCAGTCAGTGGAGGACTTTAAATGGAGCTCCTCCAGCTGACAGACCTTACTGCGCATGCGCAGTCTACCCAACGCGCAGCTCAGCAGCGGGGAACCCGGAAGACCAGGTAAGTGGATCCAATCAGCCTGCGATCGCACGCGGGGCAGACTGATTTCACCGGGTGCGTTACCAACGTGCCCAATCTACCCCCCCGCCACGAACCCGCCGCCCTCCTAATATCGAGCCCATGATTTGCAGTTACTTGGGGGAGATAACATAGCTACAACCTTTTTACTTGTATCCTGTCAGAGTGCGAGATGCATGTCAGCAGAACCTCCCCAGATTGTGGATGGCTTAAAATATATAGAAAGTTAAGAATTGATGGGCAAATGTTTGGTCCAGAAGAGAAATCAAAATTTCTCATAGGCAAAGTGAAGCAACTAAACAGTTCATAAAAACTCAAAGGGGGAAAATAACCTACATTTCTCCATAAAGCCAGCAGAGCTCTTGGCACATTCCTTATATCAATAGAACTGTTGATGTTAACCATAACTTGAAGCCCCAACATATGAAGTGACATTTTAAGCCATCCACAATTATGGAGACATTCCCTGTTTAGTAGCAGACCTTCTTTCTTTAGAAGATTCCCATTAACCATGAGATGACAGGTTTGACAGAAACAAAAAACCGTTGCAGTGACTGAATGTTCTGAAGTACCGGGCGACGAGCAAAAGAATTTTATCTGCTGTAGAAAAACATTGCAGACGTGTTTCTAAAGGCAAAAGGTATGTCCATAAGAATGTGTACTCGACTTTAAACCATTCTGAAATAGAATCACAGAATCTTACAGCACAGAAGGAGGCCATTCGGCCTGTCATGCCTGTGCTAGCTCTTTGGAAGAGCTGTCCAATTTAGTCCCACACCCCAGCTTTTTCCCCTGCAAATTGGTCCTCTTCAAATACATATCCAATTGCCTTTTGAAAATTCCTACGGAATCTGCTTCCACCACCCTTTCAGGTAATGCATTCCAGATTTTAACAACCCTCTGTGAGAAAAAGTTTCTCCTCATTTCCTCTCTAATGTTTTTGCCAATTATTTTAAATCTATGACCTCTGGTCGCAGATCCACTTGCTGGAGGAAACAGTTTCTCCCTACTTGCTCTATCAAAACCCCTCATTATTTTGAGTAGTTCTATTAGGTCTTCCCATAGCTGTCTCTGCTAGGAGAACAATCCCAGCTTCTCCAATCTCTCCACATAACTGAAGTCCCTCATCCCTGGTATCATCCTGGTAAACCTCCTCTGCACCATCTCTAAGGCCTTGACATCCTTCATAAAGTGTGGTGCCCAGAATTGTACACAATACACCAGCTGAGGCCTAACCAGTGATTTATAAAGATTTAGCGTGACTACCTTGTTTTTGTATTCAATGCCCCTATTAACAAAGCCAAGTATCCCATACGCTTTCTTAACCACCTTATCAACTTGCCCTGCCACCTTCAAAGATTTGTGAATATGCACCACCTCTGCTCTTGCACCTCCCTGAAAATAGTACCATTTAGATTATGCTGCTTTTCCATGTTGTTCCACCCAAAGTGCATCACTTCACACTTATCCGCATTGAATTGCATCTGCCATGTGTCTGCCCATTTCACCAGTCCGCCTATGTCCTCTTGAAGTCTGCTACTATCCTCCTCACTGTTTACTTTGTCGCCACTTTCATATCAGTACAGCATTGTCAGCTGATGCTTTGTTTTTATTTCATACCTTTCAGCAGGAATGTATAACCAACTTTGTATGTACGCTGAAATTACTTCCCTAAGGTTTGACACATTCACCAGCATATTAGCATTTCCCAGTACCATCAACCCCTGTTAGGTGAATGACCAGGTTGCTGCAAAGTCTTGTAAACATCAGGATAAGCATCTGTATTTTCTAAAACAACTCTATGGCATAGCACATGTTAAATAAAGTTAAAAATATAGAAACTAACTATTGATATCAAATCAGTGTTGTGTTTTACATTTATTATAAGGAATAGTTTCAAATATTAGTAGTTTTACTTGTATGAGATTTCTATAAGTATTGTATACATAAAGGCAGAATGTGTTTTTCTGTAAACCAGATGTCCAATGCACATGAAAACCCATCATCATACTTATGAGTCTCTGAAACAAACTGCCGAGAGACCTACAGAAGTAGAGTTTTCATTTGCTGTTCAGAAGTGCAGTCTCTCTGTAGGCTAGGGACATACCCAACTTGTCTAAGCCCAGAGAGGTCAGGCACACATTGGCAGAATCCCCAAGTTTGAATCAAGAAATTGATGGAACAATACAGCTTACTTGTAACTTTCCCACTACTTGTCCAACTAGGACCAGCTAACCTATTTGAGCAATGGCTTTCAGGGTTATCACTCAACTCCAGATCAACCTGCCATGGCAAGCAGTGGGAAGCTTACTAGTGTTAAAAAGAACAAACTTGCATTTATACAATGCATTTCATGACCTTTGGAGGTCCCAAAGTGCTTTACAGTCAAAGACGTACTTCATTGCTTCTGGCTGGTATTTCTTGTTAGTGAATTCACGTTTGCCAAAAAAACCTTACTGCACTATTTTTCACATAGTATTGCACAGTTGACCTATTTAAATAGAAGAAAAATGCTAACAGAAAACAAGTTAATGTCACCTAGAGTGCAGTTTGTTCCCACCTAAATTTGCAGAGTTGAAAGGGTCAAACAAAGTATTTGAATGTGTAGTTCATTTTTATAGGGCACTACTTGCTGAATGCCTTGTGTTGATGCAAAATGAGCAGTTATCCACAGTTGAATTTAATTAAACCGGGGTCAGTAAGGGATTTTTCTAGCAGAAGGTTTAGACGGACCAATGGAATTCTTAAAGTTAGAAAAGAGTTGATTGGATAGTCAGCTTTTTTCTATTATTAGAAACAGAAACATTTCACTGGCAGTTGGAGGTCAGCGAGGGTATGTTTGCTTTTCCTGGGTATTAAGTGGGAGTATAACTTAGCATTGTTTTCTCAATGCTCCAGAAATGCTACCACGATACCTGTACCATCGGTATAACTACCATTAATAGTTTCAACAGTTGGACTATGGATTACTGAACTATTCTGGAATAAATTGCTGTCTCCGTAGTTTGTAGGTAACGAGCAGTAATCCCTGAGTTTGGCTGTCAACTATCAGTTCACACTTCATCGCCTTTTGCAACAGTTGGCTTCCAAAATGAAGTGACTCATTTTAAGGAGCGAACTGCATCTGAATCCTGACTAATTATCCAGTGATTTGACAAAATTTAAGTGGTGTAGGCAGGAAGACACTGCATATATCTTGCCGCTACTGTTGATTTTAATACTAAGTATTAGATTTTAGATCCTGCCCCTCCCAACATTGGAGGGGGGGGGGGGGCGGAAACGTGTCTGCTTCAGCTATATGTAGCTATGGAGCGAAGTACTAGTGATGGGAGCAATTTGAGGTGATCAAATTAAGAATTTCAAACACTTAGTGCACTGGCACAGCATTAAACCCTACTGGTTTAAGTGCTTCTCAAAGCATATTGCTATTAATATGCTAAATAAGCTCAGTGACAACACTGCTATTGGCCCATCTGGTTTCCCTTCCAGAGATGCATTGGTTACATATCAACACTTACAGTGCTGGCGAAAAGTGGAGGGTGGCAAACCCTTCTAGTTTGTCCCCCGAAATTTAGGATTCATCTCCTGTACTGCTGTGAGCAGCATGGGAGAAAAATTTGCAAGCTTGCCTGGTGGCCACCACTGCTATATCTGGAATGGCACAGTTTATTTTTTCCCAGCTTCTTCCCTACTCCATGCAACTGCTCCCACAGCCAGCCCGAAGTGCTTCTGTGCATACGCGGCCGCTCTGCTCACACAAGAGTGGTTTCAGGGGCATTGCGAGCATCGGTGCTACCACTGCGGCCTCACTGCTTTTGATATTAGAAAGCACTTCGGCAACAGGGAGTTTAGTTGAATGTGGGAACAAATATTGCCCACAGTTAAAGCACAATCAAAACTTGGCTGAAAGCTGGTGAGTGACATTATCCTGCTCACACTCCTTGTCCAATGACAGAAACTGTAAATGGTTCAAAACTCAAACCGTTGATGGTATATCACCTATGTCGCATACGTTGAAGTTCTCACCACCCCACCCCCGCAGAACTCGGCATCTCCCTTCACACCAAATAATTCTTTTCATCTCAACAGTTCTCGACTCTACCATGCCAACACCCCTGACACATTCAGACTGAATCCAACGAAAAGGTCCATCTCACTTCTGACTTCCCATTCTCCATTACATTCTTTCCTGTCTTCCAATTGCATCAATATGCTTATGGTTGAGTGAAATTTCTTGTTCCTTCTGAATTCCAGATACATCTACATGCTCTTCCTCCTGCCTACATTCTCCCTGTGCTGAAAGCAAGCTTCGTCTCCACGTTTCCCACTAATTCTTTCCCAGGGCGTCATTACTTTGGAGCTTCACATCTGTGCTTTGCACCTGTGCGTGTTCTTCTCAGAACTTCTCGCGCACAACTGATGGCACAAAACCATGAGCAAAGACCCTCCACTACAGAGCATCCAACCATTACAATAACATTTGCAAACTGCAGGTAAGTGTCATGTGATCAGACATTATGTGATCAAATCCAGAAATATGTTGGAGAGATGGCCACCCTGTAGAACTACAGAGTGAATGCAGAATGTTAACTAACAGCTTTGTTCCTGTAGTATTGGAGATGTACTTTGATGTCTCAATTTATTTTACAAGGTTTCCTCCCACAGCAAGCATAGTAGTGAAGTAAACAACGGCAATGCTGTTGGAATAACCTTTGATAGGGGATTTGCCCTGTTATGGTTGGTAGCAAATATAAACAGTAACAGTGAAGGCCTCTATAGGGCACATTCAACCTTTTGGATCTAGCCACCGAATCTCATTCGTGCAGTTAAGCCACTGAAGCTGAATCTGCCCTGCAGTGTAAACAGGGTAAATGGAAGCAAGTGAAGAGTGTTATTACTGAAATGTGAGCATTGCAGACCAGGAAGATCTTGAGTTTTACCGCTGATTTGTACTGAGTTAGGTGGAGTAGAAATTAGTAAGTTTAAAAAGACGAAACTGTTTGGCACATTGTTTTTACAGGTATAAATAAATAAATACAAGTCTTTATTTTATATTCCAAAGTATGCAATTGCTCTTACAGCATGTTTTGTAACAATCTAGTGTCATGTCACACAGGGGTTATGTCAACAAAGGTTATTCTTGTATGTAAATGCTGAAAGAGTTGGTTACTATTACTGCAATTAGTTTTAATTGCAGTAATTATGTGAATTAGGTGGCTCATGATATCCAGCTGTGACAAACATTGTTACTGTGGTAAATAACACATACTGCAGTGTTTTTTTGGGCAGAAAAAAATCCTTCTTTTGCTGCTTCCATACACAGAAATGGAGTGACTGATTTCTATACATTTTGAATTAGTAAATATAGACAAATTGGTTCTGCATGTTCTCGGACTCGAGTAAGTATACAGCAGGACTGTTGAAAAGGTTACAACCCAAGTATTTTCTTGTACATGTCCAGATCCAAATAAAACACAATCTCCCATCCTTTTGGAATGATCCAGTTTTTCCAGGGCTACCTCTTTTTTGAAAATTCTGAGTTATAGATTTGTGCTGTGCACTTAGTATGTATCTACACAGACGGTCATTACTTTAGTAATGGGTTTATTTCCCAGTAAGTTAACATTGCATAGATCGAAGTTTTAGTGTAAATGCATCCTGTGCGAAAATTGCAAGAGCTGTGACAGTAAATGACAGGAGAGAGAAAATGAAAGCAAAGATTATGGGGTGGGCCAAATACAGCCGAAGAGAGAGGTTTTGAAAGCTGGTAGGGAGCTGCCATGGTGGGAGTGTTTAGAGTACGGAAAATATTGGCTGCCATTGGTGCAGCAGATTGGGAAGCTAGGATTAAAGTTAGTGCTGGAGGAATGGAGAGTGTATATGAGACATTGCTGAAGTAGGGAGAGACAAGGCCATGAAGGAATTTGAAGCTGATGACGAGGATCTTGAAATCAATTTGCATTGGCACAGGAAGTCAGTGGTGCCTGGTAAGAATGGGAGCGTGGGATTTTTTGCAGGTATGGTTCCAGAGTATTGAATGAGTAGTAATTTGGACGGTGGAAGTAGGAAGGCCGACAAGGAGAGTAATGAAGAAGTTGAACCTCAAGGTGATAAAGGGTTGCATGGGGGTTTTTACAGTAGTGTTACGGAACCAGCTGAAAGTAAGTGGTCTTGATGACCGATCAAACGTAGGGACGGAAGCTGAACTTAAACTTTAGTATGCCACGGTTCCACCCCTTTGCATGAAGTATTAGCCCTGGGGAGGTTGATAAGAGTCCAAACTGGAGGTGCATAGTTGCTTGTGGGAGCCAAAGAAGATGGCTTTGGTTTTGCCAAAATTAAGCTGGGAGAAATTTTGGCTCATCCAGATCTACTTGTTGGCCAGGAAGTTGGAGAATATAATAACAGCCTTCAGATTGATGGATGAGGTGGAGATGTAGAGTTGATGATGACATATTCATGCACTAAGATGGTAATAGAATTTATCTGTTGACCCCAGGAGTTTGTCAGTCAGTTATGCAGTAAGAGGTAATTTGAACTCCAGTAAATATGATTTCTCCCTCAATTTATTGTGTAACTAAATTTTTTGAAAGTAGCGAAGACTGAGCTTTTTTGGTAGTTCTCACAATGAGTAACAAAAAGTTAGTTTTCCTAAACAAGATATGTAATGAACAACGCATTTTAAGAAATAGATTCCAATTACATACAGCTTATTCCCATTCCCAATCCCTGGGATTATCGGTTATATTCCATCACAAAGAAAGCTTATGCACTATAGATAAGTGAACAGGGTTTCAAATATGGCTCAAGTCCTTAGCCATGTCTTTTTATATAATGGGAGTCAGAGACAGGGGAAAGCATTTTGCTGAGATAGTGGGGCTTGAGATAACACTGGTCCTCTATAATGACCAGTGTGTGGAGCAGTGGCAAGAGCCTGCCTCGTCTGGGCTAATGCATTCTAAAGGATCCTCATAGTATTGTGCCTTCTGCAAAATGATGACAAACCACTACCATTAAGTTATGGTGCATGTTATGGACCAGTAACTTTTGTCAACTATTGATCCATCTCTGAAGTATAGTTTGAGTTCAGAGCACCGTCTTAAGTTCTTGATGTAATTTATTGAAATGAGTGAGTAAGCGGCAGATCTATTTGGTTATGTGCAAGCTGCTCTTTTGCATTATATGGTCTGTATTTTGATGTGTGTTATAATAGTGCTTCTAAATGTTAGATTTGCACAAAATGTTGGACTGCTGCATGTCATGTCAGGCAATCCATATACGCAATGAATTTTCCATTTGATAACAAAAAAGCTATAGTGTTCTATAATGTTTAATTGTTTCTGATGTATTTTCTCTCCTTTGAATAAAATCTTAATTTTTAAAGGAAATTGTGTCCCTGGTGAAATGCTTAGTCAAGCAATAAGACAGTAATGTAACTGGTTTTGTTTCACATGGTCGCTTTTAAACTAGTTGTGTTCAATATTCTAGCCCGAGGGTATAATAAAAAGAAATCTACAGATAATATCAGCTGTTCATATTCTTTGTTTTAATTGCTCTCAATGTCTGCATTTAATGACCCTTCAAGAGATGTGTGCTTGATCTAGTAGGATTCCCAAAGGTTTCAAATGCAGTGCAAACAAGCTAAAATGTCTAATTGCAGCAACACCTATTTTAGGTTTTTTTTGGTGGTAGAGGTGCTTTAATTTTATTCTATTGAGCATACTTTACATTTGTCCTGTTCCCTGAAGGAGTTAGTACCAGTAATTGCAGATTACTACTGCAGCTGCTGCAGTTCGGAGACTCAAGGCTTTGGCACTTGTGACAATATTGCGTTGTTACAGCTATACGTCCTCCACGTGGTATCATCAGTACAAAGAGGTGGCATATGCAGGGAGAATGCCTGGTTGTATTTCACTGTATGTACCTATCAAGGATGTTTCAGGTCTTTTGAGTGTAGTGGAAAGTAGATATGCCAGTCACTTTATGCCAACTGCATATTGGCTTTTCCTGGGGATGCTAGCACACAGCAATAATTAGCAAGGACCCATTGGTCCTTGGTGACCACATTGTCCTGCCAGTTCTTGAACTGCTATGGTCACGATTTCAGTTTCTAATTCACATCATCGGGATAGTTTCTAATGATTTCTTTTAAAATTAAATCCTGATTGGATACATCTGGTGGCAAGCCACACACAACTTACCTTTAGTCAAGAGTCTGACAAAAGCTGGCAAAGGACAGACAATTCAGTACAGAATTCATAGTCACTTAATTTTCAAAAACATGTAGGTATATTATATTATACTGATTTTTCTATTATTGGTAATCTTAAACCTCAGTTATTGTGTTTCTGCTTGTGAAATTGTTTCCTCTGTAATGAGTTGTACAGGACTGTGTGTAGTCATTTTTTCAGATACCATTGCAATTTCATATTGTTTTTGTATTGCTTTATGATAAAATCAAAATCTCCCCCCATAAAATTAGTTCTCTTACTTTTACGCCTTTACTCTGTGCTTCCCATTTTTTAAAACAATACAAACAGGAAACCTAATCTGATTTCCTTGTTAAACTTGATGCACGTACATTAATTGTGTACTGTATTTATGTACGTAGAAATAAGGCTGCAAAAAAAGATGAAATCTTAGCTGAAATTGACGGATTGTCTGCAGGATAGATCCCTTGTTATGATGTCTCTACTACTGTCAGGGATTGCAGAATATAACTGCACAGACTTCTGACTATTGTCATTTATCATTTTAAAATCCAGTTTTCACCCTAGACTACAACATTCCTAGACTGATTAGTTGCTAAGAATCTCGGCTGATGTTGAATTAGTACCACTAGAAGTCGAGTGAGAGTTTTCTCAAGTCATGGCCTATTTATATTGCAGAGCCGACGTTCAAGAAGTGCTTCTGTCATATTGCTGTAGCTGCTTTAGAATCCAACCATTTATATTGCAGTTACAGACTGCACAGCACTCAACAACAGAAAAACAATTGCAGTTGTGCCTGTAGTTGTTTCCAAGTTGCAATTTGTGATTTTTGTTTTGTTTTGGCTGTTAGTATTGCTAACATATAGCTAACACATATGTTATGTATATATGATACACAAGAAAACGCACTTCAGCCAGCATACTTTACTGTTCTGCCAATACATTCAAGTGTGATATTCTTCATTGCCTCAAATTGCACCCAACACTTCCACGTGATAAACTTGTAACTATCCACACATAAACCTAGTGCCATATTGTCAAAATGCTTTCTCGAGGAACAACCCAGGTTTCAAAAGGACAAAGCTTATAATTGCACTGATGGGAGTTTTTGAAGTTTAACTGGGGAAAAAGAAAAAGACTTGCATTTATAAAACACCTTTCACGACCTCAGGAAATCCCAAAGCGCTATACAGCCAATGAAGTACTTTTGAAATGTAATCACTGTTGTAACATAGGAAACGCAGCAGCCAATTTGCGCATAGCAAGGTCCCACGAACAGCAATGTGAATGACCAGACAATCTGTTTTTAGATGTTGGTTGTGGGATAAATATTGGCCCGGCCACTGGGGAGAACACCCCTGCTCTTCTTTGAAATAGTGCCATAGGGTCTTTTATGTCCACCTCGAGGGCAGACGGGGCCTCGGTTTAACATCTCAAACTGAATTCTATATCTTATTAAAACTCAACTTGATTTCCCATTGCCACATTTATGTTGCACTTTTTCTGTCAACATTGCCATAAATTCCTAAGCACACATTTATAATGGGTCTTGACCTTGTAAACTTGTCATTGTGCAATCCAGCCACTGTGTTTCGACAAACTGGCTAAAATGCTTTCTGAAAGTTTTTTCATCTATCCTATTTTCCCCCAGTAATTGAAATTTCTTAAGTCCAAAATAAGAGTTTAAACAGAAAAATTCAAAATATGTATTTCACAAAAACATTAAATTTATTCATTGTATTGTCTTTTGTGTCTTTTAATGCATTCATTAAAGTTTTACTTGAAGGCTTCAGCATCTTTCAAAAACCTGGGCTTGGACTTGACGTTTTTACATAGAGCTGTGACTGAGCTGAATTTGGATTGTGCAGTGTACCTAATTTCCCATGATGCTTTAGTACTATTAAGTCATCTATGCTGAGGAGATATTTTTCTTTGGTTTCTAGTACTTTCTGCCCAGTGGCCTTTCCTCAAATAATTTCGAAAAACAATTTCGATAAATTGAGGTAAAATTTAAATTGACTTTTATTTAAAATGGAGAATGCGTGTTTAAGTGATAGGGAAAATGAGTGTTCTGATTACGTTTCTGTTGTAGCTTTGTTTTGTGTCACATAAACTTCAGAAAGCATATTAGACTGAGAAAGAGAGACAAATACTTGATGCCTATGTTTAATTTTCAAAAAAGTTGTTTTTGAACCCAATAATTATCTCCACCTGACACCTTTTGAGAATTTGGGGCACTGTGGGATTTAGGATTACAAGGAGTTTGGGAGTATTGGGGTGGGGGGGGGGGAAAGAGTCCTAGAGTTTGGCAGAACTTTGGGAGGGTCCTGTAATCTGGAAAGATTGGGGAGATGGGGAAATCTCTGGGGTTTGAGTGGGGTGGGGCAGTGTGGTTTAGTAGAAGTGGCCAAAAGAGGCAGTGATAGGAGATATAGCACTCTGCTACGGGATCGATAATGCAAATAGGCAGAGAACTAATGGAAAGAATTTGGACGGCTAGGAGGCTGGCACCTGTGACAGGAGTTGGATCAGGCATAGGGAAGAGGGGATAGAGGTGGAGAGCACAGATATGATTGTGCAGGAGAGTGGATGGGGTCAATTAAGGCAATAGGAGTTTAGATAGGAGGACAAGAGGCAGTAGGAGAGTATAGAATAAGGCAGCTTCTACGCACCTGCCCTCAGGGAACATAACATCCAAGTGTGGCAAATAGGATGTTGGGCAAAAGACATACCGAAGCAAGAAAACAAAGCAGTGGTGAATACAGTAGTTCGCCATATGCTTCAAGGGGTACAAGCAGTAATGAGCTGTTGGGAAGGTGAAGAGATTGTGTGAAACCAAAAGTATCGGGGACAAAATAGGAGCAAAAGACAGTGCACAAGCAATTGAGTTGGAGGAAAGGGACTACTGACCTCATTCTCCTCTTCCTCCCCACCCCCCGCCCCCACCACCCCACTCGAGTCATGACCAGAAATTGATGCCTCAACAGCCCCCTTCTATTCCATGTCATGTCACATCTTCAATCCGGAAAGAAAAGAGACACAGAAACAAGCAGGCGGACACAAATGGAAGTAAAACACAACACTTAGGGGCAATGAACTAGAAGACAAGACAAGGGAGACAAACAGCATCAGGTGGATGGCGGACAAGTAAGAAATCCTATATCCTCTAACTTACCATGAGCAATGATGTGGAGATGCCGGTGATGGACTGGGGTTGACAATTGTAAACAATTTTACAACACCAAGTTATAGTCCAGCAATTTTATTTTAAATTCACAAGCTTTCGGAGATTTTCTCCTTCCTCAGGCAAATGTTTTGCCTGAGGAAGGAGAAAATCTCCGAAAGCTTGTGAATTTAAAATAAAATTGCTGGACTATAACTTGGTGTTGTAAAATTGTTTACAACCATGAGCAATGCCATAGGAAATCCACTAATATATATTTAAGTATATGGCACGCATCTCACAAACGTCGCACTTACTTCCTTTGACAGAACAGAAATGGACTTCAGTCACCATAAATCAATATCGCTGAAGATAAATTGCTCGTTGCGTGGCACTAATGGGAGGAGGAGGCTTCGTGAACATCCCCATCCTCAATGATGGCAGGGTCCAGCACGTGAGTGCAAAAGACAAGGCTGAAGCGTTTGCAACCATCTTCAGCCAGAAGTGCCGAGTGGATGATCCATCTCGGCCTCCTCCCGATATCCCCACCATCACAGAAGCCAGTCTTCAGCCAATTCGATTCACTCCATGTGATATCAAGAAACGGCTGAATGCACTGGATACACCAAAGGCTATGGGCCCCGACAACACACCGGCTGTAGTGCTGAAGACTTGTGCTGCAGAACTAGCCACGCCTCTAGCCAAGCTGTTCCAGTCCAGCTACAACACTGGCATCTACCCGAAAATGTGGAAAATTGCCCAGGTATGTCCTGTCCACAAAAAGCAGGACAAATCCAATCCGGCCAATTACCGCTCCATCAGTCTACTCTCAATCATCAGCGACGACAGTGCTATCAAGCGGCACTTACTCATCAATAACTTGCTCACCGCTGTTCAGTTTGGGTTCCGCCAGGACCACTCGGCTCCCGACCTCATTACAATCTTGATCCAAACATGGACAAAGAGCTGAATTCCAGAGATGAGGTGAGAGTGACTGTCCTTGACATCAAGGCAGCATTTGACCGAATGTGGCACCAAGGAACCCTAGTAAAATTGAAGTCAATGGGAATCAAGGGGAAAACTCTCCAGTGGTTGGAGTCATACCTGGCACAAAGGAAGATGGTAGTGGTTGTTGGAGGCCAATCATCTCAGCCCCACGACATTGCTGCAGGAGTCCCTCAGGGCAGTGTCCTAGGCCCAACCACCTTCAGCTGCTTCATCAATGACCTTCCCTCCATCATAAGGTCAGAAATGATGATTGCAGAGTGTTCAGTTCCATTCATAGCCCCTCAGATAATGAAGCAGTCTGTGCCCACAAGCAGCAAGACCTGGACAACATCCAGGCTCGGGCCGATAAGTGGCAAGTAACATTCGTGCCAGACAATGATCATCTCCAACAAGAGAGAGTCTAACCACCTCCCCTTGACATTCAACGGCATTACCATCGCCGAATCCCCCGCCATCAACATCCTGGGGGTCACCATTGACCAGAAACTTAACTGGACCAGCCACATAAATACTGTGGCTATGAGAGCAGGTCAGAGGCTGGGTATTCTGCGACAAGTGACTCACCTCCTGACTCCCCAAAGCCTTTCCACCATCTACAAGGCACAAGTCAGGAATGTGATGGAATACTCTCCACTTGCCTGGATGAGTGCAGCTCCAACAACACTTGAGAAGCTCGACTCCATCCAGGACAAAGCAGCCCGCTTGATTGGCACCCCAAACATTCACTCCCTTCACCACTGGCGCAGTGTGTACCATCTACAGGATGCACTGCAGCAACTCGCCAAGGCTTCTTTGACAGCACCTCCCAAACTCACGACCTCTACCACCCAGAAGGACAAGGGCAGCAGGCACATGGGAACATCACCACCTGCACGTTCCCCTCCAAGTCACACACCATCCCGACTTGGAAATACATCGCCGTTCCTTCATCGTCGCTGGGTCAAAATCCTGGAATTCCCTATCTAACAGCACTGTGGGAGAACCTTCACCACAAGGACTGCAGCGGCTCACCACCACCTTCTCAAGGGAAATTAAGGATGGCCAATAAATGCTGGCCTTGGCAGAGACGCCCACATCCCATGAATGAATAAAAACAAAATGATCTCAATGAATGGTGGAACAGGCTCAAGGGACTAATTGGCTACTCCTGTTCCCATGTTCCTAGCTGGCAGGTGGAATTTGTTGGTGCAGTAGTGTTGGAAGCCCTGCAAAGTCGGTAACAGTAAGTATAGCAAGCAATTTTCAATTTATAATTATTTCTAGATGTTATTCAACTTGGTCTCCAATTTGGGTAATGCAGGAAATAGTGAGGTGGGGAGAAAAGCTAAAGATAGAGATAACACAAATGATGTGATATGTTGCAAGTAAACCATAGAGTAGAATTTTCTCAGTGCACTTGCTCCTCTATTGAATATGCAATGCGAGTATTATCAGAATGCTCAGACTTGGATATAAGTTTTAATAAACTACAAATGTCATTTAATCCTTCTAAATGACTATAAACTGTTGAGTTTATTTCCAATTTTACTGCCATCTCTCCATTTAAATATGTGGTGTGAAGCAGGAGCTTTGAATCACCAACCAAATTCCCTGATGCAATACTTCTACCGCCTTTCTAAGGAGATTTAACCAAAAGACATGCATTGTGCTGCTAACGCCATAATACTTGAACATTTGGACAGTTCAATGAATATAAACCTGACAAATTGTCGGATTCAAATTGAAGGCACTATGCCGGGTATTTGGACTGAAGGTTCCAACCTCTCTGTGAGCTACTAATCTCAGATAAGTGTCTTTCAGGAGGGGCACCACCTCTTGCCGCCCTCCTCCAGGAATAGGGAAAATCTAGGTTACTTTGTGTAATAAGCTGTGGCTTACAGAGTGGCAGACGCCTGAAAGGGGATGACCTTCCAGTGTGCTTACGTGGGCAATGTTGTGAAGTGGTTAGACAAGAGGAAAGCAATTCAATTTTGAGAAAAAAAATCTTAATGCTAAACGGATTGAAGATGTTTTAGCAGTTTTGGACACTCTTATTTTTAGTTGATCTGTACTTCTGATCCACAGCACATAAGGTAATGTTGCAGAAACCAGGTCAGTGTTATCCTATTGAGTTATTACTGTTTTCTATCTGCTACTCACAGCAGGTGCTTTCTTACACATTAGTCTAGGACACAAGGCTCCTGTGAGGTGAATTGATCAGTTGCCTGGTGAGGTTCTGTGGCAGCTACTTTCTTCCCCTGTAACACTGATGATGATTAATTGTGTAGCTGAAAGAGTTGAGTGTTTCTGGTAGCTCTGATACTTCCTATCATTCGGGTTTATACATTTGTTTTATTATGACATTTGTACAAATTAATTGAAAATTAAAATGTGTAGCTGTTTAAATTTGATTTCTAGAAATGTTGGCATTTATGTTGAAGACTTGAGATGGTGCTTTTTGCAATATTTGGTATAATATAATTTGAAGTTGAATATAATAATGAACATGCTTTTAAACATTATGGAGTGAGCTATTTTGGAATCAAACCGCCGCTCAATCGACATTGAAATTTATTGTTGTTAATATATAATGGCTGCCCTGGTGTGGGGAGAAGAGACAGCTGTTCTGGGAACTGATATGTCATCTAATTGATGATATTAATGCTGGAATCATAAAAGAAGTTTTCAAATTTTATAGAGGTACCAATGCGCAAGTCATAGATAGCACACAAACTAATACATGCTCCTTTTCTGGTGCTGAACACACACGGAAACCCATCGCTATATTTAAAGAGTATCCAAATCCAGCTATTGTGAAATCCACACAGGTAGAGTTTCTAGTTGCACACTCTCCCTCCAGCGACAGACTCCACTTACCCAAGTTCTTGGATGTAGATTTGCACAGCCAAGGCAATACGCAGGGATACTATTGGAGTCTAACTAGCTAAAAGCAGTACTTCGCATTTTTTGAAGAAGGGGAGTTCTCCCAGTGTCCTGGCCAACATTTATCCCTCAACCAACATCACTGAAACAGATCTGATCATTTATCTCATTGCTGTTTGTGGGATCTTGCTGTGTGCAAATTGGCTGCCATGTTTCCCTACATTACAATAGTGACTACACTTCATAGGAACAGGAGTAGGCCATTCAGCCCCTCAAGCCTGTTCTGTGTCTTAACTCCATCTACCTGCCTTGGTTCTGTAACCCTTAATACCCTTGCCTAACAAAAATCTATCAATCTCAGTTTGGAAATTTACAATTGACCTAGCTTCAACAGCTTTTTGGGGGAAGAGAGTTCCAGATTTCTACTACCCTTTGTGTGAAGAAGTACTTTCTGACATCACCCCTGAACAGCCTAGCTCTAATTTTAAGGTTATGCCTCCTTGTTTTGGAGTCCCCCACCAGAAGAAATAGTTTCTCCCTATCTACCCTATCAAATCCTTTAATCGTCATAAACACCTAAATTAGATCACCCCTTCATCGCTATTCAAGGGAATACAAGTCTGCCCTTGCAACCTACCCTCATAATTTAACCCTTTTAGCCCCGGTATCATTCCAGTGAATCTGCACTGCACCCCCTCTAAGGCCAATATATCCTACCTAAGGTGCAGTGCCCAAAGCTGAATGCAGTACTCCAGATAGGCTCATCCACAGTTCCTAGCTTCTCGCCATTTAGAAAATACTCTGATTTATATTTCTTAGTTCCAAAGTGGATGACCTCACATTTTCCCACATTGAACGCCATCTGTCACAGTTTTGCCCACTCACTTAATCTATCAATGTCCCTTTGCCACTTTCTGCTCTCATCTACACTATATACTATGCCACCTAACTTAGTGTCATCAGCAAACTTAGATATACGACTCTCTATTTATAAATGACTTGGATGAGGGAATATAGTGAAAACCGGAGGCCCCAGCACAGATCCCTGGGAGACACCACTAGTCACGCCCTGCCAATTTGAGTACATAACCATTATCCTTATTCTGTCTCCTATCACCTAGCCAATTCCCTATCCAAGCCATAGGTTGCCTCAAAATTCCATGCGCTCTTATTTTTGTTAATGACAGGCCGAATGTCCTCCATCTGTGTTGTATGAAACTTATGACACCATAAGCTATATCTTACAGAAATTGGTTTTAACCAATTAATTCATTCCCCAACACACACCAAGTAACTTCCACAAACTATTGGGTGTAAGAGTCACATGGAGTGGGAGGATTTAACTGGTTACAAAACTGTTTTATCACACGATATTTAATGTCACTGAAGATTATGGAAGAGAATGGGGCTGGGCACTTGCATGGTTTCCCAATTGTAGAAAGTGCATTTAAAACACACATGGTGTGTTAATTTCAAGGAAGCATGCCAATTTCAAACACATCAATTTCACTGACCGAGTAGGCCTATCAGAAACAGAAGAAACTCTCACTGACAGAACACCTGTTTTGAAACAAGTATTTTCCACTCAATGCCACCATGACATGAAGCAAAAGATGGAACGCAGAAGTAAAGCACCAAAAAAAAAGATCTTATTCTATAAATCAAAGGAAAGCAAGAATTGACATGCAAGTAATAAAGAATTGTCATCCTGACCATTTCTGGCAAAGCCCCAGGTACAATTAACAAGCAACACTTCTAACATGAAGTTCAAAAACACACCAATAAGTTTTAACCTGCCTGCACCACATCAGATGTCATTAGGTTACATGTTTGAAAAGTGCAAGAGAGGTCTCACATGAATTTGTAAAATTCATGCTGTCAGTCATTGCATTAAAGCAAGTTAATGGCCCAATTGGTACTCTGTTCTGCATTCACCTTGCATCACAACTCTGCTTGATTCAAACTAATTTTACCAGAAGAACACACCAGAATAATTTGCAACAAAAAGTGATGAGTGGTTCAAAGCTGGCTCTGATTCTTGGTGAGCTCCCCAAAATTGAGAGATAAAGCAGTGAACATATTCTATTTACATTTCATGACAATTGTAAGGATAATGGGTGACTGATCACCATAGCGTGTATGGAAGGTGCTGCTAGTACTGTGGTACCCCACCCCATTTACACTGAGGCAGATTTAACAGTGGCAGAAAAACAACAGTTGTTGATAAGTTGCAAATCTTAAATGCCATTAGACCTTCCACAATGGATGGGAAGGTTGATACAGGCCAGTGATATAAAAACCATGAGCCAACCACTCAGCTTTTTGTGGCACTGCAGAGTCTGCTCCAGAATGTAAATGGGGTGGAGCCCACAACACCAGACACAACATATTATAGGATAGATTTGATGAGAAGTAGCAATGCAATATGAAATGGCAGCAAATTCAGTAAAACAAGATGTTCAGCACGTTTCTACATATACATACATGAAGAATTCGTAAGTGAAAAGGGTAAATTTATTAAATGTACATTGTGTATCACATTAGTGTGCTGGTACCATGCTAAACAAATTCCTACTCAGGTTGGATATTTTTATATGCTGAATGCTTATATAGAGCAGGAGGGAGCCAGCCATAAAGCTGAACAAGCACAAGAAGCAGGCTGGTGCTTGATTTACATCGACTGCAGCCAAACGCCAGGAAACAATTAGCCGAGCTGCAGTATCATTCGGGTAGGCTACTGCCCAGAGAACAAACTGAAGACCATACACACATTTTGCCGTTTATGTATTATTACAAAAATATGAATGGTCTTCTGCAAAACAGCTAACACCCAAATACTACTCAGCTTGAGGCAAAGCAATTCACTGTTCACCACTGAGATTGGTTATCATTTGGTTAAAAAGCAACACAGCACCATTTATTCATGTAATTGTGTGGAGATTTTCTCAAGGTTACAGTTCAATCACAAAGCCCCATTTTTTGTAATGATCTTCTGTGCTCTAACAGTAAAACGACTTCTCAATCCATAAACATTAGAATTCTAAATACTGCAGAAGCAATCGGACATCCAAATATATGGTTAGATTATCAACAGAGGTTTTTTTTAAATGTCAATGTACTTTTGAAGAGATAATTTACAGAAGCACTTTCTCCAACACAAAAAGATCTGCCACAATTACTTCATTCCAGTTCCTGAGATCACAGATGAAACTTAGAATATAAACTCTATATACAGGCCTGTATTTGTTAGATGGGTACCAATGGACAAACCACTTCATGTGACTGCTTCCCATGTCACCATAGAAACAACAACAACCAAAAGGACAAATATTTGCATAGTTAGGCTGGTGTGTCAAGAGAAAAGTTGGCAAAAAGCGGCTGAAAGGAGCATTGGAATGCAATAGGTCCCAACCACGCAAGATCTATACGAGTTAGTCAGCCCTCAATTCCAACAGGTTCAATAACCAAGTTTGGCATGGCCATTTTGGGGTCACAAATATAACTATAATCTCCTCTGCTTGAATCCTAGGAATGGTTTGGAGCATCAGAGAAAACTATGGGAAGGCACAGAGAAATGTATCCACCTGGAGCTCAAGACCGAGGTTTAACACTATGGTTCAACTGTCGCCTGCAGCAAAATCTCAGCAGTCTTGCTAAATTGTCATTTGAGTGCTCTCTTTGAATAACTCCAAGTTGGTCTGATCTGTCTCAGAAGTCCACATAGGCACTTGGACTATCCCATCCAAGAGCAGGGATGTTCTGCATCTCTGGCAAACATAATGCGAAAAAGGTTATGGTGACACATGTTATCAAGGAATGAGAATTTTTTTAAAAATAGGTCTCCCCTAGTTTGTTAATTAGCTCACCACGATGGTATAGACAGTCCATTTGTTCACTGACTTACGGTGGACGTGCTCATTGCAACACAACAGAGCTATCACTGCACCATCCATCCAGTCTGACTTCCTGCTTTCCAGGCAGTTGTAACCTAGAATGTCAAAATACTTGTCCAGTATTCAAAATACTTGTCCAGTTTTACTTTGGAGATCCCTGCCTCTACAAAGTCCCTTGCTAGGCAAAAATCAACCATCCTCTCAGTCACGTTTCCTTAAGTCCCAACTAAATCTACTTCTCAGCTTCGACTCAGATTCGTCCCAAAAGAGATCTAACCACATGCCATAACAGCATGGCATGCATTTGACATCATGGCACTCACTTCACATGCTGAAATCCACGTGAGAAATAATTATTATAACCTAAAAAAGATCATACGACATGGGAGCATAAACTTTATCAAAACAAGACTTAAGATCAAATTTCAATACCGTATTCCAAAGCAACATGCTATAGACAGAGCTAAGCGATTCCACAACCAAATGATCAGATCAAAGCTCTGCAGTCCTGCCACATCCAGTCGTGAGTGGTGGTGGACAATTAAACAACTAACGGGAGGAGGAGGCTCTGCAAACATCCCCATCCTCAATGATGGCGGAGTCCAGCACTTGAGTGCAAAAGACAAGGCTGAAGCGTTTGCAACCATCTTCAGCCAGAAGTGCCGAGTGGATGACACATCTCGGCCTCCTCCCGATATCCCCACCATCACAGAAGCCAGTCTCCAGCCAATTCGATTCACTCCACATGATATCAAGAAACAGCTGAGTGCACTGGATACAGCAAAGGCTATGGGCCCCGACAACTTCTCGGCAGTAGTGCTGAAGACTTGTGCTCCAGAACTAGCTGCGCCTCAAGCCAAGCTGTTCCAGTACAGCTACAACACTGGCATCTACCCGACAATGTGGAAAATTGCCCGGGTATGTCCTGTCCGCAAAAAGCAGGACAAATCCAATCCAGCCAATTACCGCCCCATCAGTCTGCTCTCAATCATCAGCAAAGTGATGGAAGGTGTCGTCGACGGTGCTATCAAGCGGCACTTGCTCACCAATAACCTGCTCACTGATGCTCAGTTTGGGTTCCGCCAGGACCACTCGGCGCCAGACCTCATTACAGCCTTGGTCCAAACATGGACAAAAGAGCTGAATTCCAGAGGTGAGGTGAGACCGACTGCCCTTGACATCAAGGCAGCATTTGACAGAGTGTGGCACCAAGGAGCCCTAGTAAAATTGAAGTCAATGGGAATCAGGGGGAAAACTCTCCAATGGCTGGAGTCATACCTAGCACAAAGGAAGATGGTAGTGGTTGTTGGAGGCCAATCATCTCAGCCCCAGGACATTGATGCAGGAGTTCCTCAGGGCAGTGTCCTACGGCCAACCATCTTCAGCTGCTTCATCAATGACCTTCCCTCCATCATAAGGTCAGAAATGGGGATGTTCGCGGATGATTGCACAGTGTTCAGTTCCATTCGCAACCCCTCAAATAATGAAGCAGTCCGAGCCTGCATGCAGCAAGACCTGGACAACATCCAGGCTTGGGCTCATAAGTGGCAAGTAACATTCGCGCCAGACAAGTGCCAGGCAATCACCATCTCCAACAAGAGAGAGTCTAACCACCTCCCCTTGACATTCAACGGCATTACCATCACCGAATCCTCCACCATCAACTTCCTGGGGGTCACGACTGACCAGAAACTTAACTGGACCAGCCATATAAATACTGTGGCTACAAGAGCAGGTCAGAGGCTGGGTATTCTGCAGCGAGTGACTCACCTCCTGACTCCCCAAAGCCTTTCCACCATCTACAAGGCACAAGTCAGGAGTGTGATGGAATACTCTCCACTTGCCTGGATGAGTGTAGCTCCAAAAACACTCAAGAAGCTCAACACCATCCAGGACAAAGCAGCCCGCTTGATTGGCACCCCATCCACCACCCTAAACATTCACTCCCTTCGCCACCGGCGCACAGTGACTGCAGTGTGTACCATCCACAGGATGCATTGCAGCAACTCGCCAAGGCTTTTTCGACAGCACCTCTCAAACCCGCGACCTCTACCACCTAGAAGGACAAGAGCAGCAGGTACATGGGAACACCACCACCTGCACGTTCCCCTCCAAGTCACACACCATCCCGACTTGGAAATATATCGCCGTTCCTTCATAGTCACTGGATCAAAATCCTGGAACTCCCTTCCTAACAGCACTGTGGGGGAACCTTCACCACACGGACTGCAGCGGTTCAAGAAGGCGGCTCACCACCACCTTCTCAAAGGCAATTAGGGATGGGCAATAAATGCCAGCCCCGCCAGCGACGCCCACATCCCATGAACAAAAAAAAAATTCCAAAGGTTCTGATTTTTCAGGCACCAGTCATAAATCTTATCAGAAGATTCTCTGTAAGCTAATAGTGGGCTGAAAAGGCAACCACGTCAACTTTGATGGAGCTCAGTGCAAGACTTCAACAATTGCAAATGAAAATCATACGGACATCAAAGTCCAAAGTACCAAACTCAGCATCCAGGCCCACACAGCAAACAGTTTAAAGGCTTAAAAATTGTGATAGCCTTTTAAACTGGAAAATTTTATGATCACTAAGAAAATTGACCATTGAAGGCAAATCTACTCCATTAAGTGACCTATTCCTCTCAAGAGCCATGCTATCAAGCAGAGGCACTGTGCAAGATCTGTCTCCCATTGGTGGAAAACGATCGGGTGTGTAACAAAGTTGAATGATGTTCAGCTCTAGGAACGCCAAGAAACAAGTTTTCATGAACTAGTAGAGAATGCTCAAGATTAACACTGCACCTTCAACAGAATTTTAAGAGTGGAAACAGAGGAAATAAATAAAAATACTCCCATGAGCTCAGCAGACAACTCTATTTCTCTAGTCTAAAAGGCAAAAATCAGACCTATGTCTGACAACAGTGGGAAAATAAGAGATTTACCACCCAATTGTGGATCTGCTCCTGAAAAAAGTAGATCAATTCTGAAGTGCAAAATTCCAGTTTGCATGCTGACTAGTTTATGACTGGGTACATACACCTCCAGGCCAAGATCTTTGATGAGACGAATCTCAATCCGCAAATGAAATATCAGGGGCCAGAATCTGAAACAGCTTTAAACTCTCTACAATGCCCAACTCTGTCCAAAAGCTTGTCCAATCATCTATCCTCCTCTCATCTCCAGCATAATCTATCTCTCTCATGGAAACAATGACAAACTTAAGTGCAAGTTTGTAACAGTCAAACACCAGAGGCAGGATTAAGCCAAAAAGTTTCTAAAGATCATAGAAATTGAGAAAAGAGGTACCATGGTGAGAGTCTTGAACAGCATTATGCTGAAGAGAATCATATCTCGGCCCAAAATTGGCAGGGATGATTTGGATCGGGACAGGAAGTCATGGAATCTACACTACAAAAGTTTTAGGTGTAATTCCCAGTCTCCATAGTGTCAGTCTACTAAAGAGAATGAATGTTTGGGACAAACAAATGGGCATCACACGTGGTAAGGATTAAAAAAAATTAATATGAAGTTGGAAAAGATTGGCACAGTCAATACAAGAGGGGATGAGGATGAGGGAAAGCGAGGAATGAGGCAGAAATATTCCATCCTATACATGCTTCTTCCTTGCTGCTGTGCTGAAATCACGTTTACTGCGTTGTCTCGTATTCAATAGCAGGGCTTTGAAACTAAAAATCCTCGATGCCTTCCTCCCACAATCTACAATCTTTTCAAACCTACGTTTATCATCACCTAATCTCGTAAGACAAGCTACCTTGTCTTTTGTTCTATCCTTTCCAAATTTGGTAGCAGACTAGACCATGAGCCTACCAATTGTTCCTCTCTTACAATGACACGGTCACAGCAAGTGCTACCGCTTATTGGGGCACCGAATCGAATCATCAAATAGAATGGTTACAACCTCAAAAAGAATACATCATCTAGCACCATTAATAAAGCCATCACCATTAGGCAGCATAAATGTGCTATAAAAGGTGGAGAATTGCAGGTGGGTGCTCTTGGTAGATGTTATAGTTGTCGAGAGAGGTCTGAAGCAGTGCAACTACAAAGCGGAGGTCCTGTAAAAGTTCCAATTGGGACTCTTATTGAATAACAAGAAATCTCAACTTCCCCGAGAAACTCAAGGAGCAAATACACTGTAGCTTTTCCTGCATACAACCAAGGGACTTGAATAAGCTAATAAGTATAAATATGCAAGTGCTACAGTCAGAGGAAAGCTATCGGTACTAGCAAAAACTTCATGAAAATTCTGAGGGTTGAGATTAAGCCTTAACACTGGTAATTTACCCCCTGAAGACTGAGCTTCTAATACTTTTGAAGAGAAGGCCTTCAAGTTGTTTTGGATATATCAGTTCAAGAGCCTGAATTGCAACACTGTCCCCAAAAGGAATTAAATTGTTTGCAGTGGGAACAAAACTATTCATTTCCAGGCCAAAACAAACTTTCTACATAGCAAGGTGTCCAAACCATGGCCCACAAGCACTGGCAATTCAGTCCATGAATCTAATCCACTTTTATTTTCATACAACAATTTACATTAATATAACACCTTTAAAATCCCAAGACACACTTCACAAGGAAGGAATGGGCAGGAATAAAAGCATTAGCAGAGGTGAATGAAAGCATGGTCAAAGATAGCTTTTATGGCTTTTGAAAGGCAGAGGAAGTGGCCACGATGTAGAGAAGTTAAGAGAGGGAGTTCCAGAGAATAGGACCAACGCAACTAAAGGCTCCACTACAAATGGTGGAGCAAGGGTTGCCCGTTAGTACCCACTGCTCGAGATAGATGCAAATTAATGGGATTGTCGATTTAAACTTTATGTGGTGCTTGAGGCTCCACGATGTATGGATCTCACAATGGCAAAAAGCTTGGACATTCTTGCTCTATGGCTTGAAATTGCAAAGTGACTACCACAAAAGTTAAGATTTTTTTTTAAGTGCACTAACCCAAGAAATTGGATAATTCTCAAAACGAAGATAGATGACTTTTTATACTTTGCGCAAAGAAAATTATATCCGAAAAAGAGAAACCAGGAATAGTCAACAAAGCTGTGTTAAGTTTAGACACAGTGTCTAAAGTTGACTGAAGCTGTCTCCCTAAGTTTCTGGAAGAGCGCAAAAAAAACAGGGGATCCCAAAACCCAAGAATAAGATTTGCCACAAGGTCCAGAATTCATCCAGGATCCCGTGTTACAGGGTATAAATAGGCAGGTACAACCAAATTATTATGGCACTGAGGTCAGTAGGATCTGCCCAAGAGGATGCATTGAATACCAACAGGCTCATCCTCCTCCTCTGATGCTGAAGACTCAAATAATCTAAATTAGAACCTACCTCAAATGCCAAAAAAACAAAAGATGATCAAAGCAGTAGATGTGCAGCAAACTCAACTGACACTCCCTCTAATGGAAGTGCTGAAGCATACAATGAAAGGTTCTGCATATGGAGGGACCAGTCAAGCTATAGTCATCTATAGTAAACCAAGTCTGAAACCGTAGATGACATGTAAATTTTTCTTTAAATAGTTGGGATATCCCCACCTGAGAGTTATAAGCCTGAGGCTTTCTCACCTGCATGATCTCGAAACTAACGCAGCACTTCAACGGTGTCAGTTACTGGACAAAAAATTAGTTATTAATTTAAAGGAACAGTCAAACCATGGGTACAGGAGAGGAACCTACAGGAAAAATATAAGAGCCTCATCAGTAATACAGAAGTCAATCAGGGTCATTTAGTGCAAGAGATGTCAACAAACAAACTTCTCAGCCTGTACTCCAGACCCAGAGAACTGCTCCAGTACTTTGCAGAACCAGAGCTGCCCTGACACCTGCTGACACAAAAACCTCAGGAGAGAGTTTGTAAGACAACTGGGTTCTGGACAAAACAAATGCTGCCATTTTGTTATTGAACAAAATGGTAGAGTCTGTCACAACTCGTGATCTTGCATAGGTTTAGTTCCAAAATCTATTACGATGACCTCTAAACATACTTGCTAAATTACCATCTACAGAGCCTGCTATTTGGCTTAGAACTCAATTCTGAAAAGTTCACTCCTGGTAAATGGCAGTTAAGTGCTTAAGAGTAATCTTCCACACTTTAGTATTTCTCACTGTGCCTAAGGAAAAGGCTGAGACAAGTTCTACAGTCTTCAAAGTTAAGCCTGGAAAGAAGTTAACAGATAAAGAAAGGTGATAGTGACTAGAAAGATCCTGTAATGGAACATGTACAATTTCAAGCCCTAGGCGACTATAGAGTGAGGAAAGTTGTTTCAGCCAGAATACTCTTGTGACAAAAAAAAGGAAATGCAGTTACACTGACGTCGAGGCTTTGAGATCATTTCAACTTTATAATGCTAAAAAAAAAGTACAACGCGGCTAATGGCAAGGCTGACCTTTGGGAAATATGAAAAGAGACTTAGCAGAACATTACCTACAGAAGAGCAACAGAGTCACAACTACAAACAAATGAGTCAAAAGAGAATTGAGAACTCACCTGTTGCTGTAGTACTTATCCAACTAGTACCCAAGTGTTAGCTTGGCTCAGTTAGTAGCACCCTCGCTCGACTGGGAAGATAGTCAGATAGGCACAAGTCAGGAGTGTGATGGAATCCACTTGCCTGGATGAGTGCAGCTCCAACAACACTCAAGATGCTCGACACCATCCAGGACAAAGCAGCCCCACTTGATTGGCATCCCATCCACCATCCTAAACATTCACTCCCTTCACCACCAGCACACCGTGGCTGCAGTGTGTACCATCCACAGGATGCACTGCAGCAACTTGCCAAGGCTTCTTCGACACCACCTCCCAAACCCACGACCTCTACCACCTAGAAGGACAAGGGCAGCCAGCACATGGGAACACCACCTGCACATTCCCCTCCAAGTCACACACCATCCCGACTTGGAAATATATCACTGGGTTAAAATCCTGGAATTCCCTACCCAACAGCACTGTGGGAGAATCTTCACCACACGGACTGCAGCGGTTCAAGAAGGTGGCTCACCACCACCTTCTCAAGGGCAATTAGGGATGGGCAATAAATGCTGGCCTTCCCAGCGACGCCCACATCCCATGAACGAGTAAAAAAAAGTGGGTTCCAGCCCCACGCCAAGGCATGAGAACTTAATCCAGGCTGTTTAAGGGAGTGCTGCATTGTCAGAAATGCCATCTTTCAGATGAAAGATAAAACCAATTCATATGATTCAGCTGGACATAACAGGTCAAATGGTACTATTCGAAGAAGTTCCCCCAGTGTCCTAGCTAAAATTCCTCCTTGAAACATCACAAAAATAGATACTTGCTGTTTGTGGGACCTTGCTGTGTTCAAATTGACTGCCACATTTGCCTACATAACAGTGACTGTTTTTAAAAGATAATTCATTCAGTGCTTTGGGACATTGAGATTGCAATGATGCACTATATAAATTCCACTGAAAGGTTTGACACATCAACAGGAGGGCCAGTTTTATGCAAAGGTGGGTTTTCCTGTTCAAGGAATCATTGAACTCCCCTTGCTGAACTTAAAATAACAGAATTGTATGAAGCAAGAACAAACTTGCATTTATATCGCACCTTTCACCGCCAATGAATTAATTTTGAAGTGTAGTCACTGTTGTTATGTCGGAAAATATGTCAGCCAATATGCACACAGCAACGTTCCACAAATGCCTACAAGACAAATGACAGTTTTTGGTGGTGTTTGAGGGATAAATGTTGACAAGGTCACAGAATTCCCCAGCTCTTCTTCAAATAGTGCCATACGATATTTTGCATCCACCTGAACAGGCAGACAAATTCTCTGTTTAATATCTAAATCACAAAGGTGTAGCTATTTGAAGTTTTGATTGCTTTATTGGGATGTGTACATGTGTAGATATTGGGAATGGGCAAAATTAAACTTTGCTGTAATGGCTGTTCATCACTCACCTTCAAGGCTCACATATGAATAATGGGCACGCAGGCAAGGCAGCTGAGGGCAACTGACTCATGTGGAACCGTACCCCAGCCCAAAGTTAATGCCTTCAAAAGGAGAAAATAGGTAGAAAATAAAAAGTGCAACTTAAAGCTGAATGAACATATTCTAATTATACATTATAAGATAAAAATGTTTCAAATCATATTTAATCAAAAATAACCCCTTTAGTCCCCATTTTAAAAATTAGTTGTTGCTTCTATTTTAAGTCCCCACGCCAAGCATCTTAGAGGTCATATGTGCCTCTCAATGCCACTTGTAACCAGATATCAGAAGGCGCCCAACACATTCAGGATGATGCACTTTTGCATTTTCCCTTTCTTAAGGGGAAACACCTCCTCTCAATCTCTACTCTCTCCCAAATAGCATGCCTGTGACTGTGAACTTGCTGTACAGACAATGGTAAGGATAAACATACACCGTACTATTGCATGGCAAAGTGTACTATACGCCAAACCGTCACCTCAGAGGCTTCTTTTAAAATTAGAGCAATGAATCTGTATTGCAGGAGATCAAATTGACACTGATCAACTATATCAAAATCTGTACATTTAGCTACAAACCACTGACAAGGAGTGCACGACTTGTCAGACAGACCTGAGAATGTAAACTAACAGGCTGAACTGGTACATGCAGCAATTTCCTTCCAATTAAAACATCTGTTGTTTCTACAATGTTGACATGTTGGTGTTTAAATGTGGAACAATGTCTGATCCTGCAGCCTTAATTTCGAACCCTGTTTACTGTTTCAAAGCTCTGGAACGTGCACATAGGTTTGCAATTGTTGGTTGCTAGTGACAACCTAGTTACATGTTTTTGGTGGTGTTGTTTGAGGGATAAATGTTGGCCAGGACACACACAACTCCCCTGCCCTTCTTCAAACAGTGCCTAGGATATTTTGCATCCAGCTGAACAGGCAGACAAATTATCTGTTTAGTGTAAAGATATTTACAAAATCAGAAGTAACCAACTGTAACAGTAATGACTGGAAGATACTACGATAGCAAACTATATTGCCTTTACCTAGCCCAGCGCCGCATACAATTGCATTTTCTAATATTCACTTTATTCTCCCCTATCAGGCATCATGGCTAATGACAAACCATTGGCAACCTAATCCCCTGTTCTGATTTGGTAAATTGGAAGTACGAGCAAGGCACCCAAAGGAGAACTTGTACACCAGCTTTCTCATAGAGTCATAGAGTCATAGAGTTATACAGCACGGATAGAGGCCCTTCGGCCCATCGTGTCCGCGCCGGCCATCAGCCCTGTCTACTCTAATCCCATATTCCAGCATTTGGTCCGTAGCCTTGTATGCTATGGCATTTCAAGTGCTCATCCAAATGCTTCTTGAATGTTGTGAGGGTTCCTGCCTCCACAACCCTTTCAGGCAGTGAGTTCCAGACTCCAACCACCCTCTGGGTGAAAAAGTTCTTTCTCAAATCCCCTCTAAACCTCCCGCCTTTTACCTTGAATCTATGTCCCCTTGTTATAGTACCCTCAATGAAGGGAAAAAGCTCCTTAGTATCCATCCTATCTGTGCCCCTCATAATTTTGTACACCTCAATCATGTCCCCCCTCAGCCTCCTCTGCTCCAAGGAAAACAAACCCAATCTTCCCAGTCTCTCTTCATAGCTGAAGCGCTCCAGCCCTGGTAACATCCTGGTGAATCTCCTCTGCACCCTCTCCAAAGCGATCACATCCTTCCTGTAGTGTGGCGACCAGAACTGCACACAGTACTCCAGCTGTGGCCTAACCAGTGTTTTATACAGCTCCATCATAACCTCCTTGCTCTTATATTCTATGCCTCGGCTAATAAAGGCAAGTATCCCATATGCCTTCTTTACCACCTTATCTACCTGTTCCGCCGCCTTCAGGGATCTGTGAACTTGCACACCAAGATCCCTCTGACCCTCTGTCTTGCCTAGGGTCCTCCCATTCATTGTGTATTCCCTTGCCTTGTTAGTCCCTCCAAAGTGCATCACCTCGCACTTTTCCGGGTTAAATTCCATTTGCCACTGTTCCGCCCATCTGACCAACCCATCTATATCGTCCTGCAGACTGAGGCTATCCTCCTCGCTATTTACCACCCTACCAATTTTTGTATCATCAGCGAACTTACTGATCATACCTTTTACATTCATATCCAAGTCATTAATGTAGACCACAAACAGCAAGGGACCCAGCACCGATCCCTGTGGTACCTCACTGGCCACAGGCTTCCAGTCACAAAAACAACCTTCGACCATCACCCTCTGCCTTCTGCCACTAAGCCAGTTTTGTATCCAAAGTGCCAAGGCACCCTGGATTCCATGGGCTCGTACCTTCTTGACCAGTCTCCTGTGGGGGACTTTATCGAAGGCCTTACTGAAATCCATGTATACCACATCCACTGCGTTACCCTCATCTACACACCTAGTCACCCCCTCAAAAAATTCAATCAAATTAGTCAGACATGATCTTCCCTTGACAAAGCCATGTTGACTATCCCTGATTAATCCTTGCTTCTCCAAGTGGAGACTAATTTTGTCCTTCAGAATTTTTTCCAATAATTTTCCTACCACTGATGTTAGGCTCACTGGCCTGTAGTTCCCCGGTTTTTCCCTACTCCCCTTCTTGAATAATGGTACTACATTAGCGGTTCTCCAGTCCTCTGGCACATCCCCTGTGGCTAGAGAGGTTCTGAATATATGTGTCAGAGCCCCCGCAATCTCCTCCTTTGCCTCACACAGTAGCCTGGGATACATTTCGTCCGGGCCTGGGGATTTATCCATTTTTAGGCCTGCTAAAACCGCCAATACCTCCTCCCGCTCGATGTTAATATGTTCGAGTATATCACAGTCCCCCTGCCGTATTTCTATGTCTACATCGTCCTTCTCCATAGTGAAAACAGATGCAAAAAATTCATTTAGAACCCCTCCTACATCTGCCGGCTCCACACACAGATTGCCATTTTTGTCCCTAATGCAATGGACCTCCACTTGGCACACTGCTTTGGTAAAATAGCTAAGACTGTAAATTGCAAGCATAAAGCCAATTCTCATCACTGTGCACAGCGCTTTGGAACACTGCACCAGCACATAAACAAAATGTGTTTTTTTCCAGCTTCTTTTCTCCACCAGCAACATCTCCTTAAACCCCACTCCCCTTCTCCCTGCACCCTCATCTCCAAAAAGCATGAGGAGCTCATGGACTTTAGTCCCTGATTAAGACCATCCGGGTTCAGCTGCCTCTGTTACGTCCCCATTCCCTTTGACCACTAAGCCAAACTCTACTCCCTCCACCTCCCCAAGGTTTCCCTCTGCCCTAGTCTTGAACCTGCACCTTTCTCTAGTTTGTCTCCGATCTCCCCTTGTATCCTCTCCAAGCTCATCTTGTCCATGATACCTCCTACTCTCTTGACCCTATTCCCACTAAGCTTCCCTTCTTGGTTCCCATGCTAGCTCACATTGTGAACAGTTCCCTCTCCTCAGGTACTGCCAGACTCCCTTTCAAAACTGCCATCATCACCACCCTCCTCAAACAACCTACCCTTGACCCCCTCTGTCGTTGCAAACTACCGCCCCATCTTCAACCTACATTTCCTATCCAAAGTCCTTGAATGTGCTATTGACTCCCAAATCCTTGCCCATCTTTCACGCAACTCCACATCTGAACCTCTCCAATCAAGTTTCCACTCCTGCCACAGCACTGAAACAGCCCTAATCAAAGTAATAAATTACTTGCTCCATAGCCGTGGTGCACTATTGCTTCTCGTCCTTCTCGACTTCTCTCTTTGACGCAGTCGACCACACCATCCTCCTCCAATGCCTCTCCTCCACTGTCCTGCTGAGTGGAGGACACTCCCTTGGTCCCATTCTTACCTATCTAATCGTAGCTACAGAATCTTTTGCAAAGGCATCTCTTCCCACCCCTGCACCGTTAACTTCTGGAGTCCCCCAAGGATCTATGTTTGGCCCCCTCCTTCCTCAATTACATGGTGCCCCTCGGCGACATCACCCAAAGACACGGCATCAAATTCCAAAGTATGCTGATGACATCTCAGCCCCTCCACTGCCTCTGTGTTGTCAGCCTACATGTCTGACATCAAGATCTGCTTAAGCCAAAAGCTCCCCCAATTAAACATTGGGAAGACCAAAGCCATTGCCTTTGCCCACCCTCACAAACTTGTCACCGATTCCATCCCCTTTCCCAGTCACTATGTTGAGTTGAACCATCCTCCTAACTTCCACCATCTGTAAACTTCAGCTCATCCAAATCTCTGTTTCCTGTATGCTAATCTACATCAAGTCCCACTTAAACATTGGGAAGACCCATCACCCCTGTGCTCACTGCCCTTCATTGGCTCAAATTTAAAATTCTCATCCTCGTGTTCAAATCCCTTCAAGAACTTGCCCCACCCTATCTCTGTAACCTCCTCCAACCCTCCAAGAACTCTGCATTCCTCCAGCTCTGACCGCTAACGCATCCCCATTCCATTTCCCCCATCATCGGTGGTCATGCCTTCAGCCATATCAGGAACCAAGCTCTGGAATACTCAACCCAAACCTCTCTGCCTCTCAACCTGTCTCTCGTCCTTCGAGACCCCCCCATAAAACCTACCTCTAACAAAGTTTTTAGCCACCCCTTCTATATATCCTTCTTTGGATCACTGTTAATTTTTGTCTGATTACGCTTTTGTGAAGCGCCCGGCGTTTTCCTATATTGAAGGCACTATATAAATGCAAGTTGTTGTTTATATGTGCATCTGTAACAGAGCCTATTAAGAGAAGAAAGTGAGGTCTACAAATGGACAGAGGAAAACCAACAGATAACATTCTAATACAGTTGCAGAAAGTTTGAGGCATGTACATCCCATTAAAGAATTTTTAAAAATCGGTAAAGCATCTTCTAAGCATTAAAAGGAACTTTTTTGTATTGATTAACTCTTAAACAGACACACACGCCAAACTTCTTTGCAGATGTACATATACCAAGCCAACACTGATATTAGCAGCTGAGGCTGTTGAGTGAGTCAAAATATTTATTTTAGATTTGTATAGAAGCAAAATGGCTCCGTTGAACATGTAGCAGTCATTTAACTATGTCTACTCAGTGAGGTGGTCATTTTCACTGTAAAAGAGTATTACAGAAGTAACTCTATAATTGCAAAAGTATTAAAATTTCACACATTCTGCAGAAAGCTCATTCATTCAATTTCCAAATTCTCATTAACTGAAAGGGGAGACACTGAGCAGAGGCCAGCAGCTTGCACACGGAAGGGATGGAGGGAGAGAGCAAAGGGGAAAAAATGTCAACTGACTTATCGATGCTTCGTCCAACCCATTCAGGAGTAGCAACATCATGTTGAATTTTTACAGTGTTCCTTGAATAAAAGATTGTCTCCGAGTACGTCACAGAGGGAGAGATGGACACCTAGAGGAATTGAAGGAGTTTGGAGGACAGAAAAGACTAAAGGCATGGTTGAAGACATAGGTTTTTAGAAGGCATTTGAAGACAGGAAAATAGGTAACACGGGGCAGTAGTTTTGGATGAAAAATCCAGAGGCCAGGAGCAAAATGTTTAAAAGATTGGCCTTCAGTGCTGGAAGGGAGGAAAAGGCTGGAGACAAGCAGAAATCTGGAGTAGAAGTCCAGGCATATGGCTGGAGAAGTTTTCCCAAATATGGTGGGGTGAGGTTGTGAAACGATTTGAAAAAGCATCAGGACCCCAAGTCACTGGGGCACAGAGAGCTGAGTGAAGGTGGGGTGATGGGTGTGTTCATACTTGTTGCAACTATGGTATACAAAAATGTTTCCCATACTAACTGGCTTGTTTTAAAATTAACAAAAAAAAGCTTCGTGGTTATTGCGGTCTATCAATTTGAAAAAAATATGCCACTATATAAGTTTTAAATAAGGACTAAGATTCTCATTTAAAAAGGCAATAGAAACTGTAGAAACAGTTCTGTTCTGCTGAGATACACACTTCCAAGCAGTAATGAGAGTGGATGTATAAATCACCATTACACCACCTCCCACCAGCCCTTCAGTCATGTAGTATTGACAAAAATGTTGACTACACATTAACAGACTCACACTGCTCCTATATATTAACAAGAGTATTTTCAAGACCTTATTACAGAATACAGTATCCTCACACTAGTTGAGTTTTTTTGCAGAGCATAACTGTAATAGCACTAACAGCAGAATGCAAATTCAAAAGTCAGCACTGGCCAAGGTGTCAAAATGAGTATTTCTGTAGTGTTGGTGAAAATGATTACTTATAATATGACCACTGCAGGTTTTATTTCTGGAGGCTTTAAATTAATCAGCGGAGACCCCAAGTGATTTTCTGTGATTTACTTGAAAAAAAAACCACCATTCGCAATCCTGATGTGGCTACGAGGTGAACTCAAATATCTGGAGTGCCTGATTGGGGAAAGCATGAAAAGGGGGAAAATAAGCTTTCCCCAAAAATAGTCCGACCAACAGCATTGCTTTTTAGTATGCAATGGTGAAACTGAAAAGAAAATACATGCAATTCTCAAAAACTCTCGATAATCCACAGATGCAGTGCATAATCCAATACTTGAATTTCATTCAAATGGTCATACCTACAGCAATAGAACATTCAGCAAAGGAAGCCTCATTTCAGAAAGATATAGGAACAGTGCAACATTTGCACTAAATTTTCCAACCAAATTTCTGCAATTTATTTTAGTTGCAACACATGGAGTATTTAGCACAGAACACTGTAGGACAGTAATGTTCAATTTATTCACATTAGGATGTTAAATAAATTTCCTGCCTAGATAGTTTATATATGTATGATTCTCCACAGCTTTGCCATTTCCTATACCAGGTATAGCTGCTCAATACAATTCAATTGATAAAATGATCCAATACTCCTGTAAGAGTTCTAACAAGTTAACATTTATACAAGATCCCCTTTACTCACTATATTATATACAAATGTGATATGACAAGTGGCTACCACTGCACTCCTCCACAGATGTGACCTTGATTGTTTCAAAGAACTAGTATCAATACATTTTGTCATATTTCTCAAATTCTTCCCACACACACCACATATATGGTGAATTATTTTCCAAGAACACAACAGCAGTGCTCTTCAGTTTATTTTCAATGGGTGTGCCACCCACATACTTCAAAAGATCAGCCAGAATTAATGCATTTTCACACATTTCCATTAAACCTTAATATTTGTTGTAATTTCTGTATGTAATGATCACCTAACTGTGGTGCAAATTTCAGCATCATACATTATACTTCTCTAAATTAGTAGCAATGAATTGCACTTTTCCACTACTGTCATACTTGTCCCAATAGTACGCTGTCAATGACTAATGCAAATAACGTACTGCAATTATTACAGCAAATGCATTGACAGTAGTCATTGAGAAATCCTTTGATCAATCTGCCCAAATCTTCCTCAAATTAACAGGAAATCATCAAAAAAAATCACAATATTCACGTTTTAAATGATTATATGCAATAGACACTTATTGAAAATACAGTCACTCCATTCTCCAAACGGCAGATCCGAGAACGATGCAATATTACACAGTCGCATTACCTCCATACTCATCTCACCTCCAAGATTTATTATTAATACCCATTTACGGTAAACTGAATTAAAATTGCAAGGATCAATGAGCATTTCTCAATGGAGGTCATCCCATACTACTCCAAAAGCTAGAACGGGGAGCCACGGATCGATCATCTTATGATTCATTCTCACCGCTGCGCCATTTTTATGTTAACTGCAGAACGCACAACACCTGTAGTGATAACTGATAACTACGAACTCGAATGCCATTTTTGATGGACATGAATCCACAGATTGACTCCCCAAAACGGATCTGTGAGTGGAGAGGAAAATATCCATCACTCATCTTTCACAGCATCTTCACACTTGTCCCAGCTGCAGGACACGAACGCCCAACGCTCCTCCTAACCAATCTTACATTACCTTGATCCCCATTTACACGATGGAGATCACCCTCCTCCACAAATTTTGGCCCAGAGAATTATGACAAATTTTTTCCCCCCTCCAAAAGGACACATTTGATCCATTTCTTTTTTTAATTTCCCTCTCGCCCTCCCCCGCACACACAAATACCTCCATACTTGTCCCAGCTGCAGGATGTGAATGACCGACTGCCAGATCCACACCGAGATCCTGCAGCAGCGGTTGTAGCCGGTGACGCCGGGCCGCCTGCTGCTGAGTCCCTCCACACCCCCGAGCCCCCCGCCGGTGTAATCCTGCATGAACCACCTGAAGCTGAGGATCTGCACCAAGACCGACGGCACCAGCACGAAGAAGAGCGTCAAGCCGAACCACCAGTAGTCCTGCTTCAGGTAATAGTCAGCCGCCAGCCAGAGGTCGGTGCCCACGTCCGAGAAGAAGACCAGAAGCGCGATAACGATCCAGAGACAGTCCAGGACGGGATGGTCCCCCCCTTTCAGGTTGCAAAGCGATCTCCTCAGGCAGGCGCTCCGGCAGCCCCAGTAACACGAAGACGTGTTGCAGCAGTGACAGATGTGAAAAGAGCTGCTCGTCTCCGGCCCCTCGTTCAGCTGCTGCTCGTCTCCCCCTTCGGTCACCGATTCGTCCAGGTTGTGCAGTTGGGCGAAACCGGTAACCTCCACACCGTCGGATTTCGCGGCCATCTTGGTGGGTGCCTGGCACTCTCAGCTTCCGGGGTTACGCGGCCGAGCGGAAATGGGGGGGGGGGGGTGTGAGACAGAGATTCGATGTGTGCGGCGCCGCTGACCTCACTTCCTGGATACCGCAGGGGGAGGAGGAGGAGGTGGAGTGGAATGGAATGGAGGGAGGAGGGACGAGGGACTGGGAAGCCTGCCCTCCAGTGACAGGACTTTGTAAAAAAAAAATGCACATGCACTTGTTTCCCATTCAGGTGTCGTGCGAGGTAGGTTATAATCCTCTACTACATAGTTGGGTGAAGTCGTGGGAAGGGCAGGTGGTTTGGGACGGCGGCGTGGCATCCACAACAAATTCAGGGAATGTACCACGTTACACGTGCATTGCTGCCCTTGGACCGCACAGGCAGTCCTGGAGGGAGTTATAATGCCCGTTTCTGAGCAATAACAAAATCACTCACCACAACAAATCGCTTGCTGTGACCGTGAGTTTATTTGGTCCTTTCCCTAGCTCAAGAGTTTTCATTTCAACACCAGGGAAATGGGGTGTTTTTACATCAAAAAGGTGAGACCAATTGCGAAACTCCTTCAGCAGTGGGCTCTCTTCCGTTTTTTTTTTGCAGAATCCATTCAAAATAGTTTACTTTTATAATAAGTCTTATTCCGCATTGACTGATACTTGTGACTTTCATTTTGTAGTCACAATGCTCAATTAGTGTTGAAGGATAATTGCTCCTTTAATACTTTTGAAGCCTGCAAAAGGAAATGGTGAAAGAACTAAATTCAAATACAAAAGAGATGGGTAGAACCAGCGAAAGAGTTGTGAAAAGGTCAAGTTAAGAGTCATACAAGTCTGTCTGCAAAAAAAGTAATAAACCATTTAAAGTACTGCTTTACCGTCCAGGATTCTCTCACATCTTTTGGTCATGGCTGTGTCATTCACTGACCCGTTTGCACACCTTCTTGCAATTGGTTACAAAACAACATTGATAGAGGCCATAGAGCAGATCTCCTGGCAGCTTGGATAGGAATAGTGTAAAACAAACAAAGAGTGCAGAACAAAGTATAGGCTAGTGTACATAGAGAGCATTATACAGCTCACGTTATTGAAATTCTTATCCCTTTCTCTAAGGTAGATTGTGTGGTGGCTAATTGTGGTTTCCTGCACTGAATCATCATAGTTCTGTCATTTCAAAAAGTTATTTTCTACACTTCTGAATGGTCTCCAAACTCTTACTGAAATATCCAGCTTAACAGAAGTGCCACTCAAATTGTGATTTTATGAATTAAAATAAAATGCAAATGCTGGAAATACACAGCATGTCAGTCAGCATCTGTACAGAAAAAAGAGAGGACTGTGCTGTTAACACATCGAGTGTGATCCTTCAGTCAGAGCTACTCCAACAAAGATTACCTCTGACACATTAACCTGTCTTTTCTCTCTTCAGATGCAGACTGACCTGCTTTGTATTTCCAGCATTTTCTGTTTTCTTCCAACACTTCTCCATTGTCCAGTGCGGTGGGACTGCCCTCACTTGGTTAAAGTCTTGCCTATTCGATCATAACCAGAACACCTCTACCAATGGCTTCTCTTACCACCCTTGCACCATCACCTCAGGAGTTCCAAGGTTTCACCCTCTCCCTGCTCCCATTCCTCATTCACACTGTGGTTCTTGGTTGGACAAATGTAAGGAGTCTTACAACACCAGGTTATAGTCCAACAGCTTTATTTGAAATCGCAAGCTTTCGGAGCTTTCCTCCTTCGGCAGGCTGACATCATCTGCTATATGGGTCCACTTCCACATACGTGCTGATGACCCAGGTCTACCTCTCTCGTCCAATATCCCATCTTAGATGAGCCAGTTTCCTCTGGCTAAACATTGGGAAGACAGAAACCATTCTCTCTGGCCCCTGCCACAAACAACATACTCTCAACACCATTCCAGTGTCGTCGTCCCCCCCGGATACTGTCATAGGCTGTACCAGACAATTTGCAACCTTGGTAGCCTATTTGACCCTGAGCTCACATTTAGACTCCACATCTTCTCCATCACAAAGACCACCCATTCCACCTCCATAACATTGTACCCCTATCACTCAGTGCATCCCTCACCCATGCTTTGGTCACTTCCAGACTCAACTATTCCAATGCTCTCCTGGCCGGCATCCCATTCTCCACATTCCATAAACTTCAGCTCATCCAAAACTCTGCTGCATGTATTTTACCCAGCACCAAGTCTTGCTCACCCATCATCCCTGTCCTCACTGACCTACATTGGATCCCAATGGCTCAAATTTAAAATTTTCAACCATATGTTTAAATTCGTCCATGGCCTCGCCGCTTCCTATCTCTGTAATCTCTCCCAGTACTGCAACCCCAAACTCTTGGTTCTTTTGACTTCGACATCTTGAGTATCTCCACTTTCTTTTGCCCCAGCTAGAGCCCCATGCTCCGCAATTCCCTGCCTAAACCAACCTCCCATCTCTCCTCCTTTAAGATCCTCCTTAAAACCCATATATTTGGCCAAGCTTTTGGTCATCCCTCCTAATATCATCTTCTTTGGCTTGGTATCCATTTTTTTTCCTTATGCCTCTGTGAACCATCTTGGGACAATTTTCTATGTTAAAGATGCTACATAAAAGCAAGTTGTTTTATAACCCTGACCTCATGGATTTTTCTATTCAATTTTGCTGCTGCATGCTTAAGGAATCAGTGCTGTCACTTAAACTATTTTCAAGGAAGGCACAACTCTCCTCTTCTAGCACCCCACTCCACTCATTTATTTCTGAATTCACCTCTGTCCAATTTAGGTTGTCAACAGTTTGTAAATCAATAAATTGTGAGTATAAATCATTAAAAATCACTTTGGGTGTCCCATCCATTAATTTAAAACACCTAGGAATAAAATCTATGTATTCATTCAGGACCAAAGCTGTCTTCTGAAGCAGGGGGGTAAAGGAGATTGACACCGTGGGGTGTTGGATCTATCCAGAGGTGAGCAGAGCACTTTTTGTTTCCTCTTATTTTTCCTAATTATTGAGTTACATGCACATGAAAAGAGCGAATGGCTGAGAAAAAAGAAGGAAAGGTAAATGAGAGACAGATTAACAGATCAAAAAGTGAGAGAGAAGCTGAGAACACTAACACAAAACCGTTCCAAGAGAAAGACACAGAAGTGAGAAATGACAACAGGTGGCTCACCAGGGAAGCTTGCAGTCTGATGGTTAGTTTTTTTAAAATAATTTGGCAGTTACATTTCCTTCAATGAATATTAAATGATGCATGTATTCACAAATTGTGCCTTGACAATCATGGCATTCTGCTAAATTCATGGCTAAATCTTCAGTTTCAAAATATTACAGACAGCAGCTGCTGAACAGTTCTTGTGCTGGGCAGCTAAATTCTTGGAAAAACTAACTGAAGAAGCAGACTGAAACTGTGTATTTTAGGAATATATGTTAATTCTTCTGCTAATTATCAATTGGCAAGTAATTTGAATTTCAAATACTCTGGCTTGATTTATAAACACCCAAAGCAAATATTCTCACTACTAAGAAGGAAGCTAACTGCAATAAAAGATCTGCATTCATATTTTTACTCCAACTCTGTGCTGCAGTGGATTTTGTTAATGTACAAACTGTATACTAATTGTTGGATCAATAAAACTTCAGTAAACTGTCATCTAATCAGCAGTAGCATTACAATTATCAGCAAACTTAATGTCTTTGAAGCTTTCATCAGTACCAGAATCACCTTTGATGCATAACATCAGCCTCTTGTTACAGGAACTACTGGGCCTTATATGCCTTCTTGAAAATATTTACAGAACAGTATTGGCTGAGGAAACCCTTCTAGTGCCAGCTATATTTCTAAACAATCTGAATTTATAATTTCCTATTATCAGAATCTTTCTGTTCTTACTAGATAATCCTTTGGAATATCTTTGGAATATTGTGCCCATATTTTTGAGTAGGGAAGAATATATAAACTATTGTGCCACAAGTAATTTCTCCAACAAGTGAATTTTGATACTGCAATACTGAAAATGAAATATTCCGAATCTGTGCCATATCTTACAAAGTAGATGGATGGCACTGTGCATCACTAGGAATATTTAGATAATCATTTGCATTGCCTACTGTGTGACTCAGCTGCTGATTATATTACTGCTCATTTTAATTTTTTTTACAAAATACCTTGAATTTTGCTAATCCAATGGAAATAGAACCTTTGCTAGCTGCAGAATTGAAACAATTAATGAAAAAATTCCCCACAATGTAGCTACTCCAAACAGGTACTATGACATGCATTCATGATGTCAAATACCAATGAGTCTTCTTTGTGGTTTTCACTGGCGTCACCTCTACACAAATCCCTGACTAATTAACAACTCTTGCTACAGGAACTACCGGACCTATGTGCCCTCTTAAAAATATTTACAGAACAGTATTGGCTGAGGAAACCCTTCTGGTGTCAGCCATACTTCTAAACAATCTGAATTTATCATTTCCTATTATCATAATCTGTTCTTTTTAACCAGTACATGAGGTACACATTTTTGATAGCGATAGTAAAAAATTGTTTTTAATATTAGATATAATGCTCATAATTTTACTGAATTTCCATACTTTTTCTTGGATAGACTTTGAAAATGGGTTAATGGCATAGACAACCACTTAAATACTTAACAAGTTTTCATTGAGAAATATTAATAAACCTTTATGGCATGAGACAGCCTATTGAAGGATTTTGGACTAGAGACAACTGAGACTTTAGGACTTGTAGCCCACATGTTCAATTAATACCATATATTCCCCACACGAATCACAACAGATCTTAGTAATCAGACATCATGCACTATAGTGGTATCAGTATCTGGAACACATAATACTGTGACTTATAAGGTCCTTAGAGCTCATTGCGGATCCTCTGACATACACACTAACTTGGAGCATTCGGTATATTCAAAGATGTTTTGGTATATAATTCCAACTTGTCAAGTTGCAGTGTAGCAAAGAGAATGGTCCCAAACACTGTAATGACTGCTGTGCGGTCTGCTTTTTTGCTTATTAGCTTGACACATAATCTGGTTACATTTGGCCTTTTTGTTAGTACAGTGGAGCAAAAATAATTAGTTGATTAAAATGCACACTTGCTCTTTTTTTTGTTACAAGGAAAGATACCAAGTTGCAATCCAATATTGAAAGTACAGACATTACGACTGGCAGCAGATACAGCTATACAAACATTAAAGGGATTTACTCCAACATTTTCTACAGCAATGAACCAGAATGTACCAATGTGACATTACAGTAAATCAATACCAAAGATGCAAAGTCTTTTAATTCCTTTTCATGCCAGACTTCCTGTACCAAAACTGGATTACTGGGAGGCAAATTGATAAAATTCTGAAGGATGGTGTTTTTAAGTCTGCTTCTGAAGTGTGGTGTTCTCCTGTTATTCTTCACTCAGGGTGGTGAACCTGTGGAATTCTCTACCACAGAAAGCAGTGGAGGCCAAGTCATTAGATGTATTCAAGAAGGAATATTTCTTAATGCTAAAGGGATCAAGGGATGTGGGGAAAAAGCGGGAACAGGGTACTGAGTTAGACGATCAGCCATGATCATTTTGAATGGCGGAGCAGACCCGAAGGGCCGAATGGTCTACTCCAACTCCTATTTTCTATGTTTCTGTTATTCTACAGATGGCAACCCCATATTTTGCATCAACTTTTACAAGTTGAATAATATTAAAGATTCATACCATCTTTTCAAACTCTGTGATTCATTGTCTTTTGGCTCAAGCAATATGTCTCCATTTGTTTAACCTATTGAGGTGGTACTGGTAGGTTTTTGTTATTGAGGGTGCTAACCAAAAACAGTTTTATTTTATATATTGCAACCTTTACCAACTAAAATTTAAATTGTGTGATACACTGGTAGCATTCCAGCATCTGATATTTCTCCAAGTTAGATGGACAAATGTTTGTCAATGTTCTTCAAATGCTTAAAAATCCACATCATGTCTGCACCTATTTTATCATTTCTTAAATTTACCAAGCAAGTTATGGTTGGAGAGGTAATTATGAACTTGGCATAGTATTAATTCAGCAGGACAATAATGGAACTAAGAAATTAATAGTTACTTATGATGAACACAGATTTTTTTTAATTCATTCATGGGATGTGGGCGTCGCTGGCGAGGCCGGCATTTATTGCCCATCCCTAATTGCCCTTGAGAAGGTGGTGGTGAGCTGCCTTCTTGAACCGCTGCAGTCCGTGTAGTGACAGTTCTCCCACAGTGCTGTTAGGAAGGGAGTTCCAGGATTTTGACCCAGCAACGATGAAGGAACGACGATATATTTCCAAGTCGGGATGGTGTGTGACTTGGAGGGGAACATGCAGGTGGTGTTGTTCCCATGTGCCTGCTGCTCTTGTCCTTCTAGATGGTAGAGGTCGCGGGTTTGGGAGGTGCTGTCGAAGAAGCCTTGGCGAGTTGCTGCAGTGCATCCTGTGGATGGTACACACTGCAGCCACAGTGCGCCGGTGGTGAAGGGAGTGAATGTTTAGGGTGGTGGATGGGGTGCCAATCAAGCGGGCTGCTTTATCTTGGACGGTGTTGAGCTTCTTGAGTGTTGTTGGAGCTGCACTCATCCAATCAAGTGGAGAGTATTCCATCACACTCCTGACTTGTGCCTTGTAGATGGTGGAAAGGCTTTGGGGAGTCAGGAGCTGAGTCACTCGCCACAGAATACCCAGCCTCTGACCTGCTCTTGTAGCCACAGTATTTATATGGCTGGTCCAGTAAAGTTTCTGGTCAATGGTGACCCCCAGGATGTTGATGGGGGATTCGGCGATGGTAATGCCGTTGAATGTCAAGGGGAGGTGGTTAGATTCTCTCTTGTTGGAGATGGTCATTATCTGGCGTGAATGTTACTTGCCACTTATCAGCCCAAGCCTGGATGTTATCCAGGTCTTGCTGCATGCGGGCTCGGACTGCTTCATTATTTGAGGGGTTGCGAATGGAACTGAACACTGTGCAATCATCAGCGAACATCCCCATTTCTGACCTTATGGTGGAGGGAAGGTCATTGATGAAGCAGCTGAAGATGGTTGGGCCTAGGACACTGCCCTGAGGAACTCCTGCAGCAATGTCCTGGGGCTGAGATGATTGGCCTCCAACAACCACTACCATCTTCCTTTGTGCTAGGTATGACTCCAGCCATTGGAGAGTGTTCCCCCTGATTCCCATTGACTTCAATTTTACTAGGGCTCCTTGGTGCCACACTCGGCCAAATGCTGCCTTGATCTCAAGGGCAGTCACTCTCACCTCACCTCTGGAATTCAGCTCTTTTGTCCATGTTTGGACCAAGGCTGTAATGAGGTCTGGAGCCGAGTGGTCCTGGCAGAACCCAAACTGAGCATCGGTGAGCAGGTTATTGGTGAGTACAGATATTTGATTTTGCTTAGATGGGATGCACTCCATGACTATACTGTTTCTGTCTCTCCAAAGTGGTTAATGTTGCTGCTGGATCACACAGCCACTTTGCTTGTTTAAATCCTCGTCTACATAGAAACATAGAAAATAGGAGCAGGATTAGGCAATTCGGCCCTTCGAGCCTGCTCCGCCATTTAGTATGATCATGGCTGATCCTCTATCTCAATACCATATTCCCGCTCTCTCCCCATACTCCTTGATGCCTTTTGTGTCTAGAAATCTATCTAGCTCCTTCTTAAATATATTCAGTCACTTGGCCTCCACAGCCTTCTGTGGTAGAGAATTCCACAGGTTCACCACCCTCTGAGTGAAGAAATTTCTCCTCATCTCAATCCTAAATGTCGTACCCGTATCCTGAGACTGTGACCCCATGTTCTCGACCCCCCAGCCAGTGGAAACATTCTCCCTGCATCCAGTCTGTCCAGCCCTGTCAGAATTTTATACGTTTCAATGAGATCCCCTCTCATTCTTCTAAACTCGAGTGAATACAGGCCGAGTCGACCCAATCTCTCCTCATACAACAGTCCTGCCATCTCAGGAATCAGTCTGGTGAACCTTCGCTGCACTCCCTCTATGGCAAGTATATCCTTTCTTAGGTAAGGAGACCAAAACTGCACACAATACTCCAGGTATGGTCTCACCAAAGCCCCATATAACTGCAATAAGACATCCTTGCTCCTGTACTCAAATTGTTTTGCAGTGAAGGCCAACATACCATTTGCCTTCTTAACTGCCTGCTGCACCTGCATGTTTGCTTTCAGTGACTGGTATACAAGGTCACCCAGGTCCCTTTGTACATCAACATTTCCCAATCTAGCACTATTTAAATAATACTCTGCCTTTCTGTTTTTCCTTCCGAAGTAGATAACTTCACATTTATCCACATTATACTGCATCTGCCATGTATTTGCCCACTCACTCAACTTGTCTAAATTGCCTTGAAGCCTCTCTGCATCCTCCTCACGATCCCACCTAGTTTTGTGTCGTCAGCAAACTTGGAAATATTACATTTGGTTTCCTCATCCAAATCATTGATATATATTGTGAATAGCTAGGGCCCAAACACTGATCCCTGCGGTACCCCACGAGTCACTGCCTGCCACCCAAAAAAAGACCCATTCCTACTCTCTGTTTCCTGTCTGTTAACCAATTTTCAATCCATGCCAATATATTAACACCAATCCCATGTGCTTTAATTTTGCACACTAGCCTCTTATGTGGGACTTTATCAAAGGCCTTCTGAAAATCCAAATAAACCACATCCACTGGTTCTCCCTTATCTATTCTACCAGTTACATCCTCAAAAAACTCCAGTAAGTTTGTCAAACATGATTTCCCTTTCATAAATCCATGTTGACTTTGTCTATTCCCGTTGATATTTTCTAAGTGTCCTGTTAGCACATCCTTTATAATAGACTCTAGCATTTTCCCTACTACTGATGTTAGGCTAACCAGTCTGTAGTTCCCTGTTTTCTCTCTCCCTCCTTTTTTAAATAGTGGAGTTACATTTGCCACCCTCCAATCTGTAGGAACTGTTCCATAATCTATAGAATTTTGGAAGATGACAATTGATGCATCCACTATTTCCATGGCTACCTCTCTTAGTACTCTGGGATGCAGATTATCAGGCCCTGGGGATTTATCGGCTTTCAGTCCCAGCACTATTTTTTACTAATACTAATTTCCCTTAATTCCTCCTTCTCACTGGACCCTTGGTTCTCTAGCATTTCTGGGAAGTTATTTGTGTCCTCTTCCGTGAAGACAGAACCAAAGTATTTGTTTAATTGCTCTGCCATTTCCTTGTTCCCCATTATAAATTCTCCCGTTTCTGACTGTAAGGGACCTACATTTGTATTCACTAATCTTTTTCTTTTTACATCCTTGTAGAAGCTTTTACAGTACACTTTTATGTTCCTTGCAAGTTTAATCTCATACTCTATTTTTCCCCTCTTAATCAATCTCTTGGCCATTTTTGCTGAATTCTAAACTGCTCCCAATCCTCAGGCTTGCTACTTTTTTCTGACAACTTTATATGACTCCTCTTGGATCTAATACTATCCTTAATTTCTTTTGTTAGCCATGGTTGGGCCGCTTTTCCTTTTATGTTTTTGCACCAGAAAGGAATGTATAATTGTTGCAATTCATGCATTCGTTCCTTAAATGTTAGCCATTGCCTATCCACCATCATGCCTTTTAATGAAGTTTCCCAATCTATCATAGCCAACTCACTCCTTATACCTTCGTAGTTTCCTTTGTTTAGATTTAGGACCCTAGCTTCGGATTGAACTACTTCACTTTCCATCTTAATAAAGAATTCTATCATGTTATGGTAACTCTTCTCTAAAGGACCCCGCAATACAAGATTATTAATTATCCCCTTCTCATTGCACAATACCCAATCTTGGATAGCCTGTTCCCTGGTTGGCTCCTCAACGCACTGGTCTAAAAAACCATCTCGTATACACTCCAGGAATTCATCTTCCACAGTATTATTGCTAATTTGGTTTGGCCAATCTATATGTAGATTAAAATCACCCATGATTACTGTAGTACCCTTGTTACATGCATCTCTAATTTCCTGTTTGATCCTGTCCCCTACATTACCACTACTGTTTGGAGGCCTATAGACAACTCCCACCAGTGTTTTCTGCCCCTTGGTGCTTCTTAACTCCACCCAGACTGATTCTACATCTTGATTTACTGAGCCAATATCCTTTCTCACGATTGCTCTAATTTCATCCTTTACTAACAAAGCCACCCCACCTCCTTTTTCCTTTTTGCCTGTCCTTCCTAAATATCGAATACCCTTGGATATTCAGCTCCCAGCCTTGGTCACCCTGCAGGCATGTCTCTATAATTGCAATTATGTCGTATCCGTTTACATCTATTTGCGTTGTTAATTCGTCTAACTTATTACGAATGCTTCATGCATTCACATACAGTGCCTTTAGATTTGTCTTTTTAACATTTTTAGACATCTTAACATTTTTTTGTACTATGGCTCTATTTGTTTTATTACCATTTTTTCTTACCCGTACCCTATTTGTTAGTGCATTCTTTTGTACGCTCTGTCCCTTCCTGACACAATCTGATTATCCTTACCCCAATCACTTTCCTGCACTGCTTCTTTGTCTTTTCTCTCCACCGGGACCCTCCCACCCCCCCACCCCCACACCTTATTTAGTTTAAGCCCTATCTACCTCCCTAGTTATTCGATTTGCTAGAACTCTGGTCCCAGCATGGTTCAGGTGTAGTCCGTCCCAACGGAACATCTCTCTCTTTCCCCAGTACTGGTGCCAGTGCCCCACGAATCGAAACCCACTTCTCCCACACCAATCTTTGAGCCATGCATTCATCTCTCTGATCTTATTTACCATACGCCAATTTGCTCGTGGCTCAGGTAATAATCCAGAGATTATTACCTTTGTGTTTCTGCTTTTTAATTTAGTCCCTAGCTGCTCAAACTCTCTCAGCAGAACCTTTTTCTTAGTCCTACCTATGTTGTCGGTACCTACGTGGACCATGACAACTGGATCCTCCCCCTCCCACTCCAAGTTCTTCTCCAGCCCGGCACCAAGTAGGCAACATAGCTTTCAGGACTCATGCTACTGGCTGCAGAGAACAGTGTCTAGCCCCCTAACTATACTGTCGCCTACTATAACCATCTTCCTTTTTACTCCCCCCCCCCCCCCCCCCCCCACTTGAATGGTTTCCTGTACCACGGTGCCATTGGATACAGGAATTTTGCATTTTACTTGCCCTTACATCAGCTCAACATAATAGAGTTACAGATATTTTGGTGAACAAACCTGGTGACAGAGAAATCGCAATCCACATGCTGTGTTTTCAGGGCTCATTTTGTGCCAACAACCTTTGAGGATAAAATTTCATAGTAAACTGCAGGATGAGGATCCTATTGTTGGATATAAAATTCAGTGTTTCTGAAGAAAACCTGAATGAAATTTTTTTTTAACTAGTATCAAAACTTTTGCCAGGATATTAGAAGACAGAGCAGTGACAAATATGAATGGATAACATTCCCATTAGTAATCGTATCCTCATCCATAATAGACACAAAGTTTGCTTAAATCACTTCTTGAATATATAATTGGTGATTTCTACGAAGTCTGCCCCCTAGTGATGGCACAGTAACATCACATTATAGAATCTTTAACATTGGTGTTTTTTGATTTGGTTTAAAGAGAAATTTGAGAGGTCGTTTTTTTTGGGTCAATGTACTATCCTAATGTCTATTTTTTTTTAAAAAGTAGAAAAATATATATTTTTTTCAATTACATTTGCTGTCCCTGTAGAAAGCTGCAGCTTAGAGTGATCATCCCTTCAGGCTGGATTACTTTTAACGGTCTCTGCAAATTCAGACCAGCTTGGGAATCTGTCAAAGATGACCTAACTCAAGAAGGAGCACTACTGGGAAAGTGTGCAGCGTACTCAGGCAGTAGCTTGTTTTTTCTAGGCCAGGTGGATCCGAATAAGCTCCTGGATGAATCTGAAGTAATGACCCCATAAAAATGAATGGACATGAGGAGCTCTTATTCATCAATGATGTTGCTCTAATGGTCTGAAGGGAAGAATACCAGGAGCGGTTGCCTGCATTGCAGCAGAAGATAGGAAGTTTTTTTTCTAAAACAGTAACAAATGTATATATTTTACATAGATGTTGAGGGAACATTTTGAAGAAAAAGTAATCCCTTATACCTCCTTTCCCCTTTAATTCTTTATTTGACTGAATCCTGCTCATAACCCTTAACTGTAATTTAATTTTAACATTGTTAATTAATGCTTGACCATGTCAATTTCTGTCTTGGAGTGCGACAGGCAAGCTCTTGCCATTGCTGACACCAGTGAACAACAGAAGAATGGTGGAGATCACCGATAACGCCCATGTTGTTATTTTGAACTGTTACTCTTATACATAAAATACAAAGCAATGCTAATGTCAATGTGCAAATGTTTACACCACTGATGCTAATTTAATTTCTGCTTTCCTCCTACGTTGTGCTTTGCCTTGTGGCAAAACAAAATGTCTAATTTGCAGTATTTGTATTTTAAACGAACTTAATTGTTCACACTGCAACAAAATCTACTTGCAACCCCACATTACACTTCACTGTTGGAAAGATGTTAACAACACCACCTCCTTTTACAAAAGTGCTAATGTGAAAAGGTTTTGACATATGTTACTGTTTGTGGTTTAAATCTGCAATAGACATTCAGTGTACTGACATGTGAAAAGATTAGTCATTTTATGGAAAGAGTTGTTTAGAGCTAGAAGACCTATGTAAAGCACTGTTTTGAAGGGTTATACCTGAAACGTTAACCTATCCATTTCTTTCAGTTGCTGATTGATCTGCTGTGCATTTCTAGTATTTTTCTTTTCATCCAGAAAATGTAGCAGTGACACCTGTTTAAGGCAATTATTTATAAATGAAAAGAATTACAACATTGTATTCTCATTTCCACACATGGTGATATGACAAGTTGAGAAGTCAGCCATTTGTCACATGCCATTATAACTATTCTAAGATTTTATTGAGAAGCAGTCAGCCCAACTGAAGATATACTGAATGGAACTGAGAGAAGGAAGGAATTTTGGTGGTCAAGTTTTATTATCTCATTCTACAGTTTCCAGTGGTCATTTCAAAGTGGCATCAGCTGGGGTTTTAAAATAGGTCAACATCATACTCTGGTCAAAGAACAATGTATCATGGGACAGCATTTAAAAAATTAGGAAAAGGGAATAATAAATTTAATTATGAAATAGATTGAATTCAAACTTAAATGTGCAAATATGAGTGGCAATTAGATTTTGTTTGGTTAGACTATAAATAATCTATATAGTAGTAAATGTAGTATAGTAGTTAACAATGCCGCTAAATTTTAAATGAATGCTTTTCAAAGTGCAGGGGTGTAGTGGAACTCCAGCCATTGAATGATGAGATGGTGGGGGATGAATTTATGTGCGGTGAATTGTGCTGCTTTTACACTAGTGGAAAAAGATTTGTGCCCGCCAGTGATCTGGAAAGGTATTTACAAGAGTTTCCTGGGTCTGCTCATTTGTATATCAATTAAGTAGTGACTGGCATTAATCCTGTGCAAAATGGGTGTAATCTGCTTTAGTATGTGGAAATTAGGTTGCAGTCTTTAAAAAGACAGTTCTGGCTGAACACTGAAGCTGCCTGATTGTCCTGTGCTGCTCCTCCTCCTTCCCTATGCTAATGGCATTCAAAGGTATGCCCATAGGGAATGTCATATCTGCTGCTAAAAAGCCCTAACTCTGGTTAGGGGGTGAGGAGGGCAAAAATCCACTGATGGTCTGACCCTGTCAGAAGCAGTGAGCAGCAAGTCCATTTCTGAGATAGTGCAGTGTTTCAGTGACATGCCTCTATAAAGCCACAAAGTCTAAATGCTCAAAATAGGCACATGCTGAGTTCAGTTAGCAGCAGGAAATATTTAAAACGATGATCAATAAAGTTCAGGAGAAATATATTCCCCTAAAATACAAGAACAAACTTAGACAGTAATGAAACACCATGGATGAATAAAGAGATAAAGATAAAACTGAAACTAAAAAAAAGGCATCCTCTAAGCACATAGACAATAAAGGAGAGGATGACAAAAGAGAATATGAAGAGGTTAGGAAGGATGTCAAAAAAAACAATTAGGAAAGCAAAGAGGAACTACGAAATTAAATTATCAAGGAATATAAAAAAATAGTAAAGTATTATACAGATACATAAATAACAAAAGAAAAATCAGGAAAGGGATAGGGCCACTAAGGAATCCAAATGTTAAACTCACAGGTAATGACAGCAAAATGGCAGAAATGTTTGAATAGTTAGTTTGCCTCAGCATTTACCAGGGAGACTAACAAGGTGGGTAGGACAGTAGAAGAAGAGATCAAAAGAGGTATAAAGACATTTAAGATAGAAAGGGGGAAGATAATTGATAAACTAATCAAACTTAGGATAAAACCCCTGGTCCGGATGGATTGCATCTGCACATATTAAAAGAAGTTAGGGAAGAGATAGCAGAGGCACTATTACATGTATATAAAAATTCATTAGAACAGGGAATAGTGCCATAGGACTGATGGAAAATTAATGTTATTTCTATATTTAAAAGGGGAGATGGAACAAGTCCAGGGAACTGTAGACCAGTTAGCTTAATGTCGGTGGTAAGAAAGATAATGGAATCCTTAGTCAAAGATGTAATAGAAAAACATCTAGAAAATGAAAATATAATAGAGTAATCAGCACGGATTTCAGAAGGGAAAGCGATGTTTGACCAACCTTATCGAATTCTTTCAAGAAGTAACAGAAAGAGTAGAGAAGGGTAATGTAGTAGATGTAATATATCTGGATTTTCAAAAGGCTTTCGATAAGTAACCCTATTGCAGGCTCATGACTAAGGTCAGAGCATGTGGAGTCAGGGGACAGGTAGCGGAATGGCAGAATGGATAGCAAGCTGGCTACAAAATAGAGAGTAGGAGTTAAGGGTAGCTACTCAGACTGGTCAAAGGTGGGAAGTGGTGTTCCACAGGGATCAGTGCTGGGACCACTGTTGTTCACAATTTACATCAACGATTTGGGCTCGGGAATCAGAAGTACAATTTCAAAATTTGCGGACGTCACAAAATTGTGGGGTGTAGTTAATACAAAGGATGAATGCGTTAAAATGAAAGAAGACATTAATAAACTCGCAGAATGGGCATGTAATTGGCAAATGAATTTCAATATAGATAAGTGTGAGGTGGTACATTTTGATGGGAAGAATAAAAAGGCCACATATTGCTTGGATAGTAAGAGTCTAAATGGGTAGAGAAGCAAAGGGATCTCAGGGTACAGATGTGCAAATCACTAAAAGTAGCAGCCATAAAAATGGCAAACCAAGCACTAGGGTTCATTTCTAGAGGGATAGAATTGAAAAGCAGAGAAATTATGTTAAACTTGTATAGAACCTTGGTTAGACCACATTTGGAGTACTATGCACAGTTTTGGGTCTCCATAGTATAAAACAGATTTAGAGACATTGGAGAAGGTACAAAAAAGATTCACAAGGATGATACCGGAACTTAGAGGATATATAGGAAAGAATAAACTTTGTCTGGAAAAGAGAAGGCTGAGGGGTGACCTTTAAGATAATGAAAGGGTTTGATAGGGTAGACATGAAGAAATAGTTTCAACTTGTAGGGGAGTCCAAAACTAGAGGTCATCAATATAAGGTAGTCACTATTAAATCCAAAAAGGAATTCAGGAGAAACTTCTTCACCCAAAGAGTGGTAAGAATGTGGAACACACTACCACAAGGAGTAGTTGAGACAAATAGGATGGAGGCATTAAGGGGAAACTAGATAAGCATACAAAGGAGAAAGGAATAGAAGGGTATGGTGATAGTGGCAGGTGAATTAGAGAGGGAGGAGGCTCATGTGGAGCATAAACACCGGCATAGACCAGTTGGGCCAAATGTCCTGTTTCTGTGCTTTTGACCCAATGTAATAATTACAAGTCAATTGCAGTTAGTGAGGGAAATTTGCATGTGCTTGTAAATGACTAACTTCAGACCAGAATAAACCAACGTGAAATAATTCCTTTTTCTCTTCTGTTTTAACACTTCGAAACATGGGGTTCAACTACCTTGGAGCTTTTCCCACTCCACTGCCGGAGGTACAGCAGAAACTGTTTAGTCACATAAAGAGGGCTTCCGCTGCACTTCTAGTGACATTACAGTGGCAGAGCGCGAGAAGCTCCAAGGAAATTCACCCCCATGATGTGGGAGGTGAGTGTGGGGGGTGGGGGCAGTCTGCAGAGTAGAACACATCAGGAGGCACACAGAATTTTAAAATTAAAACCACTGAATCTCAGGAGGAATAAGAGCTTACCTGTTCAATTGTGCTGGGAATGTAGTGAACTGTGATGACAGGTGTTCTGAGACTATTTTCTCCTGAATCTGATTTCCAAATGGGAAGGTTTTATGTGGAACTAAAATATTGTGTTGTCTAGTCAGAAAGTTGGGGTCTTTAAAGCACCAGATTTTTTAATGATTGACAAGCATTGGACCATTCACAGAGTAGCTCATGTTTTTGTAAGTCCCACCGTCCCTGTCCAGTCCTTACTAGAATGAAGAGAGAAAGAGGCAGCCTTATGTTGTATCCTGAGATTTGTTGTCTATCAAAGTAACATGAACATTGACAATTGTGCATGCTGGAAGTTGTAGTCCACTAGTGTGATGTGCACATGGTGTATTCTGGAATTCTGCTACATGGTTAAACCTCTTCCATCAGGGACTTGGGGAATCCAGCAAAACTCAACTAACTTGATTGTTACATTCCCTACCTGTGCAGTTATAATTTGTTACAGTTTTATGTACCAAAAGAAATTCAAAGATTTTATTTGCTTTTTGCAACAAATATTGTAGATTAAAATGTTTCATTTACATTTATTGTCTCTACACTTACATTTTTATGATATAATAGTTGATCTCCTGTGGTGTTGCACATGGGGAGTCAAGACCACGTTCAGTATTCAGGTCAAGCAGGTTAGAAAGTGTTGGGATAAATGGATTCAGGTGGGTGAGGGGATCAGGGGAAGAGGGAGAGATGTGAAGAGGAGCAGAAGGTGAGGTGGATGAGGGGGCAAGAGAAGGGGATGGAGGTGAGGGAGCAACAGAAGACAGTGAAAGGATGCATAGCTCTAGGCCAGGGCCCATGTCTTCATGTTGAGAGGATGTAAATGGGCGAAAGGAAGAGGGGTGAGGTGGATGGGAAGTGGCAGAAGAGAGGAGAGGGGAGTATTAGAAGGTGGACTGGGGATGAAGGAGAAGGGGCAAGCTGGGTGGGGAAGGGTTAGGAAGCAATGAGCCAGTTTTCCTCAGTCGTAGGATGGAGCTGCACTGGGCCAGCACTAGGACCCAATTCTATTTCCGTTGTGGGTTGGGGGGTGGGGGGGGGGGAGGTGGTGGGAGAGCAATTTTCTTGTTTGGGGGATGTTTCAATGGGTAGGTTTGTGGCACAGGGTGGGGGTAATGGTGAGTTTCTCCTGGATGAAGGGCTGGAAATGGCATGTTGTTCCTAATTTTAACTCAGTAGGGAAGGGGGGTTGTTCCATGCTTTTATTCCTGGTGTGGGAAGAATTGTGCTCATTGGGGTGAAGGAGGACCACAATCTCTGCTGGGGTGGTGGGTTGGGGGGGGTGGTATGGAGGATTTTCCTTTGTTTGCTTCCTTTGCCTAAAGTCTTCCAGCTTCTTACCTTGGTTTGCAAAGAAGGTCAGATGGTTAATGCTCTGGTTTGCATGCTTCCAATCATTCATTATTAGCAATTCCTCTCTTCATTCTCATTTCTGGCTGCTGCCAAAAACATTGACCCAGAATTTGCTGGAGCGGAGCATCTTGCGGTGAGCACCATGAGTTGGATTTTTTCCCTCAGCCTTCAGCTCTAATTACTTTTGCACTGCAAATTGATAATGGCGCGGCGAGGTCAATGGGGCATCTAGGACCTTGGCGAACAACAGGACCAATAGTCTTATCCCCTTAACCAACTAAGGATTTGAATGGTTCGCAAAGCTCTGAAGTGACAGCTTGGACATCTGATTATTAAAATTACGTTTATTAAAATATCACCGAATTACATGCCTACGGAACAGGACTCATAAACATATGAATAAGGCATTCTCCTACCCAGGGTTCAGATTGTTTTTAATTCATGCAATTCTGGAACCGAAGGCAGCTGCTGCCTACACACGAAAGCTGTATATTTTATAGCTGTTTATAGCAATTCACAACAAAGCAAATTTGATGATATTCCTCTCTGCTGGTCAGAAACATTTGTTGCTTTGCCAGCCTGTTACTAGCCCATGTATTCTCAATCAGCGACATTCGTGTCCAGTAAAGCACTTTCCAATCCATGTTGTATTTGTTTCCTTTTAGTTCTAATCATTTAGTTGTATTCTCAAATGCATTTTTTTTCTCTATAAAGGATTTACTTCCTTTTATAATTTCCCCAGTTTAACTTGCATCCTGGTTGCGCGCTTTATGTGGCATATGCAGAACAATTATCATTAATTGCTAACTGGTTTCAAAGTGGAAAGCCTTTGCAAACATAAATTACCCCATTAACAGGGTCCTTATGCCATGAAATAAGAGCCCTAACTTTCTGCGGTGAGTTTAATTCGTATTTAGGGCGCAAATGCAGCAATTTTTTGAGACTCATGGTTGATGGTGGTTGATGGTGAGCTCCAGTTTTTGCGAGGCTAACGGTGGAGTGGCACAGATTGTCCAGCAATTTGTGGTGATTCGCAACTCATGACGTATTGCTTCCTCACCACAAATGGCTGATTTTTCTATGCATTAATACTGTGAACACGGTATGTGATATGCAAATTCTGGGCTAAAATTCTCTGCTATTTGGGGAGGGGGGGAGCCAGGAGTTTGAGGACGGATGGGATGCCTGGATAGTGGAAGGGAAGGGGAATGTTGGGGGATGGTTGCAATCTCTGCTCAGTGAGGAGGGCGATGCGTCAATATCTGATCAATGGGCCGATATTTAGACCGTAGGAAGGACGTCTCTGGCTGCTGATAGGTGGCAGGGGAGCAATCTCTGTTCACAGTACTGTTTTAGATCACCACACCACGTATATGGGAGGGAGTTGCTGAAAATCCTGCTCAGTTGGGAGGGGGGTAGTGGGGGTGGCATTTGACTCGTGGTGACTCTGTGATCGTTGGGGTAGTTGCCTTGCGTCTGTGGGATAGTGTTCTTTTATTCATGGAGCTGTGATTTCTACTGGGGGTGGGGTGCAAGCAGTCATTTTCAAGAGTTGTTTGCTTCAAGAAAGCACGTCAAATAATGTTCATCCGTTTGCTGGTGTGATCGCTTTTCAATTGGTTTCCTAATGAAAAGAGCGACCTGATCTTTGTTGTTGTGGTAAGCCATTCTGGTTTCTCCTTTAGATCAGGAGTGTTGCTGAACAACTTTGGACAGTAATGCATTTTCCTTCCATCCTGTGTGCTACCCTTTTCTTCAGGTGTTATGTGATTAATTGAGTACATTGCAAGCAGCCCTCTTACTGAACTATTAGCATTGCCAATTTATACCTTTCAGGAAAACCATGCATCCATGGTTTGTACAAGCAAAAACAACCTGGATTTAAAATAGAAAAGCCATCAGAAAACAGTCACCAACCGAAATTATTGACATTAAGTGTAGGGTAGTTCAAAGTCCTTCAATCTCCGCTCAGTGAGGAGAGCGATGCATCAATATCTGATCAATGGGCCGATATTTATACTGTAGGAAGGACGTCTCTGGCTGCTGACTGGTGGTAGAGGAGCAATCTCTGTTCACAGTACTGTTTTAGATCACCACACCACGTATATGGGAGGGAGTTAAACCAAAATGAATGTGAAGATAAAACAGATGTCCGAAAAGAATAATCTCAATCGAAATAGTCCGCTGTCAGTGAAGCTTTTACTCACATCATTACTCAATAGCAAGGACCGAGCCTTTGGCTTAGTGGTAACATTCCCACCTCTGAGTTCGAACCCTGCTCCAGACAGTCCTGGCGAGTGGAGACCGGAGCTCCGGCTCTGAATTGTAGAATAATTGTGCTGGTTGGTGGGTGGGTGTGGGTGACATCCCCCCCCCCCCACCCCATTGTATGGGTTGTGGGAGTCCATAAAACCCTTCAGCCGTAAACGACTAACCGCCTTATCGGCTGGTAGAAAGATTGTTAGGCCATGGAAGGAGTGTTCTTGTCACGGTCTGTCAGAATGCTAATCAGCCTGCGAATCCTTCTACTATTTCACACTATTCTCCAAGGAAAAAGAGCGAAGGTACAACAACCAGATGTATGTGCCACTGTGGAGAGTAATTGGATTATTTTGCAGGGATTACCAAATTGTTGGAGAATACATACAACCAAAGTTATTTGCACAGCTGCAAGAAGTCATAGCATTTTTTTTTGACTGTTGCAAATAAAGGTCACAGGATATGCTTTGGTTTAATATGGCTCAAATATATTGTACATGCTGTTCAATTTTCTTTCTAGGCACTCCGATATCAAACATTCCCTCAGTACTTTCTGGGCATTATTTTTTCCCCATGTTCCATGTTTGTTAAATGGAGAATAACCCAGGTATTACAGGTAAATTGATGGAAACCAGTGTTTGTAGCAATATGCATTGGAGTGTTAAAATGTTGGAATGTGACTAACGAACAAACAAGAAATAAAAATGAACATCCTGCTAAGTGCCTGTTTATATTTTGGAAGAGTTTGTTAAAAGTAACTGTTGAGAAAACATGCTAATGCAAAATTAATCTGGGTGCAGCGCTATAGCATGTAGTGTTAGAAAAGCAAATGTAGAAGAAAAAACATGGTTACTCTACAAATAGCAACATAGCACAGTTGCAAATGTTTAACTATTGCAAACGTTATGGGAATGTTGCAGTAATCGGTTATCAAATTTTGGTGCAGCAGATGGAGGAGACTATGGAGAGGGAGCACCGAGGGTATAGAAAGTGCATCACAGTCATTACAGACTACCTCAAGATGAGGCACTATGTTTATGGCTTCGGTCCTCCAAGCGTTAGCCAGAAGAAATTCCAGCTCATCCAAGACTGGATACTGGATACCCCAGTCCATCACCGGCATCTCCACATCATGGATACTGGATAAGCAGTCTGACAACATAGAGGCAGTGGAGGGGTCAAGGGAGGTGATGGAAAGGTAATGTTGTCAGCATACATGTGGAAGCTGACCCCCATATATTCAGGTGATGTCATCTTGAGAACTAACCTAGTACTAATGATTTGGTGAAGATCTCAGCTGTCACGGTCATATGTTTGGTGACATCATCCTCTCCTGGGGCTTTTTCTCGCATGTTTCTTAGCCTCAACTGAAGTTCATCATCAGCAGTTCTGGTTGTGTGGGTGAAATGATCCTCTCGCTCGTATTCAGACAGCTTCAGCTCCTTAAATATCCATGGAGACAATTACCAGGACCTTCCTAGATTTGAAGGACTGTCGACAATTTTCAAAATTGACTCACTGTCACACACGTAACTGAACCAATCACACAGTCTGTGTTTGTTCAAAAGTAGCTCAGCTCCTCCCTCAAGCTTTACAGACAACTAATGAAACCATAGCATTTATATTGAGTTAAGCTTGGGCCTGACTTCGTTCCTTCCCACTGCTCGCTTAGGCTGCAGCAGATGATGTGCATTCATGGTGTCCCGTTCAACCCAGAACTGTGTTTCAAACCCCATGAAGACCATAGACTTCCACCTCCACAGTATTGTTCATCTCCACCCTTCCCTCACTCCCAGCATAGTCCAAACTCTAATCCATGCTTTTATCATCTCCAGAATTGATTTCTCTAACACCTTGGTTGCCAGCCTCTCCAACCCTCTCTCCAAAAGCTCCAGCTTGTCCAAAATTCCACTACCCACATCCTGCCCCGCATTGTGTCTCACTTGCCCATTGCTCCAATCTTTTGCTGACTTACACTATCCCACTGTGCATCGAACTTAAAATACTCTTAAACAACTCCATCCATGGCTTTGCCTCATCATACCTCCATGACCATCATCTGCCCTGTTCTGAGCTCTTTATTCCTCTGACTCTGGCCCTCACCTTCCATCCCATCATTGATGGCGAAGCCTTCAGTTGTCTTGGTGCTACTCTATGGAGCCCTAAACTTCTCCGCCTCTCTTCCCCCCCCACCTTTAAGTGTCTTCTTAAGACCTATCTAATTGACTGTACCTTTGGCCACCTCTCCTAGCTCCCCCAGTTATACTCAGTGCCAGTTCTTCTTCTCTGTGAAGTGCCCCGGGACATTTTAAGATGCTACGTCAATGCTAAACTGTGGCTGTAATCATTCATGAACCGATGAAGCAATGAGAATAACGTGAAGTTAAGATTTTCTGAGTTAGCAAATTCATTCTGCCATTCTGCTCCTAAAGGCTGTGCTTCAGTCTGATTTCACACGGCTGTGTACAGATGGATACCTGACTGACAGGGCAGTGTACAGGCGGATACCTGACGGACTGTGTGTGGATGGATATATGACGGGATTGTGTATGGATGGATACCTGATCGGCTGTGTACGGGTGAATATCTGACAAGGCAGTGTATGGGTGGACACCTGACTCCACAGACAGGGCTGTGTACATTATTATATGAGGTGGCAGCTGATAAATCTAAAAATGGAGCTACAGTCGAGTATTTGTGGGTTAAACATCAATCACTCAGAGGGTCTTGGTGCATTTGAAGAAAGCTCAATCACTGAAGTATCTGTTCTATATTGATGTCCAAAACAGGTGAGTAAAACATGAAGTGAAAAGCTGCAAGTCTGGCTCTGGTTCACATATGGACACTCAGTGTGGGAAAGCAGCCATGAGTTCTTTGTTCAGACTCACTGATTGTTTTTAGGCCCCCAGGTTTTTACAGGAAAAGTTATTTGTTGCAGAGACAGTGTCCACAGCACAGAAGCCAACAGGAGTACACAGCAGTGGGTCGGCCTGCCAGACACACAGTTCCTGAACACGTGAAATGTCTCCTTATCTGAGTGTAACATTTTAGCATCTTCCACAGCCCTGAATGCTGCTAATGAAACATTGGGATCACCAGTAACCAGGATATCAAAGACACAACACTCGAAGTAGATATCTTCGACCAGCAGCCCCTCTTTGCATTTGGCTTTGGCCACTTGTGCAGTGTAGAGAGGAGAGTTCCAGTGAAGTCTTTCTATGAAAGGACAGCCTGATACACAGAGCTGCAGGTCCTGCTCCTGTGTGTGTGAACTTGCCACTTCCTCAGGCATGCGGATGGCGAAGCCCAGGTGCTGCCCCACCTGCCGCACAATTAGAGTTGTACCAATGTAACTTGCCTGGATCGCCACATGGTCAGCATCCAACTTTCTCTTAATAACCAGACTGTTGGCCCCATTTCTATCACCACCATTTACCGACCCATCAACAAATGCAGCCGGAACATTGCCTATTTCAGCTTGATACACTTTCTGGTCAATGCATTCCTTGGAGTTCTTGAAAATAGCCGTAACCTGGAAACCAATGAAAGAGAAATCATTCATCTCTGAACCTTGCATTCTGTGAATGACTCACATTCTCACTCTTTGTCACTCTGTCTGTCACTCACACTCCCTGAAGCGCTCCACTCTTATTCTCTGTCACTCACTCATACTCTGTTCCTCACTCAGTCAGTTCGACAATCATTGCTTCTCTCTCTCTTTCAGTTCCTCCCTCACTCACTGCTCTGCTTTCATTCAGTATTTCTCTCTCACTCTATGTTCCTCATTCACTTTCAGTTTCTCACTCATTCTCTGCTCCTTTCTCTGACTCAAATTTCCTCACTCTCTTCCTCACGCACTCCCTGTGTCTTACTGACCCTCTGTGACTCACACACATTCTGTGTCTCATGCTCTGTTATTCACACTCATTGTTCCTTACTTTCTCACACTCTGCTCACCTTCAACTTACACTCAGCTACTCATATACTGTCTGTTGGTCACTCACTCTGTTCCTCATTCACTCTCTGTTCCTCACTTAGTCTTCCATCACTTTCTGTTCCTCATTCATTGTTTGCTCCTCACTCACTCTTTATCACTTGCTCTCTTATTTACTTACTCACTCTCAGCTTCTCTTTCACTAATTCTCTATTCCTCACTCAATCTATGTTCCTCAATTACTCACTCTCTGTTCCTCACTTACACCATAGCCTCCATTTTAACTTGTGGTGGGAATCAAGTGGGCAAGGGCCATGGTGGGTGGCAAGCTGTCCTGACCTCGGCAGTGTGATGCCTGGATGATTTTCACCCCTGGGCCTCATGTCCCTGGCTAGTTTCCCACCCAAAACCGGCAGGAAGCGACAACTGGCCGATGGATGGGAATGCAATGTCGGGTGGTAGGAGGCTACCGCCAGGTACCAAAGGAATGGTCCCTGCCACTCAGAGAAGTTGATCAGGTGGGGGAGGGGGGAGCCTAAACTTTCCTTGTGGGGCAAGGAGGAGCACTTGTCAAAAAAAGTAAAAAGACACCTTTTTGGGCCTCTTCTAGCCCCGCTTCCTCTTCCAGCTGGATGGATGGCGGGAAGGTCAGAACTGCATCCCCACCGAGGCCCATAGTTAAAATAGCAGATGTACTCCGATAACATCATCGGCGCCTGATCTGCATATTTAAACGATCATAACCTCCCTCCCCCCCAGTTTCCGGCAGGTACTGTCGCTTGCTCAGAACAGCAGGTTAAAATCGAGCCTCCATGGTCGATGTGGGACATTGGCGGGTGAGCCCCACTGTTGAATTTAACTGCCCACCCGCCTGGTTCTCATCCTTTGGAGGCAATAAACTGAGGCCCTTTCTGTCTGTGCATGTGGATGTAAAAGACCCACAACATTATTCAAATAAGAGCAAGGAATTCTCCCTCCAACAAAACTTTCATTTTGTTTGCTATCACATTTAGCTTGAAAGTAATCCTTCAGTTGTAAAGTGCCTGGAATGTCCTGTTTCTATTAACACATTACAAATAGATGAGAAGCTGTATCAACACCAGCCCATTAATGACCCTTAACAACAGCCCATTAGTGATCATTAACACGAGACCATTAATGACCATTCACACCCTTCTGTTGGTGACTGTTAACAGCATCCTGTTAGTGAAAATTTACACCATTCTCTTACTCAAACATTAACAACATTCTGTTAGTAAACATTAACACAATTCTGTTCAGTAAATGTTAACACCATTCTGTTAGTGAACATTAACACCGTTCTCTTAGTGACTGTTAATACCATTCTGTTAGTTACTGTGAACGCCCTTCTGTTTGTGAACATTTAACATCATTCTCTTAATGACCAATAACTTACATTTTTGTTACTGACCATTAATACCATTCTTAGTGATTGTTAACACCATTCTGTTAGTTACCACCAACACCCTTCTATTAGTGTTTATTAACATCTTCTTGTTATTGAATATTAACACCATTCTTTTAGTGACCATTAACACCATTCTGTTAGTGACTGTTAGCGCTAGCCAATTAGAAACTAATTAAATGTGCCAATTTTTCAATATATTATATTTGCAATGGTGAGGTCTCACGAAAAAATCCCCCTCAGACTTCACCTTGCTGATTGCCGATATATTGCGATGTGGTGAGATAGGCATATTAGTCAGCTGCACAGATAGGTAATTGTTGTCGATCACTGGCCATGCACCCTGAACTCTGCATGTCTGAAAATCATTATAAAATGTCCTGATGTGGAGATTCCCGAAGACATCACAGTGCAAATAGGTGGGTTTCTGCCGTTGTTTAAAGTAAAAGCTCTTTTCATATTTGCAGGTGTCTGGCAGGTGTAGATTTTCCTGATTATCTGCCGGGACCGGCGGACGAGGCAGTGAGGCTGCGCCATCCTTGGAGCAATTATGCTGGATCATTAAGTCCTCAATTCCTTGCACAGCAGAATGGTACACCAGATCACCGCGGCAAAACCAAGCAGTTCGTTGGGTACAGAGCGAGTAAGATCGTAAGGCAATACAAAAGTCTTCATTCAAAGAATCGTCAAGATGGTTCGTGGCAGAAACAAATTCAGAATTGCATCGGAGAATCCTACATTGTGACATCACTGCAAAACGGCATTAAGGGTTAAGAATCCTTAGTAACACTGCAGCAACAGAGCAACTGAATATTAATCATTAATACCACCGCAAGTACATCTCAACTATACGTAAAAATCAATATTGACATCACAGGAAATTATGGTAAAAATCATTAATAACTTTGCAGATTCACTGGGACTGTCAGAAAAATCATTAATCAGGTACACTGGGACTGAGGGTAGAAATTAATAGCTCTACAGGTACACTGGGACTGAGGGTAAAAATCATTGATAACTCCACAGGTACACAGGGATGGACGGTAAGAATCATTGATAACTCCACAGGTAGACTGGGACGGAGGGTAAGAATCATTGATAACGCCACAGGTACAATGGGACTGAGGGTAAAAATTAATAGCATCAAAGGTTCTCCTCTCTCTCCCCATCACAACCTTTCTCCAGTCTTCCTTTTAACAATACTGCTATTGATAAAAGTGCTCATCTTGTTATTCCTGTTTTATCCTAAACTCTAAAGTCATCCTACGACTTCTTCCTGATTGCTGCACCGTGGCTTGGGAAGATTTGCTCTGTGAGTGGTACAGTGAAATTCTAGAAGTCTATGTAAAGGATGAGGTTACACGGTCACTGCAAAGAGCACAGACAAGAAATCTTCCCCCAAGATATCAGGATCTGTCTCATTGCACCAGTCCAATTTATTAGGGCAGTTTTGACTTTGTGCGATAGTGTAAAACGGGTGATAGCGAGTCGGCAGCCTGCTTTACATCTCTCCCAATTTGTATTTCGATTGAAGTCAAGTCATCAGGAGAATATACAAACAAACATTCATATACACACACATACATTTGTGGGCACATGCTCATATGTGTGAGCGTGTGCATGTGAACGCACACTCAGACAAACACACAAGTATATAATTCATTATAAGGGCCCCAGTGTGAACTGTGATTAAGATATTTACCTGTATTACATAAATGGTAGACCAGCGCAATCCTGAGGACAACAAGTCGCAAATGCTGTGAAGTACGGGAGCCGAATCTCTCCATATTTTTCAACCTGCTCCTTTGATCAAAGAGGAAAGAGCAAGGTTTATAAAAGTCATTACCCCTCACACTCCACCCCCTCTACACCATCACCACCCCTCACACTCCACTCCCTCGACACCATCACCACCCCTCACACTCCACCCCCTCTACACCATCACCACCCCTCACACTCCACCCCCTCTACACCATCACCACCCCTCACACTCCACCCCCTCTACACCATCACCACCCCTCACACTCCATCCCCTCGACACCATCACCACCCCTCACACTCCACCCCCTCTACACCATCACCACCCCTCACACTCCACCCCCTCCACAACATCACCACCCCTCACACTCCACCCCCTCTACAACATCACCACCCCTCACACTCCACCCCCTCTACACCATCACCACCCCTCACACTCCACCCCCTCTACACCATCACCACCCCTCACACTCCACCCCCTCGACACCATCACCACCCCTCACACTCCACCCCCTCTACACCATCACCACCCCTCACACTCCACCCCCTCTACACCATCACCACCCCTCACACTCCACCCCCCCGACACCATCACCACCCCTCACACTCCACCCCCTCTACACCATCACCACCCCTCACACTCCACCCCCTGACACCATCACCACCCCTCACACTCCACCCCCTCTACACCATCACCACCCCTCACACTCCACCCCCCCGACACCATCACCACCCCTCACACTCCACCCCCTCTACACCATCACCACCCCTCACACTCCACCCCCTGACACCATCACCACCCCTCACACTCCACCCCCTCGACACCATCACCACCCCTCACACTCCACCCCCTCTACACCATCACCACCCCTCACACTCCACCCCGTCGACACCATCACCACCCCTCACACTCCACCCCCTCTACACCATCACCACCCCTCACACTCCACCCCCTCGACACCATCACCACCCCTCACACTCCACCCCCTCGACACCATCACCACCCCTCACACTCCACCCCCTCTACACCATCACCACCCCTCACACTCCACCCCCTCTACACCATCACCACCCCTCACACTCCACCCCCTCTACACCATCACCACCCCTCACACTCCACCCCCTCGACACCATCACCACCCCTCACACTCCACCCCCTCGACACCATCACCACCCCTCACACTCCACCCCCTCGACACCATCACCACCCCTCACACTCCACCCCCTCTACACCATCACCACCCCTCACACTCCACCCCCTCTACACCATCACCACCCCTCACACTCCACCCCCTCTACACCATCACCACCCCTCACACTCCACCCCCTCTACACCATCACCACCCCTCACACTCCACCCCCTCTACACCATCACCACCCCTCACACTCCACCCCCTCTACACCATCACCACCCCTCACACTCCACCCCCTGACACCATCACCACCCCTCACACTCCACCCCCTGACACCATCACCACCCCTCACACTCCACCCCCTCTACACCATCACCACCCCTCACACTCCACCCCCTCGACACCATCACCACCCCTCACACTCCACCCCCCCGACAGAATCACCACCCCTCACACTCCACCCCCTCTACACCATCACCACCCCTCACACTCCACCCCCTCTACACCATCACCACCCCTCACACTCCACCCCCTCTACACCATCACCACCCCTCACACTCCACCCCCTCGACACCATCACCACCCCTCACACTCCACCCCCTCGACACCATCACCACCCCTCACACTCCACCCCCTCTACACCATCACCACCCCTCACACTCCACCCCCTCTACACCATCACCACCCCTCACACTCCACCCCCTCTACACCATCACCACCCCTCACACTCCACCCCCCCGACACCATCACCACCCCTCACACTCCACCCCCTCGACACCATCACCACCCCTCACACTCCACCCCCTCTACACCATCACCACCCCTCACACTCCACCCCCCCGACACCATCACCACCCCTCACACTCCACCCCCCCGACACCATCACCACCCCTCACACTCCACCCCCCCGACACCATCACCACCCCTCACACTCCACCCCCTCTACACCATCACCACCCCTCACACTCCACCCCCTCTACACCATCACCACCCCTCACACTCCACCCCCTCTACAACATCACCACCCCTCACACTCCACCCCCTCTACACCATCACCACCCCTCACACTCCACCCCCTCTACACCATCACCACCCCTCACACTCCACCCCCTCTACACCATCACCACCCCTCACACTCCACCCCTCTACACCATCACCACCCCTCACACTCCACCCCTCTACACCATCACCACCCCACACCCACCCCCTCTACACCATCACCACCCCTCACACTCCACCCCCTCTACACCATCACCACCCCTCACACTCCACCCCTCGACACCATCACCACCCCTCACACTCCACCCCCTCTACACCATCACCACCCCTCACACTCCACCCCCTCCACACCATCACCACCCCTCACACTCCACCCCCTCTACACCATCACCACCCCTCACACTCCACCCCCTCCACACCATCACCACCCCTCACACTCCACCCCCTGACACCATCACCACCCCTCACACTCCACCCCCTCTACACCATCACCACCCCTCACACTCCACCCCCTCACACCATCACCACCCCTCACACTCCACCCCCTCTACACCATCACCACCCCTCACACTCCACCCCCTCCACACCATCACCACCCCTCACACTCCACCCCCTCTACACCATCACCACCCCTCACACTCCACCCCCTCTACACCATCACCACCCCTCACACTCCACCCCCTCTACACCATCACCACCCCTCACACTCCACCCCCTCGACACCATCACCACCCTCACACTCCACCCCCTCTACACCATCACCACCCCTCACACTCCACCCCCTCCACACCATCACCACCCCTCACACTCACCCCCTCTACACCATCACCACCCCTCACACTCCACCCCCTCTACACCATCACCACCCCTCACACTCCACCCCCTCGACACCATCACCACCCTCACACTCCACCCCCTCTACAACATCACCATCCCTCACACTCCACCCCCCCGACACCATCACCACCCCTCACACTCCACCCCCTCTACACCATCACCACCCCTCACACTCCACCCCCTCTACACCATCACCTCCCCTCACACTCCACCCCTCTACACCATCACCACCCCTCACACTCCACCCCCTCTACACATCACCACCCCTCACACTCCACCCCCTCTACACCATCACCACCCCTCACACTCCACCCCCTCTACACCATCACCACCCCTCACACTCCACCCCCTCTACACCATCACCACCCCTCACACTCCACCCCCTCGACACCATCACCACCCCTCACACTCCACCCCCTCGACACATCACCACCCCTCACACTCCACCCCCTCTACACCATCACCACCCCTCACACTCCACCCCCTCTACAACATCACCACCCCTCACACTCCACCCCCTCTACACATCACCTCCCCTCACACTCCACCCCCCCGACACCATCACCACCCCTCACACTCCACCCCCTCTACACCATCACCACCCCTCACACTCCACCCCCTCGACACCATCACCACCCTCACACTCCACCCCCTCTACACCATCACCACCCCTCACACTCCACCCCCTCGACACCATCACCACCCCTCACACTCCACCCCTCTACACCATCACCTCCCCTCACACTCCACCCCCCCGACACCATCACCACCCCTCACACTCCACCCCCTCTACACCATCACCACCCCTCACACTCCACCCCCTCTACACCATCACCACCCCTCACACTCCACCCCCTCCACACCATCACCACCCCTCACACTCCACTCCCTCTACACCATCACCACCCCTCACACTCCACCCCTCTACACCATCACCACCCCTCACACTCCACCCCCTCGACACCATCACCACCCCTCACACTCCACCCCCTCTACACCATCACCACCCCTCACACTCCACCCCTCTACCCATCACCACCCCTCACACTCCACCCCCTCGACACCATCACCACCCCTCACACTCCACCCCCTCTACACCATCACCACCCCTCACACTCCACCCCCTCTACACCATCACCACCCCTCACACTCCACCCCCTCTCACCATCACCACCCCTCACACTCCACCCCCTCTACACCATCACCACCCCTCACACTCCACCCCCCCGACACCATCACCACCCCTCACACTCCACCCCCTCTACACCATCACCACCCCTCACACTCCACCCCCTCTACACCATCACCACCCCTCACACTCCACTCCCTCTACACCATCACCACCCCTCACACTCCACCCCCTCTACACCATCACCACCCCTCACACTCCACCCACTCTACTCCATCACCACCCCTCACACTCCACTCCTCTACACCATCACCACCCCTCACACTCCACCCCCTCTACACCATCACCACCCCTCACACTCCACCCCCCCCGACACCATCACCACCCCTCACACTCCACCCCCTCTACACATCAACACACCTCACACTCCACCCCCTCTACACCATCACCACCCCTCACACTCCACCCCCTGACACCATCACCACCCCTCACACTCCACCCCCCCCGACACCATCACCACCCCTCACACTCCACCCCCTCTACACCATCACCACCCCTCACACTCCACCCCCTCTACACCATCACCACCCCTCACACTCCACCCCCTCTACACCATCACCACCCCTCACACTCCACCCCCTCTACACCATCACCACCCCTCACACTCCACCCCCTCTACACCATCACCACCCCTCACACTCCACCCCCTGACACCATCACCACCCCTCACACTCCACCCCCCCCTACACCATCACCACCCCTCACACTCCACCCCTCTACACCATCACCACCCCTCACACTCCACCCCCTCCACTCCATCACCACCCCTCACACTCCACCCCCTCTACACCATCACCACCCCTCACACTCCACCCCCTACACCATGCACCACCCCTCACACTCCACCCCCTCTACACCATCACCACCCCTCACACTCCACCCCCTCTACACCATCACCACCCTCACACTCCACCCCTCTACACCATCACCACCCCTCACACTCCACCCCCTCTACACCATCACCACCCCTCACACTCCACCACTCTACACCATCACCACCCCTCACACTCCACCCCCTCTACACCATCACCACCCCTCACACTCCACCCCCTGACACCATCACCACCCCTCACACTCCACCCCCTCTACACCATCACCACCCCTCACACTCCACCCCCTCTACACATCACCACCCCTCACACTCCACCCCCTCTACACCATCACCACCCCTCACACTCCACCCACTCTACACCATCACCACCCCTCACACTCCACCCCCTCTACACCATCACCTCCCCTCACACTCCACCCCCTCTACACCATCACCACCCCTCACACACCACCCCCTCGACACCATCACCACCCCTCACACTCCACCCCCTCTACACCATCACCACCCCTCACACTCCACCCCCCTCTACACCATCACCTCCCCTCACACTCCACCCCCTCTACACCATCACCACCCCTCACACTCCACCCCCTCTACACCATCACCACCCCTCACACTCCACCCCCTCTACACCATCACCACCCCTCACACTCCACCCCCCCGACACCATCACCACCCCTCACACTCCACCCCCTCTACACCATCACCACCCCTCACACTCCACCCCCCCGACACCATCACCACCCCTCACACTCCACCCCCTCTACACCATCACCACCCCTCACACTCCACCCCCCTATACACCATCACCACCCCTCACACTCCACCCCCTCTACACCATCACCACCCTCACACTCCACCCCTCTACACCATCACCACCCCTCACACTCCACCCCTCTACACCATCACCACCCCTCACACTCCACCCCCTCTACACCATCACCACCCCTCACACTCCACCCCCTCTACACCATCACCACCCCTCACACTCCACCCCCTGACACCATCACCACCCCTCACACTCCACCCCCCCGACACCATCACCACCCCTCACACTCCACCCCCCAACACCATCACCACCCCTCACACTCCACCCCCTCTACACCATCACCACCCCTCACACTCACCCCCTCTACACCATCACACCCCTCACACTCCACCCCCTCTACACCATCACCACCCCTCACACTCCACCCCCCTCTACACCATCACCACCCCTCACACTCCACCCCCTCTACTACCATCACCACCCCTCACACTCCACCCCCTGACACCATCACCACCCCTCACACTCCACCCCCCCGACACCATCACCACCCCTCACACTCCACCCCCTCTACACCATCACCACCCCTCACACTCCACCCCCCCGACACCATCACCACCCCTCACACTCCACCCCCTCTACACCATCACCACCCCTCACACTCCACCCCCTCTACACCATCACCACCCCTCACACTCCACCCCCCCGACACCATCACCACCCCTCACACTCCACCCCCCCCGACAGAATCACCACCCCTCACACTCCACCCCCTCTACACCATCACCACCCCTCACACTCCACTCCCTCTACACCATCACCACCCCTCACACTCCACCCCCTCTACACCATCACCACCCCTCACACTCCACCCCCTCTACAACATCACCACCCCTCACACTCCACCCCCTCTACACCATCACCACCCCTCACACTCCACCCCCTCGACACCATCACCACCCCTCACACTCCACCCCCCCGACACCATCACCACCCCCTCACACTCCACCCCCCCGACACCATCACCACCCCTCACACTCCACCCCCTCTACACCATA